>NC_059094.1:20850589-21480770 GCF_020497125.1 Mauremys mutica | reverse complement strand
AAAGATCATGTGGTCAGGACCCTAGTCTTAAGACTTGTCTGCAGGATGATGCTTCTGGGCACCGTACTGGTGCAGTAGGATCTGCATCATGGTAGGCTGTCCCCTTTAAAGGTAGTGGTGCTTCGTTGTGAGCCCACCCCAGTCACATGGCATGGCCCTTATAATATTTTGGGAGGTTTTGATATAGACTAAGACATAAGAAATAAGAGGTATTTGTAGAGAGGAAGCAGTCCCAGGAATAAATAATGTTGGGAGAAATTTTATTACTGTTTCTTTAAGGGCCTTGGATCAGGAGCCTTGCAGAATGGGCAAGACAAGGCTCCTCTCTCACCCAACCAACTGGGTATGAGGTGGAAGAAGGGGACTAGTATGCTGCCTCTTCCCTGAGAACAGGGCAGACAACAGCAGGAGAGCACTGCCTGCTGCACCCTCTGAGCCTGAGGACTAACTGGGGTAAGGGGCCAGCTGAAAGTTGATAAGGCCCTACAGCTGTCCCAAATTATAACCCAGCGCAAAGGAGGAGAATGGAAGGCTGCAGTTTTAAGGAGAGAAACTTGAAAATATCACCCAGCCTTGGGAGGAGGGCTGGGACCTCCTGAACAGGAGCAAAAAGTCTATAGGGACTCTTACATGGACCCACAGGAGACATGAACTTCAACTCAGAAGTGAGTTACATGCTGTAGAAAAGTTAATAAATCAGACTCCCACAAAGGTGATATTGGTTTACCAGTCTAGGTAATTAATTGAAATAACCTGAGTTGGTGCTGGAGGCAATGAACCTGCAGGGCCACAAAAAGGGCCATGTTCAAGGGCAGTGCCCCATGACAGGGTCAGTAATGACAAGAGTTCCACCTAATGAACTGCCAGCACCACTTCCTGCAGCAGTGAGGTGTCACTCTCCATTCCAAAATCTGACCTAATCCATCCGTGTTTAGTTTGCGAGATCAGTACAAGGTAGTATAGATAGCGTGGCTGTAGTATAGTTTTAATCCTACCTGAAAAGGTACAAAGAAGGGCAACAAAAATTATTAAAGGCAAGGAACAGCTTCCATATGAGGAGAGATTAAACAGACTGGAACTGTTCAGCTTTGAAAAGAGATGACTAAGGGGAGATAAGATAGATGTCTAAAATATAATGAGTAGTGTGGAGAAAGTGAATAAGGAAATGTTATTTACTCCTTCACATAACACAAGAACTAGAGGTCACCCCATAAAATTAGTAGGCAGCAGCTTTAAAACAAACATAAGAAAGTACTTCTTCACCCAATGTGCAATCAATCTGTGGAACTCATTGCTAGGGTCCAGAAGTACAACTGGGTTCAAAAAAGAATTAAATAAGTTCATGGAGGACAGGTCCATCAATGATTATTAGCCAAGAGGGTCAAGGCTGCAACCCCATTCTTTGAGTGTCCCTAGATCTCTGACTGCCAGAAGCTGGGACGGCATGACAGGGGATGGATCACTTGATAATAGCTTTGATCTGTTCATTCCTTCTGATGCATCTGGCACTGGCCTGTCATAAGACAGGATACTGGGCTAGATGGACCACGGGTCTGACCCAGTATGGCCATGTTTTACCTTTTTTTTTTTTGGAGACCTGTTCTTCATAATCTGTAATCCAGTTCTGCCTTTCCACCAGAGTGCCTTACTCTGATTTATATGCAGACTGGCCTTCCAGATCCAAATGCATAGCCCTGACTCTACCCCCTAAAAAGTAAGGCTTACTTATTTTGAGTTATTTGAGTATATAATTTATAACAGCTTTTATTTTGTCTTTTAAAAAGTTATTTTGGCTGTAGAAATAAAGCATGCCCCCAGGATGCTAGGGTTCCGTTTTATTATGTATTAGCTATAGTTTGAGAAAACTTTAAATGTTTGTTAATTAAAATTTTGATTTTCAATTATCAACATGTTTTTCCTTGCAGCATTCAACACATTTTAGGAAATCTCTTTCTGCAACTTATTTTGGGGATCCCCTTAGAAATGGTTCATAAAGGGCATCGGGTTAGTCTGGTGTATCTCGCAGGAGTGATTGGAGGTCAGTGTGTAATGGGAAATGGGTAAGCTTAAATGAAGAACTGTCTGTATCAGAAAATCAATGTATATTATTGCCACATCTCCTTTCCTGAACAGGACAATCAAAGTTGTTGGTATACTGGATTGTGTAACATAACCAGTTCTCTTGGTGCAGAGAATGTCTGGACTCCAAACTTTTACCATAATAACATACTAGAAAACAACCCTATGTTCCACTCTACTCCACTCAGGTGTTTCTTTCAACTTTATAGCCATTCTCCCTTCCAATTTTTTAACACTCTAATTCATCCATACAGAAATATAAATTCATACCAAGTGTTAGTGGGCAGTATTTTAAAATTAACATCTTTGAAATGGATAAGTAAATTGAATTAATTCTCAATGGAAATAGTAAACTGCTTTTATTGTTCTGCATTCTAAAGTCTCCAGTTTATGGACTCTAGAAAAATAGGCACAGATATTGTTCCTGTAAAAGCACATCTTGAAGTTGGTTATTGTTGCCGTCTTCAGTCGGTTAATTCTGTTAGGCCTGGGCTACACTAGCAGGGGGGTTCAAACTAAGATACGCAACTTCAGCTACACTATTTGCGTAGCTGAAGTTGAAATATCTTAGTTTGACTTACCTGGCTGTCCTCACGGCGGTGAGTCGACTGGTGCGGCTGCCCCATCAACACTGCTTACTCCTCCTGCCGAGGTGGAGTACGGGCGTCAATTAGCGGACTGATTTATCGCATCCAGACGAGACGCAATAAATCGATCCCCAATACATCCAACACTACCTGCCAATCCGGCAGGTAGTATAGACGTACCCTTAGAATTAACATAGCTTCTGTTAATTCTAAATAAAATAAAATGAAAGAAGCAACAACATTGTTCCTCTGTAATCTTACTCCATCACCAAGAAAACAAGACTTGTCTCCTCCCTACTGCTTCTAATTCTAGGTATAATGCTTGGTTACCACTTCTGGTGCTTGTTTTAATACTTCCCTATTAAGGCTGCTAAAATCCTGTTGAATGATAAGACATGCATATTAACAGATTTATAAATATAACTTTTTATTGACAAGTTTCTACTGATGAAAGGTAGAACAGTTCCTTTCTCAGAGGACATTATAAAATGTTGAGTATAAGGGTTTAGTCTGATGGCAGTTATTGCAAAAATTCTCAAACCTCTGTATTCTCATGCATTCAGATGGAACTGCATTCTGAGTTTTATCATATCCTCAAAGCATAGCTTCAGCTGGGAGATCATCGTACAATTGCAGTGTCCATTAAGAGGCCATTCATAGGTCTGGAGCAATGTTCCCTCTAATTTTTCCATTCATGTGCGGAATTAATTTTGTTATGTGCAGCACCAATATTGAGGTAATGTCTGGATGTATGCCACCGGTAGAAACAAAACACTTTATCTATCTATCTATCTATCTATCTATCTATCTGTAAAGGGGACTGTAAAGATTTCCTGGAATCTGACATTTAGGGCCAAACCCTCAGCTGGTGTACAGCAGCGACGAAGTCAGTGGGACTACTTCTATTTACACCAGCTGAGGATTTGACCCTTCAAGTGTATCGTATTAGAACGGCTTCCTTATCACTATTGCAGATGCACAGACTGAAGTCTTATGCACATAACAGGCTTTTCTGAAGAGCAAAAAAAAATGAAATCCTATAATGTGCGACCCATATTTCAGGTTGCGGTTCCCTTTGCTCAGAATTTAATCTGGTGGCTGGCAGTGCAAAGCTGAACCTAAAGTGAGATTCCTCACCCAAATGAAATGAAAACTGTTTGATGTCTTGATGGTATTTTTCTTTGGTTAAAGGTAGTAATGTGTGGTATTTCATGGTTTTGTATAAATCTTGGTTCAGGATGTAGATCAGACTCAATAAAGTATATATTTTTGGCAGATAAAATACTGCTTATCCCCATAAATTGTGTAAACAGAGGCACCACAGAACAAAGAATAGAAACATTTAATTGCTGTAACACAGGATCTTCCTTAAAAAAAGGGGACTGGGGCCGAGGGAGAGGAGCCTGTCCCCACTATAGTCCTGGAGTTGGGGCTGAGGGAGAGGTGCCTCTCCCGTCCCTGCCACAGCCACAGCTGGAGTCAGGGCCAGGGGGGCAGAAGCATGTCTGAGAATCCCCCATTTACACTAGTTTAAACCTCCAAGTGACCTGTGCCCCATGCTGCAGAGAAGGTGAAAAAACCCAGGGTCTCTGCCAATCTGACTCATGGGAAATTCCTTCCCAACCCCAAATATGGTGATCAGTTAGACCCTGAACATGTGGGCAAGACTCACCAGCCAGACACCAGGAAAAGAATTCTCTGTAGTAACTCAGAGCCCTCCCTATCCAGTGTCCCATCACCAGCCATTGGAGATATTTGCTGCTAGCAGTTGGAGATTTGCTACATGCCATTGTGGGCAGTCTCATCCTACTATCCCCTCCATAAACTTATCAAGCTCAGTCTTGATACCAGTTAGGCTTTTTCCCCCATTGCTCCCCTTGGAAGGTTGTTCCAGAACTTCACTCCTCCGATGGTTAGAAACCTTCATCTGATTTCGAGCCTAAACATGTTTATGGCCAGTTTATATCCATTTGTTCTTGTGTCTACATTGGTGCTTAACTTAAATATCTCCTCTCCCTCCCTGGTATTTATCCCTCTGATGTATTTATACAGAGCAATCATATCTTCCTTCAGCCTTCATTTGGTTAGGCTTAACAAGCCAACTTCTTTGAGTCTCCTCTCATAAGGTTGGTTATCCATTCCTTGGCTTATCCTAGTAGCCCTTCTCTGCACCTGTTCCAGTTTGAATTCATCTTTCTTAAAGATGGGAGACCAGAATTGCGCACACTATTGCAGATGAGGATTTATCAATATAACAGTACTAACACTTCTCTGTGTCTACGGGAAATACCTCACCTGGTGCATCCTAGGACGGCATTAGCCTTTTTCACGTCCGCATCACATTGGTGTAGGTAAAACTTTAATTGGCCTTTTTTTCTTCCTGTTTTCTTTTCCCAGTTTCTAATATGTCTGTCAATCTCCTGTAATTTCAGTTGTGATCTTTAGCTTCTATTGATGTAGGGTGCAGAAAATGTCATCTTAAAGTTTCCATTAGGACTCTAGTTCTAAGGACATTTCTGTCTTTTTCAGGTTCCTTGGCTAGCTCAGTCTGTGATCCGCTCCAGGCTCTCGTAGGGGCTTCAGGAGGAGTCTATGCTCTCATTGGAGGATACTTTATGAATGTTTTAGTGGTAAGGAAACAATCAGAAATGCACTGAAAAAAAAACCAGATTCTTTGTGGATCTTTGTTCACTTTTGGATCAATCTTATTTGTGTAAATAAAATGTTCAATTTTTTTCAGCAAAGAGGAATAATTAAGGAAAATGCAACTCCCACATACATATATGCTGAACAAACTGTGTCTGTCCTTGAGAAATCAAAGCTTCATAGATGCTTTTTGTGCTATTAAAAGAGGAAAAAGTGAATTTAGCAGTTGACATCATTTTTCAGCCAAAGTGACATTACACTATAGAAATTGCCATTTACGATCCCATGTAGTGCAGTATTCTGTCTCAACTAGTGGCCAAAATCAGATGCTTTAGAAGTACAAGAAACCCCATAGTGAACAATTATGGAATAAGCTGCAAATAAACAAAAAACAAAGCCAAAAAAACCCCAAACTCTAGGGCTTCAGTTAGAACTTGACTGATGCCCTGAAGCATGAGGGTTTGTATATCCCTTCAAAAAATAATTTTGGCTATATATTCATGTAAATGTCTAATTGTATTGATCTCATTTTGGGTGCAGTAGTTCAGCTTAACCAGGAACTTTAAACCTTTATTTTGTGAATCTTTTATGTCTATCTCCCACACATACCAAAAAGCAATACAAACCCCAGCTTAATCAAACTTGTAGTCTAACATAAAATCTTGGTGACCTCAGCAATTGTTTAGCCAGAATAACTTCCCAAATGCTTGGTATGTGTGACAATCAGATGTTCTGGTCTCTGAGTATAATCAATGTAAAAGCACATGAGGTCTCTGTTAAGGTTTGGCATTGGAATGCAAGTTTTATGAAGCTGGGGTACATACTGATTTTTTGGTGTCTGTGGGAGATGGAAGTGAAAACCGTATGGAGTGTTGGGGAGCATTATCACTAATGTTGTAGGGAAAACAAAGGTGGAAAGGAGTGCAAAGGTCTCTCCCAGTAATTTGTTAGTTTCTTTCTTTTAAGATTTCAGATGAAGTGTCCTGCTACATAACCTTAACTGCAACTAAACATATTTTTGTTTGCTAATTAAGATCTTGGCTTCAGTGATCTCTAGTGTCAGAGAAGCTGACTGTATATTGGGTGGCTTTTTAAAAAATGATGTAGTTTAATCAGTCACCAAAGGTGGGTCCTAGTCTTCTAATTCTAAACATTGCTAAACATTAGTTCATGGAAACATCAGTTCTTCAGCAAATCTTCTCTTAAAAAGTTCAGTCAGCAGTCAAACCTTTCTTTTCTGTGTGATCACAGGCAGTATGAATTATAAATGATACATTAAAGAGTTCACATCACCAGAGTTTTCAAGTAAACAAAGAGGGGGCCTGGTTCAGCAAATAGCATTGAGTCTCCACCACCAAAGGCATGAGAGGCTCTAAAAATTGGTATCCTTTGGGTAAGGCAAAAATATTGTTTTGCTGGATAATCATTCTCAAAGGGCTGACAGTACGTAGATTGCATCTTCTTTTTAATTAATTTTTATCACCAAAAGGCATATAAAAGGACATATGTTTTCATTATAAAATAAGGAAGACTGTGAAAGGTGATAATAGCAGTGGTCTAGTGGATTAAGCTCCTTGTTGTTGGAGTTTGGGCATGCCACTTTCTGGGCCTGTTTCCTCATCTGTAAAGTGGGGAGAATGATACTGACTCTCCTTAGTAAAATGCTTTGTGATTGTTTGAAAGGCACTATAGAAATGTAGGGTGTTACTTAGTGTATATTAATATACCTAAATGGACTGTTTGTGTATGTGTATGCATGTACAAGTCCATGTGTATAATTATATAGCTTAATTGTTTATTTTTTTCTCTCCAAGAACTTCAGAGAAATGATTCCTTTGTTTGGAGTCTTCAGATTGCTCCTCATTGGGATTATAGGTAATTTTAATCCTACCTAGTATGTATGTGAGAATAAAAACTATGCAAGGCACATAGTATTAAACTGTACAAATATGAATGCCCATTTGGAGTCCAAAATACTAATAGTCAGGGAGATATCAGTTGCATATTATTCAGTTTGCTAAAACCACAAAGTAAATGTAAATTGGGGTTAGGTTAAATTATAATGTAAACTGATCTGAGCCTTAAACTATTTAGTGTTGCTTTGCGCTTTTAAATACTACTAATTACCTGTGTAGTGCCACAGCTATGTATGGTGCTTGATAAAATTCTAGCTAAATTTTGCTCTGTTAGAAGGGTGGTACTGAAGTCAATAGGAGTTGGAATCCCGTGGCTGAGTGTAGATTTTTATTTTACTAGCTCCTGCATTTCACTCCAAAAGTGACTGCTTCAATTGTGGGTGATATGATCTCTTTGTAGTTAGCTTTGTAGATGCCACTAGAAGACATACCATGTTGTAACTTACACCCATTATTTGGATTTGTTTCAGAAATGACTTGTCAATTTGAATGAACAATTTTATGATAATTGTGTTTTCTTAGTTGGAACAGATATGGGATTTGCTCTGTACAGAAGATTTATCGCTCCTGTGAATGGGCCTCAAGTAAGTACAGACTTCACTAAAATAGCTTGGATAAATTATAACTAATGTTCTACTAGACCTTAGATTATACCTCAGTATTAAGTATTGGAATTTAGTAGAAAAATATTGTTTTAAATATTGAAAGATTGTGGTGATTCCTGTTGCACCAAGAAACAGAATGGCACATAATCCCAACTATACATACAAAATGATGGGGTCTAAATTAGCTATGACCATTCAAGAAGCTGATCTTTGAGTCATCGTGGATAGTTCTCTGTAAACATCAGCTCAATATATAGTGGCAGTCAAAAAAGCTAACAGAATGTTAGGACCCATTAGGAAAGAGAGAGATAATAAGATGGAAAATATCATAATGCCATTATATAAATCCATACTATGCCCACATCTTGAATACTGCATGATGTTCTGGTTTCCCCATCACAAAAAGGTATATTAGAAATGGAAAAGGTACAGAGAAGGGCAACAAATATGATTATGGGTATGGAATAGCTTTCACATGAGGAGAGAGAAAAAAGACTGGGATTGTTCAGTTTAGGAGAGAGATGACTTAAGAGGGGATATGATAAAGGTCTACAAAATCATGAATGGTGTGGAGAAAGTGAATAGGAAAGTGTTTTTTATCCCTTCACATAACACAAGAACCAGCGCTCACCCAGTGAAATTAATAGGCAGCAGCTTTAAAAACAATATAAGAAAATACTTCTTCATACAACATGCAGTCAACCTGTGGAACTTGTTGCTGGTGGATGTTGTGAAAGCCAAAATTATGACTGGGTTCAAAGAAGAATTAGGTAAATTCATGAAGGATAGGTCCAACAATGGCTATTAGTCAAGATGATCAGGGACTCAACCCCATGCTCTGGGTATCCCTAACCCTCTGACTGCCAGAAGATGGGACTGGATGACAAGGGATAGATTACTCAATAATTGCCTTGTTCATTCCCTCTGAAGCATCTGGTAGTGACCACTGTCAGAATACAGGATACTGGGCTAGATGAACCATTGGTCTGACCCCGTATAGCCATTCTTACATTCTTATGAGAGAAGGTAAACTGTTTTTTTCATAGAGTAATAAATTCTAAGTCAGAAGGGACCATTGTGGTCACATAATCTGATCTCCTGTGTAACACAGGCCAGAGAACTTCCCAGAATAATTGCTAGAAAAAACATCCGATCTTGATTTAAATATTTTCAGTGATGGAGAATTCACCATAACTTTTTTGTAAATTGTTGCAATGGTTAATTACCTTCTATGTCAAAAATGTACACCTTATTTCCAGTCTGAATTTGTCTAGCTTCAGCTTCCAGCCATTTGACTGTGTTATACCTTTTTCTGCTAAATTGAAGAGCCAATTATTAAATATTTGTTCCCCATGTAGATACTTAGAGTGTAATCAAGTCACCCCTTAACCTTCTCTTTGTTAAGATTGAGCTCCTGCAGTCTATCTATTGATCACTATAAGGTATGTTTTCTAATCCTTAATCATTCTTGTGGCTCTTCTCTAAACCCTCTCCAATTTATCAACATCCTTCTCAAATTGTGGACACCAGAACTGGATAATATTCCAGCAATGGTTACACCAATGCCAAATACAGATGTAAAATAACCTCTCTACTTCTACTTGAGATTTCCCTGGATCACATCTTTTGGCCACAGCGTCACACTGGGAGCTCATGTTTAGCTGATTATCCACCATGACACCCAAATCTTTTTCAGTATCACTGCTTTCCAGGATAGTCCCCCATTGTGTAAGTATGGCCTACATTCTTTGTTCCTTCATGTGTAGATTTACATTTACCCGTATAAAAACGCATATTGTTTGCTTGTGCCCAGTTTACCAAGTGATCCAGCTTGCTCTGAATTGGTGACCTGTCCTCTTCATTATTTACAACTTCCCCAACTTTTCTGTCATCTGCAAACTTTATCAGTGACTTTGTATTTTCTCCCAGGTCACTGGAAAAAAATGTTAAATACTGTAGGACCAAGAAGTGATCCCTGAGGGACCCCACTGGAAACAGACCTGCTTAATGATGATTCCTTTGCAACTAAATTTTGAGCCATTTTTTAGTCTTTTGAATGTATGCCATGTTAATTCTATATCGTTGTAGTTTTTAATCAAAATGTTGTGTCAAACGCCTTTCAGAAGTTTATGCATAGTAGGTCAACACTATTGCCTTTATCAACCAAATTTATAATCTCATAAAAATATATAAATTAGTTTTTCAGGATCTATTTTCCATAAACCCATGTTGATTTTCATTCATTACATTACTCTCCTTCAATTCTTTATTAATTGAGTCCTGTATCAGCCACTCCATTATCTTGATCAAGATTGATATCAGTCTGACAAGCCTATAATTACCCAAGTTACCTTGTTTACTCTTTTTAAACATTGGCACAACATTACCTTTCTTCCAGTCTTCTGGAACTTCCCTGGTGCTCCAAGGAAAATCAATTTATTGAAAATCAATGGTCCAGGGAGCTCCTCAAATGGCTTTGTTAAATCTCTTGGATGCAAGTTATCTGGACCTGCTGATTTTTAAAATGTCTAATATTAGTAGCTTCTGTTTATCATTTCCAGAGATACTAATAGAATGGAAAGACTGTTATCACCATATGATGAGAATATCATGTTTTTTCCCAAATACAGAACAGAAATATTTATTGACCACTTCTGACTTTTCTGTATTATTATTAATTCTACCATTTCCATCTAGTAGTGGGCCAATACCATTGTCAGGACTTTTTTGTTCGTAATATATTAAAAAAATTCCTTCTTACTGTCCTTAATTGTGTTAGCCATAGATTTCTGTGTCTCTTTACTTCCCTTCTCAATTATCTACAGTTCCTAACTTCTGAATTATATTCATATACTATCAGCTTTCCATTTGTTCCATTTGTTACTTTTTTTATAGCTGCCTTCATTTCCCCTCTAAACCAGGAGCCTTCTTCCTCAATTGTGGGATTGTGACTTTTTGGCATCTAGTTAGGTGTTCTTTGATGGTTCCCAATTATCATTCACATTTTTCTGATTAAATTCTTCCTCTCAGCTACTTGGCTTATAAAAAGTTGAAGATACATTTGTTAACTTAGATAATGTATAGGCATCCAGAGATGGGATGGGTGCTTATTATATTATCTATATACATTGTAAAAGACGGTTACTCACCGTAGTAACTGTTGTTCTTCGAGATGTGTTGCTCCTATCCATTCCAGTTAGGTGTGCGCGCCGCGCATGCACGGCTCTCCGGAACATTTTTACCCTAGCAACTCCGGCGGGCCGGCTAGGCGCCCCCTGGAGTGGCGCCGCTATGGCGCCTGTTATATACCCCAGCCGGCCCGTCCGCTCCTCAGTTCCTTCTTACCGCCCATGACGGCCAGTTGGAACAGTGGAGTGCTATCTCACCTCCACAGCCCTAGCGTTTCTCCGTATCTGTAGTGTATATAGTTGTTTCACTTAGTTTAATAGTTAAGATTAGTTGAATAAGTTAGTTGTATAGTCGTTATAGTTGTGATAGTAGGGAATTAGAGGGGTTAGCCCTCTTCTTCCACAACCGGTGCGGGCTCATGCCCAAGGCACCGGGCTTTAAGCCCTGTGCGGCTTGTCAGCGGCCTATGCCCATCGGCGACCCGCACGATTCCTGCCTGCGCTGCCTCGGGGAATCGCACAGGACTGATAAGTGCCCAATTTGCACGGCATTCAAGCCGCGCACAAGAAAGGAGCGAGACTCGAGACTTAAACAGCTCCTTACGGAGGCGGCACTTCAGCCCTCCGCTCCGTCCCCGGCACCGCCGAAACCATCCTCGGCGCGCAGCGCACCAGCGGCACCGAGCCATCCCGGTACCGAGGCTCCTAAGGGCACGCAGACGGCACCGAAGTCCCGGCACCGTTCCCTCTCCCCCCAGAGGAAGCGGAAGACAGCGCACCCGGCTCCAAAACCTGCAGCTTCGGGACAGTTTACCCAGCCACCTCCGGCACCGGCTGTGGGTAGTGCACAAGCCGTGCACGGTTCCGCTGACTCCGGCACCGCAAGAGCCGTCAAGTCCGGTACCTCCCTGCTCCCCGGCGCCGGCCGCGGTAGAGCTGCATCTCCCGTTCACCCCTGAAACGTTTGTGACGGCGAGAGAGCTTATTCAGCTCGTAGAGGCACCGAGCCTCCGGCCCCCGGCACCGCCGGTGCGGGCTGTTCAATTGTTGGGCAAGCCTGCCATGATGCGGCCCCAGACCCCTGACGGACGAGAGGGGCGACGCTCCAAACCTCGGACCTGGTCCCGGTCCAGGCAACGGTCGCCGTCACGCCGGTCCCGATCCCGGCACCGATCACAGTCTTGGTACCACACCCCGTCCCGGCACCGGTCGCAGTCCCGGTACCGCTCAGTCTCGCGGTACCGGTCGCACTCCCGGCACCGCTCACGGTCCCGGTCACCGGACCGACGGCACCGACGGAGATCCAGTTCCCAGTACCGCTCTCGCCGTCGCGACTCCCGCAGCCGCTCTCGCCACCGGCGATCAAGGTCACGCTCTGGTTCCCGGTACCGAAGTGACCGACGGTCCAGATCACCGTCCTGGCACCGTGACGGCTGGCACCGCTCCTCAGCACCGTCTGGGGATAAGCTGCCTCATTCAGCGGGGCACTCCATCAGCGCCTCTGCACCCCCGTGGCCTTCGCGTCAGCCATCGGTCGTCTCCCAGGCGGACAGCGAGACAGATCTCCGGGCTCCTACCCAGAGCCAACATCTTGGACACCAGCAGTGGGGTTTCTGGGTCCCCTGGGCCGGCTATGAGTCTCAAGGGCTCCCCTTGTCCCAGCGCCCAGTGGGTGCTGAACGCAGGATACCGGAGGCCACGGTGAGCCGCCCTCCCCCAACACCACTGGGGGAGACCCTACCGTCGTCGGACCCCGCAGGGCTTCCGTCAACCTCACAAGCCCCTGAGCAGCCTCCGACAGAGGTAGTGGTACAGACTCTGTCGTCATCCTCCTCTCCGGACGAGGCAGTGGCGGGCGCCGCTACGGTAGACCCTCCCCCGATCGACCTGCGAGCCCACCAGGACCTTCTCCGCAGGGTGGCAAAGGCCATTGACCTTCCGGTGGCGGAGGTCCCGGAAGATGAAGACCCGGTGACCAACGTCATCGGCGCGGAGGCCCCAACGCGGGTGGCCCTGCCCTTTATTAAGACAATCCAGAAAAATGCCACGACCATCTGGCAGTCGCCGGCGTCTGTCCCCCCTACGGCAAAGGGCATGGAACGTAAATACTCGGTCCCCCCCACGGGATACGAGTATCTCTACACTCACCCCGCTCCGGACTCACTGGTCGTCCAGTCCGTTAACGACCGTGAGCAGCATGGACAGCCAGCCCCAGCGCCGAAGTCGAAGGACGCCAGGTGCATGGACTTGTTGGGCCGCAAGGTGTATTCGGCGGGGGGTCTCCAGCTGCGCATTGCAAACCAGCTGGCCATCTTAGCCCGGTACGCCTTCGACATTTTCGTGTCCCTCACGAAATACACGGAACTGATCCCGACGGATTCCCGCCGGGAATTTTTGGCTCTGGTCGAAGAGGGCAGGACAGCCTCCTGCTCTTCCATCCAGGCTGCTCTGGATTCGGCGGACTCAGGGGCCAGAACCCTGGCCTCTGGAGTAACTATGCGGCGCATCTCCTGGCTGCAGTCCTCCACCTTGCCGCCGGAGGTGCAGTATACCCTCCAGGACCTGCCCTTTGAGACTCACGGCCTGTTCTCAGAGAAAACAGACTCGAGGATACAGACCCTGAAGGACGGTCGTGTGGCTATCCGCACTCTGGGTATGCACACACCAGCTACCCAGAGGTGCTCCTTCCGCCAACAGCAGCCCTTCCGGCCTTTTACCCAAGCCAGGTCAAGGCCTTATAATAGTCGGCGCAACGGCCTCAACCGCCGTAGACCTTCAGGCAGCAGGCGCAACCAGGCCCAGGCGTCGTCCAAGGCCCCGCAAGGGCCCAAACAGCAATTTTGATGGGACGCCCGAGGATGGCTCATCAGTCTATTCCCAGGATCCAACCCCTTTATTTTGCAACCGCCTTTCCCACTTCCTCCCGGCGTGGTCCCAAATCACGTCGGACAGCTGGGTACTCCGTACTATCCAGTATGGTTACCACCTTCAGTTTATTTCGCCCCCTCCTTCCCACGCACCTTCCCCGTCCCTCTTCAGGGACCCCTCTCACAAGCAATACCTCTTGCAAGAGGTCGAGACTCTGTTGAGGTTGGGTGCCATAGAGGAGGTGCCGCAAGACAGGCGGGGCAGGAGATTCTATTCCCGTTATTTTCTCATCCCCAAGGCGAAAGGAGGCCTCAGACCCATACTGGACCTCCGGGAGCTCAACAAATACATGATCAAGCTCAAATTTCGCATGGTGACCTTGGGGACCATCATTCCCTCCCTGGATCCGGGAGACTGGTTTGCCGTCCTCGACATGAAGGACGCATACTTCCATATTGCTATTTACCCTCCCCATCGACGCTACCTGCGTTTTGTGGTCAACGGTGCGCACTACCAGTTTGCGGTGCTACCCTTCGGCCTATCCACCGCTCCGAGGGTCTTCACCAAATGCATGGCAGTGATTGCTGCAGACCTCCGCCGTCGTCGAGTTCACGTCTACCCTTATCTCGACGACTGGCTGGTTCGCGGGCCATCCCGCCAATTGGTAACAGACCAAGTTGCCGAGATACTCTCCCTATTTCGGGCACTGGGCCTTCTCGTCAATGTGGAGAAGTCCTCACTGACTCCATCTCAGAGGGTGGAGTTTATTGGAGCGGTCCTCGACTCCACGGTGGCCAGGGCCTGTCTCCCTCGCGCCCGGCACCAGACGATGGTCTCCATCATCCGAGACCTGCACGCTTTTCCCACTACGACGGTTCGGTCCTGCCTACGCCTCCTGGGCCACATGGCGTCGTGCACGTTCGTCACCGCCTATGCGAGGCTGCACCTTCGCCCATTTCAATCATGGCTGGCGTCAGTGTACCGCCCACACCGCGACTCGATGGACAGAGTAGTCACGGTCACGAAGCCTACCCTCGCTTCGCTCGGTTGGTGGCTGAACCCAGAGGTCGTATGTGCAGGAGTCCCGTTCCGCCCTCCTCGTCCGTCCGTGACTCTGACGACAGATGCCTCAGCGTTGGGATGGGGGGCACACCTGGGCGACCTACACACCCAGGGCCTCTGGTCGCCCCAGGAGCTCTCCCTCCACATCAACGTCAGGGAGCTGCGGGCAATTCACCTGGCGTGCCACGCCTTCCACACCCGTCTGCGAGGCCAATGCGTAGCGGTGTTCACGGACAACACCACAGCGATGTTTTATGTGATTGTAATTACATTGTAATAAGCTGTTACCTCTGTCTGAGACCAAGATTTTTGGTATATTTTAAAGGCTTCTTTCCTTGTAGAAGCTGTATCCAGCCATGAAACTGGCTACATATTTAATAAAATACTATCTTTATGGAATAAAGCATGGCATATAGATTTCTCCACTATACTGTCAATGTACTTGTGTAGTAATTCTTGCAGGTAACTTACTACTGATTAAGATAACTGCGGATCTATGTTAAACTCAGAGTAAGTAAAGCAAGACTTTTATCCCTTGCTGTCTATTGCTTAATCACAATGGGCATACTAAGAGAAGTATAGTTGTGTTTAAGAATTACTATGTATTTGAGCATGGACAGCACACTCATCTTTCAGAACAAATGGCAGACAAGGGCACTGCCCTTGAACTATTTAAATTGTAATAAATAGCAAAGTCCCCATAAATAATTTTTTATGAAGAATGGTGTGGGGAGGAAGAGGTGTGGTGGAAGAGAGGTTGAAGGAGTGGTAAACCAGGTCAGGAATACTGTTCTGTTAACATAGGGGCTCCTGGTATAAAGCAGGAAGGAAATTAGGACATGCCTAGGCATGCATCTTGAGCACAGGCATGGAGAAGAATAGAAGAGAGGTAGCCAGGAGCAAGGAGGGAGCCCAGAAGGCAGAAGCCCGAAAAACAGACAAGGAGTTTGAATTTAATGTGGAAGGTGAGAAAACCACTAAGGGACTTAAAGAAGGGACAGATGTGGTAGGAGCAGTGGTGATTTTTACAGAATACTTTGGAACAATTGAGGGGTGTGAGAGATGAGGTCAGAAAGGCTGCCACAGGTGAAGTGAGACTTGACTGACATGGTCAAGGGTTTGGAGTGTGGGAATAGAGGAACAGGTGGATTCTGAAGATGTTGAAGAGACAAAATTGGTAGGATTTATTGACAGAATCCATGTTGCAGAGAAGAGAACAGAGGAGTTCAAAAACACACTGAGATTAATTCTTTGAGGACAGGGAGGATGGTGGTATTGCCCACAGTGATAGAAAGAAGACTACGTTCAGTTTTCTTCATGTTGAGTTCAAGCTGATTGCAATATATCCAAAAGGAAATATTGGAGACACAGCTGGAGATGGTGTGACTGAGTGGAGATGGGGAGGTAGATGTGAAAGACATCAGCATAGAGGTGATGGATTAGATGCCCCCAGGGGTAATATGAAAAGGGAAAATAAGGCCAAATGAAAGAGGTCTGAGGGACATTGTCAGTGAACCCTGTTCAGATGTAGACTTCTTATTGTTCAAGAACTTCACTGGGACAGAATGGACTAATGTACTTTCACCCCTACAGACTTACACTGAAATCCTGATTATGACACAAGATATTTGTTGTTCTCAGCCTTGCCCTTAAATTATTTGGGGCAGGGACATGTTATATTTGCCCCCATTATGTAGCTCAATTTAAACTATTAACTGACAGTGCTATACATGAATATCTTTGTCTCAAGAGTCACTGATAATTTGACAATGAAATGACAGCATGGACTACATTAAGTCAGTTATTTCTGATTCAAATAGCTGCATTTCAGTTATAGACAATGTTATTTACATTATAAACGTAACTCACAATTTGTGATTAGCAAACTCTGCTAGACACCTGGGACTGGATAGCTGGCTTGTTGGCGTCAACATTGAGTGACAACATATATGTATTCCATACACACTTGAAGCTAACATGACATCTGCTTGCTCCGAAGTCTCTCTTGCCAGCTACATTAATCCCTTATTTCCTTAAGTATTAAATTTACCTACTAAGTTTAAAACTCCATTTGTAGTAGTTGGGCAGTGCTACAGGTATATTGTCAAACTAAATCTGTATTTTGGACTATGGCATCTTATTATCTGGTTAGAAATCTCTTCTATTATAATATTCAAAATTTCCTCTCTTTCTGAGAAGTAATCAGCCTTGTTCTACTGTGACCCAGTACCTGGCTGCACAAACAGCAGCGGAAGCACAGATTAACACACTATTCCTGGACCTCTCTTTAATAATCAGTTACTCTCATAACAAGGAAGTAAACATGGCATAGCTGATCGTTTGTGGCCATCCTGATGATGCAAGTGTGTGTGTGTGTGTGTGTATTTCATGATGCATTCTTACCTCAGTTCTATCTAATATATCTAATTTTCTTCTTTCTTTCATCTAGGTTTTCATACTGCACTCATCACTGTGGTAACTCAGTGCTTTACATCTATAACTTTCCTGCTCATCCTGAGTATTTTTGTATATCACCTGCAGCCATGCCACCTTATACTGTGACTTTTCATATCTCAAGTTAAGCAGGGTTGGGCTTGGTCACACTCTAAACTGGAAACCTCCAAGGAATTTCTATATACTGTGCACACTGACTTTTAGCGAATCAGTAGGGAACCATGTTCCCTTAGAGTCAGTTCTGAAGGAATGTCCCAGCATGGCATTAGGGACATGCATATTTTGGATGAGGCATAAAACTGTGATCAAAGATGTCATGACTGTCTTCATAAATTATATCCAAATTCTAGCCAAATTCCCAGTTCTGAATAATTTAATTCTACCTCCCTAGATTCATACCTGCAGTTTTAATTTGATATGTAGCTGTACACTATTAAACAGCTACTGCCTTCCATCAGAGTAGCTACATTTAAATACTAATGATCCCTAAGTATCCTTTACCTATCTCATAGGCATGTGTTAAAGCTAAAGTAATATTTATAAGTGCTTTCAAATCCTTGGATGAATAATGTTATAGAAGTGCTGGTATTCCTCAGTCTTGAAATGTAACTTAACAGTTTACTTCTTTTTCTCTTAAGGTGTCCTTTGTGGCTCACATTGCTGGTGGCCTAGCTGGGATGTCAATAGGTTATGTCATTTTCAGCTGCTTTGATAAGAACTTTATAAAAGATCCAAGATTTTGGATCTCCATTGTTGCTTATTTAGTCTTTCTGGTGTTTGCTGTATTTTTCAATATCTTTCTTTCACCAGCAAACTAAACTGCACCACCCAAAAAAGAAACACTTAAATCATCAGGAAAACAACTTAAAAAAAGAAAAATTACAGTTTTATAACTACAAAGGGACTCCATAAATGTTGCTTTTTTAAATAATGGTTATGTACAGACTTTAATTTTTAAAGCATTATGCCATCATTTTTATGGTTATCCTATCTCAGAAATGAAATATAGTTATTAAAATATGACCTTTTCAAAATTATATGTAACCTTTTCTATTTTCTATTGCTTTTTATACTGTTAAATTAAATAAACATCAAGGGTTCCTGGTTGCTTTGGAATAATTAATGCAGCTTTTGTTTTGAGCTTTTGTGACATGATTCAGTAAATTACTTCTTCCAATACCAGCTTTCTAACCTCAAAACCAGAAGAAAAATGTTGATCAGCACAATAAAGAATTCTTTTAGAGAAAAAAATTATGGTGTCAGTTTTTTTACAGTTGAGTAGCAAGTGTGATGATTCTTGATCTTTGTCATGTATAGTCAAAGCCTCAGGTACTTGGACACAGACTGTAAGTCCAGTCTGCTGCAATGTCTCTGGATTTTGTGACATTCTGCTTCAACAGACTGGAAATTCAGTGGCAGCTCCATTCATTTTAAAAAAAGAGATTTGACAGGAATGACGACTTATACTATTGTGGGCAAGTTTTTCAAAACTGCCTTCTTCAGGGTTTCTTGCATCTTCTTCTGAAGTACTCAGAAGTTACCACTGTTAGAGACAGGGTACAAAACTTGATGGACCACTGGTCTGTTCCAGTATTGCAGGTTTTATGTGCCAAAAAAATATGAACATGAAGATGCTGCTGTACTGGTTGTCATCATCTTTATATTAAACTTTATTTTAGGTTGTGCAGTCTTCAGTGTGCTGCGCAGTTATATATTGATAATGCAGCACATTGCTAGTACCGGTAGTTGGATGTTTTGGCAGCTTGGTTTACACATCTGAGGAGGCATGAAAGCTAGTTTGTGGTTGTGGAACAGGAACATTCTCTAGATGTTTCTGCTAAAGTTATCAGCACTGAAAGAGTTGTTGACATCTTAATTGCCATTATGATCCAGACTTGATATCCTAGTGAGATAAAGGGGACACTTGTCAGAGCTATTGGTTTGTTTGTAGAATAAGGAAAACAACACTTCAGATTACATTTGATTCATATTTCAAAGTTATTTTTACAAACTGAGGGTTACATACACTTTTAATGGAATTCTGGAGTCTAGAACAATGATTGGGCAAAAAGTGGACTACACAATGCATTCCATGCAGTCTTGCAAAACCATGACGCTACATCTGTCTGAGGAAAAGCAGTTTTGTGCTTCTGCCATTATCAATTAAGACATGCTTAAACAGATAATGGTTTTCATTGTAACTTGATTTTGATCTTAATCTGGACTCATCTGATTTAGGATTTCCCTTTGCTCTGAATTTCTCTCTTCAAATATTAGAGAATTTCCCTAAACTATTGAGGATGAGTATAGTTAACACAGCTGCAGCTGATGTAGACTGATTGTCCGGGTTCCCAGCTACCTACCTCTACAACAGCCACTCTGAAAGTGCCCCCAACTTGTTGTCTTCCTTCTTTCTCCTGGAGGGAAAAAATTCATTGTAGATTGTGGAGCCCACCTATTCCTCCCCGACACCAATTGATACTATTTCATTTGCCACTTTCTCCTTGTTTAAGAATAGTGACTTACGCATATGATGCTGAGACCTCCATGCTTTAATTATTTTCTATTGGTAAAGATGTGACTCTTTTACATTTTGGTGGCTTGACTTTGTCCACTTACTGGAGCAAATTTCTAAATAACTTGCACACTGTCTATTCTGTATTTATGCATTTAATGAGTACAAAGTATACAAGGGCTTCCTGCTTTCTTTATTGTGGCTCTTTTTCACAGAAAGAGGAGATATGAAGAGTAGCCAGATCTGTGCTAACTAGTAAACAACTCTGATTTGTGGAAGAATTATAGACCTTTTGGATGATCTGAAGGACAAACCCAATTTTTGCAAACAGTGCTTATGTAAGCAGAAACACAGAAATGTTCGCTACCAATCAGCAGTTACTTCAGGCTTTGTGAACTGATCTAAAAACAATTGTGGGGGAGGGGAGGAATGTGGTACCTCTAGTTTTATAAATACTTGCTCTCTATGCATATACATACATATCAATAGTTATACTTTTTAACGTTAATTACAAATTTACCAGAACAACAAAGAAAGTGACAGGAATGTGCCCAGCCATAAGAAAACTCATGCATCCTCTGGGGTTATTTGTGCATTATGCCATCATTTGTTATTTGTAGGTCAGACAAAATACAGTAGAAAATAAAAATCAATATTGTCTCTAAAGCACATACTATTGATGATTAAGAATTAAAAGCTCTTGGTTTTAGAAGTATTTTTCCATGAGGACAATGTGGTTTATAGTTTTTAATGTTAAATTGTATCTGATACAGTCTGATAAGCTTTTATATCAAAAAGGTAAAAACTGGTTAAGGTGTTGCAAAGTGAATACATAGTTTTTCATCTCTAGGTCACTAGAGTTTAAAATTAGATACCGGTTGATGCATCATGAAGCTGCAGATTTCCTTTTCCCATCACTTATAGCTTCAACAACTGAACATGTGGCAGAAAGAAGGTTAAAAAAAATGAGATAAATGCATCTTGGATGCATCCCAAAAGGGGTGCTCTGTGCCCCTCACCTGAATAAAATTCAAATAGTTTAACAGAGAATTGTGTAGACCATTTGTTAGATGTTGGTCATCTGTGTGAGGGCTGATAGCAATTTTGCCATAAGTCCAGACTCTTTTTCCTGCATATGTTTTGACTATGTTTCTATCAACTGCTGTTTCCCATTGAGACATAACATGGCTCCAAGTGCTTACTCTTCATGTTTGGAAAGAATGAGCCTTTGCCTTTGTGGTGAACAAAATTTATTTCTTACTCAGTGAGGGTTACATGGTAAAACCACTTCTTGCTCAGGCAAGTCTAGTTAGCATCCCCATGACATCCTTCATGGTCAGCCTGTTTGGACCTGGACATCGCCATACTGGTTCTACATTACACTTCCATTATTTGTTCCTAAGTGGATAGCACATGAGGGGAAGTTATTTTTCTAGTGTTTTGAAGAGTCTACAATGGGCCGTTATGCTGGGGTGGAGGGAAAGCTTTTGTCCATAAAAGACGGGGATAGTTTGACACTCCAGTGTGAAGTACACTCTGACCAGCTTCTCCTTCTGGAATCCTTCAGTTACGAGATTTGTGCTACTGAAATGAGTCACCTCACCCTGTTGAGACTAGCTGTTGTTTGGCACTGTTTCTTCAGGCCAGGTGTGTTGGGGAGGGGGCAAACTTGCTACAGAATATGAACTATAGTAATTGTAAATAGTTAAACCAAGCACTCTTTACTGAAGAATTCAGGAGAAACCCCACAAACAGAAACTGTTTCCTATTAAATTGTATGCTAGTAGGGCTGGTAGATGATTACAAAAAAATCTCAATTAAACCATCAGATTAAAAAAAAAGTTGTGATCAAATGTAGTTTTAAATGCATTGTTAAACAATAACGGAATGCCAAGTTACATTTATTATAAATATTCTGGATTTTTTGACATTTTCAGATATATCAGTTTCAACTACAATACAAAATACAAAGTATGCAGTGCTCACTTTATATTATTTTGATTACAAATATTTACACTAAAAAATAAAAAAACTAGTATTTTTCAATTAATCTCATACAGTATCGTGCAAGTGCAACTTAAAAATGTAGAATTTTTTTTACATAACTGCAGTCAAAAACAAAACATTGTAAAGCTTTAGAGCCTACAAATTGAAGCATGAAGGGGCATATGAATGTTTAGCGTATCTAGCAAGTAATAACTTGCAATGCCAGCTACAACAGTGCCATGCGAACCCCTGTTCTCACTTTCAGGTGACATTATAAAAAAGAAGCTGGCAGCATTATCTCCTGTAAATGTAAACAAACTTGTTTGTCTTAGGGATTGGCTGAACAAGAAGTAGGACTGCGTGGACTTGTATGAGGTGGATTGAAAAATACATTTGTTTTTCTTTTTTATAGTGCAAATATTTGTAATCAAAAATAAAAACAGGTTACATTGTAAACTTTATATTGTGTGTTGTAATTGAAATCAATATATTGAAAATGTAGAGAAACATCCAAAGTATTTATAATAAATGTACATTCGTATTCTGTTATTAACAGTGCAATTAAAACTGATTGTGACTTTTTTAAATCTAGTTAATTTGTTCTGCATTAATTGCATGCATCAGCTGCAATTAATTGACTGCCCTAAATTCTACTAGGGCCCATTCTATCCTAAAATCTCCCTTCACCCTTGACTGCACCTCTCAACTTACTTTTCCTAATTAGTGGCATTATTATTTAATGTTTATATAACAGTAGCATCCGCAGGTCAAATAGGTGAGGGCCCCTTTGTGCTAGGCACTTTACAAACATAGTACATAACAGTATCCCAAAGAGCTTACAATTAAAACTTAATTACCAATTTAAGAATGTCTTGCTGTTCTAATTACATCACATCTTGTCAACTATCTTTTATTGGTTATCTCCATAAGCATTTGACATACCGTTTGTATGAATGGTGCTGTATAGAACAAAGCTGCAGTGGATTTTAGCTTGGTGATCAGTTTGTACTATAGAGCCCTAACAGAACAATATGTTTACCTTGAACTATAATCACATTGGGGTGGGGCTGACTCAACAATGAGAACAGTTAACATCTGTTGACCCTGCCCAGGCCTGTGTGTACAGTTCACAGCAGATGCAAGCTTGAGCTTTGACAAAGATAAAAGAACCCAGCTTCCCTCTCCCCCTCCTCCCCTGCATAAAAAAGACTGAATGTGGGGCCATAAGGATTGAGCTGAAGTTAATTAAATGCTCTGATTATAAAGAGAGAGAAAAGTCTGGCACTGTATAAGAGAATGAAAAAGGACACAAAATTGTATCCATTACAGACAAGATACTCTGCCAGCATGAGTGTCATGAAAAGTGGATTTCAGCTTTCTGGACTGGACAAGTGCTGTATGGACTGACCATTGGGTGAGAAATACTTTATTAGACAGGGAAGTAATATGTTAGTAAGTATAGGTTCTAGATTTTTTCTTTTACCTGTAATCTTATATTGCCAAATCCTTTTACTTGCATCTATTTGAATCTTTAACTCCAGCATTATTAAATACATTTAAATTTGGTTTTACTACAGACATGTCTAAGTGTCTTGTCCTAAGGAGAGAGTGTTGAACTAAGGTGAAGCTGGTAAAGTTAGGTTCACTGCTTCCATGGTGGAGTGGATTGGTGTACATTGCAGGTGTCTGCAATGTAAGGGACAGGGCACATGAGTGTAACCATGTGGGGTATGTAAATTGCTACTGTGCCTAGGAAAAGAGCAGGGTTTGTGCAAGCCTGGAATGGAGACAGTGTTTGTGTTGCCTGCAGCTGGTAGCTTTGAGAGAATTTCCCTTGGTGGGCACAGACGAGACTCCTTCACATTATAAGCAGGGAGTAGCAGCTCACCCTGCATGTCTTGGTTAACCCAGAAAAGTGTCACAGGGACTTTCTGGTGCTTGTAGGAATGACTGATTACATTGGGACAAGGTTTCATTTAACTATGAAATCGGACATGACCGATTGATTGATACTCTGTGCCAGAATGACAGGCTATTGATTAGTTGTTCATGGGTTTCAGCACAGGAAGCTTACTTACCCCGTTCATGACACCATTTGTATCAGAAATTTATTCTGTGATTTTACAATGAACTGATGGGCCTAAAACAAAGTAGAACTGTATTGCTAGATACCATATTACAGGTCTCAACTATATTGTTCTAATAGTCCAGTTACATGTTTCCGGGCTTGCTTAGCGATACACCACATTGGGGCACTGTTCTGACCTGGCCAGCTGCAGGAAAAAGCATTGTACACAAAACTGACAAAATTTATTTTTTCCTGTTCCATGGATTTTAAGGGAAAAAAAAGATTTTTTTCCTACTACATTTTTGCATTAATCTGCTAAATATGAATGTTTCTGAAGGCAAGAGCCCGAAGATACCATCTTTTCCAAAATAGAGTTGGAAATAGAATTAGAATTGGAAATGGAAATAGAGTTGAGTCTAATTGGCCTAACATATTTAAGTGCTTTGAAAACAATATTTCAGCGAGACTCTCACACACGTACCCCTTCATGACATTGTAATGGCCTCAGTTTAAAGGCTAGGTATGCCCCAACAGTTCTAACTCTGCCAGCGACGTTGTGATTTACTCATGAGATGTTGGGCTCTGAAATCCTTCTGTCCTCGTGAGGCTCTTATGAGAGAAGTATTTGTTAAAAAGTAGTCTTTCTTTGTTAACTTGAAGGCGGACTGCCTACACAGAGGATTCACTCTCTGCTCCAGCAGCTGCCAGCTCTCCCTGTCTACCAGCCTCTGCAGAGTGGCAATATAATCTTGTGCTTAAGGCACTAGACTGGGAATGAGGTGATTTGGGTTCTATTCCCAGTTCTGCTACAGACTCTTTGTGACCTTGCATAAGTTGTTTTGCCTCTTGATACCTCAGTTTTTTTAGCATATCTCATGAGGATTTATGATCTTCACTAAGGGTACGTTTATACTTACCGCGCGGGTCGACGCGGCGAGTTCGACTTCTCGGACTTCGAACTATCCCGTCTGATCTAGACACGATAGTTCGAACTCCGGAAGCGCCGCGGTCGGACTCCGGTACTCCACCGCGGCAGGAGGAGTTGGCGGAGTCGACCTTGGAGCCGCGGAGTTCGCTTCCGCGGTGTCTGGACGGGTAAGTCATTCGAACTAGGGTAGTTCGAATTCAGCTACGTTATTCACGTAGCTGAATTCGCGTACCCTAGTTCGACCCCGGGGCTGTGTGTAGACCAGGGCTAAGACAAAAAGGGTTTACCTGATTGTCAGGACTTCTCTATAGCAGGAGGCAAGCTGGTGTGGGGCAAACTGAGGATGAAACTGAGGATTCTTAAACAAACAAACAAACAAACAAACAAAAAACAATAAGGCTTTCCCATGTGAGCAGTTATGGAGCTGGAGGGCCTGTGTATAGATATAGATGGTCCTGAAGAAAGGTAGTTGCTCCTAATGTACTGGAGTGACCCAGCCTTATTGTGTTTATGTAATTTATATATAACTTTTACAGTTGAACAATGTATTTAAATATGTGATGTTTAGTACATTGGAACTCCAGGTATATGGTGTTAACATGGGGGTAAGCTGCAGGATTGAGGAAAGGGGAGCTCTTTTCTCCTCTATCCTTTTTACAGACCAAATCCAACTCTTGGTTGCATGAGTTTCATTGTTGCTGCACCTGAAGACCAAGGTGGAATGATAATGACTTGAACGTTTAAAAATAAAAATACTGACCTGGCCAGAGAGGCAAAGGGAAATAAATAGAGACAGTAAAAAGACCAATTTGCTTCTAAAGAGGTAAATAGTACACTGACAAGAAAGGAGGGGGGAAAGAAGGAGCGTAAGGTGAAAGGATGAGAAGAACAGAGCTGGAAAAGATAAGGTAACACACTGTGGGAGGGGGCAGAGGAGGAGGGTGTTGGTTTGTTATCTTGGTTTTTTAAGGCGGTTGAGAAGGTGATTGTAGCGTTCTGACTGATGCTGCATTGTTTAAGTTATACAGAACTTAGTATTTGCACATTTAGCTTTTGTACAGTCAAGCTGAGTGTTTGCCACCTATATATGTGAACAGATTGAAATTCAGCCTAAATTTAGTGCTTTAATGGCCATAGCTTTATATTTATACAGTGATGAATATCAGGGAATGAATAAATCCAAAGAGAGATATGCCCAAGTAAATGTGTTTTGATGAACTGTTCTGTGATGGGGCAGAGAGACCCCACATTGGCCATGAGATGGTTAAGGAGAGCCTGTGGTCTCAGTTGGCCCTGTCCCCCTACACCTGTAGCATATGTCAGGCATGGAGAGGGGAGTTAAAAGGACGAGACTGAGGGCTTGCCTACATTATAAAATTAAGTCCACTTACGGTAAGTCGACATAGAGCCACCACAGTAATTAAAGTGGTGGTTTGTGGCCACACCTGCTCCTTCTGTCAGTGGTGCACATCCTCACCAGGAGTCCTTCCACCAGTTGAAGTGGAGCATTGTGGGACACTGACAGTGGAAGCCCAGCATCTCTGGGCTATCAGCACTGGGGCGGAGCCCAGCTGTGAGCCTGCGCCCAGCTGACAGCTTAGGTTGTCAGCCAGTGGGGGGGGGGGGGCTCCAGCTGTCAGCTCCACTCGGGGATAACAGCCAACAGGTGAAGTAAGTAACCCAGTGTCTACACAGTCACTGTGTCACCCTAACTATGTCAGCATATGTGCTACACCTCTCATGGAAGTGGAGTAGTTATGTCAGTGCAGGAGGGGACTTACTTCGGCAGAAGCAGCATTCTAGCATACATGCTGACATAATTAGGTTGACATAAGCGACCTTGCATTGACTTAACTCTGTAGTTTAGACCAGGCCTCAGCCTAGCTCAGGGCTGACCAGGAAAGAAAGCAGAGCTCTGCTTCTCTTGATGGGAGAGAAGCCTGGTTGCAGCCCAGAGATTGAGTTAGATTGCTGAACAGATAAGTCCCTGTCAAGTAGGGATGATCAGACCCAAAGGGATCAGTGGAAGCACAGACTTTTGAGGCAGGATCCCATCAAAGGTATGGCAGATGACCTTGTTTTGAGTTGTGGCTTTTGGTTTGTTTACTGATTTCACTTGGACAGTAACATTCTAAAAGGGGTAGGACTGAAATCTGCCTGGGCAGAGGGCACTACCTTAGACCTCACAGAGACAGTGACGTAGACCAACAATTGGGTATTGTGTGCCCTTATGGGCCACAAGGGGATGCTGCAGAGGCAATCCTGTCACAAGGCCCCGGGAAAATAAATGTAAATACTCACACCATTAGGTCCAGACTACCACTCCACCAAGTAAATAAGGCTGAATTGCCTTATAAAAATCATGTTTATACATATATATAAAACCTGAAAGATGATATTGCTCACCAGTTATAAGGAATGAAACATCTGCAATTGAATGACAACTTAATTTTCTAGAATGTGTGTTGTTTTTTTTTAAATTGAATCACAGATAGCCCTTAGTTAAGAGAACCAGTCAGACCCTTTCCATGCCACGGTTATGCCTGTGTAGCCACAGAGATCCATCAGAATTTCCAACACGTGAAAACAAGCAAGTTTCCTAAAAAATAATCAACTTTGGTGTCTGGCACTATATATAACAATAATATTGCTCTTTCTTACTCCTCTGAGATTAAAGATAATCTTTAAATTTGGTTATTAAAATGACAGAATTTTGAACAAAGGTGTTAAAAGCCTATAGGCCAGGCCCTGAGCACCTTACTCAGAGACTGATCATTTCCTTATATTTGTACACGTGGAAATCCATGCTGCATGCAAGTCTTCTGTGTGGGAAGATCAGCCACCACTGTCCCCAGAACTAATGGAGCTGCACTGCCAAGAAAACCAGCAGGTTTCCCAGGGATGTGGTGGCACAGAGCTTCTGCACCAGTGATCCTGTGCCTTCTGTCTCTGCCTACATTTTTTATGTTGCGCCAACCTGATGGCCTCCAAGGGATCTGCCGAGACTCACAGATGAAACTTGGACCCACTGCTTCTTCCCAAGGTCAAACCCTACCCCTCTGATGGGAGAGACTGGAGGAAAACTCCAAAAGGGGAACTTGGTAAAATACTCTTCCCCACTGATAAGCCCCTCCTGTTAGTCTTTCCATAGCCTGGGCATTCAAATACTTGGTTGTCCAGCAGTCCTTACTTGGACAAACTCCCACCAGGTCTAATGAATTTGAATTTGTCTGTATCCAGACCCCTCAGTATTTGCCTCTCTATGAGTAAAATATATAGTTGTTTTAAATTAGCAATGTTGGATCATTTAAACTGGAAATAATTTGTTGGAGACAAAGGGTCAACACATGCAGTATAAATGCAATATGATTTAAAAAAAATATAAAAGAAATAGTTTATTTTTTTTTCTCTCGAGGACTGAGATTGTCCTGCTGAATTACCAATATATATATATATATATATGGGGCTGGGGGAGGAAGAGGGAAGGAGCCTAGACTCCTAGAGTTTTGCATTTCTGGCTATTGGGAATGATTGTTTCATTGCATCAGGTTAATTTTGGTCATAGTTAAATTTTGCTAGAAGCCACAGCAGACTGAACAACAAATTGATTTTTTTTCCTGACTATAAGTTCAATGCACAAGGCTTGAACTCCATTAAATCCTCCAGCAGTGGAAGAAGCTCTCTTTGGTGTTTTGTAAAATCTCTGAGACAGCTGAAAGAGGATGTGACTTTTTATTGGATACCATAGTGTTCTTAGTTGGCACATTTTAGTCAAGAAAGGTATGTTTTAATTATTGGTATTTCTTTCATCCAGTTAATAACCAATTAAAATTATAGTGTTTACCTCTAGCAGGCTCTCTTACTGTATAAAATATCTCCTGCATCAGTGTTACTACAAGTGTTTTTAGTATAACAGGAGCCTATTAAATTATACTTGCAACATATTTTACATTAATGCTATCAGCATAATTACTTCTCTTTTATTGCTACAAAAACATAGTAAAACAGCTTATCTTTGTCAACATATTGCATAATATTCAATACATATGTTAAAATTATAAATAATCCTATCAGGTATTTTCAGATATTTCACTGTAAAACAGAAAGCAGCAAAAACACCTCTCTGTACTAAGTGCAAGTCTTGTGATTTAATGGAAATATTACCAGCTTTAAACTTTATTTTACTATAAACATTTAAGTAAGTGCTGGCAATTTTTCAGTATATTTTTACTTAAAATATTTATTTGAATAAACCATGACCACAGTTCTCATTATGTGCCGCTTATTCACTGATTATATGTAATATTTATATCAGATACTAATGTAACTGAGCAAAGGACATCTATCTGAAATTATGGTATAATTATTAGTATAATAATCTAGCACACACTAGTCAGAATTGTGAGCTCACAACAATGTGTTCAAAAAGTCTTATATATATTTTTAATTTTAACATATTTTAGAACTCAAGCTACTGACTTGTTTTGTGGCCTCAAAGAAGTATTATAGATAGTGAGCATGATAAACCTTCACTGTGTGAGACAGTCAGTGGGGGCCAGATTTTCTGATGTACTTGAAAAACTGCAACTCCCATTGACTTCAACTGCAGTTGTTGGTGCTCAACCATTCTGAAAACCAGGACCTGAAAATGTCTTCACCTATTTACTCATACAGAAGGAAAGCCTAGTAGCCTTCACAAGAGTGCACAATCCAAGGCACAGTGATACTGCTTTGGCATAACTATGATGCAGGATGACAGACTACAAAGAAGCCATAAAAGGGTTCCACAGTCCTTTGAATGCAATGGAGCGGTGTGCCACAGTGGCTGTCTCCACAGAGCATGTGGGAGATGGTTCCTAGTGAGATGAAGGAAGGGCATGGGTGAGACCACTGGGCCCCACCAAATCTTTGTAGGTCGCTTGTGCAAATCCTTTGTAAATCCTATTTGTTTAGGCTTTACATGAATGATGTGCCTTTCACCATAAATGACAATGGTTCAGATGAGAGAGGTAATATCTTTTATTGGACCAACTTCTTCTGGTGAGAGAGACAAGCTTTTGAGCCACCCAGAGCTCTTCTTCAGGTCAAATGACTTTTAGAAAATAATAGCTCTGGTATGTGAAGAGAAGAAAGCCATGCATACTATTCCAGGCTTCTTCAGAGTGAAGCTACTGCTGAGAAGCATAATTTAAAAAAAAAAAATCCATCTGAGAGGTCATTCTTAGCTATCAGCCTAATGGGATAGTGACAGGTATTTCTAAAAACTGTTCTGAAAAATCCATTAAACATATTCACTAAATAATAATGTTTTATTAACTATCAAGGGAACTATAACTAATCAAAGGAAGTATAACTAATCACTGCAGGTTTCCTTTAAATCTAGTATACTATGTTTGACCTTTATTTATACTAGCTAAAAGCCTCCTGATTTTGTGGCTTTCAACCCTCTTCGTAGCTCTTCTGATTTCTCTGTTATGTGCCTTGATAGGCATAAGCAATATCCAAGAAAGTTCAGAAGTAACATTCCCCAGTATACAATTTATGTAGATTTGAGATTTTTTTCTATACTTACTTTAGATATTAACTAATTATTAAAGGCATATTTACTACACTTTAATAACCTCAGTAAGGACCCAATTCTGCAAAGGTCCAAGCACCTAAACTTCCATTGACTTCAATGTGACTTCAATGTAAATTGAGGATGCTTAGTACCATGTAAGATTTTGGTCCCTATTAAGGTAATTTTTATTTTTAATTTGAAGAAAAATAGCTAGAAAACATCACTGTATTAATGTTGTACCTGAGATATTAAAATCTCAGCTGTTAATGAAAGGGTGATGCTCTTTATGAGCTTGGTTACTATGTTTTGAATGTGAGAGAATCAGTGTCAGCTTTTGTGTAATATAGTATAGAAGGGCTGCAACTGTGACAATATCTTATGTTTATCTTTCATGGCTTTTAGTGCTAAGATGGCAGAGTAACCATGGGAGACTGGAATTTTCTTGGAGGCATCTTGGAGGAGGTCCACATTCATTCCACTATTATTGGAAAGGTCTGGTTAACTATCCTTTTCATATTTCGAATGCTTGTCCTAGGTGTGGCAGCTGAAGATGTCTGGAATGATGAGCAGTCAGAATTCATATGCAATACAGAGCAACCTGGCTGCAGAAATGTTTGCTATGACCAGGCCTTTCCTATCTCTCTCATAAGATACTGGGTCTTGCAAGTTATATTTGTATCTTCACCTTCCTTGGTCTACATGGGCCATGCTTTATACAGACTAAGAGCCTTAGAAAAAGAGAGACAAAAGAAGAAGGCACAAGTAAGAATGGAACTTGAAGGAATTGAACTAGAAATGACTGAAGATCGGAAAAGACTGGAGCGAGAACTCCGGCAACTGGAGCAAAGAAAGCTCAACAAAGCACCCCTGAGAGGCTCCTTGCTCTGCACTTACGTGATACATATTTTTACTAGATCTGCAGTTGAAGTTGCGTTTATGATTGGCCAATATCTTCTTTATGGTTTTCAGCTCAATCCTCTTTATAAATGTCAGAGAGAGCCATGTCCAAACATAGTTGACTGTTTTATATCAAGACCAACAGAAAAGACAGTGTTCCTATTGTTTATGCAATCAATAGCAATTGTATCATTGTTTTTAAACATCTTAGAAATTGTCCATCTAGGGGTCAAAAAAATTAAAAAGGGACTTTGTGGGCCTGATAAAAACAGGGATGACTTTGATGATTTCTGTGTAAGTAAATCCAAGAAAAACTCTGTAATACCCCACCCTTGTATGGGAACATCTGCAACGCCACAAAAAACTCTCCCTTCTGCCCCTAGTAGTTATACAATGTTAATAGAAAAACAAACTTACATGGCAGGCCATGATGTTCTAAATTCATCTTCTGCATTCCAATCTGTTAAAAACAACCATACTGAAAATAGCAACAATCACATCCATGATGAAAAAGAAAGTAAATTGTCAAATGAGATGCAAACGTCTAATACTTTGGACCGTCATCCTCGAAATACCAGCTCAAATAATAATGAAGGCTTAAGCAAGGTATTTGGGACAGAAATTAATGGTAGTCAGCAACAAGATGAAAAGAAACATTGCCTCAGTGGCATGCATTCTAATCTAGTTGCTGATTCAGGTCTGTGCTTGGGAAGCCTGGCAGACCTGCCACCTGGAAGTTCATTGCAAACTGATATGACTTCTCCTATTTCAATTAACTGTGCTCGAAAGCTTCGTGGAGTCAGTTCCCCATGGAACTGTTCTACAGTAGTTGAGAGTGAAGGGTCTCCAACAGATTCTCCTTCCATGAGCAGCAACCGAGGACAAGACAACCTAAGTGGAAGCAGAGCCCAAGACCTTTCCAAGACTGACCTAAGAAAAATTGGCAGACCGGACACTCCTGATTCTCTAAGCGAGCTGAGCTCAGAATCCAAACAGAGCAGAAATTGTGAAAGTCCTCAGGCTTTCTCTCCCTCTCGGCGAATGTCATTGGCAAGTAATGCCAGCAGCAGGCGTGCTCCCACTGATCTTCAGATCTAAGAGTTTGTTACCTTACCTATATGTTACATGAATGAGCACTGAGGGAAACAGTGGCATTACTGGACACTGTCACATGAATTATACCTATTTGTAATTGTAGTTAAGTTAATCAACTTTCATCAGCTCTTTCATGGAGGTAATGCAAAGAACTGTGCACCCTTGTGCAGTAATTAAGAACTCCTGAAATGAGAAATTGATAATAAAAAATTATTTGCTCTATTAGATTTTGTCATCTTTTTATTAAATCTAATAGAGCAGATAATTATTAAGATGACTTAAAATCTAATAGAGCAGATATCCCCATTATCTTTCCTGTTCCTAAAGGAAACAGATGTCAAAGTAACTTTTAATTTAACCCAGTAAGTCCTGTATCAAGTCCATCCAAGTTCAGCCTAAAAAAAATCTATGGATCACTGCAATTTTTTTTGGGGGGGGGGGGATGGGGAGGAGGAAGTGATGGAGACAGGAGCCATCTTTGTGTGGAGGCCTCTTCATTGCCTCTTTTCACCCTCACTCCCACATAGCTCCATGGCAGAGGGACTGTGCTGACAGGGATTCGCTTGCTGCAGTTGCCTCTGAAAAGCACCTTAGTGGGGGTTCTACATCAGAGATGAGGAACATGTATTTTTGTTTGTTTTGTTTTAGGGGGAAAATACTGAAAAGAATGGACCTCCACTGCCCCTTCTCTAGATCTGTGGAACCCACATTCCACGAAGCACCTGTGAAATATAAAAGGGTTTATGTGAGGATGGGGAGAAGTGAGCACTATTCCACGTGCCTGCATGCTCCCAGGGAGCAGCCCCAGTTGTTTTGCTGGCCAGGGTGGGAAATGTTTTCAGCACCCTCTCCACCTAAGCAGTGGAGCATCGAAAAAACAAAAGCAAAGCAACCCCCCCCCAAAAAAAATACTGGAAAAGCCAAGTGGTGATACAGCCCCCTGGACAATTGGTGCCCAGGGCAACTGCTCTGCTCACTCACCCCTAGAACAGGCCATACACTCTTTCCTCTGTGCCTCCCTGAGTTAAATTCACAGTTTTGAGCAATATTTCCATAACTGATAATGCAACATCAAGGTTAAAACAAGAACAAAAAAACCCCAAAAGCTAGGAAATTGAAAAGTCATTTTTCTTTTAACATTAGGCATGTTGCACATGGTGAAGTATTAACTATTCTTGTGTATCTTGTTAAATCTATCTACCTTAGGCTTTTCTTTGGTGTCTATCACTTTAGCATCTGAGGTAAATACATAATTGTATGTTATTTTATTGATATTGCTAAATAACTACCTTACCATATACAGGATGTGCAATATGTTCCATTAACAATCATGTAGTAATCTTAACTTTTGCATTTTCTGACTTTTAAAATTTTAATTGGGAATACTTATATTTGCAATAATGTATGTGTTTTGCAATTAATTTTCTGATTTTTAAAAGAAAATGCCTCTGCTTAATGCACTCCTTTTGCACAGTATAAATAATACATAAGTAGCAATAATGTTACTTTTTAAATGGTTCCGATTGGGCTTTGAAGTTAATATCTCAGTTCACTGAATTGTGCAGAAGTCTGTCAAAGAGTTTGTATCCTGCTGCTTCTGTTTGGAGATAGTTTACTGCAAGAATGTGTCACATAGTAATGACAGTATCTTTTCAATGGAAAAACAAACATGAAATTTAGCTAACATTAAAACTTAAGAATTTGCAGAATATGGCAGAATGCAACAGAAATTGTTGAAAGACCCAACATAAAATATGGATGTTATCTTCACATCCAGGATGTTGTCCTAGTCCTGCTAATGATTAATAATTATTTCTAGATTTTATAATGCCTTTCATCAGTGTACCGCAAAGCACTTTACAAAGAAGATAAATATTATCCCCATTTTACAGATGGAGAAACTGAGGGCAAAGCACTGTTTTTTTCAAGGTATTTGAGTGTGCATAATTCTTTGGTTCCCCCTGCATGGAGCTCTCCAGTTGAAGCCTACTCCCCACAGTGGTGGAGATATTTCAGTCATGTATAACTTCATTAATATTAATTCAAATTATTATTCAAACCTGGTCATGATCATATTGAAGCGAACACTATTTCCATCCCAAGTGTCAAAGTTCATGTATTTGTTTGTTCATATGAGAATGATTGATTTTTTTTTTATAATGGAGGAAAGCATTCCATTTAAGTCTTGTGAAACCACGTTTGAGATCTGATCCAAAGAATACTGAAATCAATTAGAACTTTTCAATTGACCTCAATGGGCTTTCGATCAGGCCTTTAAGATTATAGAAACATATGTCTGAAAGCAGGGCCAGTGCAAGGATATTTTGCGCCTTAGGCGAAACTTCCACCTTGTGTCCCCCGTTCCTCTCCCCTCCGAAGCATCGCTTATTATAAATTTATAAAAATGAATATTGCATAATGTGGCATTGTTCATTAGAATTAATGCATGTTCATCTTGAAAATTTATTAATTTCATTATTTAGTCAACATATTTAATGAAAATAAATGGCCTTGGTCTCCTTCACATGGCTAGAGTCCCTCCTGCCCCCACCCCCGCATGGATCTGTAAAGGGCTGTTTTGGGGATCAGAGCACAGAGCTGGGAGTTGGGATCTGGCTTCTATTCTCCCCTCTGGCATCAACTCACTGGATGACTTCAGGCAAGTTACTTCCCCATTCTGGGCTTCAGCTCCCCAAGGTGTGAAATGGTTTCTTGCTCCCAGGGCTAGCTCCAGGCAACAGCCGAGCAAGCTCGTGCTTGGGGCGGCAGATTCTACGGGGCGGCATTCTGCCCAATCCTAGGGCGGCATGGCAAGTGTTTTGTGGTTTTTTTTTTTGTTCCCTGATCCGGCCTCCCTGTAGGGGGCAGAGGAGGGGAGCCCCCTGCAGCAAACTCGGCAGGGCAGCCTGCGTCCTTTCCTCCCAGCTGATGGGAGTGGCGCAGAGTCCTGGCAGGTGGCACGGTGGTTGGGGCTGCGGGGCAAGCACCCCGCTGCAGCTTTGGCTGCCCCCCTTCTCTCTCCCCCTCCCCCCATTAGCCTGGGCACGCACTCTGCTGCATGTCTGCAGCACAGGGAGTCCCCCTGCACCCTGGCTCTGGCCACCCTGTAGGGTTTTTTTGTTTTGTTTTTTTTCCCTGCTTTGCTGGCCACACCGTCCCACCCCCTCCACTTTGCCACTCCAGCCGCGCCGTTTTTTTGTTTTGTCATCCCCCCCCCCGCTTTGCCACTCCGTTTCCCCCCCCCCGCTTTGCCGCTCCGGCCGCGCCGTATTTCCCCCACCCCCCGCTTTGCCGCTCGCCCCCCCTTTTTTGTTGTTGCTTGGGGTGGCAAAAAAGCCAGAGCCGGCCCTGCTTGCTCCCAGGCTGGAAAGTGCAATGCAGGCGGGACGGGGTGTCTGAAGGCCTGTCTTCCCCACAGGTGCAAGGCAAGGACGGAATTCCAGCCTCCATCATGACCGTCCTAGTTGCTTTACTCTGCCCCACGCCAATCACTGCTGAAGCCCCTTACGCAGAGAGCTCTGGCCCAGGGCAGAGGTGTCAGTGTCATTCTGGGCCTGATTTTCAGAGATGCTGCGCACCTGCAGTTCCCCGATGTCTGTGGGAACTCTAAGGTTCTCAGTACTTCTGAAACTCAGGGCAATTTATTTCGAATGCTTGGCCAGGACTGAGCCTGCAAAGGCAGGTCTATATACACCCCTCAATCCATATCACTTCTGCCATCAATAACAATACAAGCAAACAGGAGAATGATGAGGGCAGTTGGCCCAATGCTGGGAGTGGGGAGGCTATGGCCCTAATGTGGTCACTAAACTTCTACCTAGTAAAGTTACTGGTGCATCTGCTGTCATTCAGTGGGAGAACAAAAATCTCTTGGGTGCTGCAGCCTGCCCTTGTGTTCAGCTGCACTTAACCTGAGTTGCTCGCACACTTGCAGTGGTTGTGCACCACGCAACTGGTCACCCATGTTACATGAAAATCTGGCTCTGACGGTGTCGTACTTAGACTTAACAGTTAATGCCGCATTTCCCAGAGCTGTTGTCCCAGGCTGGCTGCAGACTCAGGCAGACAGAACTGTGTCAGCTAGATGCCCATCACCTTTGGAAGATATTCCTTGTAGCCATAAAGGCTCGAGACAGTCATGTTTCTTCACTGAAAACTTGCAGTGTGCTGCACCTGAATCCCAGATTAATACCTTGTGTGGGCAGGTGCAAAGCTCAGGGCCTGAAGGCCTCTGGTCTAATGGTCTGAGCCAGCACAGAACTAGGAGCCTCGATCTCCTGTGTTCAAAGCAGGACGCCGACAATAACTCCCCAAGTGACCTTAGGCAAGTCACGTCCCTGTTCTCTGCCTCAGTTTCCCCAAACATGAGGCTCTTTTTACCTGCTCCACAGGGCTGCAGGGATGGATGGGGATGAAGCCTTGGAAGGTGGCACGTGCTGAGGATGGTTACACTTTTGCAGCTCTTTAACCCTGTATCCTCTGGCAGGGCCATGATCCACCACCGCAGGTGGACCGGTGGCCACAGTCTCCTCTTCCTTGCCCCCACTCCCACCACTGCATTGCTGTCAATAGGGTCAGCTGCAGGCAGGCTGATGTCACCCACTCTGATCTGCAGCTGGCAGCCCTTGGGCAGCAGCTGCTGCTGTGGCAGGGGATCCAGGACTGCCAGAGCCGGAGGGAGCGGGCTAGGGAGCGATGCAGTGGCTCGGGGAGGAGGCGGATCCGGGCTGGTGGGGGGGAGGGGAGGGGAGAGGAGACACGGGCAGGCAGTGATATGGGGCACGGCAGAGGAAGGCTGTGGGGCCCACGGTTGCAGAGGACACCCATAGAGGTAGGTGCTAACGCAGCTGCGAGCAGCTCGTCCCCCCACCAGGAACAATAGTGTAAAAAAAAAAAAATTGTGGGGCACCGCTTTTTGGCACCCATAAATCTTGGTGCCCTAGGCGGCCGCCTAGTTCACCTAGTGGTTACACTGGCCCTGTCTGAAAGGGACCTTGAGAGGTTATCTAGTCCAGCCCCCAGCGCTGAGGCAGGACCAAGTAAACCTAGACTGTGCCTAACAGGTGTTTGTCCAACCTGTTCTTAAAAGCCTTCAATGATGGCGATTCCAGAGTATCCCTTGGAAGCCTATTGCAGAGCTTAACTGTCCTTATATTTAAAAACATTTTTCCTGATCTAACCTAAATCTTCTTTGCTGCAGATTAAGCCAATTACTTCTTGTCCTACCTTCAGTGGACATGGAAAACAATTGATCATAGTCCTCTTTATAACAGCCCTTAACATATTTGAAGACTGTTATCAAGCTCCCCCTGAGTTTTCTTTTGATCTTGTAAACCTTTTATCATTTTTGTTGCTCTTCTCTGGTCTCTCTCCAATTTGTCCACATATTTTGTAAAGTGTTATGTCCAGAATTGGATACAGTACTCCAGATGAGGCCTCCCCACTACCAAGTAGAGTGGGATAATTACCTTCTGTGTCTTACATACGACATCTGTTAATACACCCCAGAATAGTAGCCTTTTTGCAACATTACATTGTTGACTTATATTTATTTGTGATCTACTATAACCCCCAGATCCTTTTCAGCAATATTACCACCTACCCAGTTATTGCCTATTTTCTGGTTTTGCATTTGATTTTGCCTTTCTAAGTGAAGAAATTTGCACTTGTCTTTATTGAATGTTATCTTGTTGAATTCAGAGCAATTCCCCAATTTTTCAAGATCATTTTGAATGCTAATCCTGTCCTCCAAAGTGCTTACAACCCTTCCTAGCTTGGTGTCATTCGCAAATTTTATAAGCCTACTCTCCATTATCCAAGTCATTAATGAAAATATGGAATAGTACTGGACTCAGGACCGACACCTGCGGGATCCCACTAGATATGCCTTCCCAGTTTGACAGCAAACATCAATATACTTTGAGTATGATTTTTTTAACCAGTTGTGCACACAACTTGTAGTTATTCCATCTAGACCACATTTCCTTAGTTTGCTTAGGAGAATGTCATGTGGGACTGTGTCAAAAGCCTTACTAAAATCAGTATCTATCTGGTCTACTGTTTCCCCCATCCACTAGGCCAGTAACACTGTCAAAGAAGGAAATTAGGTTGGTTTGGCATGATTTGTTCTAGAGAAATTTATGCTGGCTATTCCTTCTAACCACATTATCTTCTAGGTGCTTATAAATTGATTGTTTAATAATTTGTGCAAGTATTTTCCAGGTATTGAAGGTAGGCTGACTGGTCTATAATTTTCCAGGTCCTCTTTGTTCTGATTTTTAAAGATAGGTACTATGTTTGCCCTTCTTAAGTCCTTTGGAACCCTCACCCATCTTCCACGAGTTCTCAGAGATAAAGGCTAATGGGACTGAAATTGATTCAGCTAGTTCCTGAAGTACTCTAGGATGAATAGAATGGTAGAATACATCTAATTTATCTACATTTCCTTTAACCTTTTATTTCCCTATTTTGACTTGCAGTCCTTCCTCCTCGTTGTTAATATCGTGTTGAGTATCTAGTCACCACTAACTTTTTCACTGAAGACTGAAGTAAAAGAGACATTAAACACTTCAGGCTGCTTGATATCATCAGTTATTAGATCTCCTTCCCCACTAAATAGAAAACCTACACTTTCCTCCATCCTTCTTTTACTCCTGTATTTAACAAACCTCCTCAAATTGCCTTTTACTGTATGTTCATTGCTAGATGTAACTCATTTTGTGCTTTAGCCTTTTTGATTTTGTTCCCTACATGCTTGTGCTACGCTTTTGTAATCCTCCTTAGCAATTTGTCCATGTTTCCACTTTTTGTAGGATTCCTTTTTGATTTTCAGGTCATTAAAGAGCACCTGATGGAATTATATTGGCCTCTTACTATTCTCTCTTTCCTTCACACTGAGATAGTTTGAATTTATGCCTTTAATACTGTCTTCTAGAGAAACTGCCAACTCTCATGAACTCCTTTATCCCTTAAATTTTATTCCCATGAGACCTTACCTACCAATGTTCTAAATTTGTTAAAGTCTGCTTTTTTGAAGTCCTTATTCTCCTGATCTCACGCCTTCCTTTCCTTAGAATCATTAAATCGATCATTTCATGATTACTTTGACCCAAATTGCACTCCACCTTCAGATTCGCTACCAATTCCTCCTTGACCAGAGTCAAGTCTAAAATGGCTGTCCCACAGGTTACTTCTTCCACTTTCTGAAACAAGAAATTGACCCAATATATTCTAAGAATTTATTGGAAGTGCTGTGTTTTGTTGTGTTACTTTTTCAGCAGATGTCTGAGTAAAAACCCCATTACTACCAGCTCCTGTGTTTTGGATATTTGTTATTTGTTCTAGAAATGCCTCATCCACCTCCTCTTCCTGATTTGGTGGTCTATAGCTGGCCTCTACCATGATGTCATCCATATTTCCCCCCACCTTTTATTTTTACCCAAAGACTTTCAGCTGATCTGCCTTCTTGATGTATAATGCAACACCACCTACTTTTTTTCCCCAGCACATCCTCCTCGAATGAGCTGTCCCCCTCTATACCATTATTCTAGTCATGAGACTTATCCCACAAAGCCTCTGTGATGCCAATTAAATCATTTATCTTATATACGAATATGTCTCACTATGCCCACACTACTATTTTCAGTATGCTATCTTGAGCTAAGCTAGTTCAAGTCCGTGTACCCAAGCTGGGACTCTCACCTCCCAGCTGCAGTGTAGACATATTCTACGAGAATTTAAGCCCTGCTGGAGAAAACTATGAGTAAGTGAAAATTGAATTATTACTGAAAAACTTTTGCATCCTTAATTGTACCATTAGTTAAAAAATGATCTACATTAATATTACTTTTGTTTGATGTTTTCTTTACATTTCAGTTCATTGATGATTTATAAATGACTACAGAAAATAGGAACCACAGTTTAATCCAAAGATGTCCTACAAAAGCCTAAAAATCAAGGTTAGTAAAATATTAAGTCTTAAATGCAACAACGTAACTAAATGGTTCAGAGTGAAGTTTAATGGAGGGACAATAAGAAAGTAGGACATGCCCAGAAAAAGGGCAAATATAGTGCCCATCTATAAAAAGAGAAATAAGGACAACCCAGGGAATTACAGACCAGTCAGCTTAACTTCTGTACCTGGAAAGATAATGGAGCAATTAATTAAGCAATAAATTTGCAAACACCTAGACGATAAGGTGATAAATAACAGTCAACATGGATTTGTCAAGAACAAATTGTGTCAAACCAACCTGATAGCTTTCTTTGAGAGGGTAACAAGCCTTGTGGATGGGGGAAAGTGATAGATGTGGTATAGCTTGACTTTAGCCAGGCTTTTGATACTGTCTCACAAGACCTTCTCATAAATAAACTAGGGAAATACAACCTAGAGGGAGCTACTATAAGGTGGGTGCATAACTGGTTGGAAAATCATTCCTAGAGAGTAGTGATCAGTGGTTCACAGTTATGCTGGAAGGGCATAGAATCATAGAATATTAGGGTTGGAAGGGACCTCAGGAGGTCATCTAGTCCAACCCCCGGCTCAAAGCAGGACCAATCCCCAGATTTTTACCCCCAGTTCCCCAAATGGCCCCCTCAAGGACTGAACTCACAACCCTGGGTTTAGCAGGCCAATGCTCAAACCACTGAGCTATCCCTCTCCCCAACATAATGAGTGGGGTCCCGCAGGGACTGGTTCTGGGTCTGGTTCTGTTCAATATCTTCATCAATGATTTAGATAATGGCATAGAGAGTACACTTATAAAGTTTGTGAATGATACCAACCCGGGTGCAAGTGCTTTGAAAGATAGGATTAAAATTCAAAATGATCTGGACAAACTGGAGAAATGACCTGAAGTAAATACGATGAAATTCAATAAGGACAAATGCAAAGTACTTCATTTAGAAAGGAACAATCAGTTGCACACATACAAAATGGGAAATGACTGCCTAGGAAGGAGTACTGCAGAAAGGGATCTGGGAATCATAGTGGATCACAAGCTTAATATGAGTTAACAGTGTAACACTGTTGCAAAAAAAGCAAACATCATACTGGTCTGTAGTAGCAGGAGTATTGTAAGCAAAACACAAGTAATTCTTCTGTGACATATTTTTCATGTATGTGATTTTGGTAGAGCCCTAAGAATAAATGTCCACACAGGGAGTTAGTATGGACTAGCTACTGCATTGTAAATTCACACTGTAGCTCATTGATTCTAATCTCAACCTTTCCTGACCACTGTATCCCTTTCAGGAGTCTGAAGCCTGAGATCCACTGCCTGGGGTTAAAGCATACAACTTAGCTTCACTGGGCTCCCTGTGGTGTAGAGTGCCAGGTACTTGCTTGCAGCCCCCCTAAATCTATCGATGCACCCCCCCCCTCCAGGCTGAGAAACACTGACGTAGACACGGGGTGGCTCCAGGCCCCAGCACGCCAAGTGCATGCCTGCAAGCCGCGGGGGGCGCTCTGCCGGTGCTGCGAGGGCGGCAGGCAGGCAGGCTGCCTCCAGCGGCTTGCCTGCAGAGGGTCCACTAGTCCCACGGCTTCGGAGGACCAGCAGACCCTCTGCAGGCAAACCGCCGGAGGCAGCCTGCCTGCTGTGCTTGGGGCAGCAAAATCCCTAGAGCCGCCCCTGCGGAGACAAGTAGGCACGCCGCCTGGAAGACTTCTGTGTACCCACAGTGGGTATGCATACCCTTGGTTGAAAATCACTGCTCTAGCTTATTTTGCAATAATTTCCCTGTGTAGACAAGCCCTTTCCACTCTGGGCAGTTTATATTCTGAGCAGCATATCTGTTAGATACTCCGTAGCAAACACCCAGGACCTCACCTTCTTTTCTTTTCGGATCACTGTACTGTAGCTTTCCTCCCCATCATGAAGAAGCATTAAAGAAGGCAAGACAGGAACTTCTGCTCCCCTGCCCTGGCAGTGATACTGTTGCCGGCCCAAAGGGCCGGAGGGGGCAACAGCGGGGTTCGTTGCCCGGTGTGCGTCACACTAATTAACACACCAGGGTGGAGAAGCAAACCAAGTTTATTTGAGCCCAAATAAGGTGCAAGGGAGAAATAGCAATCTCAAATCCTGCACACCCACACGCAGGCAGGGTCCCAGCATTTATACCCCCCCCTTTTTTTTATCCGTACTTTTCCACTGTGGGGAGTATTTTCTCATGCATATAACCTTGATTACAGCATCTGCTTTCCGCCTATTTTATCTAATATTGGCTGTATCTAGTACCAACCGGCCTTGCAGCTGCCAGTAGTCAGCACATAGCACAAGAGATTACAAAAGTTTAGTGAGGCTAACAAAAGCGCTTCACATAGAGGTACTTTGGTTCACATAGGCCCAGAGCCATCCTCCCGAGTTACCTAGATTTATGCCTAGTGACACCAACAATACAAAGTGGCGGCCGCCGGGCATATCTAACATGCGGCCCCCTGACACTGGCAGGGATACTGCGTAGCACCGAACATTTATCAGACTCTGGCCACTGCACTGACTTACATACCATGTAGCAGCAGAGCCAGCGAGGCTGTGCATTAGCTTGTATGACGCTGTATCCCAGCATCTGGCCTTCCCGCTCCGAGCGCAACCACGGGGCACCGTGAGCACAGCGCCCACAGGGTGCTCTCAGCGTGGAGCGGCTAACACGCGGGTAACTGGGTGGGAACGGCTTCGGCCGGAGGCAGCTGACCGGGGGACTGACTGGCCAAGCAGGCGGCGGGGAGAAGGGGGCTGAGCTGGGCACGGCCTGAGGGGAGAAGGGAGCTGAGTGGCCAGGCGGGCGGCGAGGAGAAGGGGGCTGAGCTGGGCACGACCTGAGGGGAGAAGGGAGAAGAGTGGCCAGGCGGGTGGCGAGGAGAAGGGGGCTGGGCTGGGCACGGCCTGAGGGGAGAAGGGGGCTGAGTGGGAGGGAGAAGGGGGCTGGGCAGGGCCTGAGGAAAGGCGGGAGAAGGGAGCTGAGTGGCCAGGCGAGGAGAAGGGGGCTGGGCTGGGCACGGCCTGAGGGGAGAAGGGAGGGCGAAGGGGGCCAGGTGGGGGAAGGGGGCGGGGCTGGGCCTGCGGTGGAAAGGCGGGAGAAGAGGGCTGAGCTGGGCAGGGCCTGAGGGGAGAAGGGGGCTGAGTGGGAGGGAGAAGGGGGCTGGGCAGGGCCTGAGGAAAGGCGGGAGAAGGGAGCTGAGTGGCCAGGCGAGGAGAAGGGGGCTGGGCTGGGCTGGGCACTACCTGAGGGGAGAAGGGAGAAGGGAGCTGAGTGGCCAGGCGGGGGAAGGGGGCGGGGCTGGGCAGGGCCTGAGGGGAGAAGGGAGCTGAGTGGCCAGGCGGGGAAAGGGGGCGGGGCTGGGCAGGGCCTGCGGTAGGAAGGCGGGAGAAGGTGCGGAAGTGGGGGAGAAGAGTGGAACAGAGACAGGTCGCGGAAAGGCCCAAGGAAGGACGCCAAAAAGAAGTTGGGGGAGGGGCAGGGCCGTGTATTCCCGTCTCCATGGTGACTGATGGAACGCTGCGTGTCTTCCCCTCCCTCCCGTAAAAGACCCAGGGCGCAAGCGCGGCCCAGTCGTCAGAGCGACTCGGTGCGGAGCGGGCGGGGATGGCGCATTACAAGGTGCGGGGCTGCAACTTCTCCCCGGAACCCACCGCCCTCTCTTGGTCCCCCCTCCTCCACCGCGGAGTCTCGGTGTCCCGCTGGCTGCCTCTGCGCCCTTCTCAGACGGGTCCGGGCGAAGCCGGCTCGCCGACCCCGGGCCGCCTCGCCTCGCCCCGCCCCGCGCTAACCTTGTTCCCATCCTTCCCTCAGGCCACGGACTCTAAGCGGGAGCAGTTCCGCCGCTACCTGGAGAAATCCGGGGTGCTGGACACGCTCACCAAAGGTAAATGCTCCGTGTCGCTGCCCCCAGCGTGGGGGAAGGGAAATGCTCCCCCTGCGCCGCGCAGGGAGCAAAGGTCCGTGTTCTCTTGCCCTTGGTTGCAAGCGGGTGCAGGGCTATTCTCTAGCAGCTGCTCTCCGGGCACCCTCGCCGCCCAGTATTGTCAGGTGGTAGGTGACCAGTAGCCCTCGTTGAGAATCCTGGGGGTCAGGCCTTATTTTTTTCAGAGTACTTACTATTTCTGTAGCACTTTATATATTCAAAGCAAAGTTCTATTTGATTTCAGTTATAGCATTGAGCACACCCCACTTCTGCAACTCTGACCCATTGGCCTCGATCCCTGGTACTCACTCCACATAGTGGGTACCTGTGAGTTTTGGTTTAAGTGACTTGTTCAGCATTGCAGAAGTAAGGATAACATTCAGTTCTTCAGGGTGGCATTCAAGGTCTGTAACCATGAGACTATCCTTTTTCTCCCTATAATTCTCCGCTTTATTTGCTCCACAACATTCAGCCTCTACAACAAAGGAGGCAGGGTTCTTGTAGACAAAAGGCTCATTTGCTACACAGTTCTTTTTGATTCCTGGTATACTGAATGAGTCAGAAGTCTTGTAGGGTGAAAAAAAGTATGTAATCATGTAACTAAAGAGTGTCATGCACATAGACTTAAGGTCAGAAGGGACCATTATGATCATCTAGTCTGACCTCCTGCACAATGCAGGCCACAGAATCTCACCCACCCACTCCTGTAACAAACCCCTAACCTATGTCTGAGTTACTGAAGTCCTCAAATCATGGCTTAAAGACCGCAAGGTGCAGAGAATCCTCCAACAAGTGCCCCGTGCCCCACACTGCAGAGGAAGGCAAAAAACCTCCAGGGCCTCTGCCAATGTTCCCTGGAGAAAAATTCCTTCCTGACCACAAATATGGCGATTAGTTAAACCTTGAGCATGTGGGCAAGACACACCAGCTGGCACCCAGGAAAGAATTCTCTGTAGCAACTCAGATCCCACCCCCATCTAACATCCCATCACAGACCATTGGGCATATTTACCTGCTAATAATCAAAGATCAATTAATTGCCAGAATTAGGCTATCCCATCATACCATCCCCTCCACAAAGTTATCAAGCTGAGTCTTGAAGCCAGATATGTCTTTTGCCCCCATTACTCCCCTTGGAAGGCTGTTCCAGAACTTCACTCCTCTGATGGTAAGAAACCTTCATCTAATTTCAAGTCTAAACTTCCTAGAGTCCAGTTTATATCCATTTGTTCTTGTGTCCACATTGGTACTGAGCTTAAATAATTCCTCTCCCTCTCTGGTATTTATTCCTCTGATATATTTATAGAGGGCAATCATATCTCCCTTCAGCCTTCTTTTGGTTAGGCTAAACAAGCCAAACTCAGTCTCCTTTCATAAGACAGGTTTTCTATTCCTCGGATCATCCTAGTAGCCCTTCTCTGTACCTGTTTCAGTTTGAATTCATCCTTCTTAAACATGGGAGACCCGAACTTAAGTATTCCAGATGAGGTCTCACCAGTGCCTTGTATAACTGTACTAACACCTCCTTATCTTTACTGGAAATACCTCGCCTGATGCATTCCAAAACCGCATTAGCTTTTTTAACGGCCATATCACATTGGTGGCTCACAATCAACACTCCAAGATCTTTCTCCTCCCCTGTTACTTCCAACTGGTGTGTCCCCAATTTATAACCAAAATTCTTGTTATTAATCCCTAAATGCATGACCCTGCACTTTTTACTATTACTCCAGTTTACAAGGTCATCCAGATCTTCCTGTATGCAAAAAAGGGGCACAAGCAGCCTTAATCCTGACACTTCTCTGCAATCAGAATATTCCTTTAACATATTTTTTATTTAATTACACATTTAGAAACAAAAACTAATCAAATTCCATCTTGTGGAATCATATTGATCCTCATATGGATTGTTGGCAGGTTTGTGACCTCTAGGTTGGCCCCTGAGTTCCTGGCGTGGGAGGCTGGCCCCTGGCCCCTCCCCTGCAGCCTCAACTCACTGCGCCACTGGCACAATGCTCTGGGTGGCGAGCTCCTGGGGCAGCGCAGCTGCAGAGCCTGGCCTGACCCGACCTGGTGCTCTGTGCTGTGCGGTGCAGCTCTCTGTCATGGTGCAGCTGTGCTGCCAACCACTGGTGCTCCAGGCAGCGCCATAAGGGGGCAAGGAGTGGGGGAGAGGGGTTGGATAGAGGGCAGGGGAGTTTGGGGGGTGGTCAGGGGCTGGGGGTGTGGATAGGGGTTGGGGCGGTCAGAAGGCAGGGAATAGGGTGGTTGGATGGGGCAGAGGTCCCGGGTGGGGCAGTCAGGAAGGAGAGGGGGGTTGGATGGGGGGACAGGGAGCGGGGGGGGTCGATGGGGCAGGAGTCGGGGGGGGGGGCTGTCGGGGCAAGAAGCAAGGGGGGGGCAGGGCGGGGGCTGAGTGATGCCTGCCTGTTTGGGGAGGTACAGCTTCCCCTAACCGGCTCTCCATACAATTTCTGAAACCCGATGTGGCCCTCAGGCCAAAGAGTTTGCCTGCCCCTGCTCTAGGTCCACTGCAGAAACCTCTCCCAAGCTAATGGAGCAACTGATAGCAGCAGCAATCTGTGTGGACTAACCACTAAAGAGGGATGAGACACATTTTGCTAGTGTTTCTGAAGTTATTTGATAATTCTGGGTTCAATTCTATGTTTTGGTGGGGAATATGCTTCTAGTTGTAAACACTTCTCCTTTGTTTGTACCCTGTCTTTGTGCTCTCTGGTTCCTGCCCCTCTTCCACTCTGCTGCTATCAAGCCTCCCCACCCATCCCATTGCTATTCTGTCCTTGCCTCTGTGCATTAAAGGCAGGTAGCATTTGCATAGCTTTCAAGGCGACAATCATGATAATCTAGTATGACAACCTGCACATCGCAGACCACAGAGCCTCAGCCACTCACTCCTGCAATAGGCCTATAACCTCTGTCTGAGTTTCAGCAGTCCTCAAATCTTGATTTTAAAAACGTTACAGATGCCACTATTTACTCTAGTTCAAACTCGTGACCTGTGCCCCATGCCCCATTGGAAGGTGAAACCTCCCCTCTCTCAGGCTCTCTGTCAGTTTCATATGGGAAAATTCCTCCTGACCCCAAATAAGGTGGTCAGTTAGACTCTGAGCATGTGGGGAAGACCCACTAGTCAGACTACTAGGAAAGAATTCTCCCCATTTAGTGCCACATCTCTGCCTGTTGGAGATATTTGCTAATAGCAGACACAGATGGGCCATGTGCCATTTTAGGTTACCTCATCATACTATCCCCTCAATAAACTTATCAAGCTCAGTTTTGAAACAATTTAAGGTTTTTTTGCTACTACTCCTCTTGTAAGGCTGTACCAGAGCTTCATTCCTCTGGTTAGAAACCTTAATCTAATTTCAAGTTTAAATTTGTTAATGGCCAGTTTATATCCACTTGTTCTTGTGCCACCATTGGCACAAGAACAACTCCTCTCCCTCCCTGGTGTCTATCCCTCTGACTTATTTAGAGTTCAATCATATCTGCTTCATAGAATCATAGGACTGGAAGGGACCTTGAGAGGTCATCTAGTCCAGTCCCCTGCACTTGTGGCAGGACTAAGTATTATTTAGACAATCCCTGAGAGGTGCTTGGAGATATTTAAGAGCAGGTTAGACAATGATGAAGATTCCACAACCTCCCTAGGTAATTTATTCCAGTGCTTCACCACCGTGACAGTTGGGAAGTTTTTCCTAATGTCCAACCTAAACCATCCTTACTGCAATTTAAGCCCATTGCTTCTTGTCCTATCCTCAGAGATTAAGAAAAATGATTTTTCTCCCTCCTCCTTGTAACAGCCTTTTATGTACTTGAAAACTGATATCATATCCCCTCTGTCTTCTTTTTTCTAGACTAAACAAACCCATTTTTTTTTTCAATCTTCCCTCAGAGGTCACGTTTTTTAGACCTTTAATCATTTTTGTCACTCTTCTCTGGATTCTTTCCAATTTGTCCATATCCTTCCTGAAATGTGGCGCCCAGAACTGGACACAATACTCCAGCTGAGGCCTAATCAGCGCAGAGTCGAGCGGAAGAATTACTTCTCATGTCTTGCTTACAACACTCCTGCTAATACATTCCAGAATGATGTATGGTTTTTATGCAGCAGTGTTACACTGTTGACTCATATTTAGCCTGTGGTCCACTATGACCCCGAGATCCTTTTCTGCAGTACTCCTTCCTAGGCAGTTATTTCCCATTTTGTATGTGTGCAACTGATTATGTTCCTTCCTAAGTGGAGTACTTTGCATTTGTCCTTATTGAATTTCATCCTATTTACTTCAGACCATTTCTGCAGTTTGTCCAGATCATTCTGAATTTTAATCCTATCCTCCAAAGCACTTACAACCTCTCCAGCATGGTATTGTCTGCAGACTTTAAGTGTACTCTCTATGCCATTATCTAAATCAGTGGTCACCAGCCCCTTGATCGCAATCAACTGGTCGATCTTGGGGCCTCTGCCAGTCCATCGCGTTCTCTTGGCCACTAAAAGTTGCCTCCAATCCTGACCGAATGGCCTCCAGTCCCTCCAAGCTCGCCTTAGCACTGCTCCAGGCGAATCAGTCGAGGAGTCGAGTTCGATCCGGCACAGTGGGACTCAGGCAGGCTGCCTGCCTGCCATGGCTCCATGCCACTCCCAGAAGTGGCTGGCTGCTGGCACGTCTCTGCGGCCCCTGGGGTGCATGTCTCCATGCCTGCCCCCAGAGCCACCTCTCTCCCCCCTGCCTGGGGCTGTACAGATGTGCCAGCAGCCAGGCGCTTCTGGGAACAGCATGGGGCCATGGCAGGCAGGCAGCCTGCCTGAGCACTGCTGTGCTGCTGCCTGGGAGCTGCCTGTGGCAAGTGTTTCCCGTCCGGAACCTGCACCAAGCACCCCCTCCTGCACCCCTGCCTGAGCCCTCTCCTGCACCAAACGCCCTCCCAGAGCTTGCACCCCTCCTGCTCCCCCGCCCCAGGGTCAACCAATGCACACCCCACAGTTGAGAATGTTTTTACACTGACTTATGACAATCTCTGAAGGATTTTGGATCTATAAACCACAAATGACACTAATAAAAAGTACAACTCATAAAATGTCCAAATGTAGTTACTTTTAACTTAATAGTTTTTGACCAAAAAGAGTCTCTCAATGGAAAATATTAATATGTCTAATTACCAGTGCTGGCTATAATCTGTGTTGTGGAAGTACCCAAATCACCATATCTGGATTGGGGTGCCACTAGGTTAAATACTGAATGAACAAACAGAAAATCTGACAACTTCAGTAGAAATTCTGTGTTGGTTTTTATCCTGCCCTCATCACCTGTATAGCTCACAATCTAAGAAAGTCAAACAATATACAAATAACTCGAGAGAATTAAATATTTGTATATACTTTTCAGTTTTGTAATTGCATAAATATCCACTTTCTCAGCTGTTCCTTAGCCTATTAATCATGCATGGTTTTTATTTTGTTGGTTTGTGGTTTTTTTGTGTCTGTAATGGCAAAATTAGTCCTGATGCTTCTCCCCTCTCCTCTTATTTTTGTCATAAGTGCCTAGTGAAAAGACTATGCAAATACAGTGGTGCATAACAAAAGTCTGTCAGAGAGAAAATAGGGATTATGCTAATGAATACATATCACAAAATCCTGCATGTGCATACTTAAGCTTGTAGAAAACCTATGGTATCTTGAGTTTCAGGAATAGTCTTTTATGTAATTAAAGGCTGCATCATAATACATTTTCACAAGCAGACAGTCAAGTTAAACTGTGCAACCTTAACATTCTTGTTCGTTTTTGGATGGGATATATACACTAATTCAAAGGGTATTATAGAAAGTGTTCTCATAGCTTTCCATTCTTTATTTTTTGTTTCTAATATATTAAACATTTGTTTTATGTGTTTCTAGTTAGCTTATATTTTCTCCTTGAATGAAAATGAAAGCAAGTAATCTGTTTAATTGCTTTATTAACTGCTGCCATAGCATTTAGGTCAAAACTGTTCCGTAAAATGGAGCATCTGGAGACTCAATACACTTCGGTTTGTCCCACAGTTGGTAGGGATATTCTACCACTGTACAAAGTTTCAGATGATAGTGAATGTTTTAGAATGGAGCTAAATTGCACATAGATTCTGTCTTTTCATTTAAGGAACATGGTGTGAGTGCAGATCAGCTTACTATTACTCACTTTCACCACTCCATGGTGAATACATATTTAGAGTGTGGAGGACATTTCACTCCACATGCAGTCTTTTTAATGTGAGTAAGTTTAGCTGAAGTTAGTGTTTTTGCCACTTTCAGATATATCAGTGTGCTCCATTTGGTGGCTCTAAAGCTGTTGTTGCTCACTAACTAGTCTAAAAGGATGATATAGCTACTCTTCCGTTAACTGACAGTGAACTCTAGTAGCTTACACACTTGTCCTGGAAGGGAAGTTTTGGAGTCCAAAATTACATGAACGAGTGTTGAGAATGTCCAGGCTAGCAAGTTAAGATGTGTTGGTTAAGTTGACAATACATTAACTCGGTACCTTCAACAATGGTGTTCTATTCCCAGACACTGATCAGTTTAAAAACAAAAAATCCTCAACTGCGGACATACTGACAGTGATAAATTGTATTCATTTTGGCTTCATTCCAAGTCCAGAAATCTAAGTATTAATCAAACAGGAGAACTGGTGGCTCAAGCTCTTCTGAGGATTCAGTCAACAAAGCGTTGAACAATGAATACTTCAGAAGTTCGTGCCAGGTGGTTGTCTTTGGTGCACATCTGCGTTAACTCGAAATATTAGTTGAGTACCATACTCAATGTAACACTGAGTTCCCCTGCAGATGAGCACAACATGTAGATGGGTGATGGAGGAGCCAAGTGGTGGGACTGTAAGAGTGCAACTGCATTCTTGAGACATCATTTAGGATTCTTGCTTCCACGCTAGAAGCAAAGCAGCAGGTGGGTGCGATTGGTTTCCCCCTGGCCGTCCAGTAAAGGAGGCCTGGTGATGGAGGAGAATATTGAGTTTTCCAAACTTAGTAAAGGAGATTCTGTCTTTGGCTACACTAGAGAGCTTCCAGTGGTGCAAATAATAAGGTGTGAGGCAAATAATTCCAGCTACATAACTGTCAAAGCTTATGTTGGATGTACATGAGTCTCTCAGTAATACTCTGTATAATCACTAATACCTGTTCATTGTCCTAGCTTTTATTATAGTCAAAATTATCTTTGTGTGTGAATGTTTAAATTAGTGAAACATCACCTTTAGAATACTAATCTGGAAGTAATTTTTTTTTTTTATGTCTCACGTATTACCTTTGACTACTGGTGCACATTTAAGAAATTGAACAATTTGGGGTGTCTTCTGCTTTCAACTGTTGGACACTTTTTATTTACAGTGTTGGTAGCCCTATATGAAGAGCCAGAAAAACCAAACAATGCACTGGAGTATCCTTTTTTCTTCCTTCTGTGAATTGATTTCAGACAGGTGTGAGGCAAAAAATGGAAGCATAGTCCAAGGCAGATACTCGTTTGTCTCCATATTATATAGAGTAAACAAAATATTTTATTTCCATATTAAATAATAGCAGCAATTTTAGGGAAATGGCACTTAGTCAACCAAGTACAATAGAGAACTGGAAATTTAACTCGTGCATGATAAAGTCCTTTCTACCAACAGCCTGAGGCTTTTGGCTTATCTAACCCAGGTTGTTTTTTGTTATTCGATTTTTGTTTTGTTTTGTGCAGAGGCTTATGTTTAATAGACTTTTGCCTTCCTTTCAGTATTAAATGTTTTCCATAAGGCTATTTGCCTAGGAATGCCTCTCTTTTATTTGCAGGTGTACTGCTTAGTTTGGAACAGTGTATTTTGCATAACTGCTAGAATAGAATGTGTAGTGCTGACAACTCTCTAGTTCTTCTTAATCTTGCCAGGCTTCCTCTTTGACCTCCTGCCTCAGTGAATTATGAGGGCTTACTACACAAAAGTATTTACTGTCTAAAATTTTCTGCCTTACTGTTTAGTATTCTCTTGTTCTTATGTTGTGGGAGAGGGTAAAAGGAGCATCTTTCACCTTTTATTTTATACTATTTTATAACAGTGCCCTTCTCAGTCGTCTTTACAAGCTAAGTAAGCCTTGCTGTTCTCCTTCCTTGTGTTTTTAAAGGGCCTGCAGACAGCCATGTTGCCACTTTCTGTTAAGAAAAAAGCCAAACAATTTTTTTTAAACTGACATCTGGTGTATCTTGTCAGTCTGCCATTATGTCTTGCTCTACCAGTGCTGTAGTTTATTCAGATTCAGGCTATTATTTTTAAGTGAAGAAACACTTAACTTTTATTAGCTTTCTGAAGCATCATATAGGAGCCGCAGCTCCAGAAAATCCAGAAGTAGAGGCCCTTCGCCTGGAAGTGGCGGAGATGAAAGAAAAATACGAAGCTGTGTTGGAAGAAAACAAAAAACTAAAAGCAAAGGTAAATATTTTAAGAGTCTCCATTGCTGTATATTCTTAAAATGTAAATGAAAGAGAAATACACTGGTATTAGTTACCGTATCAATAGTCAGTATTCATCAGTGATAATGCAGTGTCACTTTGTGCAAGTTTCAGGTCAAGGGGAAGCCTGATAGGCTCTTGGTGAGGGGTCACTCAATTGAAATTCTAAAATGACTAACAACTCAGTTTCTTTTTCTTAACTTTCTTTAAAAGCCATGGGAAACCAGTACAAGTACCAAACTTAAGTAAAATTGAATGGAAACGATAGAATTAACTTCTTCAAAAAATGGTGTAAAAATCAACCTAGATGATAATTCTCCAACAGGTTACAACATTTTAATGCATCCAACGACATGGGTGTTCACCCACGAAAGCTCGTGCTCCAATACGCCTGTTAGTCTTTAAGGTGCCACAGGACTCTTTGCTGCTTTAACATTTTAAAGATGCTAACTGCAAAGGCTTCTTACAGAATATAAATTCAAGGTGTAAGAGACCTATTAGGTTAATGGGTTCTACACCTCACAGGATCCGACCCACTGGAGGCCTTTTTGTGTATGCAAAATACAATGTTTACCTCTAGTTTAAAATACCTCTAGTTTTCTGACTGTGAAAACCTTCCGAATGGAACCTGAGTGTAAACTAAGGCAGAGTCATGGTTTTGGGTATACAGACTGCCTGCACCTCTCAGCTATCTCAGTAGGGCATCTGTTCTCAAACCAAATTATATTTGAGACATTTTTTCAAATAAATCATTGTTATACTGATCCATAACCGCACATGCAAATAGCCACATAAACGAGGGGGAGAAACAGTGCTGGTTCTGAAAGTGTGTGACATACTTTTTCCCATGCAGTGATGCTGTTTGCTACAGTAACTTTACTTACCAAATGACTAGTTACTACATACTATGTTTTACCTTCTACAACTTTTGATCATGCAAGCTTTTCTACATGGATTATGGGACTGCCTACAAAGAGGCCTGAATCCTGCAAACTGCTATCTTAGTATACACCATATATTATCAGTGGTAGTTCAACAATAGAACAAAGGCACTATTTGTCCAGTTGGTCCAGAAAACAAACACCTACTTAACAATAAACTCATTGGTCACATTAATGATCCCGCCATTAAATTTGCTGTCAAGACATATATGCATAAGAATGGCCACACTGGGTCAGACCAGTGGTCCATCTAGCCCAGTATCTTGTCTTCTGACAGTGGCCAATGCCAGATGCCTCAAAGGAAATGAACAGCAATTATCAAATGACCCATACCCTGTTGTCCAGTCCCAACATCTGGCAGTCAGGGGCTTAGGGACATCCAAAGCATGGGGTTGCATCCCTGACCATTGGCTAATAGCCATTGATGGACCTATTCTCCATCCTCTTATTGAATTCTTTTTTGAACCTAGTTATATTTTGGCCTTCACAACATCCTGTGGCAACAAGTTCCAGAGCTTGACTATGTGTTGTATGAAGTAGTACTATCTGTGGTGTATTTTAAACCTGCTGCTTATTAATTTCATCAGGTGATCCCTGGTTCTTGTGTTATGTGAAGGGGTAAATAACACTTCCCAATTCACTTTCTACACACCATTCATGATTTTATAGACCTCTATCATATCTCCCCTTAGTTGTCTTTTCCAAGCTGAACAATCCCAGTCTTCTTAATATCTCTTCATATGAAAGCTGTCCCATACCCTTAATCATTTTTGTTGCTTTTTCTATTTCTTCTATATCTTTGAGATGGGGCAACCAGAACTGCAACTGTATTCAAGGTCTGGGTGTAAAATGGATTTTTATAGTGGTGTTACATTTTCTGTCTTATTTTTCCCTTTCCTAATGGTTCCTAGTATTGTTAGCTTTTTTTTTTCCCCTGCTGCTGCTGCACATTGAGTGATATTTTCAGAGACCTATCCACAATGACTTTCTTGAGTGGCAGCAACTAATTTGGACCCCATAGTTTTGTATGTATAGTTGAGATTGTTTTCCAATATGCATTACTTTGTATTTATCTGCTCTGAATGTCATGTGCCATTTTGTTGCCCACTCACCCAGTTTTGTGAGAGGCCTTTGTAACTCTTCACAGTCGGCTTTGGACTTAACTATCGTGAGTAATTTTGTATCATGCAAATGTTGCTGCCTCACTGTTTACTCGTTTTCCCAAATCACTGATGAATATGTTGAACAGCACTGGTCCCAGTAATGTCACTGGAGGAGGGGGAAGTGGGAGGGGGATGCCACTATTTACCTCTCTCCATTCTGAAAACTGGCCATTTATTCCTATCCTTTATCTGCCTTTTAACCAGTTGCTGATCCATGAGAGGACCTTTCCTCTTATCCCATGACTGCTTAGTTTGCTTAAGAGCCTTTGGTAAGGGACCAGGTCAGAGGCTTTCTGAAAGTTCAGGTACACTATATCCACTTGATCACTCTTGTCCACATTTGTTTTACAGTAAAAAGGCTATAAGTATTTGACTTGAACATTCTGCTGAGTGAAGCTGTCATGCTTATCTAAATGGTCCTGGCTTGGGTTAAAATGGGAATACTTCCTTGAGGGGAAAAAATTAGATGGATTGTGTGGGGAGCAAGGATGCAGTTATTGCATCTTGCAGGCATTTTTTTTTGTCATGGATGGCTTAAAATAAGTAATCTGACTTTAGAAGAAGGGAGACTTCCCTATGAAAGTGGTCTAAGAGATCTGATAAACTCATTCAGTAATGAGGGCTGAATTATAACTTAGTGTGTGGCCCAGAGTTAGTTTTGGGTCATATGCCACAACTCTGTGAAAAGGCGCAAGAGTCTGCCCTCAGGCAGTAACCAAGTTTGTTGGGGAAATCAAGAATGATTCAGTGTCATTAGGACCACCAATTTTTCTGCTCTCATTTCCTTGTATCCTCCCTCTGTATCTCTGAAATGTTTCTCCCTATTGATTAGTACTTTCTCTTCTCCCCTCCTATCTACTGTTTATGCACTTTACCTCTTTTGTTCCATCTGTCTTTTTTGTCCTGAACAGTCACCCATTTCCCTGGGTCTTTGAGTTTTGTTGGGTTTCTGAAAGGCAGCAGAACAACTTTTACATGAGAGGATTGTGCGCAAAATTGTGTTCTAATCTACTTCCTTCATTACTCTTTTAACATGCAGAGCATTAAAGAGGAAACTTTTATTTTCCCTTTCCATTAAGTACTGTAGCAAGGTTAAGTAACTAGCAAGTTGCCCTTTTCAGCTAGGTGCCTGTGTAAAGACCTCTCTGCACAGGGGAAAACCTGCTAATCTGATTCTCTTGTTATGGGCAGAAGAACAGTACATGTAATTAACTGAAAAGCAAAACTTGACTAAGATCCAGTCCAGATGTTTTATTTTGTAGCTAGTTTGGTGTGCAAAAGACATGGAGCACTTTTCAGCAGCTGTTGCTGGCAGCACACTGCGATAAATTTAATTGAACATTATTGTAAATGCCAGATGAATATTTCGATCAGGCTAGGAATTTCTAACCCATAAATGAGAAACATTTTAAATGCAAAATTAAAACTGAGTGGCAGATTCTAGATATTCTAATATTTACTTTCATAACCTTCCCTATGTCAGAGATTCTTTTCAAAGGCTCTGAAATCTACTTGGTCTTCAGCTACTTAATTTTTATACATACGTATCTATAATTGGAGAATTCAGGGTGTATTTTAAGTGGCCAAATTATCACTACATCAGTGTGAATTGTCGATTAAGGTTCTGATGGTAGGTTTGTCCTCTGTTTTAAACTTTACTCCTTGGAATAGTCCCATGAATAGCTAATACCCATTCTAGTGGTGGAAGTCAGACCATTTTACTCCAGCATATTTCAGTACAGCATACAAGAATGTAGGACATTCTTCCCAATACTAACTCATGAGTAGCCAGTATTGGGCAGTCACAATGTAAAACCCTCTCTTCTTTAAAGTAAGAAATTAAATATTTGTCAGTGGGAAAAACTCTCAAGCTTTTAATGGATCTTGTGTGCTGAAATCTCCTGACTTTATAAGTCACTTAAGAATTTTTGAAAATCCTGCCCTGCACCTTTAAAAGCCCCCCCCCATAGCTGTATTTTTGCACAATACATTGTGTTTTCTCTTCCCTCTCACCCCCACAAAAAAAAAGTTTACCGGGTATGTTTGTAGTCTTTGAAAATAAGTGGACCTATCTGTAGAATAAAGGTTGCTATAAAACAATTACTCCTCTCTCCTGTTGGGGTAAAATATGCCTTCAGGGTTTTTTTAACATTCTATAGCTAACAAAATCACTCCTTTTTTTAATTCTACAGCTGTCTCAGTATGAACCACCTCCAGAAGAGAAGCGTGGTGAATAGGAATGCTTTCACCTTTTGGTTACTTAACTGAATAAAGGGCTTCATCAGAAGTTTACTGTCTTGACTTTTTTTGGATATAAATATCTTGAAATATTTCATGGAATATGTTGGTAATCATCTTACAACTACATGAATTGCCTAGGGAAGTTGTGGAATCTCCATCCTTGGAGATTTTTAAGAGCAGGTTAGACAAACACCTGACAAGGATGGCCTAGATCAGTAGTCTCCAACTTTATGCCCAAGATCACTTTTTGAGTCTAAGGACAACCCAGGATCTACTCCACCCATTCCCTGAGGCCCTGCCCCTTCCCCAAAGCCTTGCCCCATTCACTCCATCCCCATTCTCACTCACTTTCACCGGGCTGGGATAGGGGGTTGGGGTTCAGGAGGGGGTATGGGCTCTGGGCTGAGGAGTTTGCAGTGGGGGAGTGTTGGGGTGCAGGCTCTGGGAGGGAGTTTGGGTGCAGGAGGGGGCTCCAGGCTGGGGCAGAGTGTTGGGATACCAGAGGAGGTACATGGTGCTGGCTCTGGGAGGGGGTCAGGGCTGTAGTACAGGAGGGGGCATGGGGTGCTGGCTCCAGGGGTAGGGCTCAGGGCTGGGGATTGAGGTGCAGCCTTCCTCTGGGCAGCACTTACCTGCGGTGGTTTCTGAGTGGTGGTGGGCACAGCAAGGCTAAGGTAGGCTCCTTGGCTCCACACTGCTCTCAGAAGGAACCAACGTGCCCCTGGGGATGGGGGAATGTGGCTCTGTGTGCTGCCCCTCTGCAAGCACTTTGTCTGTAGCTCTCCTGGCCAATGGGAGCTGCGGGGGTGGTGCTTGCAGGTGGGAGCTGTGTGCAGGGGTCGGCAGTCAGCCCCCGGAGATAGCGATTGACTGGGAGATCTAAGACCACTGGTCTAGATAGTATTTAGTCTTGCCATGAGTGCAGGGGACTGGACTCCATGACCTCTCAAGGTCCCTTCCAGTTCTACAATTCTATGAAAACAGGCCTTATGATTCTTAAGGTAATCTGCAAACATTCTTCTGTAGAGTTCTAAACCTAACTTTTTATAAGCTTTTTGAAGGAGTTAACTCATGTGATGTGAATGTTACACCTTTCAGAACAGGCTAACATTAGGCCTCATTTAGCACAAAGTGCCTGAAGTACAGTGGATATTTCAGTAGCAGTATTAAAAATTAGTTAAATTGTATAAGATTAAATATTGCTTTTTATATTAGCTGCAAGGTGAGTTCTATTCCTTGCTATTTACAAATGTGAGGATTGATTACAGTGCACAGCAAAAAAACCACTAACGAATATCTATAAATACATGTTTAATGAACTATACGTGACGAGACAAGATGTAAGGAATGGATGAAGTTAAGGTGATAAATGCTGGCAGTCTCCATGGCTAGCTACACCGTATTATAGGCTGGGATTGTCATCTCTTTACTACACATGCTATCACTTTTATCTGGCTGACAAATGATTTAGGTTGGGAGTTCATTCGGTAAATCATAGCTGAGACGTTGCTGGTATTCACTGTAAGGTTGCCAACTTTGGATAAATTCCTGGGACAATCTTTAATTAAACATTAATCTTTAAATCTTAGAGGGGTGGCAACCCTAACTCGCAGACATAAAGTTAAGCTACTTCTACATTCATAGGGTGATTTTGCTCACGGTTCATAAGGTAGGTCGGGGAGAGAGCAGCGGTGTTCAGGTAGCAGGTCGCCGTAGACTGGATTGGCGGGAGGAGTGTTGTGCCTTGTACCAGCCTGGCCCCCAACTTGGCAGCGATCACAACCCTCCCACCCGTACCTAGCAGCAGGAAGCGAGGCTCGGTCTCCGCGCTGAGGTTCCCACGGGTCCGCTCGGCCAGGCACCGGGCTTTGGTGCACTCATCTGGCCCCGATCCAGGCAGCGCCTCCTCCCATGCAGGGAGCGGTCTATCTCCGTGGGGCGTGTCCCTCTGAGGGACGGACTCGCAGCTACATGGCCCCTCCCGACCTCCGTCTGTCACGTGAAACGGTATAATCAGGTGACTCATCACCTGACCCCAGTCAGCCTACCCTGCTGGCCCCAGCCAATCAAACTCACGATTGTGAAGTTAGGCCAATCGGCGCGGAGGCAAGTTAGGTTGCATGAACGCGGCAGGACGCGGGGGTTCCTGCCGTCCCGCCATAGGCGGAGTGAGTCCGAGGGTCGGTAGTGCTGGAGCGGGCGGCCTGCGGGGATGGCGCTGCAGTTTGGGGGGCCGGGCCCGGCGGGAGGCACTGAGGAGCCGGCTTTAATCGGGGGCAGTTTTGGCGCGTCGGATTCGTTCCCTAAGGACTTCGGCTACGGAGAAGAGGAGGAGGCGGAACTGGAGGCGGGCTCCGGCCCTGGTGGAAGCAGCGGCGTCCCGGGTGTGGCTGGGGGCGGCCCGGGCGGGGCGGATTCCAAGCCTCGTATTCTCCTCATGGGACTGCGGCGCAGCGGGAAATCGTCTATCCAGAAGGTGAGGCCGGGGGGGACGTACAGGGGCTCTTCGTGGGTAGAGGGCGCCAGGCGGTGTGGGGGCTAAGATGTCCCTGCTGTATTTGTACCTTCACTTCGATTCTCGCCTCCTCCCTTTATCTCCCGCACCATAAATGAGGCCCCCGAATCTCGAGAAGAGCCCTTCTCTGAGCAGCAGTTCAGGCCTTGACACGGGTTCTATAGGCACTTGCTCTAGTGCGTTGAAATGGGCCCTGAGCTTGCTTGGTCCTCCGGTTTCCCTATTTTCGCAGGGGTCCGTTCCCTTTTAACTAACTGCTTAGCAGGCCGGCAGCCCAGCGGGCGGGAGGGTGGCGCTGGTTGCTTGTCTCTCTGGCTGGGGGTAAGTGCCACCTGCACTGTCTTGAATCCTCTATGTGGCTTGTTTCTAACGAGAACTCCTTTCTCTGCTTTGTACGTGTTAGTAGGCAACTTCTTCTTTTTCAAGTAGCAGCATATAGAGAAGTTGAACAAGAAGGTTCTTATTTCCCAAAAATGCATTTTCTGTCTGCAGAGATGTAAGCTTCACTTTGAGTTTGGGCTACAGCCTTTTTTATTCCTGATGCATAGGTGTCTTCTCCCCAAAACCAAGGTGTGTCTCAGGAAATGAAACAGGCAGATGTTTCTGAGATCTTTATCTACATGTTGATTTGAAAATAGGGTAAGCCACACCAGGGTGATGAATCTGCATTGTTGTGACTAAAATTGCCAGTTCAGACAAGCCTCTAGTTCTTTTTAACATTTTTGAGAGCTACTCAGATTTCATTATCTATGGGGCAAAAACACAATTAGATCTTCTGGATGATTTGCTTCTTTGAGGCAAAGAGAAAGATGGACACTTTTGGATGGTGAATACATCAACAAATGACAACAATGTGTTAGACTTGCTGTTAGGCTTCATAGGGCTGCTAGGGCATTCTGCCCATCAAGGTCATTGTGATGAGCTTCAAAATAGAAATATAATTTTAGAAAAATGCAGTGGTGTTACAGTGATCCTCAATTCTTGCAGGTCTTCAGAGTCTACACATAGCTTTCCTTGCTAGGCCCTTTTCTGTGACCCCCTGTGTAAAGAGGTGTCAGAGTATTGTAATGTAGAGCATTGCAATGGCAGTAGCAATCTGAGCAATAACCTGATTTTTCTGGTCAAGCCTTGATAACTGTTCTCAGTGTCTGTTAGCCAAAGGGACAAGCCTTCCCAACAGCATGAAATGCAATGGTCTGCTGGGCCACCCTTCTTTCTGCCTACTCTCCTAGGTTTATTCCCTTTCTCCTCCATCTTGAGTGCTTGGGTGACCGTATGATCTCATGCACCAACTCTGCTAGGCTTGACATTGTGTGCGGATGCCAGGTCCTTACTTCCCAAAACAAGTCCTGTACTTTCAGCTTGCCCATAGTCCGAGATCCCATGGTGGTCAGAGGAAATGCTACAAAGACACACTGACAATGCATCTCAAGAAAACTGATATGGACATCAGAAGCTGGGAAGAGCAAGCCACCAACTGATCTCAATGGCACCACATTCTCCATCAGGCAGTGGCCTGCTTTGGGGAGAAGTGCCGTCCCCTCAGAGCTGAAGGAGAGCAGGAAGGAAGAAGAAAGAACTTTGTCCCAGCAGGCAGCTGACCCACCAGGAAATGTCTGTACCTACTGTGGGTGGATCTGTGGTTCCAGGATCAGACTCTTGAGTCATCTCAGGACCCATATGTAAATCTGGTACAAATCATCCCTGAATTGAGGGATCACCGATGATGGTGATAACCTCAGTCAGACACAGACTCATCTTGGAGCTCCAAAATAATGCTGCTGTCGCCAGATATGTAAAGGTTTAAAGCCCTAGACTTGGAGGTCATTTGGAGTTTTTAACAAAAGTTTCTGGCTTGTGGTTGTGGAGCAATAATGGAAGAAGTGAACCCTAAAGATAAGAAGTCCAGAAGGCAGATTTAAAAAAAACCTTCCAAATGTATTATTGTAAATCTCATGATTAAACTAATCTCATGATTTGGGGGGTGGGGCTTGACTCCTGACTTCTGAATGCTTGTCTGGCAATAGTATTCATGCTGGGCCTCACACAGTGCTGCTTTCTGCTGGAGTGGGAGGAGGTCATTTGTCCCCCATACAGTCTTCCGCTTGCGGCTCCTAGCCTGCTCAATAAACAGGAAACATGGAGCTGAAGTGCTTGCAGTCCAGTGAAGGTCTCTACCTGCCACCGTAGCAGAGGACTCTTGTACTGGGGGATTCCCAGTACCATCCCATCCAGCTGAGTGCTGTATATGGAAGGATCTAATAAGCCTTCTGGTGGTGTTTTTCAAAGTTCGGGTTGCGATCCAGTACTGGGTTGCAGCACGTAAGGCACTGGGTCACTCTTGTCAGCACCGCCGACCAGGGACGCCTGCAGGCGAGAGATGTGCGGAGCAGCTTGCGCACCTCTGTCGAGGAACTGGACCTGCTGCTGGCCGCCTCCGGGGTGCAGCATGGGCTGCAGTGCCAGGACAGATGGGAAGCCTGCCTCTGCACCCTGGCTGCTCCTCTGACCAGGAGCCACCGGAGGTAAGTCTGTGCCCCAATCCCCAGCCTCAGCCCTGAGCTCCCCAAACTTGAAACCCCTTCCTGCACCCCAAGCCCCTCAGCCCTGGCCCCACCCCAGAGCCTGCACCCCCACCCCAGAGCCCTGACCCCTTCCTGCACCCCAACTCCTTACCTTAGCCCAGAGCCCCCTCCCACACCAAAACCCCTCATCCCCAGCTCCACTGGGTCACGAGCATCAACAATTTTCTTCAGCTGGGTCCCTAGAATTTTTTGAAAACCACCGCCTTATGGAGTGTTGGGGTAGGATTCGTAGGGACTCAACGTGTGTGGGGTAGCATTGCCAGCAGGGGCCTTCCACAAATTGTAGACAAGCTGATGACTGTTGCTTGGAAAAGATTCCTACTTGATGTGGGCAAGTGGATTTTTCAGACTCTGTGGTGTGGTACAAGGGGGCCCAAGAAACTAGAAGAAAAGGTTGTGGATGGCTGCTGAAAAGCACAATAAGAATCAATAGACAAAAGCCAGCTCTGGACTCCATGAAATTGTGGAGAGCCATATTCTTTGGAGCATTGCTTATAGCTCGTGGTATTCCCTGATTAATTGGATATCTCGTCCTCATACATAGCTAGTGCTGCTCCTCCTGTTGGCTGTGGCCCAATGATAGTCTTCTTGATAGGAGTGGCCATATCTGTGTTGTCAGCACAGTCCAGTCCCTGTATCTAGCCGTGGCTGATATGTGATGCTTTTGGGGAAGATGCAAGAAACCCTTCAGTAGGCAGTTATGGAATAATCTATCCACAGGAAAAGCTTTGTCCTAACCTCCAATACTTAGATGATGTCCTGAAGAGTTTAGATATTCTTTCCCGAGCTCTTTAATTTTTGCTATTATAACTGGATATTCTTGTTATCTGTATAACCATTCAATCTGTTTGTGAACCCTACTAAGTACTTGGACCTATCGGGGGGAGGGATAGCTCAGTGGTTTGAGCATTGGCCTGCTAAACCCAGGGTTGTGAGTTCAATCCTTGAGGGGGCCGCTTAGGAATCCGGGGCAAAAATCAGTCCTTGGTCCTGCTAGTGAAGGCAGGGGGCTGGACTCAATGACCTTTCAAGGTCCCTTCCAGTTCTAGGAGATTGGTATATCTCCTATTTATTTATTTATTTTTATTTTAGTATCTTGTGGTTGTGAGTGATGTAGGTAAATTGTGAACTGTGTGGAAATTATTTATTTAGATCAATTTAATTATCCCCCTTTTTCTTATTGTATGTAAACTGAACAGCAGTGCCTGATAGCTTGTTTTCTCTGACATTGTTTACCATTGTTGTGTCCTCTGATTCATCTCAATTCTAAACAGTCCCCATCTCTTCCTATGAAAGTTTTCCTAAGTTTTAGTTGTCTGAGTCATTCTTGTTGCCCATCTGCTGCATTTTGACTGATGCATATCTATCAAATCTTCATTGAACTGCCCACAGTGATACCCAAGTCTCTCCTTTTTTTTTTTTCCTTTTCCTGAGTTGTTAACTTGTAGCTCAGTAAGGTGTGTAAATCATTCAAATTATTCCTTTCAATATCCATTGCTTTGCATTTGTTAACGATGAATTTAAACTGCTTTCCTGTTGCTAGGTCGCTGTTGTCAGGTCCCTCTGAACCTTGTCAGTTTTCTCCAGACTTGATTAACCTGAGTAATCTTGGGGCTTGTCTCAACTACAGAATTAAGTCGACCTTAGGTTGATATATAGCCACTGCAGTAATCACTGTGTTGTTAATCTTTCCAGCTATACTCTTAGCCTGGCAGAAGAGTCTGTCCTATCTCGGGGCCTCTCCTTTTGTCCCTCCAGACCCACGAACATGATACAGTTCTGCGGTGACCTAGAATCCTGCTTTCGACGTCTCTGACTCAAAGAATATTTCTAACCCACCTCTGAACAACATACTAACCCACAGAATCCTCCCTACCAGCATTACAAAAAAAAGGATTCTGCGTGGACTTCTCCTGATAGTCGAAACAACAGACTGGACTTCTACATAGATTCCACGATTTCAGAAGCAAAAGCAATATCATTTGCCCCATAACCTCAGCTGTGCTGAGTACAATGCCATCAACAGTCTCAGGAACACCTCTGACATCATAATAAAAAAGGCTGACACGAGGTGCTGTCGTCATCATGAATAAGTTGGAATATAAACAAGAGGCTGCTAGGCAGTTCTCTAACACCACATTCTACAGGCCATTATCCTCTGATCCCACTGAGGATTACCAAAAGAAACTACACCATCTGCTCAAGAAACTCCCTGAAAAAGCACAGGAACAGATCTGTACAGACACATGCCTAGAACCCCAACCAGGGGTATTCTATTTGCTACCCAAGATCCATAAACCTGGAAATCCTGGACTCCCCACCATCTCAGGCATTGGCACCCTAACAGCAGGATTGTCTGGCTATGTGGACTCTCTCCTCAGGCCCTACGCTACCAGCACTCCCAGCTATCTTTGAGACACCACTGACTTCCTGAGGAAACTACAATCCATTAGTGATCTTCCTGAAAACACTATCCTGGCCACTATGGATGTAGAAGCCCTCTACACCAACATTCCATACACAGATGGACTACAAGCTATCAGGAACAGTATCCCCAATAATGTCACCTGCAAACCCGGTGGCTGAACTTTGTGACTTTGTCCTCACCCACAACTATTTCACATCTGGGGACAATGTATACCTTCAAGTCAGCGGCACTGCTATGGGTATCCACATGGCCCCACAGTATGCCAACATTTTTATGACTGACTTAGGGGACAAGAGCTAAGAAAGCATTGTTCTAACGCCCCCACTCTACTTGTGCTACATTGATGATGACATCTTTTCCATGGGTCCAGATGATGAAGCCCTTGAGGAATTCCACCGTGATTTCAACAATTTCCATCCCACCATCAACCTCAGCCTAGACCAATCCACACAAGCAGTCCTGGACACCACTGTGCTAATAAGCGATGGTCAGATAAATACCACCCTATACCAGAAACCTACTGACTGCTATACTTACCTACAGGCCTCCAGATTCATCCAGGACACACCACACAATCCATTGTCTACAGCCAAGCTCTATGTACGTACAACTGCATTTGCTCCAATCCCTCAGACAGAGACAAGCACCTACAAGATCTCTATCAAGCATTCTTAAAACTACAATACCCATCTGCTGAAGTGAAAAAACAGATTGACGGAGCCAGAAGAGTACCCAAAAGTCACATGACAGGCCCAACAAAGAAAATAATAGAACGCCACTAGCTGTCACCTTCATCCCCCAACTAAAACCTCTCCAGTGCATCATCAGCGATCTACAACCTATCCTGAAAGATGATCCCACACTCTCTCAAATCTTGGGAGACAGACCTGTCGTTGCGTACAGACAGCCCCCCAACCTGAAGCAAATACTTACCAGCAACCACACACCACAGAAGAAAAACACTAACCCAGGAACCTATCCTTGCAGCAAAGCCTGATGCCAACTATGTACACATCTATTCAAGTGACATCATCATAGGACCTAATCACATCAGCCATGCCATCAGGGGCTCGTTCACCTGCACATCTACCAATGTGATATATGCCATCATGTGCCAGCAATGCCCCTTTGCCATGTATATTGGCCAAACCAGACAGTCTCTATGCAAAAGAATAAATGGACACACATCAGGCATTATAACATTCAAAAACCAGTAGGAGAACACTTCAACCTCTCTGGTCACTCAGTAACAAACTTAAAGGTGGCAATTTTGCAACAGATAAGCTTCAAAAACAGACTTCGAGAAACTACTGAACTTGAATTAATATGCAGACTAGATACTATTAATTTCGGCTTGAATAGAGACTGGGAATGGCTGAGCCATTACACACATTGAATCTATTTCCCCATGTTAAGTATCCTCACACCTTGTCAAACTGTCCGAAATGGGCTATCTTGATTATCACTACAAAAGTTTTCTCTTAATTAGCCTCTTAGAGTTGGTAGGGCAATCCCCACTTTTCATGTTCTTTTGTGTGTGTGTGTGTGTGTGTGTGTGTGTGTGTGTGTATATATATAATCTCCTTACTATGTGTTCCATTCTGTGCATCCGATGAAGTGGGCTGTAGCCCACGAAAGCTTATGCTCAAATAAATTTGTTAGTCTCTAAGGTGCCACAAGTACTCGTTCTTTTTGCAGATACAGACTAACGCAGCTGCTACTCCTGCTTTAAAAAAAAAAAAAAAAAAAAAAAAAGGTTTCAATGTCCATACTACCTTCCTTCTACCAGTGTTGTGCATCCTTACAAACACTGTTTGCACTGATTTAAGTGGGGTAATGTGGAGGACTGACAGCTCAGGGTGGGGAGGCTCCTCCAGCCATGAGCTGACAGCCAACAGGCAATGTAAGTAATGCAGCGTCTACACAAACACTCATTTGCCTTAACTACCTCAGCCTAAGCACTACTCCTGTCATGAAGATGGAATTATTAAGTTGGTGTCATAGGCAACTTGTACTCTCAGAAGTAATGTTGTAGTGTAGAGTAAAGTTAGTTAGGTTGATGTCAACTGCCTTACATTGACATAACTCTGTAGTGTAGACCAGGCCTTGCTTTCTGCAAATTTTGCCACGTCCCTGAGTTCCTATCTTGGAATTGTAACTTTAAATTTTCTAGTTCTGGACTGTATCTAAAACTGAAAGGGGCCTGTTTTCGTATTCTGTCTTAAAATCTCTCAAGCTGAAATCTCACACACATACCTGTTTTGAGAGAGATCTTGTGATAGATTTATGTAACTTTCCACTCTTTGACGATGTAAATTTTTTCAAAATTCTTGCCACACTTTGAATATTTAGATACTACTGTTTTACCAGTATTGGGTAAAATGAGCTGGAGTTTAGGTGGCTTGTCTAGTGTCACATGTCAAGTCACTAGTAGGAATAAAATTCAGGTCTTCTGACTGAAAGTTCCCTGTTCTATTATATGATGGTACTTCTGTGGCAGCAGCTTTTCTTAGATGTCTGCTCCATTCCAGGACCAGATCTCTGGGTCAGCACTGCGTGAGGCATCATGCTGATAAAAGGCCTACCTTTCAAGGTTGAAGTTTGGCGCTGTCTGCTCTTGGTATTTAAGGCTCTCCTGGTTGTTTTTGTAAGAGCAGGCTTTAATCCTAATGATCTTAAATCTTAACTTGAGTAATTACTTGTACCCACCTAGATTTTGCTGTGTAGCAGTTAAATATGCTGTTCTTAACTTGTCCTGAAGCTATTGTGTTGTGGTATTGGTTCTGTTACAGTGGTTGCTGTATTCTGCCTCAGAGATGACTCATTTTTGGAGGTGGGGAAGCTCGTTCAAAAAATCTTGATTCTTGCAAAAGGTGCTATATAAATCATGTTCTTTTTCCTATACTTAACTATTAAGCCACTTAATTGTTCGGTTATAAATGACTTGTGGGGTTGAACATGCAGTAGTGTTGTATAATTTGTGCTACTAGAGCTGCTGTCTTTAACAGCAGGCTATCTTGGGGCAGGGAATGTTTCTTTTCAATTCATACAGCACTAATCATATTTGGGGCTCCAATCCCAGTTGGGGGTCTTTGGGGATTACTATAGTATAAATAATTACTACTAGTGCTGCCACTATGTTGTTCACTAACTGCAACTTGAAAATTGCCCCCTTCTCTTTCCGATGTTTGTTCTAGACTTATTCTTGAGGGGAATGGGGCCAGCAGTTCTCAAATCTGTCAGTAAGCAAGGCAAATGATTTGTTGTGGTGGTCATTGTCCTAACCTTATTTCAGTTAGACTAACTACAGTTCTTGTGATTTCTTTTTTTGGGGAGGGGGTCTCTAAAACTGGGAAATCTGTTAAGAAAATTGTAACTTTTATCACAGCTTTAGAACAGGTTGTTTCTGACTTTGTAAAGTTCATCCTGGAGTGGAAGTAACACCTTAGTTAAGGTGCCCAAGTTTTAATTATCTCACTGAAATGAAAAGTGGGAACACTTCCGGAACCAAAGACTTGTAATATTACATGGCCACAACCACAAGACTGGTTATAGCGTCACAGTTACACTTACAGTGGCAGTACACGGGTGACCTCGGGGCACTGTATTACACTAATACAGTGGGAAAAGAGGGGGGATGGGATAATTCAGACTTGTAAAAGCCACAATTGAAAAACTAGTTAGTGCAACTTAAGGTTAATTTCCTTCATCAGATAAAATAAACAATGTTTGCTATGTGTTTTTAAAGCTTTTCTTCCATTCTGAGACTTGTATGTCACTAGCAAGTTGCATACTGACTGTTTGGCTTTATCCTCTGGTCATTATTACTTTTTCTGTTCATTCTGAGAGAGAGAGGGGCAGCATTCTTAACTTGATGATTTTTGGCTTTTGAAGATTTGACAATCAGTCTTCACTTTCCCTTTAACAGGTGGTGTTTCATAAAATGTCTCCCAATGAGACCCTGTTTTTGGAGAGTACCAACAAGATTTACAAAGATGACATATCCAACAGTTCCTTTGTGAATTTCCAGATATGGGACTTTCCTGGACAAATGGACTTTTTTGACCCAACATTTGATTATGAGATGATTTTCAGAGGCACAGGGGCACTGATATATGTAATTGATGCACAGGTAGATATAAATAGCTAATAACGGTGGAGCGTTTTCTTGCTATTTGAGGTGGAGGGGACTGGTGACTGTTTAAATACCTTTCTTACAAATTAAAATCTAACACTGGCTAGAACCCATCACTCTTTTTATAACCTGAACTTACTTTTGATACTGGCCCCTTACTTTCATAGCTTAGTCACTTTAATGGATATAGTATCAGAGGGGTAGCCGTGTTAGTCTGGATCTGTAAAAGCAGCAGAGAGTCCTGTGGCACCTTATAGACTAACAGACGTTTTGGAGCATGAGCTTTCGTGGGTGAATACCCACTTCGTCGGATACATGTCATGCATCCGAAGAAGTGGGTATTCACCCACAAAAGCTCATGCTCCAAAACGTCTGTTAGTCTATAATGTGCCACAGGACTCTTTGCTGCTTTTAATGGATATAGGAATTTGTTGTACTAGATCAGGGGTAGGCAACCTATGGCACGCGTGCCGAAGGCGGCATGCGAGCTGATTTTCAGTGGCACTCACCCTGCCCGGGTCCTGGACACCAATCCGGGGGGCTCTGCATTTTAATTTAATTTTAAATGAAGCATCTTAAACACTTTAAAAACCTTATTTACTTTACATACAACAATAGTTTAGTTATATACTATAGACTTATAGAAAGAGACCTAAAAACATTAAAATGTTTTACTGGCACGCGAAACCTTAAATTGGAGTGAATAAATGAAGGCTCGGCACAGCACTTCTGAAAGATTGCTGACCCCTGTACTAGACCAAACCAGAGAGTCAGTATAGTCCAATATCCTGTCTTAGATTTTAGTGTTTGGCTGACACCCTTGAGCGTATTACTCCTAGGGGCGTTCTGTGCCTAAAAATTCTGTGCACAATATTTTAAAATTCTGCAAAGTTCTGCAAATTTTATTTGTCAAATAAATGTGGAGGCTCCGGCATGGGATTGGGGAGCACAGGCCACTAGCTTCCCAGAGATGGGAGATCACAGTGCAGCTGCCCCCTGGGACATGGACTCAGCAGAGAGGCTGCACCCAACCCTGACAAAACACAAGGACTGAGCCTGCACCAGAAGCACCCCAGGACCCTGCCCTTCCTTGCCAGGTGTAGGCAGGCAGGCTCAGCAAGGCAGAATCCAAGTGTGGAGGGGCTTAGTGTGGTGGGGGTTACAGATGTGGGTTGAGAGGGGTTCTATGTGGGGCAATCTGGGTGTGGGTGGCTTAGTGGGGGATCCCCAAGTGCAGGGGTGGGATCTGGCTGCATGAGGGTTGTGGGTGCAACAGTAATGAGAGATTGCAGGGAGGTCTGGGTGAAGGTGGCTCGGGCTCAGCAGGGTGTGTGTCTGAGTATGAGGGGGTCCAGATGCTGGGGAAATAGGGCTCAGTGGGGTGGAGATCCAGGTGCAGGTGGCTCATTGGGTTGGTCCAGGTGCAGGGAGAGTGGGGCTCATTGGGGGGGGTTCTGGGTGTGGGGGCATGAGGCTTGGTGGGAGGATTTGGGTATGAAGGGGATGCACAGGGATTGGGTGGATGGGGGAGCAGCTCCCTGTACAGTGATTCCCGCCCCCTGCATCTGAGGAGCAATGGTCGCAGGAAGTTGGGGGGGGGGGGAGGGGGTTTGCAGAGCTTCCTGCAGCTGGGGGAGAAATCTAGGGGTGGGTCTGACATGGCCCCAGATGCTATGCAGGGGAAGAAGTCGTCCCATCCTCCCCAATCCAGCTGGGACTAGCAGCTGAGCCAGGCACAGGCTAGACACCACCAGCTGGGTCTTTCCCAGTCCTGCCCCCTGCCCCACAGTGATTTCTTTCTCTGGTGGCTGCCCTGGACCCCCGAAACATACTACTGTGTCACATAACCGCTCTTGTGGCTTCCCTTTGTTTCTCCATCAAAAGTCATTTTTCTATGGGGAAGCAAAGAAATCTGCGGGGGACATAAGTTGTGCTAATGCACAGTGGCGCAGAATTCCCCCAGGAGTAGGGTTTATATCCCTGGTGGGTTTTTTTTTTTTAAGTGAGTGGATTTATGTTGTGAATGAGATCTAATCCTCTAAAGGTAACAGGGAAGGATTTAGAACTTACTACCCGGATTTCTGTTTTTCCAAACCTGCTTGTTTCTTCCACGCTTCTATTCAAAGGTGGAAATAAAATGTTGTTTGTACGTGTGCAAAGAGTGGAATAGAAGGGGGATAGCAAAGGAAGATCAGTTAATTGGCTGACAGCTGTGACATTAACCCCTGTCTACACTGATATACAGGATGACTACATGGAAGCTTTAACAAGACTCCACATTACAGTTTCTAAAGCCTACAAAGTCAATCCAGAAATGAACTTTGAGGTTTTTATTCATAAAGTTGATGGTCTGTCAGATGACCATAAAATAGAAACTCAAAGGGATATTCATCAGAGAGCCAATGATGATCTTGCAGATGCTGGGCTTGAAAAACTTCATCTTAGGTGAGTGTTACATGTCAAAATTTCTATCAATCTCACAACTGCATACATGAAATTGACTTTCTTTTTTTTTTTCATTTCTCATCAGATTTAATACGAGGGACTTTAATGAGGTCTCGTCCGCACTTTGATACTAAGATTACAAAGACTACTTCAGTCTTACCAAAATACACCGTAGAACATTCACTAGTATAGAACTAAGCATTAATTAAAATTAAATGAGTTGTCAAAAAAGAAAATATAATTTGTGATAACATGATCCTGGCTTTTTGTTTGCCAATTCCATGCTAATTTAAATTTCGGTTGTATTGCACATTGCAAGTTTTGGCTCTAACAAGTATTAAAGCATTTTTTTCGTGTCTGTGAAACTCACTTTTTCTTTCTTCTTTACTCAAGGTTAGTGCTAACTAGTCATGGTTGATGGGCTGTCATTTGTTGATATTTAATTGTTTAAATTGTTCTGTCTGAGAGTACATTGGGGTCAATGTCTATTTTTCTTTCTTTCCTTCCCCATCTCTGCTCTGGGGAAATACTAAAAAAAAAAAAAAAAATTGTCACTGGTTCTAACACCATCTCAGTGTAGACATGACCTAAGTGGAGGTGGCAGAAAACAGGAAGTTTTTATAAAATTTAAATCTCTGAAAGGGCCTGGGCCTTTTAACACATTTTTAATAGCTCTCTGCTAGAGATTGTGGTACTGCTAGCAAAAGCTACTGTGAAAACCATGCCCAAACCTCTGTCTGTCTCTCTCTCCTCCGCTTTCATGGGAGATCATCGCATGCTTACTCCAATAACTCTGTAAATGCCTCCTCATTTCTGTAGCAGCAGAGTGGTGTTGGATAAAACAATAGAGTTCAAATGTTAGGATTTTTAACTTTGACAATTTATTGCAGCACCGATTTACACTTCTTTATGATTGGATTTATTTTTAAACCCACAGCTTTTATTTGACCAGTATCTATGATCATTCAATATTTGAAGCCTTCAGTAAAGTGGTACAAAAACTCATTCCACAACTGCCAACCTTGGAAAACCTACTAAATATCTTTATATCAGTAAGTGCAATATTATTACTTTTTAGTTACTAAACTTAATTTAAAAATACACTACAGCATATATTTTAAAATAGTTTATAATGGCGAAATTGTGCTTTTTGCGGATTTAGCATATTCCAGGCTCCTCTTGCACCCTTGCCAGTGAAATAAGCTGTACCAGCAAAAGCACACTGATGGTATAACTGCATCTACACTATAGGTTTTTACAGGCACAGCTATGTTAGTCACAAATCGCATCGTATTATACTCCTCACTGACATAACTATGCTGGTGAAAGTTTATAGTATAGACCTGGTTTTAGTCAATTACAGATAATTGCACAGTGTCAGGAAGGGAAAACTGCTCATGGGGAGCATTACTTGCTAGAGGTAGTGTTGCTGTTTTTCTGTTGATTACACTGACATTTCTTTCTAATTTCCTGAAAATAACCTCTAGTGAGAGGAAGCAGAATAGTAGAGTGGAAAGAGGACAAAAGGGTTTGGATGAGGAGGACTGTGTATGGCAAACATTAAGAGATCGTTGTTATCATAGGTGCAACTTGAAAAAAGCCCTTCTGATAAGGAAATGAGTGAAGGGTGTGTGTGCTCACTTATTCATGCTGTATAGCAGGAGACAAGGAAGTGCTTGGATATCATGTTGATATGGCTCTGTAGGAACCTATAAAGGGATAAGAATGGAGATGTAGTTTGGAAGGGAGCTGTGTAACACTTTTGAAGAATAGAACATGGAGTATAAACTTAATAAGGAAGTGGCCAGTGAATAATCTTCAGAGAGATGTCCTGGATACGTGCTCAAATTGGGAAGATGTGGTATACAAACCACCTGGGGAAAGGCTACAATAAACACTTATTTTTGGTTCATAAATAAATAGTCTGAAATCTATATTGCACTCATTTGAACCTGTTTACTGCCTGTGATAGGCATTTGGTGGACTTTCATTATGCGTACATGCACCCTAGGTCATCCAGTCAGAATATTCTCAAAGAAGTGACTGTTAAGGACATGTGATAGCTTCAGCGCCCTCTGATGTTAACTTCTGTAATATCTGATACTCTTCATGCAATCACAAATATGGTAGCTGATTTTAATTGCCCTCTCTTTCCCATCAGAATGTCCATTCCCTACATCATTTGGGCTACTTATGGTGTGATTGCTACCTACAGAGAGAGTCAACTGTATAGGAGTGGACTTCAGTCTTAGAAAGTATTTGCCACTGCCTAAATAACTTCTTCACTTGAAGAGCTCTCTGTAGCTCAAAAGCGTCTTTCACCAACAGAAGTTGGTCCAAAAAGAGCTTACCTCTCTCACCTTGTCTCTCTGATACCCTGGGACTGACACACCACAACGCTGCTGCATATAATTTGTTCATAGTAATACTTGTCCTTCACCTTTCATTACTGAATTCATTTCGTGGATAGGGCTAGTTTATTGGCATTTGCACATGTGCAGCTATCTCATTGAAGAGGAAAAATTCTATAGAAGGTAGAGAAATAATTGTCAGTTAGGTCCTTGGGGAAATTGTAGTGAAATTTAATCTTTATTAACCATAAAAAAACCATGAACTGATAAGTAGTAGGGGTTTTAAAATGTTGCCTTCTAAATTTTTTTGGTAGCTTATATAATGGCCTTTTATGGCAAATCATTCATCATTACATTTTCTATCAGCTAAACTGCAACATTGATGATTCAGTTAGCAAAATGCAGCTAGCTAACAGGTTTCCAGGCTGATGCAGTGCCCTTTACAGAATCTCTGGAGACTATGGAAACTGTTCAAATCTTAATCTCATTTTGATCCTTTTGAGTAATTGAAATTGTTTGTTTTCATGCTCTTAAATGTGAAACTATGAATTCTACACAAGACTTCTTAACATTTAGATGTTCTGATGACTCAGCATGCATCTCCAATTCTTTCTTTTTTTGAAGAATTCAGGCATTGAAAAAGCCTTTCTCTTTGATGTAGTCAGCAAAATCTACATTGCGACAGACAGTTCCCCTGTGGACATGCAATCATATGAGCTGTGCTGTGACATGATCGATGTAGTGATTGATGTGTCTTGTATATATGGGTAAGTGACAAATCCTTTTAGAGAGTTGGCTTAAGATAAGCTCTGTAAAATGGTAGATGAGAACTGCAAGCTTCATGTAAACATGTCAGCCCCCTTAGCTACAAGGTGAGGTGGACTATAGAGCTGCTTCTCTGGTCCATTTAGAGAGGAAAGATGGTATTCTGGTTCAGCAACAGGACTGGGTTGTGCAGATCAGAGATTTTTCAGTCTGCCACAGACCTCTCTGACTTTAACTTCTCTAAGCCCCAGCTTCTACCTTAAAAATGTGAATAATACATTTTTGCCTCAGTGTTGAGTGTAAATCCATTAATATCTGTAATGCTTGGTGATGAGTGCTGTACAAAGACCTACAAATTCAATATCCTACACCCCTGTTCTTATGCACTTTCCTAATGAGAATTAATTAATGCAATGAAACTACACTGATTCAAAAGGTTCTGACTGGAGGAAGTTACTTTTTGAGCAAGCCAGGCTCTACCTTGGTTAACACCTTTCTGATGGAGGCACACTGAACACTGTTTCCTCTGCAGCCTAGTCTAAACTCCCCATCTAAGTGGTATCTAATGGATGTCTCACTTCCTCAGAGTGGTTGCTAGAGCAATAAGAAGATTCATTCTTTCCTCCAGAGGTGGAACATATACTGCAGCAGTGTGTGCTTCAGCTTCTCTTGACTCGCAACCAGAATATGGCCTTAATCATAGAATATCAGAGTTGGAAGGGACCTCAGGAGATCATCTAGTGCAACCCCTTGTTCAAAGCAGGACAAATTCCCAGAAAAGTTTTTTTTTGTTTGGTTGGTTTTTTTAGCCCCAGTTCCCTAAATGGCCCTCTCAAGGATTGAACTCACAGCCCTGGGTTTAGCAGGCCAGTGCTCAAACCACTGAGCTATCCCTCCCTGCTTCCCTAACTATGGATATGTCTTTTTAGTCTATATCGATATCTGCTTGGAAATACCCTCTCACTCAAAGGTGTAAAACTCATGGAGAAGGCTGAATTCCATTATTAATTATGACCCAAGGGGTGAGGTGTAAATAACATTGTCAATCCTTGATGGATCTTCCTCCGATATCAATGTGAAGTTTTATGTAGAACGAATAGAATACAGTATTTCTTTCAGTACCTTATTACATTCAGCATCCATTATGGGAAAATGGGCTCACAAATAGGACCATTGCTTCTGCCCCTCTTTTCTTTCTTCTACATCCTCTATCCTGTTTCTTTCGCTTTTTATTTTTTTCCCCCTTTGGATTTCCTTCCATGCCACAACTCCAGACTCTTACTCCCTACCCATTCCATCCGCTGAACAGTGAAGCAGTTAATAGTTAGTTCTTGGCTTTTTATGTTTTCAGTAGACTTAAGTTAATACACAAGACTAACTGTTGGGCAGGGGTGTTCACTTTCTTAGTTATTACACAACTAGGAAGACAGTGTTGCATGAGTTAACCTCCCCAATTTGACACAGGTGTTTCTTTGCAACTGTGGGGGTCAAGAGACTTCCCTGCTTTTAAATTAAAAGTGAGATATTGTAGAACCCGAATTTGTTGTGCAAGGCCACATATAGATACAGCGAGTGGGCTAGGTGGAGGACACCACTGCTCTAAATACTTTCAACAGAGAAAAGAATAAAGGAAGTATATTCTGGAGTACATACATGCTGTTGCTAAACACTAAGGGGTAAAAGTACACACAACTAAAACTTAACTGCAGCTTTCTTAATCACTTGCCTTTAAATTGACATCCAGGTTTCATTATAATTCTAATGTATCAACATGTTACACCTTCTTCATTTCAGCTCCTTTAACTAATTACATTGCCATTTTAAGGTAGCTAAATACTTGACTATCTTCATTTTCCTTCCCTTAACTGTCTCTTTCCATAATATAGGCACAAGAGTTCCAGAAACAAGGATCGAACATTAATTTTGTAAGTCTATATTTAGACTCCCAAATAAGTGGTCTGGTTTTCAGGAGTTCTGAGCATCCAACACCCAGCAGTTTCTAGTGAAGTTGATGTGCTCAGTGCTACATGGCCTGATATTCAGAAGACTTTTAAAGTGTGCTTTGCTATACCAAATTAGTAGGTTGTGATGGCAAAGCCACTAGTAGTTTAAGTTGGCCTATACTCTAGACTTTATAAGATCTAACTGTATACAGTGTGTTACAAATATGCAGTTTTATGGCTGAAAATACTTTTTTCCAGGGATAAATTAGAGGATGTTAAACTAGAACTTTATCATGGAATTGTAGTTGCAGCTCTGTAGTGATGGCTGCTAATGAGTAGTTCCATGAGTGTAACCTTTAATTACCTGTAACCCTACACAGTCTTTTTTTCATACAAGAAAACACATTTGAGTGCTATTCTGCAGTGAATTCATTCCTACAAATTAACAAACCTTAATCCTCTGTAAATACAGGGTTAAAACCCTGGTATTTCAGTTCAAAGCACAGGCCTCTACTACTTGAGCTAAAGGAAGCTCTTTTGACTGTAGAAGGACCCTATGTTATATAAGCTGTTGGGCGGGGGGGAGAATTCTAACAGACCAAGTGGGGTCCTGTGCTGTCTCCCATACCACACTTCCAGTAGTCTTGTCCAAACTCCTTTCTTCAGCCCTTCATGAGAGATGCATTTATTCTGTGGCTTAAATGTAAGAAGCAGTTGTGAGGCAGGGCTGTACTTGTGAACAGTTCTCCATATATTCTTGCCTAAACTTCCTCTAAAGCAGTTTCTTCATAGGACTTTTCTCTGAGACTTCTTGGCTCTGAGACAAGAAAGCTAGAGGCAGGGACATATTTAGCCTTTTCTCTTGTGTTTGGTTCTGAGGCCCATCTGGTTTAATTATCAGGGTGAGACAGTGAAAGACTTCTGCATGTCCTCACAGGGTCTTAAAACTTAACCTCTCCTTGCTGTACTTCTCTCTGTAGTCACCACACACTTATATATGTCACTTATTATTTAATTACAACACAACTTCTTCAAATGTAGCCTGTGTATAAGATTTAACTAATGGTATGTTTAAAGGGTAGTAACAAGCAGCCTTTGATTGAGGAGCCAGTGAGACAAAATTCAATATTTTAATGTTTGAACTTGCATTTTGACCAATTTTCTTTGACTAAGTGAAACTAGCAATTTTGATACCAAACTAGTTTTAGCCAAAGTTACAGGTAGCTGATGGATCTGAATGGCAACCTTAACTATGAAGACATGACCACCTTATCTCCCTAATACAAAGGTAAAATGAAATGTTTAGCTTCAAACCTACTCTCTTAACTGGATGTTGATTGGAGGTATGATTTTAATGTTGCTGATTTGACATTAAGGAAATTTTGTGCCCACATCTGGTTTGAGATAAGAGTATCAGGGTTTGCTAAATGTATTTGCTGCTGAGTTTCTACCCTTTTCATGTTTCATTCTCATATAAAGCCATGTGGGGTAGGGCATTCACAAAGAGCTTTTCAGAAAAAGAACAATCTAAATTGTCAGTGTATATTGAATAGCCCATTGTTTGTTTCATTATTGTAGTTTAAAGGAAGATGGCAGTGGAAGTGCTTATGATAAAGAGTCTATGGCGATTATCAAACTCAATAATACAACTGTCCTATATTTAAAGGAAGTGACAAAGTTTCTGGCACTTGTCTGCATTCTTAGAGAAGAAAGCTTTGAGCGCAAAGGTAAGCACTTTGACTGAAAGCTGCTTTTTTTTTTTTTTTTTTAGGAAAAAGCATTTTGTCACTTAAGATCTTTTATGTTGATTTATGAAGCAACTGAAGGTCTAATTAAAAATGATTTGCAACTTGACTATCATTAGCGTCCTTCAGATAAGATAAACTTTGGATATCTTTGTGCCTTCCATTCTGAGTTAACTTTTTTTTTTCTTCCAAAAGAGATGAATGTGAAGACATCTCATTCTCTCTGCAGTATGTGGAAATAAATTACAGTTTTAATTCAGATCTCTGCTCCCACTAATATAAGGGCTGGATAGCCTAACTTTGGCCAAGTAATTTGCCTCTGTAACAACTACATCAGTTGAAGCAACTCACAGAGGAAAAACATCAATAGGAGCTACTATTTATATTCACTCATAATAGTATAAGGGTATTTATGCTAGAAAATAATTACAAAGTTTAGTGGTTCTTTGTTCTTACTCCAATTTGAGCCTTTTGATCTGAACTTAGATTTAAACAGTTTTCACAACATCATTTACTGAATAGGAGTTCAAAAGCAGTATTAGGGATGGAATTGTAGTGTACTGTAGAACCTCAATTACAAACACCTCAGGAATGTATGTTCGTAACTCTGAAATTTTTGGTATTCTGAACAAAATATTATGGTGGTTCTTTCAGACATTTACAACTGAACATTGACTTAATATAGCTTTGAAACTTTACTATGCAGAAGAAAAAAGTTGCTTTTTAACCTCTAAATTAGATGAAACAAGCACAGAAACAGTTTCCTTACCTTGTCAAATCTTTTTTTAAACATTCTTTTCTTTCTTTCTTCCTTCTTCTTCTGCTGATGCCTGACTGCATAGTTCCGGCTCCAAACGAAGTGCGTGGTTGACTGGTCTGTTTGTAACTGAGGTTCTACTTTACTATTGTTTCTGGCCATATTTAATTTTACATGATTCCTTTTCCTACACTGTTCATCTTCATTTTATTCCACCTCTGTGGCTGCTTGTAAACTGTGGCATACAAGATCTTTTTATTAGTAGTCGCTAAAAATCACTGCTAACACTTTTTTTTTTTTCAAATAGCAATGCTGAAGTAGTGACCAAACAGACCTAACATAGGTGAGGAAGATGGCTTTACAAGTGACAGTGTCTTTAAACAGGTCCTTGAAGGATTCTTAGGTAGATTCTCGACTCAGTCATGATCTACAGTTTTGGCATATTTTATTGTACTTTCCTAACAGATGCCGTCACATACTAAAAAGTGAAACAGCGTAAATAAATATTGGCACTATTTCATTAAATATTCTGCACGATAACTTAACTCTGACTCCTTTGATTTATACAAAGTCTTTCACTGCTCAGAAATCTCTTAATAAATTAAACAATTACTTTATGCTAATTTAAGTTTCATTGGGTATTTGAGATACTGAACTGAAGAACTTTTTTTACCTCTTCTCTCCCCCCTCCTCCTCCCTAGGTTTGATAGACTACAACTTCCATTGTTTTCGCAAAGCTATTCATGAAGTCTTTGAAGTAGGTGTTGTCTCCCATAGAACCTGCAATCAAGCAACCACCCCAAATGTGAAAGCAGTGACTCACAATGGCACACCTAGAAATGCAGTCTAGGTGAAGATTAAAAACTGGTTGGACCAACTTTTACCAGCTCTTCACTCCAAAGTTTAACTTTGTAGAACAGGATAAGAGTACTGTCTTAGTCTGGGGGTGTGTGGGGTGTGTGTGTGTTCCACAAGAGAAGAGCAACACTAACTTTGGAAGAGCAGCCTGTTAACTGATGTTGGACTACTGAAACTACTGTAAAACATTTTGAAGTTTGGTGGAGTTAGAATTGTCAACTGAAAACCAGCTTTAGCCTGACCATGGCGGCTTTTCCTGTTCCAAGTCCTATTTTAAGAAAGGGGATTTAATATAAATGGGAGAAATGTCCCTTTTGGTGGAGTTTACAAATGCTTGAGTGTAATGTGGATTACTGCCGTGACTTGCTCATCTTCATTTTTTAGTTTTCTGTAAAATATCCAGTTTTCTTTAAGTTGAACCTTTTGCCTTTCAAAGAAGTTGGTGGTATGGTGTAGAAACATCTTTAAATTCATGCTTTTTGCTTTGTAAAGGTCTGTGGCCCTATAACTTCAGTAAAACCCAAACATTCCATAAAATTCCTTTTGATATACTTACATTGCTCTTCAGAATATCCCAGAAAATTGCTTATCTTGGTAAATGGAGGTAAGGCCAAGGTTTGCCTGCTCTCATATGTTCCAGTCCAGTTAAGACTGAGCTGTAGCTTTGTTCTAGACAAGTTACCTTCCTAGCTTCAAATAGCATTTTTTTTCACTATTTCTCACCATATTTGAAAAGAAGATAAACGCAAGAAACATCACCTATCACTGTGCTTTTATCCGAAGAGGCTTAAATTAAAACATTCTCAACCTTGAATTGATTACTCAGTTCCAGTGATGTGAGCAATTACATGTCTAGCCTAATATCTGACACTTAGAGTAACATTTTTATACTTGTCAAAGCTACTTTCTTGGGGGGGAACCTAAATCCTTCACTTTTTGATGGCAGGAGTCTGGATTTTCTATAGTTCATCCCGTTTTCTAAATTAGAGGATGGGGCGATAAGCACAATCTATGTAGGAATGGAAAATTGATTTCCAATGGCATTGACACAAATGACCACGAGAGTGGCAGTTTGAGCATTTCCTGTATTGATACCCCTCCAGAATAAACAGCTTATGATACTGTTTTTGCCTCAGCCCTACTTAAATACTGAGTGTCTCCTTGATCTTTTCAACAGTTTCCATAGTATGCTAGTTTTCATATGTGAATTGTTAATCTAATTTATTGATAACTTCAGCCTTCCGCAGTGTGTAACTTTATCTGTCATGTAATGAGTGGTAAGTCCTCTCCCTGTTCACTTCAATTCTTTCTCCCTAGTACCCCATGCTTGTGTACTCAACTGGTCCAGTGACTTTTGAACATACTGTAAAATGTGTGTGTGTGTGTATATATATGAAGTTCTATATACTTAAGTGTGACTTGAATGATTTCTGCAAATTATCAAGGGCAGAGAACCCCTTTTCCCTGAACTGTTAAAAATGTGTATAAGTAAATGCATTTACTCCAGTGAGTGTTTATCTGGCATATGAAGTTTACCTTGTCTCATGACTTCAGGGATGTTGCGCCCAGCCTGCATTTTTATAAAGGGATCTGTTTCAAAGCCCATTCAAATCAGGGACGGTGGGAGTCAATTAGATTAGGCTCCTTAGTAAGTTTCTAAACATACAGCCAAAATCACTGTGGATGCATGTTGACAATAGAATTGCAGTTACCGGGGAGGCATGCAGTTGACTCCAAAGAATAATGTGTAAGTGGTTTGACGGGGAGCAGAGCACTACAGCATAATCCTTCATCTGTATTACTGTGGTGCGTGCATATGGTCAGACTTTGCAGCCACTTAACCAGCAATGGAGTATGGTAGCAGACATTATTCCAGGGTGCTTGCTGATCTCTTAACCGTGCAAGCAGAGAGATGTTTTTCACCTCTCTCCTTTGATCTCTCCACCTTGCTGCACAAATAAAGTGAGATGACAACAAATTTATCACTAGCACCCTCCTTTGTCAGAGAGTAAACACTGCTTCCACTAAAAAAGTTAACTGTCAAAATTAATGACCTAATAAAGAAGAAAGGGTGCTTTATTAAAGTTAAGTGAACTTCTGAGTTAATAACGAAGAAAAAAAATGACAAAACCTTCTAAAACATGTTTGTCAGGATGGAGGTGTTGCTTAAATCAGTTTGTTTACTCTTACTCACAGAGTTGATAAGACTAAAACATCTCAAATTGCCCTTAGAATTCTGTTGCTCTCTAGTCCTGTCCCTCTTTCCTTAGGCTGTAAGAATTGTAATTGAGCTCTTGAACATACTCAGCTATTTAATTATCCAAGATGGTGAAACGTAGTTTGGCATAATAAATGTACCAAAGAAAATAAAATCACCTGTTTCCTGCTAAAATATACAAAAAGCATATGCCTGTGCTCATCTCAGCTGCTCCAAAAGTTCTCTTGCTGCTGTCAGATAATTCAGGAATGTATTTTCCTCAGGCCCACCCTCACTCTACAAGTCCAGCAACTCTCTACAGGCTTAATAGGATTGCTTCTGAGCAAGTGGCTGCCCTGGTTCCTTCTAGAACTGCAGTTTCTTTAGCTATAATGCCAGTAGTCTGACTTTCTGCCTGCATTGACAGTATCTTCCCCAATGTGAAGGAAGAAAATGTTTCCATTTCCCCCATTCTGGGAACTAACATCTCTCCCCATCATGGGCTTGCTGCAGTGAGAAATCTTGCAGAACAAAGGGTGGGGAAGCAACAGCACTGAGGAGGAACAATGTGACAGAAAACAAGGGGATTGGGATGCTGCTCCAATTAAAAAAAGAGAGACAATACATAAAAAATGGGACTGAAGTACCTCAACAGGGATGAAGGAGGAGAGACTGGAAGAAAACTGAAGTCAGGACTGTGCTTCATGTTTTGTTTTGTCTTTTAAAATTGTATTTCCTTGACAGATGCCATGTAGGGAAACTGCAGGGTAACAGGATTTACAGATCCTTGCAGGGGAAAGAAGTCCTAAAGTTCCACAAGGGGTAGAGGGAGAGAGAAAATAGAGCAGTCTGACTACATGGGACAGATGCCTTGGGTTTGTGGAATGATGATGATGTTGTGATTAATTGCTTTGTATTTAATGGTAGGTACCTTTTTCCTGAATTTCAAGCCCTGCTTTTAGAGGTTTTTAGACCATGTGGTTTCTAATGACTAACTAGGAGCTAGTGTATAATTTGTTCCCAGGTGGATTAAATTGAGTCACAGGATGGTAGAGGAAATAGGAAAATGGAGAAGATAGGACAGCTGGAGGAGCATGAGGGAGGAAAAGGCAGGTAGACAGGAGGAGGAGAAGCGAGTGTACAACACCTTTAAAAACCTCTGAGACTCAATCTAATGCTTGGTTGGAGAGAGAGGTGGAGGAGCTGTCAAAAATAAATAAATACAACAAAAAAAAGGCCACTGTTGAATTAATAACTTTCTTTAGTGCCTAAAGTCCCTAATGTGATATGTGCCATGTAGAAATAGTAAGAGATAGTGCCTGCCCCAAAGACCATACAGGATTAATAGATAAAAGAGAAAAAGGGTGGAAAAAGAAAAATACTTTTCTCCATTTTATAAATGGGAACTGGGGTGTACAGAGGTGAAGTGACGTGCTTAAGGTCAAGAGGCAGTCTCTGACAGAGGTGGGAATTTATAGCTCCTGAGTCCCACTCCAGTGCCTTATCCACAAGATTACACTCCAGATCTAATTTCCATGAGACCTCCATTATAGTGTTCACATTAGTGTGTTCATTTTCTTTCTAAGAGTGTTAGGCCACATAATATTTCTAAATTGATTTGAGCCAATTTGTTTAATATGCTGGGTGCTGTCAGCCTTTTGAGGTCATTCTAGGCTCTCCTTGCTGATCAACCTAGTCTCCCATTCTGCATACCTGAACTATTAGTGCAAGAGGCCAGTCATGAGAGTACCACATCTTTCCCTTCCTCCATGGTTTCTATCCACTTTACTAATGTGCAATACAAACTTCAGCAATTTCTGTAACATATTACATACAGGCAGTGGACTTCTCCAATCAAAGTGTAAATTAAGCCAACCTGTTTGACATCTTGTTTTGCAGGTTTTTGGGCCTCCCTCGCTCCAACAGCCCTGTTCATTGGCTTTCTGTTTTCTAGCTCCCATATCTCTTTCTGCAAGATAACAGACAGCCTGCTGTGCTTAGGAACTGCCATTCTAACCCCCAAGAAATCTGACACCCTGAATCATTAGTGAGGAAGGAGGCCAAGGGAGCTGCTGCTTCATTCCCCTGACCCATCATGGAATGTAACACTGTCGGGGACTCGAACCCCAACAGCGAAGTTCGTTGTCTGACCGCAGAGAGACCAGGCAACACCAGCAAGGTCCGATCAAAAGTTCTTTATTGATAAGTGCACGTATCAGTAAAGAACAGCTCGTATCCGAAAAGAACCAGCCCCCTCTTTACAGCTTAGTATTAGCTTATATAGACAGTTTTATTACGTCATAGATCATTCACTAGAGCAATCCACCCCCTTTGTCTAACAACTAGAAATTAGACACCTTTTAATATATACGCATGCCTAGTCTCTACAATATTGAATTGTTAATATCTCAACAAGCGCCAAAGGTTAGGAATGTGAGGGAGTTAAAAACACACCGAACACTAAACCAGGGAGTTAGTCAGAACTGTGAGATGCTTGTGTTTCTTATCGGTCCTTCAAACACTGTGTCTTAACACAACACAGCTGGCATCAGCCCCCTCACTTATCTTGCTCTTTCCCAGGGCTTTGTGAGACAATTCTGCCTGTCAGTATTTCACTCTGGGTTTTTCCAGAAACCTCTGCTAGCCTGATTTTAGTCAGGTTGGCACAACTGGTTTTGTGCTACATCTTTATTCAGGCCTAACAACACCCTGAGCTATGTTTTGCAAGCAAAACAGCCCTCTGGGGTTTGTGAACCAGGAGAACTGTGAGCCTCAGCAGTGGTGTAGCCAGTGAGGGAAGCTGCGACACAGACAAGGCCGGAGTGTTTTAATTCACTGAGTGTTTTAGCATGCTGGATAACCTGGAGCCATGGAAAGGTGCTCTTGGAGAGATGCCAAGCATCAGACACTGGTATGCTTTTGGCATCAGGACTTCCTGCCTGTAGTACCTCCTCCCCACCGCCAGAGGCGAAGGGAGTCTGCTCGGCCACTGAGCAAGTGTTCCCCCTCCCTGGTCTCTGTTTCCTGTGCTGGCTCCTGGAGAGACCAGGTGAGGGGAGCTGCTTCCCAAGCCACCCCAGCACCTGCCCTGGTCTCCCCACGCCAGGGATCCCGACTTCTGCTCCTGGGGCCCTGAGGCTCCCGAGAGGGAGGCTCCCTGTGGAGGGGCCTTCCTGCTTCTCATCCTTGGATGTGGGGAATAGGCCGAGGGTCCCTCTGGTCAGGGCCTGGGGAGCTTCGTGCATGGGCGGAGCAGCCCCAATCTTGGCAGGTCTGCAGCCTGGGCACTAGCCTGGGGATTCCCACTGGGTGAAGGCAGGAGGCATCCCTGCTGGAAGTGATGGGAAAGAGACAATCAGAGACTTGCTGGCCTGCCCCAACAGGAAGATGAAAACAGGCTTCTAAGGTGAGTTGTCGCTGTTGCTTTGCATTTACTAAGGTAGAGGAGAGGGTGAGGCTTCAAGAGCAGCTGGGCTTGAAGCCAGGATCACCAGGGTGTATATAGTACAAAAAAGGGGCTGGCTGGAGTAAAAGAGAGTGTGTTTGAGTTGTGTGAGCAGGGGTGGAAAAAATATATTAAAAGGTTGGGAAGAAGGGAGGAAACACCAACATGGTTCCATATTTCAGGCTGGACACATGGTACTTAGGCTGAAGTGAGTGCAGCTGTGAGGTTGGTAGCAATACACAAGAATGAGAGAGATGCCTGTCTTAGGAAAAGTGCATCGGGTGGAGGCTTTTTAATGTAGGTGGAACGTCTGAGGTGTTTTTGGACAAAAGTAGTAGAGTCTATAGAAATGGAGCTCCTCCCAGATACCAGTAAATTCTTACACTGCATCAGAAATTGCAGGAGCAGCCCTGCTTGTATAGGAATAACAGGGAAGTCTCAGAATTATGGAGGAGGGTTAGCATCTCTAATTAACACTGAGCAGAGCTTTTTGTTAAAACACTTTTCAGAGTGCTTTAATTTAAATTCATGTGCCTTGTAAATTGGTGTACCTCCTCAGGATCTCAGGCAGGGTTAGCATTTGGTCAAGGGGTTCTGGACATAGAAGGACCTGTCAGTAAAATGTATCTTTTTGGGGGGAAGGAGCGGGGGGTTGCACAGATTTGTGGCTCAAATTATGGGACTGATCTACGCTAAACAGAGATTACTTGATTAGCGTTGATCTCTGCTAGTGCCCAGCATCCAGTTTCATCAGAGAAGCTATTAGAGGGTCTGCCCAGCTCTGTAAATTGGCACTCATCTAGGATGCATGTCAGAGAGTGATTTGTGCATGTGCCCTGAGACTTCATGTGCACTTTGTGCATATGCTCTCTCAAGTCTGGTATGTTGTATGGTGTAGAGGAATTCAGACCCTTCCAGAGGCACTTGGTGATTTAGAGAACCAAGCAATAAACCTTAAACCTGAGCACCACCAAATAGCATGAGTTAAAGTCCTGCCATTGGCAGATTTCTGAGACTATTTGGTGTGCACATTACTTCAGTCAGCCTGCTTTCTGTAGGGGCTTCTTTAGGAAGTTTTGCCTCAAGTGCAGCCAATATTACAAAGAGTCTAGGAGAGTTACGGTCTTGTGATATCTGACAGGCATGGGTTTGGGCATTGCTCAAAGGCTGAGTTGAGGTTGTAAGGGGTGTGTGGTGTGGGAGACATGAAGTTAAGATTATATTTCCTGGTGTTCAGAGAGTTAAATTCAGCCACCCTCCATATTATGGAATGGCACAAGACAATGTTAGGCAACTAGAACTCTGAATTATTGATGCTTCTTGGTAGTAAATTATAAGCAAACAACTGAGAGGACTTAATAGAGAGAATTAAATGAGTGTGCTTGGGGCCTGCATTCACTAATGAGGCTGAAAGGAACCTGCAACAAGAACACTAAGAACTAGAAAAAACAGCAGTTTGCCTTTTCCTTATGTGGAGTCTAAAGAGCAAATATACTTATCTGGCATGTATTTGTGTCTGGGCGCTAAATACTGTGTGCACCTGCATTAAATGATTATTGCTGCTGATATAATATAGCTGATATGTTTACTGCCTGTATATTCTGACTGATGTTTGCTGGTTGCCCACATATTTATTGTTCATTTCTACTGTAGCACTGATTCTGTGATTTTTTTTTAATTTTTATTTTTTTTAAATCTACTATACAGAATTCTAGCAAATGCTTTGGCCATCTGGTGGCCAGAACTGCCGCCATTCATCCTAATCCATTTCTGCAGTACTTAATTCTAAAATGCACTATTTACACTTAAGTTTTGACAGTAGCAGCCATCACATATGTGTTTATTTTACTAATAATTCTAATCACTTACATCACACTTGGCAAGCTCAAAGCATTGTACAAATATTTAATCCTCGCAACACCCTGAGAGAGATGTGGTATCTGACTATCCGTGCCTTCACCCCAACCCTTGTTTGGACCCTCACCCTTGTAAGGAAACTGACTCAGAGAAGTTGATTTGCTAAAGGCATACATCTAGTCAGTGTAAGAGCTGGGATAAAAACTCAGGAGTTCTAGCCTCCTGCTCTGAGTTTAAGACCTCATTGGCTTTACAAAGTTGTCTGTTGAAAAGGGTCCTGTCAGTCTGAGTATTTCATAATATAAACATCTGTCAAAGTCCTCTTGTTGGAATGCATGTCCTTGTCTCATTTTATTTAAAAAAAATGCACTGTTCCACCATCCACCCATCTCTTTAAGTGTGTCTGCAGAAAGGCATAGATGGCTACTCTTCAAATTTTGATTTATATATTGATATATAGATATTTATATATTGATTATATAACTTTCCATTCCCTCCATACCCCAGACCTTCCACCAAATTCTTAAAAATCACAGATACAACCTTTTATAATTCCAGTTTTTGTCCATGATGGGAAATATTTGTCTTAGGTTTTCTAACTATTTCCAGTTGATGTTGTACACTATTGCTTTGATTGAGGAGTTATTCTTGCTGTTCCTTGTTCTCTCACTAGATGGCACTATTGTAGTATCTCTGAGTTTTCCAGTAAGGTTTTTTTTTTTAAGTTGTCTTCCGCAGCCTTCTGCATCAAGTTGATTTTCTCAGTGCCATCTGCACACTAAGCTGATGTACCAAAAGATCAGATCAGCAGTGTCTGTAAGTTTTCCTCAGAGCATATGTTGATCCTTAGAACAGTGCACCTGAATAAAATTATTTCCAGGACCTTTCTCTACCATTATTGGTTACTGCTCATTCCCTACCCTGGGCCAAGTGCCTATTGCTGCTGTTCACTAGCCCTGCCACCTTGATGTTATTTTCCATTCCAGTACCTTCTCATCCACTTGCCTGAATCCCAGCACACCTCACTTCTCCCTCCCTCTCCACCCCTTCTGGCGAGTTTTCACCCTGAGGATTCTAATCTGGTAGCAAGAGAAGGTGGTGGGAGTGTGGGGCCATTTTAGGAGAATAGAGAAAGAGGTGGGTTTTATGGAAGCTGAGAAGGCGTTGGAGTGCATCTTTACCCAGCCCGACTCCCATTTGCCAGAAGTCTTCCATGATCTTCAGCCCATACCACCTACTGGCTTCCACAAAACTCTTCAGAGTTGGTCATCTCTTAGGTAGGAGAAAAATCACTCTAAGGGTTAAGAATTTATGATGTATAATATCGGGAAATTTCACATGATTTGGCAAGGAGGAAATGGCACTTGATCACTTATAGCAACTTACATGGCTACAGACAACTTCTTTGTCAGAGACGATCGCAAGCACAGTATACGTGTATATAAAGTAGGTCTGTTGATTAATCGCAGATAACTTGCGATTAACTCAAAAATTAATTGCAATTAAAAATTTTTAATCATGGTTAATTGCAGTTTTAATTGCACTGTTACACAATAGAATACCAATAGAAATTTATTAAATATTTAGGATGTTTTTCCTGCATTTTCAAATATTTGATTTCAATTTACAACACAGAATACAAAGTGTATAGTGTTCACATTATTTTTTTATTACAAATATTTGCACTGTAAAAATGATAAACAAAAGAAATAGTATTTTTCAATTCACCTCATACAAGTACTGTAGTGTAATCTCTATCCTGAAAATGCAACTTACAAATGTAGATTTTCTTGTTACATAACCGCACTCAAAAACAAAACAGTGTAACACTTAAGAGCTTTTCAGACAGAGTAAGACCAAGTTTGTTTACTTTTACAGGAGATAATGCTGCCCACTTCTTATTGACAATGTCACCTGAAAATGAGAACAGGTGTTTGCATGGCACTGTTGTAGCAGGCATTGCTAGGTATTTGCATGCCAGGTATGTTAAACATTCGTATGCTATGGCTACCATTCCAGAGGATATGCTTCCATGCCGATGACACTCATTAAAAAATAATGCATTAATTAAATTTGTGGCTGAACTCCTTGGGGGAGAATTGTATGTCTCCCGGTCTGTTTTACGCACATTCTGCCATATATTTCATGTTATGGCGGTTTTGGATGCCGACCCAGCACATGTTGTTTGATTTAAGACCACTTTCACTACAGATCTGACAAAATGCAAAGAAGGTATGAATGTGAGATTTCTAAAGATAGCTACAGCACTTGACCCAAGGTTTAAAAATCTGAAGTGCCTTCCAAAATCTGAGAGGGATGAGGTGCGGAGCATGTTTTCAGAAGTCTTAAAAGAGTACCAGTCCGATGCGGAAACTACAGAACCCGAACCATCAAAAAAGAAAATCAATCTTTTGTTGATGTCATCTAACTCAGATGATGAAAATGAACATGCATCAGGCCGCACTACTTTGGATGTTATTGAGCAGAACCCGTCATCAGCATGGAAACATGTCCTCTGGAATAAGAACGGCTATACTGGGTCAGACCAAAGGTCTATCCAGCCCAGTGTCCTGTCTACCGACAGTGGCCAATGCCAGGTGCCCAGAGGGAGTGAACCTAACAGGCAATGATCAAGTGATCTCTCTCCTGCCATCCATCTCCACCCTTTGACAAACAGAGCCTAGGGACACCATGGTGGGTGAATCATGAAGGGGCATATAAATCTTTATCGCATCTGGCACGTAAATAGCTTGTGACGTCAGCTACAACAGTGCCATGCGAACGCCTGTTCTCACTTTCAGGTGACAGTGTAAACAAGAAGTGGGCAGCATTATCTCCTGTAAATGTAAACAAACTTGTACCTAATTCTACATTTGTAAGTTCAACTTTCATGATAAAGAGATTGCACACAGTACTTGTATTAAGTGAATTGAAAAATATTATTTATTTTTTACAGTGAAAATATTTGTAATAAAAAATATAAAGTGAGCACTGCACACTGTATTCTGTGTTGTAATTGAAATCAATATATTTGAAAATGTAGAAAACATCCAAAAAACCTTAAATAAATGGTATTCTATTAACAGAGCGATTAATTGTGTGATTGCCCCTTTTAATAGCTTGGCATGGCTAATATAGAGTTCTGCCTAAGGAAAGTTTTCTACTTAGTATCCATCATGTTAGGCTTTTCTACTCTGCATTATAAAAGGAGACACAAAGCATTTAGATGGCCTAGAGATCCCAACACAGTTCCTTGTGCTGAACATGTCTGATCTCCCTTGTTCTGCAACTATAAGTATCCCTCATAACTTTTAAGCTTTTATTCTCTTTTACTGTATGTGTAAACAGGAACAAATTTTTCTAAGGCTACCAGTGAAGAGAAAATTCTATAAACAGCAGGTGCACTATTGTGTTTTGAACTGAATACAAACTGTGAATGAGAGAGAATGTCAGTGGGGGCAGAGAACCCAGACAGCTTGATAATGGGCACATTAGAAACAGACATTTGATCTGTGCTATACATTTGTATTCAGAAAGGTTTTTCACCATTAACATTAAGGTTATGTCTAAAATTCTGTACGTTATTCTGGACCATTTTATTCAGGTTTCTGTTACTGGCTTTTTGTGTTTTTTGTTTGTTTGTTTGTTTTTTGTCAGAATCCTTGTAAGTGTTTCAACAAACATCTTTCTGCAAAGGAGTGTGAGATAACTGGGCCATAAATGAAGACACAGGTAAGTGGATGGACTACTTGCAAGAATAAAGTTACTTCTGTGCACAAGTGTTTGCAGGATCAGGCTCTCTAAGGGTACAAAATGCATATGTAGTATTTTAAATGAGTGAATTTTATGCTCTTTAAAGCAGGGGTCAGCAACCTTTCAGAAGTGATGTGCCGAGTCTTCATTTATTCACTCTAATTTAAGGTTTCGCGTGCCAGTAATATATTTGAACGTTTTTAGAAGGTCTCTTTCTATAAGTCTATAATATATAACTAAACTATTGTTGTATGTAAAGTAGATAAGGTTTTTTAAATTTTTAAGAAGCTTAATTTAAAATTAAATTAAAATGCAGAGGCCCCCGGTCTGGTGGCCAGGATCCGGGCAGGGTGAGTGCCACTGAAAATCAGTTCGCGTGCTGCCTTTGGCACACGTGCCATAGGTTGCCTACCCCTGCTTTAAAGTATAGAAGTTGTAATATTACCTAGAATAAAGTAAGTCTGTCAAGCTCTTCCCCCCCATAATCACAGGTATGTTTAGCACACCTCAGTCTGGACTTGTTTAACCCTTTGTCATTCCAGTTCTTGACTGCTCCTGAGTTTCATTGCCACTCATGCTGCACTATTTGGTTTTTTATGTGTGGACAAATGCCCACTATGTGCTAGGATGAAAAAACTGCTAATTTTACTTGTGACTTAAGCCAGATGTAAACTCAAATAATGGTTCGTAACTTGGTGTAGCAGATGAGTCCTGAATGAAACCCATACTATCTATCTATATATGGTGTCAGCTATTATATCTATATCTGCAGTTGTACACCTTTATAAATAGCAATTTTATAATGATGCACCCATTGTAAAACAGGAGAGCTCTATGATAGACATATGAATACAGAATCCGAATACCCTTGCTTTAGTATTCATAGACCCTTCCCAGATTCAGTTAGGCAGTAGATTGTTTGTGAATAAAGAAGTTTTAAATAAGAAACATCAGTGAGGCCCGAGACACAGTTTATATAACCAAATGTTACTTGCTGCTTTATTACTTGTAAGTTCAGCTCCTTTGCTGTCCGTTTTTCCTTCTCCCATCAATTGTTCGACAAATGTTTTCTTATTTTGAAAGTTATCACTTTTTTGCTCATAAGTGTGCTTTTGTTCACATATGGTATCTTTCAAGTGATAGTCTTTGGCGTGAAGGTGTTTACAACAGACTAACAGATATTTGAAAGTATTCACTTCATAAACTTAGCATTAGTTTATTTTTTGTTTTTGAGCAAACCCTCTTATGTCTGAATAATGACTGATGCACAAGGACTGTTCATATCCAAACTTGGCGTGTTGAATACACTTGTAACACATGATGCTGTGAAAAGAAATGTCATTGCAGCAGCAAGAATTTAAGATGTACATTAAAAAAACCCCACCCAATTCCATAATTTCACAGAAGAATAGATCAATATTTCTACATTTAACAGTTCTGTTTAAAACCTGCTGTGAAATTAAATAATGCATCTTATATTGGCTTGAAACTACTGTGATGTTAATTCCCTGGTTTTGTGTCAGTTAAGGGCAAATTAGCCTTCCAGCTCAAGTCATGACTCATTATGTCATTATGTGTTAGGCACTTACTGTACCTCCACTACTATGCAATTTAGAGCCAATAAAAATTGTGACAGCGTTTTTATCCACTTCATTAAGCTACTAATTTCTTGCCAAAAAAAAGTACATTAATCTTTTTATAGCTTCATGCAGAGTGGCATATTTTTAGTCTATAACATTGATTAGGTCCTGCCTGAGAATAATTTTTATGGTACTTTTAAAAAAAAAGTAAATAAAGTTACTATAGTTTATAATTTACACCATAATTTTCAACATAGTTATGACCATATTGATCTCAGAATGAAAATGTCAGCTGTATTAAATAAGTAGAACAAATGAAATATAGCCCAATGTTTAGTGACACAACGAATTACGAAATACTTCCTACAATCTAGTGTACAAATACGCGGAAGAAACGGCTATTTTCTAATTCTGGATGCATCCCAGATAGCATGAAGATTGTCTGTGTTCACTGAGCTAAATATTTCTGAGTAGCAGTCAGAAAATATTTATCTGCTGGATATTTGTGAGCACATGCCATGATGGAGGGTGGATGAATACAGGGAAACTGCTCTTTTGACACTTGGAATTCCCAGCACTTAGTGGCTGAATTTGGAGTACAGTATGACTCAGTCATTTTGAAGTTCTTTTGCACTTGTTTGCAATGCTTGGTGAGAGCTGCTGTGGAGCCTGACACCTTACTGTTGTGAGAGTTCCACGTAATGGAAAAATTCTAAGTGAAAAGAGAAAATCTCAGCTATACTCTGTCTGATCTCTCTGTTCTTCCCTGGTACCCATCACCGTGGTATCAGGCCACCTAATCTCGTGATGTTGCTGACCATCTTCTAGCCACTGATACTTTCTTAAAAATGTTCTTTCAGATTTATAAACAACGTACAGAAGAACCTCAAACACCTTGGGAATGGAGGTTGTTTGTATCTCTGAACAAAATGTTATGGTTATTCTTTCAAAAGTTTACAACTGAACATTGACTTAATACACTTTTGAAACTTTATTATGCAGAAGAAAAATACAGTTTTCCCTTTTTTTTTTAGTAGTTTACGTTTAACACAGCAGTGTACTGTATTTGCTTTTTTATTTTCTTTGTTGTCTCTGCTGCTGCCTATGTGTACTTCTGGTTCCAAATGAGGTGTGTGGTTGACTGGTCAGTTTGTAACTCTGGTGTTCGTAACTCTGAGGTTCTACTGTAATTCCATTAACGGAATTAATGTTCTATTCTACAACAATTGACATTAGAGAGACAAAGTGAGTGAAGTTATATCATTTATTGAATCATAAGAACAGCCATACTGGGTCAGACCAAAGGTCCATCTAGCCCAGTATCCTGTCTTCTGACAGTGGCCAATGCCAGGTGCCCCAGAGGGAATGAACAGAACAGGTAATCATCAATTGATCCATCTTTTGTCGTCCATTCCCAGCTTCTGGCAAACAGAGGCTAGGGACACCATCCCTGTCCATCCCGGCTAATAGCCATCGATGGACATATCCTCCATGAACTTATCTAGTTCTTTTTTGAACCCTTTTATAGTCTTGGCCTTCGCAACATCCTCTGGCAAGGAGTTCCACAGGTTGACTGTGCATTGTGTGAATCGACTTCTGCTGGTGACAGAGACAAGCTTTCAAGTTACACAGAGCTCTTTTGAAACTCATCTGGAGAAGGAGCTTGATAGCTTGTCTCTTTCACCAGCAGAAGTTGATCCAATAAAAGACATTACCTCACCCACCTTGTCTCTCTAATAACCTGGGACCAGCATGGCTATAACAACACTTCAAACAACAATTGACATTGGCGATTTCCCAACTCTATCCCATATAACAATGACTGCTTGTTTCCTCTCTGCCCCTAGGCTCCTACAGATCATCACCTTCTCAAATGCCTGGGACATAACCAGATAATGTGACTGGGTTATAGGCTATGGTGAACCAAGGGTTTCAGACTCATAGAGGCTTCTTGGAGAATCGCCTTAGTAATAGTAATAAGTAGAGATATACCAATTTCCTAGAACTGGAAGGGACCTTGAAAGGTCATTGAGTCCAGCCCCTGCCTTCACTAGCAGGACCAATTTTTGCCCCAGATCCCTAAGTGGCCCCCTCAAGGATTGAGCTCACAACCCTGGGTTTAGCAGGCCAATGCTCAAACCACTGAGCTATCCCTCCCCCCTGCCTTTCAAAAACCTCATCCTTACAGTGAAGGTCTCCAGCTCAAGCACATACCCTGACTGATCACTGCAGTTAATAGGAGCTACCGGGTACTCAGGGCTTATGAAAACTAGGCCACTTAGTTATGTGCCTAGTATGCATGTATGGAGCTAAATGTAGGCACACATTTTTGTAACTATTTGGTTTTGTTAATCTATATGTTTTCTTGGATAAAATTGTAATTGGCCTATGTATAATTAAGTTAATGGAATTAAGTATCAGAGGGATAGCTGTGTTAGTCTGGATCTCTAAAAAGTGACAGAGTCCTGTGGCACCTTATAGACTAACGGAAGTATTGGAACATGAGCTTTCATGGGTGAATACCCATGTATTCCACGAAAGCTTATGCTCCAATACTTCTGTTAGTCTATAAGGTGCCACAGGACTCTCTGTCGCTTTTTAATGGAATTGCCATTTAACAATAGTCAGTAGAGTTAGACTTGGATTTTTTCTTGTTTGTTGTTGTTTTTTTTCTTTCACACATGGAGAGATTAAGCTACTCTAATGCTTTGTCCATACTCTGCTTGTGACTTTGACTCTAGGCCAGTATTTCTCAACATTTTCAGGTTGGTGATTCATTATTCAAAGTACAAAATGTTCACTCACCTTTACTAAAAAGTGAATCAAATGATAATGATACTCTTATATAATTTGTTTGTGTGCGTTTCAAGAAGACGGCAGAAAATACTTGAAGGGTAAGGGTGAGTTGGGGACTGAGGTTTTTTTTCTGCTTCAGATTGTAATAAATTTTTTAAGTTTCAGTGCCTTATGCCGTTCATGACTCCCCTGAGGAATGCAACCCTTGGCTGAGGAAAAAAAGGATTCAGACAATGTCCAGTGCTTAGACAATGCTCTGTGCTTCAGCATCTCAGACCATCACCTTCTTCCGTAACAGCTACAGGGCAGCATTTCTTGAAATCTCCTTTTATTGCCAGTCAACCACTATGCTGACCAGGTTTTCAGTTAGTTTTGTCTCCAGTTTGCAGTCTCCTATGCCAGATGGTGTTTGATACTAATATTGACTTTAATGTCTTTTGGACAATGACACTGTCTGCAGCAGGAGTTTTCTTGCAATTATGAACTGCAGAATGCTGGAGGGATATGTTATATTTAGTTACCTTTATGTAGTGTGATGTTACTGTTTAATAGACAGTTATGAGACAATGTCTTGGCCTGAACACTTTGCTGTATTTTAGGTTTATGGTACATCCTCTGTTTAAATACTGTGCAGCAGACTAACAAGAGTGAATAAAACTAGGCCTATCAAATTGAAATGTAATTATATTTTGTTTAAAAAAGAGGGGAAAAAAGACAACTTCTCTCTTTCTCTTACAAAGTATGCTCTTTCTCAGACTGTCTAGGAAAGGCATGACTTTGTAGCAACCTCTCAGTATCTGATATATCAAGAACCTACCTTTTACACTTCTTGAGGGATTTTTAGCTTCTTCCTATTAAAAATGAATAATAAAATCCTCAGCTTTCATCCTAATGGGGTTAGGAGGAGGTGTTTTGCCTTTTATAGCTACACAGAAGATCGAAAAGCCAGTTGAAACCATCACAAATTTAAGGAAGAGGTCATCATTAGAAGACCAGTGAAAAGAAGCTTAAAAGCATTTCTGGGCTTAGTGCAACAATTATATCTTGCTAGTATCAGTAAGCAGACCCTATGTGTTTCAGCTCTCTGAAATGAAACAAAGGCAAGGCAGGAAGCATGTTTTAGCTTCATACAGGAATCCAGAAATTAAGGGAAATATTACTTCAGAATGAATACAATCTTCTATACATTATTCTTTTATTCTGGACTATATAGTAGGAATTTGTTTTTATAAATTCTTTTGTCAGTGTTACGGAAATGGCATGAGAAGTAAGAGAGTTTGCATATATATTTGACCTTACGCCTTTAAAAATAAATGGACTGGGTATCTGCAGTAAGCTTAAAACACAGAGTTTGCAGTAGTCACAATGTTCTCACTATTTTTAGAACTTTTAGCTCTCTGAAAAGATAGTAGGTGAAGAGAAAGAGAGGAAAAAAAGAGAAACTTGCTGGGAACAAGAAAAAACTTGTGAATGTTTCTGGTCTTGGCAGGTCAAGCAAGTTCTAAATTTGATATCAGACTCTAGAGAAGTTCTCTCCATACTCTGTGGGACTAATAATTTTTTTCTCTTTCATCTCCTCATTTTATTTATTGGTCTGTAACATCTGCTTGAAAGCAGCAATACTAATAAAATTACACGAAGCTTCCATAATGCCAGCAATTGATCTGGGGGCATGAGCAGAAAATTTTACACAGCGTTCCCTTCCCAAAGGCCACTAGACCCTAAAACTGTCCAGTTCTCTAATGTGTCTAGAAATAGCTACTCATTACTAGGACTGTAATTCTGGACCTCACCAGCAAGAAATGTGACAATGGTCACTTGCATGTATAAATTGCACAAGTCATAGCTCCTACCCCTATGAGCTTCTTGATGGTTTATGCATCATATTACTAATCAGCTGCCTAGAGGAACTAAAGCCACAGTTGGTCTTTTAGAGTACTGTGACTGGGAAGCTCGCTCTCCTTGTAGTTATGTCTCTTCTTGTGCTGTATTTTGTGGTGCACCAATGCCAGCTTTAGAGAAGTGGGAACGGATGACCAACATCTTATTTGTGTTATTGATACTACAGATTGTTTTGTTCCTAATTATGGGTCTGAACTTTCAGTTCTTACCTAGTCAAGGCTCCTGCTGACATGTGTGAGAGTTCAGACTGAGTAAGGCCTGAAGGGTTTTGTCCTTCAAAATCTTCATTTGTCAGTATAGTAGTTGGAACGTTCCCCTTATCTAAATGTGACACATTTTGAATTAGTTTTTAAAAGTATTAGTTTTACCAACATAAAACTACCACCTCCAGCTGTGAGTTAATAAACAAATAATAGAACAATTACTTTATTATATATTCCTCTTAAGTTTCTTGTTTTAATTGGCTTTTGGAGAAATTGAGAATAGAATTGAGTCCCTTATTTTGTATGCCTTTTTCTCACCTTTCCCTTGAGTCATGTAGCTTCTAGAATGTAGAAGACCCCTTGTCAAAGTGTATAATATTACAAATTGAACTTTAATACATAGGCATAAAGTATTCCTAGAAACATGTAACTAACTAAATAAAAATAAACTAAAATGTGATTTCGAATGAACATGCAATATGTTCATTTCAATCCAATTCTAGAATCTAAAAAATAGCTGATGCTGGCTTGCAAGTTATAGCTCTTAATTGTAGCTCTTAATTTCCTGAATACAATGATGTATTTCTTTTTTGAAAGGTTTTTTAAAAAATAAAAATAAAAGAGAACTAAAAAAATTCACATAGATCCGGGCATAAAACTGAGTTTTTCCTGCTACAGAAGACTGAGTGGAAGTGTTTTTATAGGGGGAGACAAACGAAATTGGTGGTTTTTTAATTTCCTATCTCTGCAAAGATGTGTTTTGTTATGACTTATTTAATCTTCTGTTAATGATAATGTGTTCTTGGATTATGCAGTACAGTATAGGATTTTGATATACTTTTGATTAAATTCATCTGTTTTCTATGAGCAGAGAAAACTTCATGTGAAAATTGTGTTGGATTGTAATTTTCTGATTGTATGTTAAAATTTTCTTTTCATCTAAGTATTTTCTTTTCAATACTGATTGGTGGATTAATACTGGGGATGGGTGAACTTAAATAGTTTAGAAAGTTTTGGTTTATATAAATACACAAGAAGTTAGATGGTGCTTCCCTGCATCCCTTTGATTCACATGATCTTTCTTATTTTGAATGTACCAGAAATTCTTCAAAAGAGCCATTCTCACAGTAGATCAGCTTATATGTTTGCATTTCCTAGTTTGCCCAGGAGGTGAAAGTGCATAAACATTAACAGGTAAGAGTTAGCCATACTACTGTGAATTTCATAAAAGGGTTGGGTTTGATTAGCATTTTGGGTGATGATTTAAGTGCATTGTTGTTGTATAAAATTTAATCTCCTGTGAATGTCTGGAATTAGTGCTATTGTTCACTAACTGTCTTTAAGGTAAAATGTACTCTCTCAAAATTATGAGGAAATATATGTACCATATGTTTGCAAAGCATAGGTGACACTTCAGCATCAGTAATGTCAGCACTGCCAAAACCAGCTGTTCAAAGGTCGTGAGTTAGGTCATAAAAATCATATTAAAATAAATATATAAATGAGGTGCTCTTTTAATTTGTCTTTTAGTTTCATAACCTTTAGAATACACCCACACCATGTTTTCAAGATTTTCTCTACCACCATGAGGGCTAGAAATCCCGCACCCCACTCCACCCCCACTTATTATTGAATGAAAGTTTAGATTCTCATGCAGTAACATCAGTGAGAAACTAAACGCAAGTTATGCCTTTGACAAACATAACTTACTATATAAAGCAGTGATTAATACAATGGGTTTTTAAGATTTTTATTGGTTTTTTTTAAAATTATATTTGCAAAGAAAGATTGGCATTATGATTGCATAAGTCTCTATATGTATGCTTTGTTTTTGAGGTGTCCCATTCAAACAAATGCCATATCAGAGTTCACCAGCTGTTCTGTAGTTTTGCTTTCTTCAGTTTTGATAGGGAAATTAGATCATTCTATGGATAATTTATCTCAAATGTAAGCTAAATATTTGTATAGTGTGGATTAAAAACTAAGAAGTATAAATATATTTTTAATCCACGAGACTATAAATTTTCTAGTAAACTACTGACAAGTGTAACAAATGTGATTAGTGTACATTAAATGAACTTAAAATGAGCCCCAAATGTGCTAGGCCAAGGGGAACCATAGGTCACAAACTCTGGACAAGCAAAAGATTACCTTGGAAAGTAACATAAAAGGTACCTTTTTATGTTCCGTATTTTTAAAAAGGCATTACGGGTATTAAAATAAGATTTAAAGGAGCATTAATTAACTGAGAAGCATAACCCTGTTTGCTCTGTTTAATGACTAACCGGTTAAAATCTTATATACACATACATAATGCACACATAAGTGAGGTTTTTTTTATTGTGTGTGTAAAGTATTACTCTAACATCCTTTTCAGTCAGATGCCTATCATTTCACTTTACACCGCTGAGTCACAGTTTCTTTTTTATAATTTGTTTTTTGTTTGCAAAGTGTTGTCCATTACATGGATGTGTGTCTGTCAGAGCCTTTATGAAGCTGTTTTTTACTGTATTCAGTTTGGCTGCCTCCTTTGGAGACTGTTAAAACATTCTCTCTCTGAGAGAGAGCCACAGCACTTTGGCTCAAATAGTGTTAAACCCATTATAATTGTCCATGTTAGGACAACACTGTTTTAGAAATTAAAGATTTTTGGCACCTGAGCAGATAATACCCACTGAATCCTATATAATTTTTTAGGTTTTTTCCTTTTTGATGACAGTTTATCTTGCATTTAAATATTACCCAAAGAAACCATTTCCTGCTCAATCTGTTTTCTATAATTTATCAGTAAATGAGAGAAAAGAATCTTCTCATTTAAATAAATGAAATTCACTTGATTTAATCCTGTTTGAAGGGTGCCAAATTAACAGTCTGGTAGACTGGATAGGTAAGGCTAGAAAGCAGCTGTGAAGATTCCCATACACCTGCCACTGCCACCAGCGCTGTGCTTCATTTCAGCTCTGCAGTGACCTGGGGTTTCAGCACTTAGTCTATTAAGCCTGTAACCTCTCTGCTGAGGTGGTCATCCAGGGATCCAGTTGCTTCTTTTTACGATAAACGACCTGTGAGTGAAAGCTGAAAAATTCTTCCTTATGTTCACTATATTATCTGTTTTTTCTTACTATCCTTATACATTACTAACTACATGCAAATAAATCTTTAAAATGTTAATGTACAATCCTCCCTCCCAGCAATGTACATATGTTTTTAAACTATGTATAGGTTTGCAAGCTTTTGTGTAAATCTGATATAATGTTTTCTTGATGGTTGAATGCTACAAAGAACCGTTTTACACACCTAGCTATGACCTGTTGAAACTATTATTTGGTTACTGACACAGTCTTCCAAGGCGTGAACCCTTAGACATGTGGGCCCCAATATTTTGAGCTGTATCACAGGGATGGATTAATTGCAAGGTTTTGCTGCAGATTATTTTAGAAGAGTCATGTATTACTAAGTAGTCCTCTTACTGGGGTTGGTGCAGAGGTGCTGAGGGGAATCCAAAAAAAGATAGTAAAGCATCTAATTAAAAATGTTCAGTATTTCTATGATAATTCCTAGAGCCATTGATTGTGGAGCATCTACTCACTTTTGTATACTAATTAAGTTTGTTTAAAATGTTTGAGTTGTTTTAAAAAGTGTTAATGTTAAGTGTTTATTCAGGGAATCTGTCAAGATCATTTAGAAATTACTTTAATTATTTGTATAGCTAATGATGATGATATTCTTTAAATTTTCCATTCTCTTACACACTTTTAAAAATGGATACAAAGCTGAGTGAATTCCCTCATATTTCTTTTTGTTAGATCTTTATTTTTTCTTCCACAGTATTTTATAATGTGTACAATTATAGCTCTAAATATTTCAAACTAGGTTTTCTGCAATTACTTTGTAGTTTGACTTTTAACACGTATACTGAGAGGTATCAAACAATTTATTTAAACATAGCAGATAAGGTTTGTAAAATGAAATAGAAAGATACTGGCAGTTTGAAAGTTGTTTACCTTAGCTTCTATTAAAAAGGAAAAAAAAGACTTGTAGGATTCCTCTTAAAATCTTTCAAATGGGATTAGCACATGAATGCTGTTTCTGCTTAGTCTTGTTAATCTTTTTCAGTTGTGACTTGTGCTCCTGTTGCTGTGGTTCTCAATCAGGGTACACATACCCTTGGAGGTACTCAGAGGTCTTCCGGGGGTACATCAACTCTTCTAGATATTTGCCTAGTTTTACAACAGGCTACCTAAAAAGCACTAGAGAAGTCAGTATGAAACTAAGATTTCATACAGACAATAACTTTATACTGCTCTATATACTATACACTGAAATGTAAATACAATATTTTATATTCCAGTTGATTTATTTTATATTTAGATGAGAAAAATGAAAAAGTAAAAAATTTTTCAGTAATAGTGGCTGTGACATTTTTGTATTTTTATGTCAGATTTTGTAAGCAAGTAGGTTTTAAGTGAGGTATAACTTGAGGGCCACTGTCCTAGTGGGATCACTTGCGATTTAGGGAGGATGATAATTTCCTTTGCTTGCCCTCTAGATGGCTGTCTTGTTCTCTTCTCATATTGTATTAGGCAAAGTTGTTTTACATAGGATAGTAGGGCCAGAGATAAGTTTCTAGCCATCCACATCTTTACAACAAATAAGAATGTATAGTATGTATGACCATGCCATTGTAACCTTGCTGCGGACACATGTCAGCAGATATGCCCTGTGTGTATCACTACTCAGGGGAAAGCCCTACTTAGCACTGTAGAATTTAAAATGTTTTCTGTTTAAGTATGTTTTCAGTGATGATAATTGTAACAGTACCTGTAATTGTACCTTTTATGGCCAAAGGCCTTGGCCCAGACAACCCTGGTTACTGAAGAGGCACACCCGAGTCAAATCACTTGTTTCCCTGTAAATAGTAGCAGGAAGTGGAAGTGATGAGTGGAGCTCAGAGATTGGGAGGAACTGCAGAGAAAGGGAGGGATTGCCAGAGACAGGAAGCCTGGCAGTAGTTTGGAGGAGACACCCCTGAGGGCAGAGATGAAGATCCTGAGAAACTGATCTGTGTTCAGTTTAGTTGGGGAACCCTGAAAAGGAGGAAGATTGACAGCAGTGGGTCTGCAGAGCAACCTCGGGCCACAAGAGGGTGCTCTGGTGGCATCCGACTCTGACAATAATGAAAATGGGCAATAATGAAAATTCATGAAAATCCATGATCAAAAATATGGTTCTAACAACCTGGACAACTCCTGTAATACTTCTCCATCTATGTGTTAAGAAATTTTTCTCTTTATATGGAGAAGCAAATTGGAGCAGCTTGGCAACTCTGCTAAACTGTGCGTTGGGATTTCCTCTGAGACCTTCGCCACTCAGCTTATCCAGAATATTGTCCACTTTAGTCATTGGTGTAATGTTCTTGCTGCCAAAAACTGCAGAGACCACCAACCATAGTTTATTTGGAATCTCAGACCGATCTTTCCAGGTGATGACTGTTTCCTGATAACAAACAAATAAAAAAAATAAGTTTCTTCAGGATTTTCTATATCTCATGGATATAATGTAACCTAGAACAAAAAAGAGAGAAGCACATTTTTCTGTATTTTAAAATATTGCCAAATCTGTAAATAGTTTTAACTATAAAGTTGATAGTGAATGTTACTTTAAAACATTTGGATTTACTTTTCAACAAAATATTATTGTACCACTTAAAATTAATGCAGACCATAGATCAAATACACATCTTCAAGGGGACCCTCTGGATGTGGTTGTCAGTTACTGGAAAATCGGCAAAGCATCTCACGTAGACTTTGGATGGGGGAGCCAGGTCATGTAGAATAAAACTTACCTGAACCGACATTAAAATTGAACCTTCTTGTAGTTTAGATACGTTTAGTTTACTTAACCTCCTTCCCTCTCATTATTTTTTCCCCTTCATCTGCCTTTTCTAGCTCTGACTGGAAATGGAAAAAAATACCACGAGAGATTGTTTTTGCAATATTTCTAGTTCAGTCTGAAACAGGAGGTCCTAGAATATTTTCTCACAAGATTTCTGGCTTGATTTTGCAAATATGAGGCTTAAATTAACTCTTGATTCCTGTGGACATTTGTCTATCACCAATGGCCAGGACCTGGGCACTGTGAGTGCCACTGAAAATCAAGGCGGCACACGTGCCATAGGTTGCCTACCCCTGGTTTATATGAAAAGAGCCAGTGGTTTCAGAGCCATGCTACAGAGCTGTTGTGACTACTGTGATAGACTCAGGCCTGTTGGGTACAGCAGAATAGCAGAAGGCAGATATACTGGCCACTGGATTAACAGTTTTCTGTTCCCTGACTGACCAGAGCAGGGGCTGCTCCAGGCTAATGAGAACACCTGACTCTAATTAACCTGTAAAGAGTCAGGTGAGGCCATTCAGTTAATGTGACCACCTGGCTCTAATTAAGGCCCTGCTGTTTACTATAAAAAGGGCTCACTCCAGTCAGGCAGGGGAGCCAGAGGAGAGGAAGTGCGGCTGAAGGGCTGGTTACTGAAGACACCCTAAAACATCGTTAAGGTAAGGGTGAAGAAGGGAGAAGCAGGAGAGCTGTGGGGAAGTGGCCCAGGGAAATGTAGCAACTCTGGCAGTGAAAGGTTGGCTGCCAACAACTGCTACCATTAGGGTCCCTGGGCTGGAACCCGGAGTAGAGGGCGGGCCCGGGTTCCCCCCAACCCACCACTACAGGAACAGCTCCTGGAAGGGGAAGTCAGGTCCCTGTCAGGACAGGAGGCTGAACAGAGACTGTGGGAGTTCTCTCCCCAACCTCCTTGCAGCCTATGATGAAAAGGGCTCAGTAGACTGTAACCCTGGCCCTAGAGAGAGAAGGGCTACGTGGAGGGTCACAGTGAGCCACTGAGGCTAGCATAAACGGCCTAGAAGCGCAGGACCCACAGGAGCAAGGTCAGAGCTCTGCCACACTACATATATGTCATGGGTATTACTAAGGCACTGATCACCTTTGTATTTAAGTGCTTATAATAACATTTAGCACTTATTTTGTGCTTTAACTAATGAATCTTCACAATGCCTTTGTGCAGTAGATGGATATCTAAATATCAGTATATGTGTTTTATTGATGGTGAGAATGAAGAACAGCAGTTGTGACTTGTCCAAGCCCTCAAAGCATGTCAGTCCCAGAACGACATGTGCCCTTAGACCCTTGTTGGAGCTCTATTATCTTTTCCAGTTTATACAGGATTATAGGGGGACAAGGTGTATCGCCATCTGCCAACGCCCAGTCTGTTCCCGTTCCCTAAGCAAAGACCTCTGACTGTGTGGAAATATCTCTTAAGGGGGAGGACTGTACTACACATATTTAGATACAACTGCTGTTTATGTGGTGAGCTTTATGGAGCAGGAACCAGAGTCACAGGTGATGAGCCTGGTATAAAGCCCTGGCCAAAATTCTAAAAAATGGAGTGTAAAGTTAGGAGCTTAAGTCCTTATTTAGGCACAGAAAGCAATGGGCCTCATTTTTAAAGGTGAGTGGGAGCTTCTGGCTGCTCAGCACTTGGAAAATCAGCCTTTTTTATGTGTGTAAAGATATGTTTAAAGAACCGTGTTAAATAGATTAGGACTATCAATTAATCGCAGTTAATGCATGTGATTGATGCAAAACAAATTAACTAGATTTAAAAAATAGTTGCGATTAATCGCACTGTTAATAAAAATAACGATTTAAATGTATTATAAATATTCTTGAATGTTTTTCTACCTTTTCAAATATATTGATTTCAATTACAACACAAAATACAAAAGCAGCAGAGAGTCCTGTGGCACCTTATAGACTAACAGATGTATTGGAGCATGCGCCTTCGTGGGTGAATACTTGACAAAATACAAAGTGTGCAGTACTCACTTTGTATTTTTATTTAAAATATTTGCACTGTAAAAGAAGATAAACAAAAGAAACAGTATTTTTCAATTCAGCTCATACAAGTACTGTAGTGCAATCTCTTTATTAGGAAAGTGCAATGAACAAATGTAGATTTTTTTTTTTAACATAACTGCACTCAAAACCAAAACAAAAAACTTTAAAGCAGGGGTCGGCAACCTTTCAGAAGCAGTGTGCCGAGTCTTCATTTATTCACTCTAATTTAAGGTTTCACGTGCCAGTAATATATTTGAATGTTTTTAGAAGGTCTCTTTATATAAGTCTATAATATATAACTAAACTATTGTTGTATGTAAAGTAAATAAGGTTTTTAAAATGTTTAAGAAGCTTCATTTAAAATTAAATTAAAATGCAGAGCCCCCCCAGCCCGGTGGCCAGGACCTGGGCAGGGTGAGTGCCACTGAAAAGCAGCTTGCGTGCCGCAGGTTGCCTACCCCTCCTTTAGAGCCTACAAGTCAAAGCATGAAGGGGCACACAAATGTTTAACATATCTGGCACGTAAATACCTTACAACACTGGCTACAACAGTGCCATGTGAATGCCTATTCTCACTTTCAGGTGTCATTGTAAATAAGAAGCTGGCAGCATTATCTCCTGTAAATGTAAACAAACTTGATTGTCTTAACAATTGGCTGAACAAGAAGTAGGACCCAGTGGATTTGTATGAGGTGAATTGAAAAATACTATTTCTTTTGTTTATCTTTTTACAGTGCAAATATTTTAAATAAAAATAATATAAAGTGAGCATTGTAAACTTTGTATTCTTGTAATTGAAATCAATATATGTGAAAATGTAGAAAAACATCCAAAATATTTATAATAAATTTAAATTGGTATTTTATTATTGTTTAACAGTGCAATTAAAACTGTGATTAATTGTGACTATTTTTTAATCTTGTGATTAATTGCGATTTTTTAAATCATTTGACGGCCCTAAAATAAATGTATATTAAATAATGTTAGAGAAGTAGATATATTTTATTATAGCACTCTTAAATATATAAAAGGGAACTTTTCTGCTGTGTGTAAGCGTTTGTTGACACAGCTTTTAAAACTCTGCTAAAACAATTTCAAATGTAAAAATCAGAGAGTTGGTTTGTGCCTTATCTGCCGTGGATTCTTTGTCTGTGTAATTAACAGGCCAAAACAAATCAGACAAATATGTGATTTAATAGCCAGGTGTAGATCTCAGTGGTCTTAGGCCTGGTCTACACTACGCGTTTAAACCGGTTTTAGGAGCATTAAACCGATTTAACGCCACACCCGTCCACACTAAGAGGCCCTTTATATCGATATAAAGGGCTCTTTAAACCGGTTTCTGTACTCCTCCCCAACGAGAGGAGTAGCGCTAATATCGGTATTACCATATCAGATTAGGGTTAGTGTGGCCGCAAATCGACGGTATTGGCCTCCGGGCGGTATCCCACAGTGCACCACTGACCGCTCTGGACAGCAATCAGAACTCGGATGCAGTGGCCAGGTAGACAGGAAAAGCCCCGCGAACTTTTTAATATATTTCCTGCTTGCCCAGAGTGGAGCTCTGATCTACACGGGTGGCGATGCAGTCTCAAATCCAAAAAGAGCTCCAGCATGGACCGTACGGATGTGATCGCTGTATGGGCAGACAAATCTGTTCTATCAGAGCTCCGTTACAGATGACAAAAATCCAAAGCATTTTAAAAAAATCTCCAGACAGAGGGCACAGCAGGGACTCAGCACGCTGCTGCGTGATAAGCGTAACGGAAAGCCAAAGAATCAAATGGACGCTCATGGAGGGAGGGAGGGGGGACTGAGGACTCAAGCTATCCCACAGTTCCTGCAGTCTCCGAAAAGCATTTGCATTCTTGGCTGAGCTCCCAATGCCTGTAGGGTCAAACACATTGTCCGCGGTGGTTCAGGGCATAGCTCGTCAATCTACCCCCTCCACCCACCCCCAGAAGGAAAAGGGAAAAAAATAGTCTCTTGACTCTTTTAAATGTCACCCTATGTCTACTGAATGCTGCTGGTAGACGCGATGCTGCGGCACTGAACTGTAGCATCCTCGCCCCCCCCCTCCTTGGTGGCTGATGGTACAATATGACTGATATCTGTCGTCATCATCAGCCTTGTGGCAGATGGTATAGTGCAGAAGGACTGGTATCCGTCCTCATCATCAGCCCATGAGTGCTACTACTTCCCAGTAGATGGTACAGAACGGCTGGTAACCGTCTTCATCATAGCAACAGGGGGCTGAGCTCCATCAGCCCCCGCCCTTCATGTGTAAAGAAAAGATTCTGTTCTGCCTGGACTATCATAGCAGTGGGATGCTGGGCTCCTCTCCCCCGCACCGCTTAATGTCCTGTCTGGACTATCATAGCAGCGGGATGCTGCCTTCCCCTCATTTTATCTCACTAACAAGTCACTGTTTCTTATTCCTGCATTCTTTATTACTTCATCACACAAATGGGGGGACACTGCAACGGTAGCCCAGGAAGGCTGGGGGAGGAGGGAATCAACTGGTGGGGTTGTTGCAGGGGCACCCCCTGTGAATGGCATACAGCTCATCATTTCTGCGGGATCTGACACAGAGCGGCTGTGCTCTCTGGTTCTCTGATACACTGGTTCTCTAGTACACTTGCCTCATATTCTAGGCAGGACTGATTCTATTTTTAGATACCATAAAGGAGGGATTGACTCAGGGAGTCATTCCCATTTTTATGTTTTGTGCCCCCGGCCGATCTCAGCCAACGGCACCTATGACAGCAGCAGATGGTACAGCACAGAAGGACTGGTAACCGTCATCTCATTGCCAATTTACAATGGCATTGTAGATGGTACAGAACGGCTGATAACCATCTCTGCTATCATGGAAAAGCAAATGAATGCTGCTGTGTAGCACTGCTGAATTGCCTCTGTCAGCGGCATCTAGTACACATACGGTGACAGTGACAAAAGGCAAAACAGGCTCCGTGGTTGCCATGCTAATGGCGTCTGCCAGGGCAATCCAGGGAAAAAGGGCGTGAAACGATTCTCTGCCGTTGCTTTCCCAGAGGAAGGAGTGACTGACGACATTTATCCAGAACCACCCGCGACAATGATTTTTGCCCCATCAGGCACTGGGATCTCAACCCAGAATTCCAAGGGGCGGGGAGACTGCGGGAACTATGGGATAGCTATGGAATAGCTACCCACAGTGCAACGCTCCAGAAATCGATGCTAGCCTCAGACCGTGGACGCACACCGCCGAATTAATGTGCTTAGTGTGGCCGCGTGCACTCGATTTTATACAATCTGTTTTACTAAAGCGGTTTATGTAAAATCGGAATAATCCTGTAGTGTAGACGTACCCTGACACATTAAGGAGGATGGCTATTGACTGTGCAAAACTAGCCAACCAGTAACTTCAAGGTCATAAGCTTGTCTATTCCACCAACAGAAGTTGGTCCAATAAAAGATATTGCCTCACCCATTTTATCTCTCTAATAACCTGCAACCAATACAGTTACAACAACACTGCAAACAAGAAACAGATAAGTAAGAATAAGACAACTGTTGTAACAAATAATGAAATACATGAAAGCAATGAAAATGAGTAAGGAGGAGGATAGCAATGACTAATAAAGATAGGGAGGTACCAATTAGAGTTTTATCAGGATAAATAAAAATGCATCCATTAAAAGGATTTTGGGTTAGTGCGTAGGAAAATATATCTTGAATAGAATATTTATAGATTAGGTAGTTTTCATAATTTGCACCAGTGTGATGTTGCGAGACAAGATGTATAAAGGGTGCATGTTTAAAAAAGGAGGAGTTGTGGAGCAGTGCAGGCCCCTCACCAGATCAAACCAACATGGAGTTGATGAAGATAGAAACAGCCTGTTTGCGCACCAGAACTGGGTAAAGAGCAGGATAGCTTTATGATCACTTTGCTTTACTTATGTTATAGTTGATTAAGCCTTAAACTAAGTTAAGCTTTTTAACTGCTGTGGTTTTGCTTTCTCCCACGTGCCTAAATAAGGACTTAAGAGCTTAACTTTAAGTCTCTACTTCTGAGGCTTTTGGCCTAGATCTTGGCTTCCTAACCTTCTGTAAGTCACATGGTTGGTGAGTACAAATAAAAGGTTTAGAAAAGGCATAGTAAGAGTCTGGGGTGACATCCTGGCCCAGCTGGAGTCAATGGGAGTTTTGTCACTGACTTTAAGGAGATCAGAACTTTCACCCTTGTTATTTAGGCATAATATTCTACCTTCTGTTATTCCTGGTCATTTCATTGAAGTAATGACATGAGTTTAACTGAGGCAGTGCTTGCTTTGAGCAGGGCTGTTCTAATGAATGCATCATGAAGTTCTAAGTTACTTGTAGGCAGTAGAACTCAAACATTTGATATGTTTGTAAATGTCTTCCAAATATTACTAGCATTGTTTGTATTATTTTTCTGTAATGAAGAAAATTAGCAATCACAGTGTTTGAGAGTTGGCTTCATGTAATAAGAGCATTAAATCTGTATGGAATGTGGGAGCTGGGCTCTACCCTCTCATATTTACTGCAGTGGCCTCAGTTAAGTACAGAAGAGAGTTCTATTATTGTTTCTTCCAGTTTTCTAGATAGTGGTAAAAATAGAGTTTATACAAAAATGTAAATACTTTGGTGATTTCAGAATGCTTTTTGGTTTGTTTTTAAAATTCTTATATGCAGTAATATCTGGGTGAAGTAATTTTATTTCTTCATACTCTTCTCTCAGAAATTAACTATTTCCACAAATAGAAGACTCTGACATAGTGGTATATTCCTTTTGACCTTACCACTAATCCTGTAATGTTAATATGCAGGGCCGGCTCCAGACCCCAGCGCGCCAAGTGCGCGGTTGGGGCGGCGTGCCGCGGGAGGGCGGCAGATGGCTCTGGTGGACCTCCCGCAGGCATGCCTGCGGAGGGTCCACTGGTCCCGCAGCTTCGGTAGAGCATCCGCAGGCGTGCCTGCGGGAGGTCCACCGGAGCCGCGGGACCGGCGACTGCCAGAGCACCCCCCGCAGCGTGCCGCCCTGCTTGGGGCGGCTCAATTCCTAGAGCCGCCCCTGTTAATATGTATATGTACGAGTAGCTCCATAAGAAACTAAACATGGAGGCAACTAAATGAGCTCACAGCTAATGTGATATCAAAAATACATAAATAAAAATTTACTGTCTGGAAAAGAGGCTTTCTTTCCCAGTGAGTTGGCTATTGCTTCTGAAGGGGAGATGGTTAAAATGATCAAGCATCCTACTATAGTGAGGAGAGATGCCAACTTCCACAAGCATCAATAATTAGCTCATACTGATGAGAGTTGACTGATTTAGTCTGACTCTCCCGCATACAGTAGGTCATAATATAAGAGATAAGTAGTTATGCTCACTCCATGATTAGAGATGAATCATGTTTGAAAAATCATGATGTAAAATATTCAGTGATCTTATCAGTCATTCATAATAACTTCTATGTCATGCAGACTTTTTGTGGAAAATGGCAATGTAATTGGTATCCATCACAGGCACTACTGTTAAGATCACAAATTCCATGACCGTACTGCACTTTAATGGGGTCTATCAACTTAACTTAGCTTGTAATAACTCTCAGCAGATCAGTCTTAACGAGTAAATGAATTTATGATTGAATAAGTTAATTGTAAAATTTCACACAGAACAGTAATTGTTGCAGAACTGTGTTTTGGACAGGACGTTTAACTTTGCTTTCGTGCTTGTGTAGCTTAATTGCATGGGAACACTCAGATACTCAATGAGGAGGTAATAGATGTGCAGTCAATAAAAAACTAACAAAAGAATCCTAAGACCTAGAAAATCTTCATGGTTTATATTTGACTTTCTTGGCTGATATGTAAAGAATGCTTTTATTTACAGTAGATGATCTTGAAATTTCAGCTTATTTAATGGATTGCAAGGACAGAAGGGACCATTGTGACCTCTTGTCTAACACAGTCCATAGAACTTCCCCAAAACAATTTATAGAGCAGATCTTTTAGAAGAACATTTCTAACCAGAGAGACTGTTTGGAGAGATGGAAAAACTGACTTTCTGTCAATCTTGCAAAGATTCATGTAGCTTAGCAGTCTGTGAACTATGTTGTAAAAAGCTTGAAAATGCCAGGGAGAGAGGGAGGTTACAGAGTTACTGACTGTGCCTCTGCCTTGGTGTTGATAGTACTCTCACTCGTCAGAAGCAGCTGCTATGTAAGCAGCTGCCTCTGAAAAGAGAGTGCGATCACTCAAACATGTCAGATATAAGCTAACAAAAAAAAAAGAGAGATTTTTTTTCCTTGCTCTTAGTTTGAAAAATAGAAAACATTTTTCAAGGCAGCAGAACACAACCACATTTCTATTCACATAGTGAAGAAATTAGTATAGAGTAGGGACCTTAAAATCTGACCCCTTTATACTAGGCATTAACTTTTATTTGCAGGTTGATGGATTATGGCATAATACTAAGGAAACAATATATAGAACTCATAGATACTGGAACTAGGGGTACTGAGGGTGCTGGTGCACCCACTGGCTTGAAGTGGTTTCTGTCCTATACATGGTTTACAGTTTGGTTCAATGACTCTCAGTACCCCTACTATAAAAATTGTCCCAGCACCACTGACAGAACTATGTTTCTATTTATTGTTTGTGGTGCTGCATTCAGTTTCAGATTATACTTGGTAAAAGAGATCCTATAACAATAGAACTTAGTTAAGTGCATTAGTTTCCTTCTAAATTGTATTGTTCTGAATTGTGTTTCTGCTTGATGAGATTTTTCCCAACTAATGTTCAATTAAAAAAACCCCACAAGTTAATGAAGGTTTCGGTTGAGAATTTTAACACCCAGTTCAAGTATTTATAGAGTTAAATTCCCACAGCAGCATTGTTGGTTTCTTTGTGCTTAGATGATGCTTTGTATTACTGAATAATCTGATAGAGGTATGCCTTTATGTGTATGGTGATTACATTAATTTTTATTTTCCCTCATTTTTATGCATTTAAAGTTTCAACTTTAACATTCAATTAATATAATACCTTCCTTGGAATTATCCCATTTTTTTAAAGGAAAATAAAAGGGAAAGAAATAAAAGAGGAAAACTACGGATTACGCATTGGAATATGGGTATCCAAGGGCCAAGTTCTACTCCCACAGACTTCAGTGGAAGCAGGATTGGAGCCAAAAGACTTAAATAACAAACAAAGACTTAGTTATATTGGTGGTTTTTCCATCCCAGCAAGAAACTGAACCAGAGGTCTCTGCATCCCAAAGCAATAAGGTTACATATTGAGCTAAAGGAAAATCAAATTTGTGTTAAACATAAGTTCTTTTAGAGGCCTTTAAGCAATAGGGCAGTACACAGAAGACATTCATGATCTACGTATTCATTTTTTAAAATGTCATCTTGTTGAAATTCAGAGCAAGCCCAGTTTTCTGTAGCTTTCACAACCAGGTGAGAGCAAACTTGTTCAGACCAGCTCAACCATAAATTATTTCCTCTCTCTCTATAAAACTTCTTCTGACCCCGATAGTCTTTCCATCTCATTATGTCCTTCTATATTTGCAATATGATTTTTTTCAATTTGTCATAACATGGACTTTAGAATTCTATAAGCCTCATGGTGGAGGGTTATATTGGCAGGATAAGGGCACTGCACTGTGCTCCCCCTTAGTAATAGGTCCAAGATCTTTAAAGAATATAGATACCGTTTACTGGACTGCTATTGTCTAATGGACTAAATACAAGTCTTAAAAATCTGGAGACCTGGGTTTTCTGGCAGAACTCATGGAATAACCTTGAACAAGTTACTTAATGTTTCTATGCCTTGTTTTCACCATATCCAGAAACATATGCAGGTCTTAAAACTGATGGATACCCCTCACTCATATCTGTCTGTCTCCTTCATGTGAAGTCCTCTAGAATCCCTTCAAGCTCTGAAACAGATCAGATATCAGGAAGTTTGAACACGCTTGCAGGCATATTCAGATTAGTAAGGAAACCAATGTATAGTGGATCCCTATGTAAAACAACACTCAGAAAACTTTTTGATGCAGACGAGTGTTCTTTTCATACTTGCCTAACTCAAAAACAGCTGGAGGATTTTCTTCACAATTAAAAAAACAATTTCAGGTTTGATCTAAGGCCAAACACGAGAAATTTCAGACTGAAACAGAAATGTCTGAGAACATTTTGAACATCTAAAACAGTCGTTTACGTGGAATGGTCACCTCGCTAGTAATTGTGGTGTTTTGATTATATCGATGAGATAATTTGTCACATTCCCTTTTACAAGAGGCTGTGAAGAAAAATGAAGGTCAGAACATTTAGCTGATTGTATTCAATTCTGCCATAAATTAAAAAGTAGGTTTCTTGATGCAAAATGGGTAGATTTAGGCCCCAGTCTTGTAATCTGATCCAGTCGAATGGACGCTTGTGTACCTGGACTGCCACTTTAACTTTGTTGGCCTCTGTGCAGGTTCAAGATTCTGGTCTGCCTGTACAGATCTAATTGAAGAATGGGGACATTATTTTGACTGCAGTGAGAGACACATAAACTGGAATGGGGGAAAGAGGCAGGAAACAGAAGTGCCATAAATTAGTGATCATTCACAACATTTTGTAAAAGTCTGGTGTGCAAGACAGACTGTTCCCAGGATCAGACAAATTAAAAAGGTTAAACGGGGTCACCCAGGTAATTATAGCCCTGTCAGTCTGACATCGATCCTGGGCAAGATAATGGAGAGGCTGGTATGGGACTTAATTAATAAAGAATTCAAGAAGGTTAATATAATTAATGCCAATCAGCATGGGTTTATGGAAAAATAGATCCTGTCAGACTAGCTAGATGTCTTTTTTGATAAGATTACAAGTTTGGTTGATAAAGGTAATAGACTGGAAAGTAGGCATAAATTATTAACAGTGAGAGTAATTAACTGTTGAACAATTTACCCAGGATTGTGGTGGATCTTCCATCACTGAAAATTTTTAAATCAAGATTAGAAATTTTTCTAAAAGATCTGTTTTAGGAATTATTTTGGGCACATTCTCTGGCCTGTGTTAGAGAGAAGGTCAAACTAGATTATCACAATGGTCCCTTCTGGCCTTGGAAGTTACTAATATGAATCTATGAACCTGGCCAAAACTTATACTACCAGTAACCCATGCTTGCATTACAGGGGAAGGAGAAGTATTAACTTTTGCAAGCAGTAGTAGTTTTTGAACAATTTCTCCAGTATATTAGACCTCTTTCTTTTATCAGCGGACAAGTAAAAAATAACCATGCATAACTGCATAGATAGTAGAAAGTAAAAGCCATAGACCACTGAGATTTCTTGTGTATATAATATTCAATTATGCCAGCCAGAATATCAGCAGAGTAGTGGATCTTGTTTCACAACAATACAACAACAAATGCAATTGGTTAGAACTCTAATACATTTCATTAAATGTGTTAAAAATATTAAACCTTCCCCTGCCAATATGCATTATTTTTACAAGAAAATGATCTGTTTTAAAAAATGCTTTTCTTTTCTCTTCCTCTGTGAAAGATGCATATCAATAACATGCCGAACTGACTATACATAAAGTGCTGTCATATGCACAAAGTAAACATACATGTAACTTGTAACAATTAAACCTTTTCAGATATTTTTAAAGTTGTGTGATTTTAAAAAATGTCAATGGTGTCTCCTTAAGACTCTAGTGACAAAGTATCCATAAAAAGAGTTTCCTTTTCTCATGAGGTTTGTTGAAATGGAGCTTTTTCTTACTGAATTGTGCAGTTATGAAATCCATTCCTTGAGTTACTGCTCAGAGAGGTGCAGAAGTATCAACCGCAGCGTGTCTCAAGCAGCAGAAGTGGCATTATTAGGAGGAGCTGTTCGTTTGTAAATCAGCTGTTTCTGTCCGTACACAGGGATACTTTTATTATTTGATTAAGACAGGGCACAAATCAGCATGCAGTGATACCTAAGTTTTTTTTATCGTCTAAAAGCTATATCAATACATCTCTACCTCGATATAATGCGACCCGATATAATACGAATTTGCATATAATGCGGTAAAGCAGTGCTCCGGGGGGAGGCGGAGCTGCGCACTCCAGTGGATTAAAGCAAGTTTGATATAGCAAGGTAACACGGTTTCACCTATAACGTGGTAAGATTTTTTGGCTCCTGAGAACAGAATTTATTTACCAGTTTGAAACAATCCTAATCTGATGCAGTCCTAAAATTGTATCTAATATAGTCCTGAAATAACATCACAGGGCAGACTAGAGGTGAACAAATCTACATTGAAGAATACATGATACTGACTGGAGACAGAGCACAGTAGAAACTACATGATCAAAACAGAATTTCAAGTCATAACTTTAAGAGAAATTCAGTTTCTCTCTCTCCCCCATCCACCCCGCCCACTATAGTTAAATATTTCCCCTAAAGCAGGACTGTTCATAAAAACTGAAGTTGTAACATTATCAAGTGACCTTCTTCCTATGTGTTATGTTCACAGTATATATTTAGTCTAAAGTTTTCTCAGTTTACTGCTTACAGCAGTTATCTTCAGTTGTGATGTCACTCTTGTCTTCACCACAGATTTGGCTATGCAGCATGCTTCTCAGCGCATCTGGGCTGAGCCTTTAATGCTGACTTGCAGATGCTAAACCTAATGTGGTTGTCATTCAGGCATTCTGCTGAAGAATACCATTTTACGTTCTCCTTTATGGAGTCTATTGTTTCTTTTGTATTCGAACTCTGCATTGTAAATGTTACGGCAATACTATTTGCTCATTCTTTGTTTTGTGTTTAGATACTGAGATGCTCTGTTTGTCCTAAGATATATCTGCGGTAGCTATGACCAGCACAGTTAATAAATGAGTTAATTTCATTAATCCTTGGATCACCATTTGTATGCTAAAGATGGTGAGCATTTATTTTGTACTCGTATCAGTCCTGGAGACAAAGGAGTTTAACTGCCAGTCTCCAGGTATAGAGTATGAAATGGCTGTTGTACATTTTCATGACTGCTGTCCTTACCAAGTTGCCATGAAAATGAGGTTTTTTTGGAGTAAAATTTGAAGTGTGCTACATCCTATGACAGTGTTCACTATTAGCGCTCACTCTTATTCCTGTAGATGGTGTAAATGGAAAGTGCCAAGTTGCTTATATATTCAATGGTGGGAATCCCGATAGCTTCAGCCCCTTCTCTAGGCTTTCTGCTGCAGGTGTTGATCTAATTCAGGAGTTCTCAAACTTCATTGCACCGTGACCCTCTTCTGACAACAAAAATCACAAGACCCCAGGAATGGGGGGACCGAAGCTTGAGCCCGCCCGAGCCCTGGTGCCCCAGGTAGAATGGCCAAAGCCCAAGCCCCAGGGCTTCAGCCCCAGGCAAAGGGCCTGTAGCCTAAGCCCCACCACCCAGGGCTGAAGCCAAAGCCTGAACCCTGCCTCGGGCTTCGGCTTCGGCCCTGGGTGGTGGGGCTCGGGCTTCGGCTTTGGCCCCGGACCCCAGCAAGTCTCATGCCAGCCCTGGTGACCCTATTAAAACAGGGTCGTGGTCCACTTTGGGGTCCCAACCCACAGTTGAATTGGTACTTCTTGAATTCTTTTTACATACAGTACTTTGAAACCTAAATATTTGCATTAACTTTGACTAACCAAAGGTTAATATAACCTCTCTAGTCTGAATTTCTTAATATTTTTCAGTGTAATAAATTATGGCTCCGGGGAAAACATGCTATTTTTCTGAATTTGTTTTACCTTCCTGCATAAGTGTGAGAATGAAAACTTTTTGATAGATCAGAATATATTCCTATTTCATTTATATTTATATTAAGGCTAATTTATATTTGTTTTTAGAGATCCATGTAACTTTATGGAGCAGTCCAGGGAGTTCAAGTTTGGTCCATTTTAACAAATGGCCAGCAGTACTTTTTATTTATTTGTAGCATGATACAGTGTGAGCTTACTTTATATGAAACTAAATTCTTTTTCACTTTTTCTGAATTTTACAGTGGGCAGAAATTTATATTCTTTTATCCCTTAAAAGTTTTCTGCAATCTACATTAAAATAATGATGATAGCAGGATTGAGTTGTTCGGAGGAAGGGGCAATATTTACACATTATTTCCCTACCTCCCACCCCAATTTGAAGGATGAATTACAGCTGAGAAAGAAAGGATGATCTTATGCTTAATTTATTGGACTGGGAGCCATGGGATCTGGATTCCATGTGTGTATTTGGGGAAGTCACTTTATCTCTCTGCCTCAGTTCCTCATCTGTAAAATGGAGATTATCATATGTTCTTTTTGTGTTATCTTTTTTAGATTGCAAACTCTCCAGGACAGGGAGAGTTACTAAGCATTACATACACCAGCTACTACAATGAGATTCTGACCTTGGTTGGGGCCTCTAGGTGCTACTGGTATATAAATAATAAAACTTTCTATAGAAACTTTGTAATTTTGTGAAACAACTATTTTGATGACTTTACCTTTCCCCTCTCATCACCAATGACTCTTTTTTGCAGAGTACAAAATTATTGAAACAAGCATGAACTGGATAAAGGGGTGTGGGTGTGTATCTGATAGCTAATGAGTGCAAATCAGACGAGCTTTGCTGTCATTCTTCAGTCGTTGATACCCACCTCATCAGTAATGCCCTACCAACTTCACAGTTGGTTTTGGTCAATTTCAAGGTCATAGGATTTAAAAAATAATAAATGTCATAATTTCAGCTATTTAAGTCTGAAATTTCACAGTGTTGTAATTGTAGGGGTCCTGACCGAAAAAGGAGTTTTGAGGGGGTTCAAAGGTTATTGTGGGGGGTGGGGAGGTTGCAGTACTGCTACCCTTACTTCTGCATTGCTGCTAGTGGCAGCACTGCCTTCAGAGCTGAGCAGCTGGAGAGCAGGGGCTGCTGCCCGGGAGCCCAGCTCTGAAGGCAGAGTCGCCACCAGCAGCAGCACAGAAGTAAGGATGGCATGATATGGTATTGCCATCCTTACTTTTGTGCTGCAGCCTTCAGAGCTCGGCCTTCAGTCAGCAGCCGCCTCTGTTTGGCCACCCAGCTCTGAAGGCATCAGTACAGAAATAAGAGCTGGGTGTCTGGCCAACAGCTGCCGCTCTCTGGTTGCCAAGATCTGAAGTCGGAGCAGAAGTAAGGGTGGAAATACCATGACCTACCTAAAATAACCTTGTGACCCCCCTGCAACTCCCTTTTGGGTCAGGACACCCAATATGAGAAACGCTGGTCTCCCCTGTGATATCTGTATAGTACAAGGTAAAAGTACACAAAAGACTAGATTTCACCGCTGAGTGGGGGAGTAACATGGGTCCAAAACAGCTGAGTAGGGTAGACAACAAGCAAGACACCACCCGCAGGGGGCGCTCCAGAGCAACCAGCAGGAGGCACTAGCGGTGGTGAGTCTGCGCTATTATGCCTGTATAAGCTTTATACAGAGAAAAATGGATTTATTTGGGGTTTGGACCCCATTGGGAACTGGGTATCTGGGTGCTGGAGACAGGAGCACTTCTTAAGCTGTTTTCAGTTAAGTCTGCACTTTTGGGGGACATGGTTCAGACCTGGGTCTGTGTTTGCAACAGGCTAGCGTGTCTGGCTCAACAAGACAGGGTACTGAAGTCCCAAGCTGCCAGGGAAAACCGGCTTAGAGTTAATCTCAGCACATCAGGTGGCAGTTCCCAAGGGGGTCTCTCTGACCCAATCTGTCACAGTCTTTTTAATATTTTCTCATGTGATGAAAGCTGTTCCATACCCTTAATCTTTTTGTTTGCCCTTCTCTGTGCCTATTCCAATTCTAATATCTCTTTTGAGACAGGGCACCAGAAATGTGCACATTATTCAAGATGTCAGCGTACCTTGATAGAGCGGCATGATATTTTCTATCTTACCTGTCCCTTTCCTAATGGTTCCTAACATTGTTAGCTTTTTCGATTGCTGCTGTACATTGAGCAGATGTTTTCAGACAACTATCCACAATGAGCGACATAAGTTACACCGACATAAGCGCTCATTTGGGACAGCATCTGCTGCTCACAGAGGCTGGAGTAGTTAAGCCAATGGGACAGCTCTCTCCTGTCAACTTACAGTGGCTACATTAGAGAGCATACAGTGGTGCCACTGCTTCTTTCACATATAGTGCCATTCCTCCACCAGCACTACCTACTCTGTCATGCCTATATATTTTATACTCTGTTTTACTGTGTCCCATTAATTATAATTGTTCCATCAAATTTCTGTGATGTCTAGTTTATCAACATCCTCATTTAATACCAGACCCTCAAGTTCACTCATCTTAGTATTTAGAATTCCAGCATTCTACGCAAAAGAATAAATGGACACAAATCTGACATCAGGAATCATAACATTCAAAAACCAGTGGGAGAACACTTCAACCTCTCGAACCACTCAGTGACAGACTTGAAGGTGGCAATTTTGCAACAAAAAAACTTCAAAAACAGACTCCAAAGAGAAACCGCTGAACTTGAATTAATATGCAAACTAGATACTATTAACTGTGGCCTAAACAAAGACTGGGAATGGTTGGGTCATTACACCAATTGAATCTATTTCCCTATGTTAAGTTCTCCTCACACCTTCTATGGGCCATCTTAATTATCACTTCAAAAAGTTTTTTTTCCTCCTGCTGACGATAGCTCATCTCAATTGATTAGACTCTGCCTGTTGTTATGCATACTTCCACCTTTTCATGTTCTCTGTATGTATAAATATCCCCTGTCTGTGTGTTCCATTCTATGCATCCGAAGAAGTGAGCTGCAGCTCACGAAAGCTCATGCTAAAATAAATTTGTTAGTCTTTAAGGTGCCACAAGTACTCCTGTTCTTTTTGCGGATACAGACTAACACGGCTGCTACTCTGAAACCTAGCATTTGTATACAAGCTCTTAAAAATTTGTCAATACTGTCTTCCTTCATACAATGTAATTGGATGGGATTCTTTTTTGTTCAACTGTTTCTCTTCAGTTCCTACCTGTACTTCTAGCCTGTCCCCTTTATTAGGATATAGAGTATCCCCTTTAATAAATCCTCCCCTGAGGGATGTCTCCATCTGAATCATGTGCTCCTCCACACCTATTGGCTTTCCCCAGCAATTAGTTTAAAACTCCCCTATAATCTTTTTAATTTTACATGCCAGCAGTCTGGTTCTGTTTTGGTTTAAGTGGAGCCCATCCTTCTGGTATAGGCTCTTCCTTTCCCAAAAAGTTTCTCGGTTCCTGATAAACCTAAATTATTCCACCCAACACCATTGTCTCATCCACACATTGATACCCTGCAGTTCTGGCTGTCTAACTGCTTCTGCGTATGAAACTGGAAGCATTTCACAGAATGCTGCCATGGAGGTCTTGCACTTTAGTCTCTTACCTCGCAGCCTAAATTTGTCCTCCAGGACCTCTCTCCTATCCTTCCCTATGTCATTGGTACCTACATGTACCACAACCACCAGCTCCTTCCCAGTACTGCAGATACGTCTGTCTAGGTATCTTGCGAGATCCCCAACCTTGGCACCCGACAGGGAATTCACAATCAGTTCTCCCATTTATCACAAACCCAACTATCTATATTTCTAATAATTGAATCACACATTGGTATTGCCTGTCTCTTCCTAATAACTGGGGTCTCCTCTCCCAGAGGAGTATCCTCAGTGTGAGAGGATACCATGACATCATCAGGAAGGAGTGTCACTCTGCTTCAGCTTGATGTTCTCCTTTCGTAAGACTTTCATCCTCCTCAACAGCACAGAGGTTGTCAAACTGGAACAGGGACCACTGTACTGGGTCCCAGAAAGTCTCATCTGTCTCCCTTGCTTCTTCCAGTTCAGGCACTTTGGTTTTAAAAGCCTGTACTTGGTCTCTGAGGGCAATAACTGCTTGCACTGGATGCACACACATGCCACTTGTCCACAAGGCAGGTAATTGTACATGCAGCATTCAGTGTGATAAAGTGGATAATCCCCACTCTGCTGCCTGACTTCTACCTGCATTCTACTCTTGGAGGGTTTTTTGTTTGTTTGGTTGGTTGTTTTTAAAGGATGGTTTATTGGCCTAAGTTTAGTGTGTTAGGTGTATCTACTTTTCGCACTCCCTCTCTAAGGGTACATCTACCGGCAGGTAGCAATCGATCTATCAGGGATCGATTGATCACATGTAGTGTAGATGCAATAAATCGATCCCCGATTGCGCTCCCGTCGACTGCTGAACTCCAGCTCGGCGAGAGGTGGAAGCAAAGTCGACAAGGGAGCAGCGGCTGTCGATCCTGCACCGCGAGGACACGAAGTAAGTGATTCTAAGTTGATTTAAGATACGTCAACTTCAGCTACGCTATTCTCGTAGCTGAAGTTGCGTATCTTAGATCGATCCCCTCCCCCACCACCAGTGTAGACCAGGCCTAAACTGCCTTGCACAACCCTGTTTGCTGCTCCTAGTCACTAACTCTTCTGGTGGTTTAGGAGCTGGTTTTTTAAACCCCTGTTCTCCCTGAATTAGCCCTGCCCCCTTGCCAAGGGATCCTAACGAGATTAAGGTTTATTATTTTTCATCAAGATTTTCCTGTTTGGAGTATGCATTTTCAGGTTCACAGCCAACTCTTTAGAGTGAAGAACACCTGCTTTTATTGGACATTCAAGCTATAGAAAACAATAAAATATCAAAAGAAATATCAAGACTATGACCCCATAAACAAGTCACATTTTAAGTGTGATAGTTAATAGGGTTTGAATTTTGACGTGCAAGAGACTGTTAAAAAGAATTGTAGGAGCTGGCATTTCTCCATACAGATCACATGGTGAAAATCTTCTGATACTGAGAACAGCAATACACTTGTGGTGCTAATGGTGAGAATACCTCAGTAGTACCATTACAATACTAGTGGTCTCTAACTTGTCAATTCTTCTTTTAATTTTTCTCCTTAAGGTTTTTGAACTGTAGCTGTTAACCTGGGAAATGTATAGGGTACAGCCTGCATCAACAGGGCTGTGGCAAAGTAAATTTAAGGAATCTGACCTGTGATGCATTGAAACAATCAGTGTCAAGGTGGTTATTGCCATACAGGGCACAGGTTCAAAAGATCAGATTTGGCCATTTATTATAGACACTTAACCTTTTAAAAAATAAAGTCTATAGGACTATAGCTCCTATGTCCAGTTATGAGGGGTATAAATCCATTCAACGAAGTAAATGGAAAAATAATGCAGAAAAGTTTTGTAGTCTAGTGTCATAGTGAACATTACTTAGGATGTAAAATAATAACCTGGGTGATACTTGCATACTTCCCTGTCTTGAGTGGGCACTGTTTTTACTCAATGATATGAAAAAGGATATTCATTAGTGTCAGGCATTGGACATTTTTCATCAGTTTCTTCTGTCATTTACACCCATGCAACTCCACTGATTTCAGATGGGGTTGTAGTAGTGAGGACATAATTTACCACTTAGACACATCATTTATCCCAGTTGGACCTGCTCCCCTCTCTATGCCATTTCCCTGGAGCTGTCTGTAATAGCTGTCTGTTGTAACCCTTTAAAATACTTAATCCTCCCCTGCATTCTCAATTTTTATGTTTTGGTTTTATTAAGTGAAAGTAGCTTTGCTTTGTGGCATCTGGTCTCCCAAGATCTGCTCTTTCTCCAAAAATTTTTTTTGATTCTTTTAACCCTTCAACCCTATGCTACTTTTCATTGTTTGGGTCTCTTGTGATGGGCATTTGTATTTTCATAGCCATACTACATTCTATGCATGCATCATAAAATATCCACCAGGAAAAGTAAGTTGATTTTTTTACATGGCATAAGAAGCTCCCCAGGAGAAGGCTGTAGTGCAGAGAACCACTCTGCTCTCCTGGGGTTGAATCACCCCGGGACACAGCACCTCCTGTGGGTTGTGGGAGAGCAGTGTACATACTCTTACACTGGAAGGGATGAATCAAGCCCATAATTGTATCTTACCAAACATAGGCCTGGTCTACACTAGGCGTTTAAGCCGGTTTTAGGAGCGTAAAACCGATTTAACGCCACAACCGTCCACACTAGGAGGCACCTTATATCGATTTTAATGGCTCTTTAAACCGGTTTCTGTACTCCTCCCTAACGAAAGGAGTAACGCTAGTATCGGTATTAACATATCAGATTAGGGTTAGTGTGGACGCTGATCGACGGCATTGGCCTCCGGGAGCTATCCCACAGTGCACCAGTGACCGCTCTGGACCGCAATCTGAACTCGGATGCAGTGGTCAGGTAGACAGGAAAAGCCCCGCGAACTTTTGAATATTTCCTGTTTGCCCAGCGTGGATCTCCGATCAGCACGGGTGGCGATGCAGTCTGAAATCAAAATAAAAAAAGAACTCCAGCACGGACCATGCGGATGTGATCGCTGTAAGGGCAGGCAAATCCGTTCTATCAGCGCTCCGTTACAGAAGATGAAATTCAGAATCCTTTTTTAAAAATCTCCAGACAGACGCCATAGCAGGGACTCAGCGCACTGCAGCGTGACAAGCGTAATGGAAAGACAAAGAATCAAATGGACGCTCATGGACTGGAGGACTGAAGCTATCCCACAGTTCCTGCAGCCTCCGAAAAGTATTTGCATTCTTGGCTGAGCTCCAAATGCTTCTAGGGTCAAACACAGTGTCCGCGGTGGGTCAGGGCATAGCTTGGCAATCTACTCACCCCCCACACACACCCCCAGAAGCGAAAGGGAAAACAATCCTCTGACTCTTTTACATGTCACCCTATCTTTACTGAATGCTGCAGATAGACACGATGCTGCAGCCGTCAACACCAACATCATCACTCCCCCCCTGCCATGGGTGGCTGATGGTACAAAAGGACTGGTAACCGTCCTCGTCATCAGCCTATTGGCACATGGGGCAGTAACCATGCTGACTAGCATCCGTCAGGTCGATCAAGGGCGCCTGGCCCTAATTTTTTCTGGTGGTGGATGGTGCAATATGTCTGGTAACCATCGTCATCATAGCAACAGGGGGCTGAGCTCCATCAGCCCCCACCCTTCATGTGTAAAGAAAAGATTCAGTTGCCCCTGGACTAGCAGAGGGATGCTGGGCTTCTCTCCTACACACTGCTTAATGTCCTGTCTGGACTATCATAGCAGCTGGAGGCTGCCTTCCACTCATTTCTCACTAACAAGTCACCATGTCTTATTCCTGCATTCTTTATTACTTCATCACACAAGTGGGGGGACAATGGTATGGTAGCCCAGGAAGGCTGGGGTAAGAACGGAATGAACAGGTGTTGTTGTTACAGGAGCACCCCCTGTGAATAGCATACAGATCATAATTTCTGCAGGATCTGACACAGAGCAGCTGTGCTCTCTGGTTCTATGATACAGTGGTTATCTAGTACACTTGCCTATATTCTAGGCAGGACTGATTCTATTTTTAGATACCAAAAAGGAGGGATTGACTCAGGGAGTCATTCCCAATTTTGGCTTTTGCGCCCCTGGCTAAGAGCAGCCAGGGGCACTTATGACAGCAGCAAATGGTACAAAAGGACTGGTAGCCATGATCATCTTAGTTCCAATTTATGGAAGGGTTTGGATGGTGCAATATGGCTGGTAACCATCTCTGCTGTCATGCAAAAGCAAAAGCATGCTTCTGTGTAGCGCTGCTGAATCGCCTCTGTGAGCGGCATCTAGTACACATACGGTGAGAGTCACAAAAGGCAAAACAAGCTCCATGATTGCCATGCTATGGCATCTGCCAGGGCAATCCAGGGGAAAAAGGCGCGAAATGCTTGTCTGCCGTTGCTTTCCCAGAGGAAGGAGTGACTAACGACATTTACCCAGAACCACCCGCGACAATGATTTTTGCCCCATCAGGCACTGGGATCTCAACCCGGAAGTTCCAAGGGGCGGCGGGGGAGGCTGCGGGAACTATGGGATAGCTAGGGAATAGCTACCCACAGTGCAACGCTCCAGAAGCCGACGCTAGCCTCGGACCGCGGACGCACACCACCGAATTAATGTGCTTAGTGTGGCCGCGCGCAATCGATTTTATAAAATCTGTTTTACAAAACCGGTTTATGCAAATTCGGAATAGTCCCGTAGTGTAGACGTACCCATACTTTCAAACATGTGTTATGGATTTGGAACAGTAGACTTGTAAAAGATATTTATGCTCCCAAACCCCTCCCCATTTCCTCAGTTTTTCTTTGCATTCTCCAGTCTAGCAGTTAGTGCCACCTGAACCATGTTGGGTATGAAGTATTGGAATGATGCACTAATATCAAAGCCAAGTTTCGTTATTCCTTTATATCCTACACTGTATTTGTTTGTGGAACGTAAGTTGTTTTGGAACCTGGGTTTACAGTGTGGGTGATGTGGTGGTGGTAGATATTTCTGTCTTAGTTTCTGTGTGGGTTGAACATAGACGCCTGTTTCATGCACTGTCTCTTACTGCTACATGTATTGTATAGGCACATTGGGCATTGAGTTTTTTTTCACGGCATAAGAAACTCTGAACACAATCTCATCATCTAATTTTTTTCACACATTTTCTTTTTCTTTCTTGTGTTCTGTATCTCTGTGAAGCCTCCTCTCCCCAGCCCACTGCCATATGCTGCTAATATGGAATGAAGTTTGGTCTCAAAAAGAATGAAAAAGATGAGAAAATTACAAGTAAGAAAGGAAATGTCCCAGTCTCTGCTATGTGGATCAATCCTCATCATCCAAATTCAGGCTAGACATGAGATTCTGCTGTTGTGTTTAGTGTATCTGTGGTACTGTCCCACTTTCTGGAAAATATTACTACTACTTTTGGTTAGTATTTATTTCTGACAATGCTAGGTGCTTTATGTATTTGTAAGAAGGCTGTGCTCTTTCTCTCACTCTCTCTGTCCTTGTGTTAGGTGCAGAGAATAAGGAGTGAGGATTGGTGTGCAACTCTGGAATTTTTCCCTAGTGTGTGTATTTCTCTTGCCTATTTTTCCCTATTTGCCTCTTTAGCTTAATTCATACTCATGTGACTTTTTAATAACACTGTGATTCAAACCTTTGCTTGGTTTCATTTAATCCTTGTCCTGTTTATTATGAGACAGATCCTCCACTCATATAAATTTGTGTAACTCATTTGGCCTCAGTGGTCCTATGTTGATTTATACCGGAGGATGATCTGGTCCAATATTTTGTTTTATTTTTTATCCTTTCCTTTCTCTATTTTGTACGTAACAATAGTAATGTTGGTGTGGACTTCCTGGAAAACATGTGATACTGTCAAAATAAGTGCTTTCTACCATTTCTTCCTGCTTTGCATTCTGAATGAATGCTTAATAGTAAAAGAAAATGAGAACTAGAGAACTAGTAAAATTAGTTACTCATGAGGGGAATTGAGCATTTTAGTCTCAGTCTGGTCTAACTTCCAGCTTAGTAAAGAATAAGCCAAAAAAAAAGTGGGGTTGGGGGGAGGTGCCTGGGAAGTGTGACCACTGACTAGATGTACCAGTGACTTTATTTAGAGGTGCACAACAGGCTTTTGTTGTTAACCCGAAGCTTGGGTCAAATTTGCAGAGTTTCACTAACTTTTCAGATCAGCCTGGACTGAATTTTGCAGGAGCCTTTCTTGAGCTGGGAATTATTTATGGTTTTCACCTGAAATCTTGCAAAACTGGATTTAGGTAAGCTTCTTTTGAGTTTGAAGCTTCATTCCAGCGCAAGGTGAAATTTATAGGATGCAGTCCATATGATTAAATAGTTAAATGTCAATAAGCTGAAATTGCAGGTTCCTCAGAGCTCCCTTCTTTACTTTGTTCACATAAGAACTCTCTGGTGCTCCAACACTATTGTGATGAGAACCGTATAAGTAACAAGAGAGGTAGAACTTTCCTCAACAATCATATATTCTAGTTGCCAAATTGCAGATCAGCACAAATATATGAATTCCTCTGTCAATCTGTTTGTACAACATCCCACATACCCCCTGGTTTTTATTTAGAGAGGGCTGAGAAGGTTTGAGCTCTTTCCCTCTCACCCTCCAATATTTTCTTACTGTGCTTCTTCTCCTGTTTCCATGTTCTCCTTCAGGCGGTGGCGTACAGAAAGCATGCAGTTAAGAGAGTACTTTAGGTAACTCTAGAATCCTTGTCAGATGCCAAATCCCACACCTAATTATGAGTACATGGGCTCTGTTTTTCTGACTGTGTTTGCAGTGAGTACTTTGTAGTTTTAGAATGAAAAAAACTATGTACTCACTAGTGATTTGGAAAAGTTGATATTTTTCATGAACATAGGCAGAGCCATAACTCTGTGGAGCGGTTTATCTTGGGTGTAGAGGCTTTTAGGAAATAATGTAAAAGCTGTAAAAAGAACGAGGAGTACTTTTGCACCTTAGAGACTAACAAATTTATTTGGGCATAAGCTTGTGTGGGCTAAAACCCACTTCATCGGATGCATGCAGCTAAGGTGCCACAAGTACTCCTCATTCTTTTTTGCTGATACAGACTAACACGGCTACCAGTCTGAAACCTGTAAAAGCTGTGTTAGGCTCTTGTCTGTTCCACTGGCCAGTGCAGGATTGTTTGCTGTAGTGTAGTCTCATTATCTTTATGCATTTTAAATAACATATGTGATGGAGGTTCCAGAGTTTAATAGCTTTCTTTTCCGTTGCTTATCCTGAATTTGCCTTCACATTATTTAATCCTATTATTTTGTTTTACCACTTGGACCACCCTAGGTAATTCTTCTCCCTTTTCAGTGTTACACTATCCAGATACTTGCAGTTATCATATCTCCCTACCCAACCTCCACTTCCTTAAAGTGATTGGTCAGGTTAGTCATAGTTATTATTTTCTAGAATCTCTCATTCGTCTATCTTTTAAAGAGTCAGTTGCTCAGAACTGTACTAGTCTGTATTGTTTCACTTCTACCATATTCTCTGGTCTCTCTATCTGCATTCTAATGCTTCTGTTATCGTAGAATCTAGTGATATAATCCTTTATCCCCAGTTGCCTGATCTATTGATTATTGATTGAAATTCCCCATTAGCATTCTGTCATTTGGAAGGTTCTTGTCCCTAGTTCAGGCCCAGTATTATCAGAGTTACTGCTTTGGGAGCCAACAATGGTCATACTCAGAGAAAACCTTTTGTAACTGTAAAACTTTTATTACTGCAATGATTAGTTCAATAAATAAAGAAATCCAGAAAGTAAAGAGAGAGAACTACTCAGAGAGTAGAAATAACTACTCAGAGAGTAGTTATTAATGGTTCCCAATCCTGCTGGAAAGGTATAACAAGTGGGGTTCCGCAGGAGTCTGTTTTGGGACTGGCTCTATTCAATATCTTCATCAACGACTTAGCTATTGGCATAGAAAGACGCTTGTTAAGTTTGCAGTTGATACCAAACTGGGAGGGATTGCAACTGCTTTGGAGGACAGGGTCATAATTCAAAATGATCTGGACAAATTGGAGAAATGGTCTGAGGTAAACAGGATGAAGTTTAATAAAGACAAATGCAAAGTGCTCCACTTAGGAAGGAACAATCAGTTTCACACATAGAGAATGGGAAGAGACTGTCTAGGAAGGAGTATGGCAGAAAGGGATCTAGGGGTTATAGTGGACCACAAACTAAATGTGAGTCAACAGTGTGATGCTGTTGCAAAAAAAGCAAACGTGATTCTGGGATGCATTAACAGGTGTGTTGTGAGCAAGACACGAGAAGTCATTCTTCCGCTCTACTCTGCGCTGGTTAGGCCTCAACTGGAGTATTGTGTCCAGTTCTGGGCACCGCATTTCAAGAACGATGTGGAGAAATTGGAGAGGGTCCAGAGAAGAATAACAAGAATGATTAAAGAGCTAGAGAACATGACCTATGAAGGAAGGCTGAAAGAATTGGGTTTGTTTAGTTTGGAAAAGAGAAGACTGAGAGGGGACATGATAGCAGTTTTCAAGTATTTAAAAGGGTGTCATAAGGAGGAGGGAGAAAACTTGTTCACCTTAGCCTCTAAGGATAGAACAAGAAGCAATGGGCTTAAATTGCAGCAAGGGAGGTTTAGGTTGGTCATTAGGAAAAAGATCCTGTCAGGGTGGTAAAACACTGGAATAAATTGCCTAGGGAGGTTGTAGAATCCCCATCTCTGGAGATATTTAAGAGTAGGTTTGATAAATGTCTATCAGGGATGGTCTACAGTATTTGGTCCTGCCATGAGGGCACTGGACTCGATGACCTCTCGAGGTCCCTTCCAGTCCTAGAGTCTATGAATCTATAATATAGCACTCTAGGATGACCTTCACCATTACAGGTATATACTCACTCTATCTGTGATGAGAGCTCTAAGGGTTGAGGCAAATCCTAGTCTGACTTTGGCATGCCAGTGAAGAACTTCAACAGCTGTACTTAAGACTGGATATTTTATAGGCCTTGATGTCCATCATGCATATCTACGTGTAGCTCTTTCCTCCTTCACCATACCTTAACTTCCTCGCCCTCATAATATTAGGGTGTCCTTATCCTATAGGTTAGTATATTAATTAGGTTATGCTTATTAACATATATGTCCATTGGATTACTGTTGTGGTTAAACATCTGCTGATATTCCCCTCCAAAAATACCCCAGAATGGTACAAACTGCATTCTCGTGGCTACCTATCAACAACTTTCAACACTTGTGCTTATTGCAAAACAATAAACAAAGCCTTGTGTCATCTTGTGACTTAAGATCACTGTTATACCCTACTCCTGTTTGGGTATAAGGCCTTATAAATATGCTAACTTTTTAAGCTATTCTTATAAATCTAGGCCTATATGTCTCTTGTGTTCCTGCTCTAAGTTCCTTTCTCCTTTACCTTCTATTTACCATATAAGTACATAATTACTGCATAGCTACACCCACAAATCTCATACCGAATAACTGACTCATTTGGGACACCATACATGAAAGAGAGACAGAGGTATAAAATATTTTCTCATGATAACATCAATCACATTGTTATAATAGTGTCTATTTATCTATTTTGCCAGAAGCTGGTATAGGACAAACCTGATTCTTTCTATAATGCTTGGACTGATCATAAGTTTTTTTTATAACAGTACCTCATAATAGAAGGTTATTAAACCAGGGCATATTCCTTCTGCCTTGGTGGTAACACTAAGTACTCTGACTGTAATGTACTAAGCATTTGGGGGAAGGAAAATGAATACAAAAGAACAAATAAAAAAAACTATAAAATGATAATGAGGGAGCATGCAGTCCCTCTCAGCAAGCAGCTTACCAGAGCAGAAGTGTGGCCTCAGTCACGGCACTGTGACTCATTATTAGAATCCTTTGCCTAAAGGCTTGGAGCAGTGATGCAGTAGAACTTCATGCTGGGAAGCTGATAGCTCGTTGGAGTGACTGTGAGACTAATCAGGCAGCCGCGGTTGCTGAAGGCTTGCACTTGTTTCATGACAGTCATATTCAGAATCAAACATTAGGACTATCAGGTTTGGCGCATTTTCTGTAATGGTACAAAACATCTCTGCTTTATTTGGTAAGAAGGGTTTTTATTGCTCTTCTCAGTTCTCTGGGGAATAAAAAAAAGACTTGCTAGAGCTACAGTGGCCCTTTCATTAGGTTGGGTGTGAGATGCTTTGAAATAGATAGTACAGAAGGATTGTTCTCCAATATTAGAGGGGTACTTTCCTATTAGCCTGGGAAAAGCAATAGTCTGATAAATGATATTTACCACTACTGCTGTCCATCATGTTAATGACCACATAGAAATTATAATACTATATATAAGTAGCCTATTAAAACCTTTGCACTGAACATAATGCTGGATGTTTGCATGTAAAATACTCTCCCAAGACATGGCCTTGAAACTGAATAGGATCTGTTTGGCTCCGATTCTGTACCTGTTTGGTAGGGGAGCTTCTGTTTTGTGCAACTGCCACACTATTTCATTTTTAACAATGATAGTTTTAAGATGTTCTTAATTGTATTGTTCTTCCTCTGTCTTTCCTAAAGTAGGAATTCAAATATCATCATGAGGAATACAATATCAAAATCTGGATTGGTGTTCAAAGGTTCTCATGTCTTTTACCCTATCAGAGGGTCATTTGCTATATACTGTGCAGATGTTTGCAGGTTAGAGGGAAGAATCAGAAGGCTTACAAAGGGAGGGGGAGATGGAACTAAGGCACAGAGAGGCCAAGTGAATTGCCCAAGTTTTTATAGATCATCATTATAAGATCCAAGAATAGAACCCAGGACTCCTAATTGCTAGTTTTTAGATTTTTCTACTGAAACAGCTTTCCACTCACAATGGCATAAGAACCATCAAGTATGTATGCTTGAAATTTTGTGGTAAAGGAGATGCAGAAGCTGTGTTGCCAAGAAATAGTGATGGATCACCAGATGATTGCTTGGTTTAGGAGAAAAGCAGACAAATTCTTAGTCTATGAGGAGAAGTTAGTGGTGGTATTGCCAACCCCAATCACTAAAAAAATCATGAGTCAGGTCTCCTAAAATTTTGGAATACTAAGCAATACCAAATTCTGTGTCCCTTTCCACCTTCTGTTTTTGAGCCTTTAGGGTTCATGTTTTCCAGCCTTTTTCCTCAACTGTGTGTGTGTGTGTGTGTGTACACACATAGATATCTATAAAAATATTTGAGATTTGCATGTAAATTTCATGACTCTAGAAGCCTTGACTGTGAAATTGACCAAAATGGACCATGAATTTGGTAGTGCCCTATTCATAATTGTCCAGTGAACATTGTGCAAAGAAACTTGAGCCCAAAAATTGCTTACAAAGGAGTTGTGAGTATTAAGCAGTATTCACTATCTGATCTGTGTGGTTGGTCACTGAAATAGAACGGTATTTTCTGTTCCTTGGTTTGAAGACTCATTTTTATCATTTCTGGCACAAATAGGTGTTGCTTTTTGTGCCAGCCTCTGTATTTACATGTGACCATGTTTACTCAGTTGCACTCAAACAAGTATATTTATTTGAGGATGAAATTTCACCCAGAGATTAGTTGTAAATACTAAAGCATCAAAATCATTGGTTTTATTTGCATTAATAGTACTGGAAACATGTTTTTAGTGTTTGCTCAACTTCATTGTTTACTCTGGCCTCCCAACTCTCTCTCCCCCTCAGCTCATTTCTTGAGTGAGTGTAGGACAGTGGTTTTTCTTTTTTTTCGTTCTTTCTGTTAGCAATAAGTGAGGTAATTGGGCTTTTCTCTGCTTCTCTCCCCTCGGCTCTACCCCCTCCACTGATTTCCCACTCAGCAAAATCTCTCCACAAAGACTTCCTTTTCACAATCCTTAAATGTGTGCCTTCAGAAAAATGTTTTTAAAAGTCTTTAAAAATGTATCTCCTAAGGCACTAAAAGATTGAAGTGTTAGGTAGAGCTTTGCCTCTCGTTCCTCTATTCTGGTTATTTGGAGGGGTAAATGGTTCCAATAAAAATATAAACAATTTAGTGAAGTGCAATATGCTGAAGGACAATTCCCTCCTAATTTTAAATGTGTTCTGAATATAGGAAGAATGGCAGAACTCCTTAACATAATACTACAGTTTAGTTGTGGTATAACAGCATAAGAAATCCCAAAGGAATTCTTCAAGCAAGGTAAAATAGTATCATATACATTCCTTAATATTGCAAAAGTTTCCTTAATCTCATTGTTTAAATTTTTCAATAAACCATAATGCTTATTAGTAGTTTTTCATTTTCAGCTGTCAGATAATTCCTTTTGCAAACTCTAGATAAAGAGGACTCACCATACTTCTGATTTTAGTTATAGATGATATATATGTGACCAGACAGCTGATGTAATAAAATAGTATTGTGTTTTCCACTGTGTTGAACTTAGAGGTTCAAATGTGTTAATGCAATTGAATTGATTGTAATATTTTATAAAAGTTTCTTCAACAAAAATATTGTTAGTGATTCTAGTTGTCAAAGGTTATGAAAGCAAATAAAATGTGCTTCTAGTTGTAATGACAGCAGATTGTCAGGAGCTGAAATAGAGAAGTATTCTGTAGAGATGGTCTCTCTTTGTCACTTGGTTTCTTTTTCCAGTAAGAGCTGAAGCAAAAAGTCCTTATAATAGAAGACATTGACATTTTTTCTTTAAATGGTGCACAAGAGCATGAACTGAAAGAGTAAAAATGTTAATTGAGAGACTGCAATGAAATTTTCACCAGAAGTTTTCCCTTTAGTCCTCCTATCATTTATCCTGTTCTTGTCACTCTGATGTCTGAGTGTAGTGAATTCAGAAGGATTGGAAGATGATGGAAATGTGATTGAGGATTTTGAATAGAGATGAGCAAAACTAGTATAGTTATGTGTTTGCAGAACCTCATTGGTCAGGTTAACAAAAGTAAAACTAAAACAATAGGTAGTTTGGATCTGGATCGAACAGTATCAGAACCCTACAGTGTTTCTTGGGGAGAATTATGGATTAATGGCAGATTTCTAAGCCATCTCATCCTAACTTTAAGTATGAATTCACAGGAACATATTTAATCAAGAAACTTAAATTCTAAAATGAAGCTTTGGAGACTTGATTCCAAACTGGTGCTGTGTTCTTTGGACAAGACGGGAGAGATTGAGTAATATAATTTTGTGAATAGCCAGTCAGATGTGGTAGGTAGGTTGAATGGTATTGGGCTGAAGGATTCATAGGTTTTTGGCCTTAAAAATCTATCTAGAACAATTAAATCTTCTAGTCTGACTTCTTTTATAATGCAGGACATAAAATTTCTCCCATTGAGCCCAATAACATGTGCTTGAGTAAAGCATATCTTACAGAAAAGCATCCAGTCTTGACTTGAAGACATCAAGAGGTGGAGAATCCCTCACTTCCCTTGGTAGTTTGTTCCAGTGGTTAATCATCCTCACTCATATATTTTTGCCTAATTTCTAATTTGAATTTTGTCTGACTTCAGTTTTTAGCCATTGATTCATGTTATGCCATTCTCCATCAGATTGAAGAAACCTTTAGTGGCTGGAATATTCTGCCCATAAAGGTATTTATATACTGTAATCAAATCACCTCTCAGTCTTCTTTTTGATAAGCTAAATAGATTGAGCTCTTTAAGTCTCTCACTGTAAGGCATCTTCTCTAGTCTTGAAACAATTTTTGTGTCCCCCTCCCATTCCACACTCTGCAGTTTTTCAACATCTCTTTAAAAATGTGGACACCAGAAATGGGTGTAATATTTTAATAGTGACCTCACCAATGCTAGAAACAGAAGTTAGTCATGTCCCTATTCCTATTCCTACTCGATACGTCCCTCTTTATAGAACCAAGGATTGAATTAGCCCTTTGTGCCACAGCTTTGCATGGGGATTCCATGTTCAGTTGCTCATCCCCTATGACTCCTAAATCCTTTCCAGAGCCTCTACTTTCCAGTCCCTGGGGGCAGGGATGGACTGTAAGTATGGTCTGCATTCCTTGTTCCTAAAGGTATAACTTTGCATTTGGCTGTATTAAAACAATTTTTTTTGAATGGCCCAGGTTATCGATGGAGCCAGATTACACTGTGTATGACTGTCCTGTCCTCATCCTTATTTACCAGTCCACCTATCTTTGTGTTATCTGCAAATGTTATCAGCAGTGATTTTATATTTGTTTCAGGATGAGTGATAAAAATGTTGAAAGCATTGGGCGTAGTAGCAATCACTGTGGAACCTTATTAGAAACACCTCTATTCAGTGAGGATTCCCCATTGATGACTACTCTTTGAGACCTGTCAGACAGTTCTTAATCCATTTCACATGTGCTTTACTGTTACTGTATAGTGCTAATTTTTCATCAGTGTCATGCGCCTAAATCAAAGGTCTTATAAAAGTCTAAGTACATTGCATATATACAGGTATCTTTATCAACCAAATTTATAATCTCATCAGAAACTAAACCAGTTGTATTTGATATCTCATGGAACTGCACAGATTAAAGAAGACTTCAGGGGTGTTGGAAGAGAACTAAAGAAAAGGAAAGTTTAAGTGATCTTCACAGAGATCCTTCCAGTCCCATGAGCAAGAAAAGGCAGAATACAGATAATACTGGAAGTGAACCATAGGCTGCATGATTGGTGTGAAGCTGAAGGTTTTGGTTTTGTGGTACACTGGGCCACATTCCAAAGGGAAAGAGAGCTTTACAAATGGGACAGCCTGCATCTGACAAATGTGAGATGGGTTATCTTCTCAGTTGAAGACTAGCTGCAGCAGCCAGAAGGATGTCAAAAGATAACAGTAAATAGAAATATTACTCTGTATTTCATGGAATAGATTGCAACTAATATTTGTAAGTTACAAGTTTTAACTCCTTGTTTTAAAAAAAAGTGACTAGATTTTGTATAAACTGTGTTGCGGTGTGACTCAGAAGTTCAGTGCTTTTGAAAATTGTACTCGAAGTTCCATTTTCAGATTTTACCTAGGTACCTTTGAACCTAAACTCACTGGAAGTCATTGGTACTTAAGTGTTTTGTGGACCAGATTTTTGAAGTATTTAGGTGTCTAAAGATACAGATATTGCCTGGTGAGATTTTTCAAAAGCACCTAGGTGTCTGAATCCTGGAAGTTAGGTACCTAGGTGCTTTTGAAAACCCTACTAGGTGCCTATCTACATATTTAAGTGCCACACACTTTTGATAATCTGGCCCTCAGTCTCCTTTGAAAATATGACTCAGGAGCCTAAGTCATTTAAGTACTTTTGAAAATTTTAGCCTTCACCTGTGAGGGTCAAAATTAATTTCAATCTGCTTAGTTATGTATTTGAGCAGTGTCACAACTTTAAGCTGTAGTGGGCAAGCATGGATAGGTTCCAGTCCAGCCTTCCTTTGTGAAGATTACATGCAGGCCTGAAGAAGGCTTTCTCCAGCAGTGAGCTGAGAACATCTAATGTCATCATGGGGACTTTTATTAAAACAGTGAAATAAACAATAGCATCTAAAATTGCAGAGTAAGGAAAGGATTCTGACAAATGTAGGTTCAGTCAAGAAATGATTTGATTATAATGTTCAAAGTAATTTTTCTGAGCTATCTAAAGAAGGGACAATGATATCTATCTATTGTAGCTATTTATAAGGCCTCTGTCACTTTGGTATCTATATGGTATCTATACAATAAGATAATTCCATTGCCAGAATAAATTTCAGTCTGGTATACCTTTTAGCATTTTTTTTGGTATTTATTTATTTGTTTGAGATAAAATAATTAATGTTTTAATAATTAATAAATAGCAGACACATCATATGAAAATGAGTTAATTGGCATATTCGTTTAGCTTGTTCATTTGAATCCTAATAGAGGCTGGCACCTCTCCATTTATCTCACTTCAAAATGTTTACTGAAAATGAGTGACCGTTGTATTTGAACACAGAGGAGCATTCTTCATGTAAGCTTCTCCCTGTAATGTTATGTGGCTAAAATAGAATTCTGCTGGAACACTGAGTCACGGGGACTGACCCAGCAAAGCGCTGTGTGTGTGACACATAATGAAAGGTTGAACTGTCTGTCTCCGAGGTGGCGTAGCAGATCAAATCACAGAGGATCAGGCAGAGATATGTTGCCTTTCTCTGAGTGACAGAAGTTAATAATTAGTGACAATGATTGACAGATACACTCCATCTGCTGCTCTGACGCCCAGGAGCAGTTATTCCACAACTGTCTGCGGGCACAATGAACTCCTGTGGGAGAGAAAGATGGCCTGTGATTGACAGCTGCCTTCAAGAGAGACAGGCCACTGACAGTAAAGTCACTGTCAGCAAAAGTGCGAAGTCTCCCCCTGTTCCCTGGAAGTCTCACTTGCTGTATACATTTATTCTGTTTCATTTATTATGTCAGGTATGGTTTTAAATACATTACTAGCAAGCCTGTTTTTTAACTGTAGGCTTTTTCAAATGGTAAATTAGAGATATCCACATACTGTGACACTTCATCATCCTACTACCTATTCTCTATAGTACATTGGACATAGACTGATTAAATACAAATATCTGAGTATGTTTATCTTTCTATCTGTACTGGAAGAGGAGAAATCTTGCACTATTGCCCCTGTAAATTGGGATTCTAAAGGTTCACAAAATATGATGTTTGTACCTCATCCATCCTGTTTTTAAAACTTTTTCAAAAGGTAGAATAAATATTTGAAAATATTTTTTATTTAAACAGATTCATTCTATATGGGTTTTTTTTGTGTGCAATATTTATGCCTTACCTTATTCTTGACTTTAAGTTACAGGAAAATAACAAGTGATTTTTGACAAAGACCCTAAATCTTATTTGCTAGATTTTAATAAGCATTCACTTCACTGTAGCATATATAATGATATATGTGAATAACTAAGATGTATGTCAAACATAAAATGATGCATGAGTAATAAAATCATTCTGAAGGTATCCTGGATTCTGTAAGATACTGGTAAGTTAGATACTTGTTAGGCCAGTTTTGTATAACTAATATGTGTATCTCATCACTGTACATAATAGATTATTCATTTCAGAGTTGAGTGCAAGTGGCATCAACCTTTTATAATTCTCTCTTTCTCAGCACATCCTCAGGAGTCTAATAGATTTGGGTGGCTCTAAAGGGGTAATTTTTTCATATCAGTGAATTAGCCAATTGCCAAAGTGTCTAGACTCCAAACAGCGTTGCTTTTAATAGGCAAGTAGCTCTTCTGTGTCCATTGCTGAAAAGAAAGTCCCATGATTCATTAATGTTTTGCCTTTTCTTCTTTCCTTCCTGCATCAGCTCTGTGCAGGGATGCAGGATTAAACCCCCCCCCCATTTCCAGTTTCCTCACAGGCACTTCAGTGCTGTGATGTTGCCAACAATATATGAGTTTTGTACCTTGCTACTACTTGTTCTTTTATGGGAGGAGGTCTATGAGATTTAAAATCAATTATTTTTATTTTTGTGTGATGGAGTATATAAGCCCCATGCTGAGCACACAGGAGTAATAAACTGTTGTGGGCTCAGTCAGCCCCACCTCGTCACACCTGCAAGAGATCTAAGATTTGGAACGAGGAGCTTAAAAGGAGAGAACACAGCACAGTTGAGGGCATACCAGAGAGGAGAGCAGGCCCCTAGTCCTCAGCTTCTGATAACGGACTGGCAGAGGGCAAGAACTTCTTAGATGACCGCTGCCTGATGGCTCTTTCCCTGAAGGAACAGAGGAAAGCCCAGTGCTGAACCACATTTGGTGGTTGGGGCCACAACTTACCAGAAGTCCTCTGAAGAAAGAGAGCCTTACCAAGCCTACTGGACTGCTCATTAGTGTTAATTTCTTTTTTGGGTTTGTTAACAACCCCGGAAGGAGTGGACTCTCCAGGACTCAGCCAGAGTGCTGAACCTTTAATGACCAGATTGCCTGGACATTTCAGACCAGAGGCTGGGTGAGTGCAAAGGCTTGGCCTAACCCCTAGAGCATGCCCCCGGCAAGCAACTCAGTGATACTTGATGTATGAAGATTTATGATGAACTCTTGTTTCATGAGCTAAGTGTCGTGTCAAGAAAAGGAGCTCAGGAAGCATCAAGTTTTCAGATATGAAGGGCCAGAGCCTTAGTTGGTAGAGCGACACTGATTTACACCAGCTACAGATCTGTTCTGAAAAGTGACTGTATTGAGAGCATTAGCATAGGGTGATTGTCTGCTGAAGCAGATCTGTCTGTCTGATCTGTGCAAGTACTTTATACAGTTCTCATGACAACATCATCTGAATGCCTTTCAGGAATTTTAAAAGTAGAAATAACATCAACCTCTCTCATCTTTCATAGCCTGTAGGAGAAATAGCTTGTGTATGTTTGTGCATCGCTTTGTATATGAAGACACAGATCTTGGGAGCCATTACAGAGCAGAGTACTTGGGATGAGGCATCCCACTTTCTACCCACCTATCATTCCCCCTGAGTGCAAGCACTTCCTGTTTATGCTTGCTGACTCCCACATGTACCAGTGTCTGGTACATTGTGCGTGTGCATATGTGTGAGCGCGATGTATTCTGTTCTACCATGCTCTGGAGCTTCCCTGCAAAGTTTTGTGATTTTACATTTGCATTTTCCTTAAAAAAAAATAAAATAAAAATAAAAAATTATCTCCCCCGTTGCTGTGTTTAAAGACCCAAACCAAAAAAGGAAACAGTGTTGCTGTCTATATATAAACCGCTGTCAAATGCACAAAGGAAGCAACCTGGGGGAAAAAAAAGGAATACTTCTTCTCTTGAGTCTCTTCTAGTTAGTGACATTCGGTGTTGGGTGTAATAGTGGTAGATGAAACATTTTCAGACAACAGTGTGGTTTTTAAATTGATTTGTTTCCTTTTAAGTGTTTAGCTAATCCCATGCAGAGGGCATGTGGTGGCTCAGAGTAACTTCATATAGAGAGAGCTCCAGGCTACAGGGTTTGGATCAGGATGTGAAGGTTCCCAAAATTCATTCAGCCCATTATAGAGAAGGATTAGCTAGGAAGTTCAGAGCCCAGTGCAGGCTCATTTCTAACAAAATACAAAAGCATCAATAAATAATGTGAAGTAAACTAGTGTAAATTTTTCTCTCAGTTTCAGTGATTTAAAATAATGTTAGCAACAGGAGAGGAAACTTCATCTAAATATGATTTTATTTCAGCAATGTCTCTTAAACAAGTAATTTCCCTCTCTGATTTCTCTGAATCTATGATATCTCTTCACAAAATGCACTATAGTCTTGACTCTAACCTTTTTGCTGTGGTTCTTTAAAGCTGAAGGTTAGGAAATTCATATTTGGCACGTAGATTGACACTTGAAAAATATGGTTGGGCTTTTTGGGGGTCAGATGTTGCAGTCACTCAAGTTACAGCATAACTTAACTCGGTTTTGAAGTATTTTTTCTAAAAGTGCCAACTGAAAATGATTTCTAAAGTATTCAGAGAGCTGTTTGTGTAAATTCAAGTGTTTGATGGAACAGCAATTCTTAGCATTTCTTTATATAGATGGAGGGTGATAATCTGTTAGGAAATGTCACACATTAAGCCCATTTGTGTTTTGTATAATAATTTCAAAACTATAGTTCAAATGCAAATTATTTTTTTCATAATTTAAAATATAAGCAAATCAAACATGTAAATAAAGAATTCCTTTTATTTAATAGTACCATGAGATTACAATTTACATAGCTGTTCTAAAAGGATTCTACCTTCTGACTGTTTTGTTTCTGTCCCTTTTTATTAAAATTGATTTTCAGAAGTGCTGAGCACCTGCAGCTCAGAGTATGAGTTATCAGCACCTCTGAAAATTGGACTCCCGATTTTCAGACCCATGGGAACAGGAAAGCAATAATTATTTATTCAAGATCAGATGTCATTTGGGATTCAAATGGCTAACATACCCATCTTAATGCAGAATTAGGTAGAATAGGTAGAATTAGATGACAGATGGGTGTTTACTGCTGCATTATTTCTGTAGCCTAAAGGGTTTTTTGAGTTGATTTGCTATTATTTCCCTTCAAGGTAAATCTGAACCTGTTTGATTTGTGCTAATATAGGCACATGCTTACATTTTAGAGGAATGCTCTAATATGAAGCCTGCAGGGAGTACAACAGGCATATCTTCAACAAGTAAACAATCTTAATGCTGATTTTCTTTGATAATCCTCTTGCATTTCTGTTGCTGCTTTAAACAAAATGTCTAGGTTAAAGTGGCTAGAACCAAACATTACATTATGAATAGCCTTCTTCCAGGCTATCATTTTTATTTGAAATCCACACTGACATATTACAGTGGCTTAAATAAGGATTATAATATAATAAACAGATATAGTTATCTCATAGAGCTGGAAGGGACCTTGAAAGATCATCGGGTCCAGTTCCCTGCCTTCACTAGAAGGACCAAGTACTGTCCTTGACAGTTCCCCTGATTGCTAAATGACCCCCTCAAGGATTGAACTCATAACCCTGGGTTTAGCAGGCCAATGCTCAAACCACTGAGCTATCCCTCCCCCTTGCAGTAGTTTGCAAGAGAAAGTGCCTGTACAAAAATAAAACAGTGGTTCTCGACCTTTCCAGACAATTGTATCCCTTTCAGGAGTCTGATTTGTCTTGCATCCCCCCCGCCCAAGTTACACCTTACTTAAAACCTACTTGCTTACAAAATCTGACATAAAAATACAAAAGTGTCACAGCACACTATTACTGAGAAATTGCTTGCTTTCTCATTTTTACCATATAATTATACAATAAATCAATTGGAATATAAATATTGTACTTACATTTCAGCGTATATTATGTAGAGCAGTATAAAGTTATTGTCTGTATGAAATTTTAGTTTGGTACTGACTTCTCTAATGCTTTTTAGGTAGCCTGTTGTAAAACTAGGCAAATATCTAGAAAGGTTGACGTACTTCCTGGAAGACTTCTGCATACCCCTAGGGTTACGTGTACCTCTGGCTGAGAACCACTGGTTCACGTAACCTAGCATGGCAATGTCAAGCTCAAACTCCCCAAATCCTACAAAAACTCTTCTTGTGGCCTGAGCAGCCTCATGATAGGAAATGTAGGCGCAGGCAGCCCAAGGGAGACAGCTTGAGCTAAATTACGAATTTTTGTTAATGATGTTGGAGCCTAGAAATGGGGTTAGCTTCTGACTCTACACCAGTGGTTCTCAACCTATGTACCATCGTGGGCCGCTTCCACACAATCCATATACTATTTGTATGGCCTTGAGGATGTCACATGGGCCACAGCTGTGTGCTGAGTTGGCTGTAAGCAGCCTATGGGCCGTGGATTGAGAACCACTGCTCTACACAGTGTATGGACTTTGTTATAGCAGTTGGGGAAAGATACCTGCTCACATCAGAGATTGAGCATTTCTTCGTTTGTCTCCAATCACAACCTAGTATTAAAATACAATGGTCTGTAAACAAAGATAACTAAAATGATCAAAAAGGCAACATTGCCCAACAACTAAACAAACTGCTGAGCTGATACAAAAAACCCTCTTAATACCCTGTGACCTCAATAAAGAGCCATTCATCTAGAACAAAAACAGAAACTCAAAGAGAAACTAAAAAAATTCTATTGGAATGGGCTCTCTAAAAATGATAGCTCGATGCATGGGTGCACTGACAGAATTGATAGATCTTTAAATGCCAATTACAAAGATGATATTGATGCAGTTTTGTGTTAATTTAGGAAGTCCTGTCCCTCACCAACTTCCAAGAACATATAGGGAATGATCAAATATATGAACCCTATTTATCTCAAATGATCTGGTAGGAGATAAAATCTGTTGACAGCTCTTGGAGGGAATTCAGAATAGGAGCTGGAGAGATTGATTTAGGAGACAATATTATAAAAATCAAAATATGTAACTTGGCTAAATGATGACTAAAGAGGGCTACATTGACAGCTTCTCTGCAGCTATTTGAAGGACATAAATGTAACCCACATAAACACCAAGGAGCAAGTGGAGAGATTTTACTGGTGACCAAAGAGATAGAACCAAAAGTTTCTTGTTATCAGGGCTGGCTTTATACTCACTGGGGCCCAGAGCAGAAACAAACGAGTGCGCGCGCGCACCCCCCCCAATCTCTCCCTTACCTGCTCACACATTGGGTTTCCGCAATGTTTCTGAAGCCGAAGCCTGAGCACTGGTCATGTGGGGCAAAAGCCAAAGCCCGAGCCCCAGCCACGTGGGGCCCCCCTGTGGTGTGGAGCCCCGGCAGTTGCCCTGCTCGCTACTCCCTTATGCCAGCCTGGCTTATTATACCCCTTTGGTCATCAAGGTTTATGGCGAGCTTGAGCATTAAAAAAAACTTCTTAATAAGGTCTCTTATTCTAAAATAGTATTTTAAGGTAAGGGATGGACGTCCTATCACTTGAGATGTTTAAAAATAGACTGCATAAAGAACTTGAGAATATGTATGTAGTATGGAGTAATATCTTCCACTGGCAGAATACTGGATAAAGTGATATGCGTCTCTCCCATCTCTGATACTTTGGACTGTGTGTTTCTTTGGCGGTACAGTAAGAAACTTTCCTCTTAATATTATCTAAGATTTTGCTGAAGGAATTGCAGAGGTGTACAGCTCTTATTGGAGCATTTCAGAACCTCAAGGAGGAATGATGTCTCCTGAACTCTTGGGGAGCATATCTACTGCTCCATTCCTTTGAAGGATGCAGTGTTGTCCCATCTCCCTTCAGGAGTACCTACAGGTTGCAGTTGTGGCTTGCTTCTGTGCAGAGATGTGAAGAGGAGGAGGAAGGTTGCTTGCACTTTTGTAAGGGTGAGGCAAAATCCATCCCTTTGTTTACATCATCATGTTACATTTTCAAGTGAGAATGCCAGAGCCCACTTCCATACTTTTTCAAAGGTATTTCAGATCTGGATTTCCTGCCCCACAAAGATTGTATTCTGAGTAATGCCAGATGTGGACTATTGAACACCAGTACTGACCTGTAAGCAAGGATTTCAGTGGATTGCAAGAGTGGTGGCAGCTTTTTTTCAAGTCAAATGTCTTGAATAGCAAATGGAAGAAAAAGCTCAGCTTTACTTCAGTTCTCCTCATTTGCATCATTTTCCCCAGTACCTCAGTCTGTAAATACATCACCTTTCCCGATGACATGCCTAGAAAAAGCAGGCCAGTCAATTTGCAGGGAAACAGAAAAATGAAAGAAAACCCATCTGTCTCTGAATGTTTTAAAAATAAATGAGACATTTTTGTATGAAAATGTAGATAGACTCTTCCTGTCACAGATAACATCAAGTATTGCTTATCTCATTCTTCAGTGCTTTCAACTGCACTGCTTTTTTTTTAAAGCTGTACTTAAATTATATCAAGTTCAAGCTCAGATTTGTAGAAGGTATTGAAACATTCCCTTTTCCAGTCTGAGAACCTAAGGATATGCAATGAGTGCTGTGAGATTTTCTTGAATGTTCAGTTTAATTTTAAAGTGTGTGACTCTCTAAATGCAAAATAAAATAAAATACAATAAAATTTAATTTAAAAACAGAACCTGGGAGCTACAAGAAAGGACATACCCTGAAGTAAATATGTTAAAATATATTCCTAAGAAAAAAAGATTCCAATTCACACCGATTACATGGAATACACTTGCTAAATATTGCTCTGTAAAATACTCTCCTTATTTGGGTTTGTGCTCCTCAAATTTACACCCAATTTAAACCAGTGTAACTCCATTCACTTCAATAGAGTTACTCCTGATTCACACCACTATAAATGATAATAGAATCAGGCCCCGTAGCTATATTTTCTAGCATAAAACATATCTATAGAGTAGACGCTTATTCTGTAATAGAGTTGATTATTAATGTACATAATTGTATAGGTAATAGTGACTGAAAAGATATAGTGGAACGAGATAATTAGGCAAAGACTCAGTTGGACTCAGTGATTTATTCAAATTATATAAACTATTGAGAATACTATAAAGATCCTCTTGTAGAGGTCCAGAAGAAGCCAAAATGCTAGGCTTCTTTCTCTCAGTTGTCTCTTTGAGAACAAATCCTTTAGGACAGTGGTCCCCAACCTTTTTTGTTTGGCAGACGCCAGAGAACGAGCCACCGAGGACCATGGCCGGCGGACGAGCATCCACTGAAATGCCGCCAAGAAGCGGCAATGTCAATAGGCGTCGCCACTGAAATGCCGCCGAGAAGCAGAGACATCGCTGCCGAAATGCTGTCGAAAATCAGTGGCATTTTGGCAGCGACGCCTCTGGATGACACTGCTTCTCAGCAGCATTTCGACAGATGCTCGTCCACCGGACATTAGGTGGTCGCACATAGGTAATGCATACATGAAGGGGGCTAAAACCTATGGTCTTTTCTGAAGCAAAACTCTTTTGATTTAAATGACCGTTTTTCCTCCATAATGACTGATTAAGGTTTGCAGGCATAGGTGCTGGGGGTGCTGCTGCACCCCTTGGTTTGAAATGGTTTCTATTATATACAGGGTTTGTAGTTTGGTTCAATGGCTCTCAGCACACCCACTATAAAAATTGTTTCAGCACTGCTGTTTGCGGACCCGATATATAATATCTGAAGTAACGTAATAGATGTGTTTTATGCTTCAGTTTAACTTCAGGAACAATAAGCCACAATCCCCACACCGTTTCCATTCAGTCTTCTTGATCGGAACAGGGCAGACTTCCAATTAATGACTTAAGCTGATCAGCTGGTTCCACTCCAAGCCATTATGCTAACTATAAAGTAGAGGTATCAAACAATTAAAAAAAATCACGATTAATTGCGCGATTAAATGCGTTTTCCACATTTTCAAATATATTGATTTCAATTTCAACACAGAATACAAAGTGTGTACAGTGCTCACTTTTTTATTATAAATATTTGCACTGTAAAATAAAAGAAATAGTATTTTTCAATTAACTTAATACAACTAGTGTAGTGTAATCTCTTTATCGTGAAAGTTGAACTTACAAATATAGAATTATGCACAAACAATGACTGCATTCAAAAATAAAACAATGTAAAACTTTAGAGCCTACAAGTCCACTCAGTCCTACCTTCTTGTTCAGCCAATCGCTCAGAGAAACAAGTTTGTTTACATGTGCAGGAGACAATGCTGCCTGTTTCCTGTTTACAGTGTCACCTGAAAGTGAGAACAGTGTTCGCATGGCACTGTTTTAGTCAGTGTTGTAAGATATTTACATGCTAGACGTGCTAAAGATTCATATGCACTGTCATGCTTCGCCCACCATTCCAGAGGACATGCGTCCATGCTGATGATGGCTTCTGCTCAATAACTATCCAAAGCAGTGCAGACTAATGCACGTTCATTTTCATTATCTGAGTTAGATGCCACCAGCAGAAGGTTGATTTTCTTTTTTGTGTGGTTAAGATTCTGTAGTTTCTGCATTAGAGTGTTGCTTCTTTAAGACTTCTGAAAGCATGCTCCACACCTCCTCTCGCTTAGATTTTGGAAGGCACTTCAGATTCTTAAACCTTGGGTTGAGTGCTGTAGCTATCTTTAGAAATCTCACATTAGTACCTTCCTTGCATTTTGTCAAATCTGCAGTGAAAGTGGTCTTAAAATGAACAACATGCTGGGTCATCATCCGAGACTGCTATAACATGAAATACTGTATATGGCAGAATGCAGGTAAAACACAGAGTAGGAGACATACAATTCTCCCCCCAAGGAATTCAGTCACAGGTTTAATTAATGCATTATTTTTTTAACGAGCATTGTCAGCATGGAAACGTCCTCTGGAATGAAGGGGTATACAAATGTTTAGCATATCTGGCATGTAAATACCTTACAATGCTGGCTACAAAAGTGCCATGTGAATGCCTGTTCTCGTTTTCAGGGACATTGTAAATAAGAAGCAGACAGCATTATCTCCCGTAAATGTAAACAAATTTGTTTGTCTTAGCGATTGGCTGAACAAGAAGTAGGACTGAGTAGACTTGTAGGCTCTAAAGTTTTACATTGTTTTGTTTTTGAGTGCAGTTATGTAACAAAAAAAAATCTACATTTGTAAGTTGCATTTTCATGATAGAGATTTCACTACGGTACTTCTATGAGGTGAATTGAAATACTATTTCTTTTGTTTATCAAATATTTAATAAAATAATATAAAGTGAGCAGCATACACTTTGTATCTGTGTTGTTATTGAAATCCATATATTTGAAAAAGTAGAAAAACATCCAAAATATTTAATAATTTTCAATTGGTATTCTATTGTTTAACATTGCAATTAAAACTGCGATTAATCACGATTAATTTTTTTAACCGTGATTATTTTTTTTAGTTAATCGTGTGAGTTAACTGTGATTTAATCAACAGCCCTACTATAAAGGAATACTTATAGTTCAGTACACACAGTATTTTACTTATTCCAGTTATGTTGGCATTTAAAAGCACCAGGTTGTAACACCAAAGTGAATTTCTTCTGTCTCCTCCCCCCTTAAATCTGTCTTTAATAGGGATTTAAATCACTTAGTTTATTAAACAAAGGCTATTTGATCTCCAAGAGGTTACAAAGTCTTTTATCTGTAGTCAGGTTATATATCTGCATATTTCAAGTCTTTCCTGGATTCACAGTTTGCATTAAAGATCTGGAAAGAACAAGGCCAACTGAGACATTTTGAGCTGGCTGACTAAGAAGCAGAGACTCCTGCTTGGAGTCTGAAGATTTGGGCTTCTCAACACATTCATTCAGTTTGAGGCTTCATACACAAAGTTCCATGTCCATGCCTGTTAGCAGTGAAAGTCAAGTCTCGTTGAGTGTCTGTTTGCTAGCACAGCAGGAGGTGCATCATCTGTCTTTGAATAGAGCTCCTGTCGTTTCAGCTGACATGTACAAGAAACAGCATGCCTCGCAGAAATGAGTGTGTGATAACTATACAGTGAACATAATATTCTTAAGGCATTAGGAAGCTGAACATATCTCACTGTGTTATACTTCATCTTCACAATTCAACATGACACATTTTTTATAGGTTCAACAGTCATAGCTGAATGTGTGTTACTGGCCCCATGAACATGACAATAAGGGTAGACACTGTAAACTTAAAAAAAAAAAAGCCTTAAATTTTATGGACTGCTATGCAACGGAGAGCTTATCTAAGACAAAAAAGCATTAAAGTCCCAAGTACAGCTCAAATAAATCCCTCAAATCCCAGCCTAGAATTTAAAGGAATTAGTCTGGTGAATTAATATTATCTGAGCTTACACAATTTATTTTCCCAGTCTTTCTCCCTCCCTCTCTATTACTAGTCTTACCACTGTGGCCCCTCTGCTCTGTGTTTTGTACAACATCAGCACTGTTATGTGTAAGTTGATGCTCATACCAGCAAGATGTGGCTAGCTGTAATCTTTGTCTCATCATTAGCTGCCTGCTGTGTGAGTCTGTTCTTCAATTGCTGGCCATTGATTCAGTAATGTATGTTGCCTCAGTGACCACTTTCCCCTCATACTATCACACTTTCTCCTTCACATTCTAGGACAATTAACCCTTTTGACCAGTGTATTGAGATCACTTGACTACTACACATATATCACACTGAGATGTGAGGAAACAGATGCTGCCAGCACTTTTTAAGCTTAATTGTGACTCCAGTCATTTTGTACATAGAAGAAAGACCTGTCCATGTGAAACAGTGCATGTCCCATACCACTCATCATCAATCATCATCATCATCATCATTCAATATGTTTCTAGACTGCTTTCCCTATGCAATATCTGGCTGCCTCCCTGCTGAAAAGGACAGTGCAAACTAAAGAGACAAGATGGGTGAGGTAATATCGTTTATTGGACCAACAGAAGTTGATCCAATAAATGTTATTACCTCACCCACCTTGTGTTTCTGATGTCCTGGGACCCATTCAGCTACAACAACACTGCATAACACAAACTAAAGTTGAGCAGTGAGGCGTTCTGACTACAATCAGATTAGTGTCTGATTTGTTGACCCTCACCTGAATTTATCCCAAAATAAAAATATTTTAATAAAATCCTAGTATAAGGGTAACCAGCTTCTGAAAGGAGACGAGCATCACATAGAAGCATGGGGGAGTATCTGTCATGATGCAACAACTCTCTCTCTGACACACACACACACTTCGTCCCCCGCCCCTTTTCTTCTCCCTTACAAAGAGTATTGTTTGACATTTTGTTTCATACCTTTAATCCAAGCGCCATTTTCACATTCAAGTGAAAGAGGAAGGGGCTTTTATTTCAGAAAAAGTAAAGTTGTGAAATTGCTGGAGTTCAGCTCCTGCCCACCTACAGCAGTGGTGACATTAAATGACTCCTGAATTTGCAATGAGTGACAGCTGGAATTCTGCAGGGCTTCCACAATACTTGTTTTTTTAAAGGCCTAGTTAGGTTAACCCGGTCTCTCATCCTGTTTCATCAAGGTGCTGAGTAACCCCTTCTGGCACTTTGATCTAGTTAGAATCCAGCAAGTTCATAAGTATCATAACAGTCGTATTCTTTTGTGATTAGTATCTGTACTGTCAAATCCAATTTTATGGCTGTTTAACTGGGCTGGCAAGATTTCAACCTTGGCTAAATTGAGGTCTAGAAACATATCACATCCATATTTTATTCCTGAAGAAGGCACTTCTGCAAACAAGAAAATGGATCTTGTGGGAGACATCTACATTTCAGCTATCTTTCATGTTTTGGGTTTCACCTCTGTTGCCTGATCTAGCTCCCGTTAAAGTCAATGTCTACTGTACTGATAACTTCAATGATGTAGGATCAAACCTTGTGTTCTTTAGGCCATCATTTTCTATATTGCTGTTACTTGTAGCAGTATGGTGCAGTGCCTGTGGGGAAAAAAGGTATTTAGGCCTTGTCTACACTACCACTTTACAGCGCTGCAACTTTCTCGCTCACGGGTCTGAAAAAACATTCCCCTGAGTGCTGCAAGTTTCAGCACTGTAACGTGGCAGTGTAGACAGTGCACTAGCACTGGGAGCCACTCCCCTCGTGGGGGGTGGTTTTTTTACAGCACTGAGAGAGCCCTCTCCCAGCGTTGCTGCTGCATCTACACAGCCACATAAAAGTGCTGCCACGGCAGCGCTTTAACATTGCTAGTGAAGACATACACTAAATATAACAGGAGTGCTAGCATCAGCTTTAGCTAAAGTTGCCATTTAAACCTCCTGTTTTCAGACACGTATAATGTTTATCTGTTGGGTTGAAATGTTTCAGCCATGACTTTGTCTTAGGATGGATATTTTTGAAAAGCTTCAACAAAAACAATTTTGTTGTTTTTGAGAGAGAGCAAAAAGTACCTTTCCCATTATAAAAATTGTCTGACCTTTTCAACAGTTCTAATAGAGAGATGTGATTAGAAAGTAGAAAATTAAGGAGAAGAGCCCTTGGTGAAATGTGTCGGAATGACCTGGTGAAAAATGTCTATGATTTGGCCAAATGATGAGCCTTTGGGAATTGTACATTGTGTATCTGCAATAGATTTTAAAAACCAACTCAGTCCTATTTTTAATAACAATCTACCAACAATCCATAGGCAGGTAGATGGCACTCTGCCTGCATGTGTAGCTAACTTGGGTGCATGCTACTTAAGAAACCTTTAAAATCTACTAAAAGTTTGCTCACTGAATGAAGCATGCCTGCTCCGGGAAGAAATTTATCCAGTGTACTCAGTCTCTCAGATCCACATGGAGGGATACTTACTGCAGCACCTTTTAGCAGAGTGCAGCTGCTCTTCCCCTCCAGGGATAGCTACTGCTGCTGGCTTGTGAGTGGGGGACAGGGCCAAGCCCATCACGCACCTCACCTTGCTTTTGGAGTGGCTTGTACTTGAGCGCATGCTAGAAGATAACTTAATGTTCTCTTAACAGAGTTTTGATAATATAACATTCTGTTTAGAATACTATGATTATTACATGTGTGTGAGAGAACTTGGGATAAATGTGTAAAAGCAGCAAAGAGTCTTGTGGCACCTTATAGACTAACAGATGTTTGGGAGCATGAGCTTTCGTGGATGAATACCCACTTCGTCGGATGCATCTGACGAAGTGGGTATTCATCCACGAAAGCTCATGCTCCCAAACGTCTGTTAGTCTATAAGGTGCCACAAGACTCTTTGCTGCTTTTACACATTTCTAGCAGACTAACACAGCTACCCCTCTGATACTTGGGATAAATGTGTGTTTCAGGTTAATAGGAAATATAAGATGATTATTTGTTATATTTCTCTAGACCACTGGAACTGCAAAAGTACCCTTGAAAAAGTATAGTTTTTTTCAGTATATGTAAAATGCATCCATCTTATAACTGGGAAAGCTTAAAAATATCTCTATATACAGGACCTCACCCAACAAAGTCTTACTTGTGAGTCTTCCTTACTTACATGAGTAGATCCTTTGAAATCAATCAGACTGCTAATATGAGTAAAGGTTTGCATACAAAATTGATTCCTAAATATTTAAAAACTTTGCAATAAACTTTGCAGTTAGGGGATATGAAGGAGGGAGAAAATAGCAGATGTTGACCTCGGATTATTCTGACACCATTACTGATGGAGCTATGTTTTTGGTTTTTTTAAACTGAAATTTTCCAGACCATTGATCTGTGACATAGGGTAGGGCATTTGGAGAAAGAAACAAATGAAAAATATGCATGGTATTTTGTTTACCAGCAGGTTTTTTAATCCTCAGATTAAAATTGTTATTGATAATTTCATAATGATTATAAGAGTGTAGGTCTTGGTTAGCATGAGAAACCACAACTCTTCCAGTTAATAATCTCTAAACTCAGGATGAAATTCTGCTTTCGAAGAAAATTGGAGAATCTCTGATCAGGGGAGTGGTATTTTCACAACTGTGGGTGCTGGAACAGGTATGGATTGGGGGGGGGGTCAACATAAGTACACCTTTACAGAAAGTAGAGTCAATATATAACTCATAATTCTGCTCCCATATGTCTCTGTTTAACATGTACCTCATTCTGGCTGTGCAGTCCGGAACAGGCTTGCACTTTCTAGCGTGTCTTTACTGGAAGCAGCTTATCATTGTAGCTGGTATAATATGAGGAGGATAAATATTTGTCAGTTGAAACCAAAGAATTTTTAAAATAAAAAATCCTTCTATATTTTTCAGATTAAAAGACTAAGGGATAGTGTAGCGATGTGGGACTCACCCCTGTGGCGCCTCCTGCTGGTCTCTTCTGGGAATTAGCTCTGCCAGCCTCGGGAGAAGAAGCCTACTAAGGGCAGACTGGATCTGGCTGAGCAAGGAGACTGGAAGTGTGGCAGGGAAATGGGGGACAGGCAGCCAGTAGATTTTTGGTGGAGGAAATGAGATCAGATGAGGAGCTCGGGGGAGACTGGAACTGAGAAACAGGGGGCGGGAGGGTGGAGGAGAAAAAAAACAGATTTTCTGAGGAGTCAGTGTGTGGGGGAAGAACTGCAACTGCCTGGGAAAGGAGACTGGGACATGGAGCTTTGGGGGGAATACTGAGATTGGATGAGGAGCCTGGGGAGGGAGATTGAGGTTGGAAGTCAGTGGGGATGAGGAATTGTATAGGGAAGGCAGAGAGTGACTGGAGGTCAGGGTGTGGGGGAGAGACAGATCAGATGAGGAGCCAATAAGTGGGGTCTGGGACTGGGCTGAGATGCCTGAGGAGTGGAGATGGGACGTGGTTACATGAGGAAAATAGGACTGGGGGGTCGGGGGCAGTGGGGAGGGGAAAGCAGGACAGGAAGGAGACAGGACTAGAACAAGGACAAGTTGGAGAAGATGGGGCAAAAGGGGATATGTTTTTTCTGCGGGGTGGATAAAGGAAGGGCAGAAGAGTGCACACCACTCCAGAGCCTTGACTGGAAGGAACAATCAGTCGCACACATACAAAATGGGAAATCACTGCCTAGGAAGGAGTACTGCAGAAAGGGATCTGGGGGTCATAGTGGAGCACAAGCTAAATGTGAGTCAACAGTGTAACACTATTGCAAAAAAAGGAAACATGCTGGGATGTATTAGCAGGAGTGTTGTAAGCAAGACACGAGAAGTAACTCTTCCACTCTACTCCACTCTGATTAGGCCTCAACTGGAGTATTGTGTCCAGTTCTAGGCACCACATTTCAGGAAAGATGTGGAGAAATTGTAGAAAGTCTAGAAAAGAACAATGAAAATGATTAAAGGTCTAGAAAACATGACCTATGAGGGGAGGTTTAAAAAATTGAGTTAGTTTAGTCTGGAGAAGAGAAGACTGAGAAGGGAAATAACAGTTTTCAAGTATATAAAAGATTGTTAGAAGGAGAAGGGAGAAAAATTGTTCTTCTTAACCTGTTAGGATAGGACAAGAAGCAATGGGTTTAAATTGCAGCACGGGTGGTTTAGGTTGGACATTAGGGAAAAATTCCAAACTCAGGGTGGTTAAGCATTGGCATAAATTGCCCAGGAAGTTTGTGGAATGTCTATCATTGGAGATTTTTAAGAGCAGGCTAGACAAACACCTGTCAGGGATGGTCTAGATCAGGGGTGGCCAACCGGAGCCTGAGAAGGAGCCAGAATTTACCAATGTACATTGCCAAAGAGCCACAGTAATACGGCAGCAGCCCCCACTCAGCTCCCCCTTCCCCCCCACTTCCAGCGCCTCCCACCCACTGGCAGCCGGTCAGCGCCTCCCCCTCCCTCCCCGTACTCCCGACCAGCTGTTTCGTGGTGTGCAGCAGGCTCTGGGGGAGAAGCGGAGGAGTGAGGGCACGGCCGGCTCAGGGGAGGGGGCGGGAAGGGGTGGAGTGGGGGCAGGGCCTGTGGTAGAGCCAGGGGTTGAGCAGTGAGCACCCCCCTGGCTCATTGGAAAGTTGGCCCCTGTAGCTCCAGCCCTGGAGTCAGTGCCTATGCAAGGAGCCACATATTAACTTCTGAAGAGCCGCATGTGGCTCCGGAGCCACAGATTGGACACCTCGGTCTAGATAATACTTATTCCTGCCATGTGTGCAGGGGATTGGACTAGATCAGTGGCTCTCAACCTTTCCAGACTACCGTATCCCTTTCAGGAGTCTGATTTTCTTGCATACCCCAAGTTTCAGCTCACTTAAAAACTACTTGCTAACAAAATCAGACATAAAAATACCAAAGTGTCACAGCACACGGTTACTGAACAATTGCATACTTTTATTTTTACCATATAATTATAAAATAAACCAATTAGAATATAAATGTACTTACATTTCAGTGTGATACTTGAGCCTGTTTTTTACTTGTGAGCCTTGTCTGATGCCAGAGCCCCAGGTGATGGGGCTGAAGTATGTAACTTAGCATTGAAGTGACCCTTGTGGCATGGGACCCCAGGCATTGCCCTGCTTGCCACCCCCTATTGCTGGCTCTGCACTTGCGATCTTCCTAAACCTGTCCCGTGAGCCCCCTGGGGGCTGTAATCACCAAGTTGATCTAGATGAGCTGAGGAGACCTCTGGACCCCCTGGAAGACCTCTGCCTACCCCCAGGGATACACATACCCCTGGTTGAGAACCGCTGGACTAGATGACCATTCGAGGTCCCTTGCAGTGCTGTGATTCTATGAAAATGACATTGGAAGAAGCTAAGACTGCAGCAAAAGACCACCAAAGGAAGGCAGTGGTGAAGGACCTATGTTCCACATGGTATAAAGAGACATAAGACAACTTACGTCATTGAAACCCTGTCCTGGAAACAGCATTTTAATTTTCCCATAGGCTTTTCTTTGGCAGGATCACTATAGTGCAGTATCTGATTGCTTTACAATTAGTGAATTAATTTTCACAACACTCCTTTAAGATGAGAGGGGATTATTATCCTAATTTTACAGATGAGGCAAAGGGAAATGCAGGTAAAAAGTATCTACTAACTTTGTGTGACCAATTTGAAATGCCTAGAGCCTAATTATTTTTCAGAGTACTTGGCATTTTATAGAACTTTATATGTTCAAAGCGCAGCTCCCATTGACTTCAGTTGCAGCTATGAATGCCAGCATTTCTGCAAATCAGACATCACAGTCGCAAGTCAGGCCCCAATTAAATGAGGCACAAATAATTAGTTATCATCCATGAAAAGTTTTAAGGGACTTGACTAGCATCACATAGGAACTCCATTGTAGAGAAAGATAGCCAGGGCAGTATTCAACTGCTTTAAGCATGAAACTATCCTTTCTCTTCATTCACATCTCACACTTCCCAGCTTTTACAACAAATGAATCAGGGGTCCTACAGACAAGAATCCCCTTTACTGTATAACCCTGATTGATCCCCAGAGCAGATCCATCCTGTGCATAAGGCACTCAAAAATAGTGTATCTGAGCTTACAAGTAAAGCTTGTATCATAATACATATGCACCAGTGGCTTAATGCAGGTTGCACAGGCAACCTTAATTCTGGCATTTCCGAACTTTTGAGTACTTGACTTTGCAACCTTAATTTTCCTTTAACATTTGTGTGTGTGTGTGAAATATGTATTGAGGCACAAATTTTAACAACCTATGTATACATTCAAAATACTAAAATGCAGAATGCAAATAGGATCATATCTTGAATTTCCTGACTTCTGTGTGTTTATAGTCTCAACTGTAACATTACATCAGTGAAGTTTTTTTGCACTGAATTATAATTAACCTGATGCTTGACAACACTGAATGGTTGGAACAATGCCAAATATAAATGCTGGGAATGCTTCCTGTAAACGCAGCCATTGAGAAGTCTTATGATTCAAGGAACACCTCTATTTATCTCAGTTCTGTACACTCTTGACCTTGATTCTCAAGAGATGTCTTGAATGGGATCTTCTTGCATAAAGTACTGAACTTTATATGACAGTATCTTCTTTGAGTCCGTATAATCAATGTGGAGTTAGGGGATGATGATGGGGGAGGAGGAAATGCAGTTTATATTAACTAAACCTGCTAGAACTATGTATTGATTTTTTTCCCAGAGATAATCTGTTTCATCATTAACAGCCTGCTGGTTAGTCTTATTATATTTCCTTAAAATAATTTAGATGTTAATATATACTATTGACTGTTAGATGGAGGGAAAACACCTTCATATCTCACTTTATGCTGTGACCAATTTCACAGCTGGATTTTATCTTCTCTCTTATTTCATAAAGATAGCTTCAGTGGCCATAATTTGTCAAGTGTTGGGAATATTCAAGACAAAACCTCTCCGTTTCCATACCTAATCCTTATGGAAGCAAAGCATGCAGCTGATGACAGTCTGATTCTCAGTTCTATCTGGTTCAACCAATAATTTAAACTTATCTATTTATAAATATATGGTTGACAGCTTGTAATGTAATTTTCTTTTACACACATGATAATTACACATTATTCCCTTTTTGCCTGGCACACATTGCATATTGCAATATATGCTTGGAAATTTGCAGACTTTTGATACTAATGCAGTTAGTACATTTGCAGATAAAAACACTTGTTCTGATAAACAGAATATTATACCAAACATTAAGCAACTAAACTTTCAACTTTTACTAAACTAATTTTTCCACTCTTAATAAAGGTTAAACAACTTTATATCATTACTGCAGATTATTCCTACAGCTTGTTAGGGATTTGGTTCATTTAGCCATGTGCCTTTATTTAGCAATAAGTCCTGTTGGCTTAATGGTCAACACCTTGTCTCTTTGATCACACAGGGATGTGATTGTTAATGACTGAAATAAATCAAAACCTCACAATACAAGGTTCATTTCAGCTGAATGAATCCTGGATACTGAGGGGCAGAATCAGTGATGCACCTCACAGGAGTTGCAGCTTAGAAGGCATAGCCCAGGGGAAATTCCTTCCTTCCGAAAGTGTTTAGTCTTAAGAAAAGAAGATTGAGGGGAGACCTCATAAGTCTTCAGATATGTTAAGGGCTGTACAAAGAGGATGGTGATTAATTGTTCTCCATGTCCACTGAAGGTAGGACAAGAAGTAATGACTTAATTTGTAGGAAGAAAGGTTCAGGTTAGCTATTAGGAAACATTTTCTAACTGTAAGGATAGCTAAGTAGTGGAATGGTTTACCACAGGATAATGTGGAATCCCCATCGTTGGAGATTTGTAAGAACAGGTTAGAGAGAGACATGTCAGGGATTGTCTAGGTGTACTTGGTCTTTCCTCAGTGTGGTGAGGGTCCCATCCAGCCCTACATTGCTATGATTCACATAAAAGTTGCATAATTGTCTAATATTTTGAGGCTGTTTAAAGGTTTAAAAAATACTTCTAATAACAATCAGAAACTTTAACACTAGGGATCACTAGGATTTCCTTTCAGCATAAATTTCAGCCAAAAGAGAATTTTGTGTGGTATTCTTTTAAAATACATCTTGTTTTCCTAGAATTTTCTAACCTATGCCACCATAGCCCAGAATCTGAGGTATGATACCACCAGCATATTACTCTTGGGCCTATACAGAGCATTTAGAACAAACTGAACTGTCCTCACTTTTGTAAAAGTTGAGGTACCTAACATGGGAGCTTGGTAGCTGATCACTGTCCGTTCCATTTTCATGTTTTCAGTTTACTGCATGAAGTTTTTGTTAGCTTAAAATAGGCAGCTTTAATCTCTTATTTAAAAGAAATGAATTACCCCAGAGGAACTCTGGTGAAACCAGAAGTATCACCACACATGCAGCCCAAGTAAATGATCACAAAACTTTAGATAATCAAATATGCATTAATGTTTCTTTTGGAATGGAACATTTTGCTTGTTTTGCATAGTTATTTTGAAAACCATAAATAATGCATTTCTGTTTTAGTATTCTAAAGCCTGCTGAGTTGTGGTAGTTTTCTTCACAACTACAGAAAGCTAAATTCTGGTCATTAAGGTCATGTGCAGAAAACACTTAGTGAAGCACCTTTGCTTTACAGCAGTTTCTTCAATATGTCTGATTTCAGTAATAAAAAAAGTAGATTTGTTTTGTAATAGGAGTATTATTTCAGAATCCTATTTCAGACACAACTTCAGAAAATGAGGACAGTGTGCGTGGATTCAAAAATTCAAGTATATAATTGCAGGTGTCTCACCATTTCAAAATTAGACTCTCATTTCTTAAATTTTAAAGCACATGGGATGGAAAGACTGGATTGTTGATCCTGTGATGAAGTGGGAATTTTCTGGAATATGCTTAGAAATTCTAGGCATGCCTCAGTTTCCTTCTGTACATTGCATTGCTACCCAGTGGGTGCAAAGGAGACAGGCTCTGTTAGGAAGGCCTGGTCTACACTAGGACTTTAAATCAAATTTAGCAGCGTTAATTCGAATTAACCGCTCAACCGTCCACACTAGGAAGCCATTTAATTCGACCTAGAGGGCTCTTTAGTTCGAATTCGGTACTCCACCCCGACGAGGGGAGTAGCGCTAAATTCGACATGGGTATGTTGAATTAGGCTAGGTGTGGATGCAAATCGAACTTACTAGCTCCGGGAGCTATCCCACACTGCACCACTCTGTTGACACTCTGGACAGCAGTCCGAGCTTGGATGCTCTGACCAGCCACACAGGAAAAGTCCCGGGAAAATTTGAATTCCTTTTCCTGTCTGGACAGTTAGAATCTCATTTCGTGGTTGGACATCGGGGCGAGCTCAGCAGCACCGGCAGCGATGCAGAGCTCTCCAGCAGAGGAGTTCATGTAATCTCTGAATAGAAAGAGGGACGCAGCATAGACTGACCGGGAACTCTTGGATCTGATCGGTGTGTGGGGCGAGGAGTCTGTGCTTTCGGAGCTGCGCTCCAAAAAACGGAATGCAAAGACCTACGAGAAGGTCTCCAAAGCCATGAGAGACAGAGGATACAGCCGGGATGCAACGCAGCGCCGCGTGAAAATCAAGGACCCCAGACAAGGCTACCAAAAAATCAAAGCGGCAAACGGACGCTACAGAGCCTGCCACCACTGCCCCACCAGCGACCATGGACTCTGACGATGGGACAGTGTCAACGGCCAGTTCCTCGGTGATGTTCGCGGATGGGGAAGATGAGGAAGGGTTTGTGGAGGACGAGGCAGGCGACAGCGCTTACAACGCTGGTTTCCCCGACAGCCAGGATCTCTTCATCACCGTCACGGAGATCCCCTACCAACCCTCCCCGGACGTTAACCCGGACCCTGAATCAGGGGAAGGATCACTCGGTAAGTGCTTTAACCATGTAAACTTGTATTCTTAATATAACAGGAATCTGAAGTATGTGAAAAGGAGGTCTCTCTATATATGGGGATAGAACAGAAATCCTCCTGGGAGATCTCCACAAAGCTCTCCTGGAGGTAATCGAAAAGCCTCCAGAGGAGGTTCCTGGGGAGAGCTGCCTTATTGGGTGCTCCGTGGCAGCACACTTTTCCGCGCGAGGCTTTCATGAGGTACTCAGGGAGCATTGCCTCCCCGAGCACGGCTGCATAGGGCCCTGGTTTGTGCTGGCTTTCACGCAGCATGCGCTCTCTATCTCCTTCAGTGACCCTCCTCAGGGCGATCTCGCTCGGAGACTCCTGCATCTAATTAGGGGAATTACTGTAATGTTACGCCTGGTCCAGAGTATTTTTCAAAAAACTCCGGACAGACGGCATAGCACAGACTCAGCACGCTGCTGCGTGACGAGCGTAACGGAAAGCCAAAGAATCAAATGGACGCTCATGGAGGGAGGGGGGACTGAGGACGCAAGGTATCCCACAGTTCCTGCTGTCTCCAAAAAGCATTTGCATTCTTGGCTGAGCTCCAAATGCTTCTAGGGTCAAACACAGTGTCCGTGGTGGGTCAGGGCATAGCTCGGCAATTTACGCACCCACCCCCAGAAGTGAAAGGGAAAACAATCCTCTGTTGACTCTTTTACATGTCACCCTATCTTTACTGAATGCTGAAGATAGATGCGATGGTGCAGCACTGAACACCGACATCCTCACTCCCCCCACGCTATGGATGGCTGATGGTACAATAAGACTGATACCCATCGTCATCATCAGCCTATTGGTACATGGGGCAGTGCAAAAGGACTGGTAACCATGCGTACTAGCATCTGTGAGGTCGATCAAGGGCGCCTGGCCCTAATTTTTCCTGGTAGATGGTGCAGTATGGCTGGTAACCGTCCTCATCATAGCAACAGGGGGCTGAGCTTCATCAGCCCCCACCCTTCATGTGTAAAGAAAAGATTCAATTGCCCCTGGACTAGCAGCAGGATGCTGGGCTCCTCTCCTCCACACTCCTGAATGTCCTATCTGGACTATCATAGCATCTGGAGGCTGCCTTCCACTCATTTCTCACTAACAAGGCACTGTGTCTTATTCCTGCATTCTTTATTACTTCATCTCACAAGTGGGGGGACAATGCTATGGTAGCCCAGGAAGGCTGGGGAAGAATGGAATGAACAGGTGGGGTTGTTGCAGGAGCACCCCTTGTGAATAGCATTCAGCTCATAATCTATGCAGGATCTGACACAGAGAAGCTGTGCTCTCTGGTTCTCTGATACAGTGGTTCTCTAGTACACTTGCCCATATTCTAGGCAGGACTGATTCTATTTTTACATACCAAAAAGGAGGGATTGACTCAGGGAGTCATTCCCAATTTTGGCTTTTGCGCCCCTGGCTAAGAGCAGCCAGGGGCACTTATGACAGCAGCAAATGGTGCAGTGCAAGAGGACTGGTAACCATGCCCATCTTATTACCAATTTATGGTATGGTAGATGGTACAGTATGGCTGGTAACCATCTCTGCTATCATGTAAAAGCAAAAGCATGCTGCTGTGTAGCGCTGCTGGACCGCCTCTGTCAGCGGCATCTAGTACACATACGGTGACAGGCACAAAAGGCAAAATAGGCTCCATGGTTTCCACGCTGTGGCGTCTGCCAGGGCAATCCAGGGAAAACGGGCTTGAAATGATTGTCTGCTGTAGCTTTCCCGGAGGAAGGGATGACTGACGACATTTACCCAGAACCACCCGCGAAAATGGTGTTTGCCCCATCAGGCACTGGGATCTCAACCCAGAATTCACAGAGACAGACTACACTGTGTTCATTGTTTGCCAAAATTTATCTTTGCAAGGAATTCACTCCCTTTTTCCCATCACACAGCTTCGACTGTCTCCAGACCTGCCACAGCATCCCCCTCACAGAGGCTGGCAAAGATTAGGCGGCGAAAGAAAAAGACAGGGGACGAGATGTTCGCTGAAGTTATGGGGCGCTCCTGAGACGAGGTGGACCAGCAGAGCCAGTGGAGGGAGACCCTCTCTCTGTACCAGCGCTCACACAGCGAACGGGAGGAGAGGTGGCGTGAGGAAGACAAGCAGTCGACTCAAACGCTGCTTGGACTAATGAGGGAGCAAACAGACATGCTCCTGCGCCTTGTGCATGTTCTGCAGGACCTCAGGCAGGAGGACAGAGGCCCCCTGCAGTGTATCTGCAACCGCCCTCCCCCGCCACAAAGTCCCATACCCCCCTCACCCAAAATAACCAGAAGGAGGGGCGCCAGAGGCCGTGTAAACTGTCACTGCACCCAAGCAGAGTGCTCAAGTACCGAAAAGCTCTCATAGCCTAATTTTTGAGAAGTCCTTTCCTTCCCGCCTCACCCAAGCCCCCATCCCAGTTTCATCCCCTAACTGTCTAGTTGATAATAAAAAATACTTTTCTGTTAATTACTTTTTCCGTCATGTTCTTTTAGAGGAGACTGTGTTTGAAGGGGGGGAAGGGGGTTGGTAATTTGACAGGACAATCACCTTTACCAGGGTACAGACATGGGGGCAGGATCAGCAGCAGGTCACACACACACTGCAGTCAGTACGCACCCTGGTCGGTATGGGAGGTGGTTTGCAGGTTCTGTGTGGGTGGGGGGGTACGTGACTTTGTAGCGGGGGAGGGGGGTTACAGATCTCATGCAACGGTCCCTGTCCTGGACCACAGAGCCACGCAGCAGAGGAATCTATATCCGTCCTCCCCCGCCAAAAGGCCACATAGCCCACGCACACAGAGTCCCAAAAAGGAGGGATGGCAGGCTCCGTTGAAACATCCAGTCCGGCACTGCAGACCGCTCTGGGAGCAGGAGCCTGTCATTCCTCGAGTTTACAGGCGGTCTTTACATCACCGCACACCCTACCCAGCACAGTCCGTGTCCCAGTTTCAACCCTGTAACGCAAAGTCATCAATAAAGAAACCTTTGTAAAGTTACAGTGGAACATGTATTTTATTTTTATACGTGTGTTGGAAGTTGGGGAAGCGGGGTGGGCGGGGTATGTAACTGCAGATGCTAGTCAACAGTAACTTGGTAAAGAAACGGGCAGGTTCAGCTTCTCTGTAACGAAACTGAACAGTCACAGGTCACGCTGCTCACTGCTCGCTGGTACTTGAAGAGTTCCTTGTCGCTGTGCAAGGCGCCTGCACAGAGCTTCACGAGCCAGGGCATTAGCGGGTAGGCTGGGTCCCCGACGATCACTATAGGCATCTGCACATCCCCAAGACTTATTTTGTGGTCCGGGAAGAAACTACCTTCCTGCAGGCGTCTAAACAGACCAGAGTTCCTGAAAACAAGCACGTCATGAACTTTGCCTGGCCACCCGACGTTGATGTTGGTAAAACGTCCCCCATGGTCCACCAGTACTCGCAGCACCATTGAAAAGTAGCCCTATTTCTCAGCAGCTGACTGTGGAAGAGGTGGATGATAAGGTGCGAGGAGTTGACAACGGCCATAACTGCAGCGGGATCCGTGCTCAAAGTGCTGTGGCGCCCGCGCTGTCACTGAGCAGAAAAGTGCACGAACAGATTGCCCGCAGGCGCTTTCAGGGAGGGAGGGAGGGCGTGATTGACGGTTGAATGATGACAGTTACCCAAAACCACCCTCGACACATTTTTTTCCCCCAGCAGGCATTGGGGGCTCTACCCAGCATTCCAATGGGCAGCGGGGAGTGCGGGAACTGTGGGATAGCTTCCCACAGTGCACCGCTTCCAAAGTCGACGCTGGCCCCGTTACTGTGGACTCAGACAGTCGAATTAGTGTATTTAGTGTGGATACACAAATTCGACTTCATAAGGTCGATTCCACAAATTCGAATTAAGTAGATTCGAAATAGTCTTGTAGTGTAGACGTACCCGAAGTTAGGCAGGGGGGCTACCCAAAATCCATGTCACAGTCCATTGGGGGAAATCAAGAGGCCAGAGGGAAAACACTGAGGCAGGCAGGAGGCTGGGAGAGGTATACCTGGCTATTATGATACCCTGTATGTGTTATCCCACCTAATAGAACATTGGATGATGTCACTATCCATATAAATAGCTAATCCTGCTAAATTACTATGGTAGTGAGCACTATAGATTAATTATGGATTGTTTAAAAATATACTTCTGTTTATAAATTTAAAATATCTCCTTATCCTAGTATTATGAAAAAGAGAAAATAGGGGCACCATTAATTATTTTGTATACCTCTATCATAATCATTATTCACCTCATTTCTGTAAACCATCTCAATCTTTTTATTCTCTCCTCAGATGACATTTTTATTTATGTATATCATTAGGAAATTTCCACTGAGATGTTATGTTTCCTATCCAGTGCTGGCCAGAGGCAGACAAGAGACATTCTATTTTGTACATAAGAACGTCCACGCTAGGTCAGACAAATGATCCATCTAGCCCAGTATCCTGTCTCTGACAGTGACCAGTGTCAGATGCTTCATAGGGAATGAACAGAACAGGGCAATTTTGAATGATTCATCCCCTGTCATCCAGTCCTAGCTTCGGGCAGTTGGACGGTTAGGACACCCAGAGCATGGAGTTGCATCCATGACCATCTTGGCTAATAGCCATTATTGGACCTGTCCTCCAGAAACTTTATATTATATGTATATTGTATATAATATAGTATAAAGAGGGCAAGGAAGATATTAAAGAAACAGCTGATTAAAGTGAACAGAAGCCTAAAAAGCATTCATCATTCAGATACTAGTATCCAAATCCTAATGATTTCATTGGGGTTTATGTGCATGAGTAACCTAGGGAAGAATTAGATACAAAGAATGGGTGAAAAGCACAATAAACCTATTTAAGGAAGCAAAGAAACAGGAGAAGTTCTAAATCTGTGTGACTCTCAGACAGTAAATGCATTGCCAGTGAGTCAAAGAGGAATTTAGAGCACAGAGGCAGAAAGGGTCATTGTGATCAAGTGATGGTGGGTCTGTATTTTTATTGTGCCAAAATTTAAAAATGCTCCTTTATTTGGCACTTGCAGTTTTGCAACTATCAATCAATTACATCTTCAGTCAACAAATTGCAGATTCAAGTGAGAGCAATAGGGGTGGGATTATCAGAAACACTCTTCACATGCTTAACTCTTCCCACATTGAAGTCAATAGGAATTTTATCTTTGACTTCAATGGGAGGAGAGTGAGACCACTGCTGAACACTTTTGAGAAAAAATCTTCCCAATTGATTAGGTAGGTGTCTAAATTCCATTATTTACACTTTGCAAATGATTGTGCCCACACTTTTGTTTCTACTGTTAATTGCAGGTATAAAATTATAGGCTGGGGCAAAAGATGCAAGAATTAACTTTTTAACCCACCCAATTAGTAGGTTATATGGCTATGTAAACACAAAATGGCTATAAAGGAAGGTATAAGGTCCTGTAAGTGAATTGGGAATCTGTACAAAGACATGCAAGTCTGTTTCTTTTATGTTTGTATATTTTGATGAGAGTTTTATTTAAATGTACTTGTAAAATGACCTGAGTTAAACAGGTGGGTGGCACCTGGCTTACACAAAATCTTTACCTTCACCTTTGTATGCACTTCATTAGTTCTTTAGAGGTTGGCCAACACTATAATTATTTTGACTGTGAAAATCCATCTAAAATACAACCAGAAGAAACAGCTGGTTCTTCTTCGAGTGCTTGCTCATGTCCATTCCATATTAGGTGCGTGTGCTCGCCACATGCACCAGTGCTAGAAGTTTTTTCCTCAGCAGTATCTGTAGGGGACCAGCTCTGACGCCCTCTGGAGTGGCATTGTGCAGTATAAGGGGCACCGCCGACTCCGCCCACACTCAGTTCCTTCTTGCCGCCAGTGATGGTGCTGGAACATCCGCAGCTTTGGCTAGCATTGTTTCATTCTCTGTTCTTGCGAACTTTGAAAACCTGTAATATAGTTGTATATAGGTAGTAGTTTATACGTTACCCTTAGTAGTTGTTCTCAAACTCTTCGTTAGTCCCGAACAGGACTCAGTTGCGGGATGGAGCATTCCCTGGTCCCTAGGTTTTAAGCCCTGTGATTGTTGAAAATGGCATATGCCCATCAGCGATCTGCATAATATCTGCTTACGATGCTTGGGCAAGGGGCACAAAAGCAACAAGTTCTTCAAAGCAAGGACAAAAAAGGAGTAGGACAGTCACTTAAAGATGCTCATAATGGAGTCGACAACTCACTCTGGCACCGGAGCAATGGTCCGACTTAGCACTGCGGCATCAGTGCACAGCACTCTGGCAGCGCCGTCCACGGGCCGGCACTGGTCCTGCTCTGCGGCTCTGGCTAAGAAGCCAAAGAAGGCAGGGAGGGAAAGATCCCCTACTTCCTGAAAGGAAAAAGGGAGGTCGGGGGGTGAGCTAAGAGCCACGCCAGGCAGCTCAATGCCCCTTTCGGGAAGTCAGGCCCCAGCTCAAGCTGAGCGGTGCATCCCATCCCATGCTTTGCTTGCAACTCTGGATAGCGGTACAGGCCTCCGCCAGCTCCAAGTGCCATTAATGCCCAAGGATCTGCAGGCAGCTCAGAAGATCCTGACGCTTCTGGTGCTGCCCACACCGGCTCCGGCGGTACCCAGGTCTCGGTGTAAACCCGCCTTGGGGCCTCTGTATGTGTCCCTGCCTCAATGGCACCATTCCCCATCGCATGGAACATCCTGCCACTGCTCGCCCATCTGAAGCTGTCACGCCTCAGACAGGCAGGCTCAACAGAGCCCCCTTCAGTCTCCGGACATTACGCACAGACAACGGGGTTCGAGGCATACTTCGCCAGACCCTCCTTGGGCGCTATGATTACAACGTGTGGCAGGCCATGGGCAAATTCAAGGCTTCACTTCCCAAGGGGTCCAGGAAAGAATTACAGGCGATTCTCAAGTAGGGCACAGTGGCAGCCAGAGCAGCCCTCCAGGTGGCTTCAGACGCGGCGGACTCTGCAGCCCGCCCCATGGCCTTAGCCATCTCCATGCGGTGAGCTTCCTGGCTGCTCCTCTTGGGCTTGTCCACCGAGGCTCAGCAGTTGATGCAGGACCTTCCCTTTGATGGCCAGGCCCTATTTGCAGAACAGACTGATACCAAGCGGCATGGTTTAAAGGACTCCCGCACCACCGTGAAAACACTGGGGCTGTATTTTAAATGCTCAATCAGAGCTGAAATCAGCTGTGGTGAGAGTGTTTCTGCCCAGCCTACTACTAGCTAAAAAATCACTGAGAGCCCAAATCACTTGCGCTGGGGCAGTGTTTCTGAAAAGAGCTGACAATTACTAAGAGACTGGTGTTCAGAAATCACAGCAGAGAGGCAGGTGGCAGCAGAAGGTGACTGACAGTCGGCTCCCGGGCGAGTGGCTGGTGAGGCAGCGAACAGAATGAGCGGCTGCTGGGTCAGCCAGCGGAGTGGAACCATGGCTAGTGGGGGGAGGAATAGCTCAGTGGTTTGAGCATTGGCCTGCTAAACACAGCGTTGTGAGCTCAATCCTTGAGGGGACCATTTAGGGGTCTGGGGACTGGTCCTGCTTTGAGCAGGAGGTTGGAGTATATGACCTCCTGAGGTCCCTTCCAACCCTGATATTCTGTGTCCCAGACCCAGAACGTAAGCGGTTCAAACCGCAACAGCCTTGAGGACAAGGGAGCCAGTCTTGGCAGGACCTGCCTCACAAGAAGGCCAAGGGCTACAAGCACTGCCCGAGCCACCCACCTCTACCCCTGCTTCCGGCACTGATGCATGTGACAAGCACACACACCTAATATGGATGGACATGAGCAACACATCTCAAAGGACACCAGTTACGGAAAAGGTAACTGTCTTTTTATGTACAGTGATGTATAGACTACTAGCTACAAGTCAACAGGACAGAAGGATGTGTTGAGGTGGGAAAGATATATAGAGAAAATATTTTGAAGTGGTCTTTGTGTCTTACGCTATCTTTTTAAAATGCCTTTTATCAATTAATGCCTTAATGTCTGCTTAGCTTGTTTATAGGAAAGGGCACGAAAGGTGACTAAATAATGTTTAAGGAACTAAATGCAGCTTTTATTGCCTACAAATGTGCATAAATTGATTTTAAATAATTTGTGGAATTTCATATAACTACACATTGATCATAAACATTTTTCCTAATCTAGTAAGATGTTTTCTTACTTTGTATAAACATTAACATTTTATCATAGTTGCATAATTTATTCAACTATGAAAGCTATAGACTCTCAACTCTTTTCTTAAAAAAAAAAAAAAAAAAAAGATAAAGCAAGATAGCTTTCAGGCTAATGTTTCTATTTGATCAGGATGAGTAAAAGCAAAACCATCTGTTTTTCTAGACAGCTGATTCAAGAATACCTGTTTAAAAACTGTATTCTAGGTAAGAGGGAGATATTAGTTTTCTTTCTTTCAGTGAGATGAAAGGGCTGCGGCCTGCAACAAAGCAACTCCAATAGAAAATAAAGCTTCAAATGTATCACATCAAAGACACTTCTCCCATTGTTAGACTCTCCTAGACAGGCGAAAATTGGCTCATTAAAAGCAGGAGAAGTACATTGTTTACATTAGCAGGGCCTGATTTACAGCATGCAATGGCTGCCATATTTATATCACCTTGAGGTCTGCTGCCGCAAGAGAGCACTTCAACTTGCATATGATGGCTCCTTTGAAGGTGCATTCTCTTGAAAAGGATGGCTGTGATTGCCCCTGTTCAGTTTTCACACTCTTTTCTTCACTAATTAGGTTGTTACCGATTGAGCAATATCTAGTTGTTCAGGCATAAAACAACATAGCTCTATCTGCAAAGTTAGCTGCATAATTACATTGATTAAGCAGTAGAGTGCTACAAATGCTGTCTTTCTTCAGTATTTAAGTCCTTGTACTTGTGAGACCTTGATATTGTTGGCCATTTGGGCAATGTTTGTCTAATTGCTGGGAATATTTTTTGCAGAGACTTTATCAAAATAAATGTGACATAACTATTACAGAACAATGTTACTACATTTCCTTAAGTCATTTCAGAAAAGGCAGGGCATTAGAGCATGAAAAATACTTCTGGTCTGGGGAAAAAAAATTAATGTGATTTTTGTTTTGCCCCTCAAACTCTCCAGGGTGCAGCTGCCAGAGAAAAGTGTACAGATCTATCATTCTTCATTAGTATGTCAGTGCAGGCTAGAAATTTGGAAGTAGGCAACCAGAGGTTTTTCTTGTGTTTTCTTCATCACAAAAAAGTGAAGGAGATGCTCAGCTACTGTGGTGATGTGTAAGTGCCACATTAATACCTTGATAGGTAGATTGATGCAGAGATTAAATCAAATCAAACAGAGATTAAAAATGATCTGAGTCCAAATGGATTAGTTCCCACATAGCCTGAATCAGATCCATCATTTCTTAATATTTCTGTTTTACTTTTTATTTTGTTGTTTGAGAGCATTGATTTGGATATGTTTAGGGTGAAAGGATGTCTGGGATACACAGAACTCATTTCTAATATTTTGTTTACTACTGTTTTATCTTGGTGATAATGAAGGCATCAACCAGTGTAAAATGCCAGTTGTTATGCTAACTGACCTGACATTAACAAACTCATAATTGTACAGTTAAGGTACACCCTGTACACTGTAATGTCTTTAGATCTCCTTTGGGATCGTAATGGTCACACAAGTCTTTGACTAGTTTCAGCTCAACTTCCTTCTGATCTATATTTGAGGCCTAATTTTTTGTAACCTGTATGTCATCCATGTCTAGTCCATCCCTGTATCATTTTGGCAAATGAGACTTCTCTTTCTGTCCCCTGCTAATAGTTGGATTAGCTTTATCCACAGCTTTTATGCCATTTGTATGGATTCAACCTATCCTACTGTTGTTCTGACTATAGAACAAGTAGTATCTATCTCCATCCGGCAACTGGAGTGTCATGCACATTATCACAGCCATGATGCCTACAGGGACCCTCAAGGCTGTTGGCAGCATCTTATTGTCAACCCCTCAATCTTTCAGATATGCTCTATCTTAGGTTAACTAGATTTATTGCTCACAGGGTTCTTCTCTGTTAAGCAAAACCTATGTTAGACATAGGATGCAAAGAAAAACCTAAAGAGAGGGTGATCTCTTAAGTGAGTCTCTCTCTAATACTATTCTGATTTTTTTTCATTCACACATTTTATAGAAGCTGTAACTGGTTTTGTCATTAAGTAATAGGGCTGGTATTTTCAGCCCTTCAGATTTTACATTAAATGACTTACTTTGATTATCAGTTGCCAGTCAAATTTAACTTTGAATCAGTATTATAGTGGAAAGGGTTTTCCTTTTGCTAAGAGGAGGACACTGATAATGTTAAGTGGCTTTTTAAATTTGACAAAATTCTTGACACTTAAATCTAGACATCAGGGTATAATCTTCTTAACACATTTTTTCTCCTAACAATAGTTATACATAGGCTTGGAAGGATTAGATTTTTATCTGTAAATGTTGGTAAACATCAATTTCAAGCCAATGGAAAAATATATCTATCGATAATAATTGAAATGTACAGATAGGTAAAGTAAGAAAAAAGCTGCTTGAGAGCTCAATAGAGTTTAATTAAAGGATATTTACTTTGTATGGTTGATGACAATTTGTTGTAATAGTTATAAAGCTTTAACTTGATTCTCAGCATCTACTGTCATTAAATAAGTATAGCTTGGCTTAACAGTGAAATCCTTGCTGATCTTAAACACAGGAAGTGGAAGATTGGTCAGATGACCAGAAAGGAGTATAAAAATATTGCTCAGGCATGCAGGAGTGAAATCAGGAAGGCCAAATCACACTTGGAGTTGCAACTAGCAAGAGATGTTGAAAATAACAAGAAGGGTTTCTTCAGGTATGTTAGCAACAAGAAGAAAGTCAAGGAAAGTGTGGGCCCCTTGCTGAATGAGAGAGGCAACCTAGTGAGAGAGGATGTGGAAAAAGCTAATGTACTCAATGTTTTTTTTTTGCCTCTGTCTTCACGAACAAAGTCAGCTCCCAGACTGCTGCACTGGGCAGCACAGTATGGGGAGGAGGAGATGAGCCCTCTGTGGAGAAAGAAGTGGTTCAGGACTATTTAGAAAAACTGGATGAGCACAAGTCCATGGGGCTGGATGCTCTGCATCCGAGGGTGCTAAAGGAATTGGCGGATGTGATTGCAGAGCCATTGCTATTATCTTTGAAAACTCATTGTGATCGGGAGAGGTTCCAGATGCCTGGAAAAAGGCTAATGTAGTGCCCATCTTTAAAAAAGGGAAGGAGGAGGATCCGGGGAACTACAGGCCAGTCAGCCTCACCTCAGTCCCTGGAAAAATCATGGAGCCAGGTCCTCAAGGAATCAATTCTGAAGCACTTAGAGGAGAGGAACGTGATCAGGAACAGTCAGCATGGATTCACCAAGGGCAAGTCATGCCTGACTAACCTAATTGCCTTCTATGACAAGATAACTGGCTCTGTGGACGAGGGTAAAGCAGTGGATGTGTTACTCCTTGACTTTAGCAAAGCTTTGTCTCCCACAGTATTCTTGCTGGCAAGTTAAAGAAGTATGGGCTGGATGAATGGACTATAAGGTGGATAGAAAGCTGGCAAGATCATCAGGCTCAATGGGTAGTGATTGATGGCTCCATGTCTAGTTGGCAGTTGGTATCAAGCAGAGTGCCCCAAGGGTCGGTCCTGGGTCCGGTTTTGTTCAATATCTTCATTAATGATCTGGAGAATGGTGTGGACTGCACCCTCAACAAGTTTGCAGATAACACTAAACTGGGAGGAGCGGTAGATACGCTGGAGGGTAGGGATAGGATTCAGACAAATTAGAGGACTGGGCCAAAGGAAATCTGATGAAGTTCAACAAGGACAAGGGCAGAGTCCTGCACTTATAACGGAAGAATCTCATGCACTGCTACAGACTAGGGACCCAATGGCTAGGAAGCAGTTCTGCAGAAAAGGACCTAGGGGTTACAGTGGACGAAAAGCTGGATATGAGTCAACAATGTGCCATTGCTGCCAAGAAGGCTAACAGCATTTTGGGCTGTATAAGTAGGGGCATTGTCAGCAGATCGAGGGATGTGATCATTCCTCTCTATTCTGCATTGGTGAGTCCTCATCTGGAGTACTTTGTCCAGTTTTTGGCCCCACACTACAAGAAGGATGTGAAAAAATTGGAAAGAGTCCAGGGGTGAGCAACAAAAATGATTAGGGGGCTGGAGCACATGACTTATGAAGAAAGGATGAGGGAACTGGGATTGTTTAGTCTGCAGAAGAGAAGAATGAGGGAGGATTTGATAGCTGCTTTCAGCTACCTGAAAGAGGGTTCCAAAGAGGATGGATCTAGACCAGGGGTTGGCAACCTTTCAGAAGTGGTGTGCCAAGTCTTCATTTATTCACTCTGATTTAAGGTTCTGTGTGCCACTAATACATTTTAACGTTTTTAGAAGGTCTCTTTCTATATCTATAATATATAACTAAACTATTTTTATATGTAAAGTAGATGAGGTTTTTAAAATGTGTAAGAAGCGTCATTTAAAATTAAATTAAAATGCAGAGCCCCCCGGACCGGTGACCAGGACCTGGGCAATGTGAGGGGCACTGAAAATCAGCTCGTGTGCTGTCTTTGGCATGCGTGCCATAGGTTGCCTATCCCTGATCTAGACTGTTCTTAGTGGTAGCAGATGACAGAACAAGGAGTAATGGTCTCCAGTTGCAGTGGGGGAGATTTAGGTTGGATATTAGGACAAACTTTTTCACTAGGAGGGTGGTGAAGCACTGGGATGCTAGGAGGTGGTGGAATCTCCTTCCTTAGAGGTTTTTAAGGTCAGGCTTGACAAAGCTCTGGCTGGGATGATTTAGTTGGGGATTGGTCCTGCTTTGAGCAGGGGGTTGGACTAGATGACCTGAGGTGCCTTCCAACCCTGATATTCTAGGGTTCTATAGTCTGACCCCTTTATTGTCTCACTCCCCCATAATTTTCAGCAATCATGAACATTTGAATATGTAAAAACTGGAAAAAATAAAATCTTAAAACCCATAATTTTGGACAACTGTAAAAATTTAAATGGATAAACATTGAATGGATAAAACTAAAAGGCCATTTTTCAATTTGGTTGCAAAATTTTATAAACTCTGATAGCTGAATGATTTAAATATAGATTCTACAAGAAATTTCTGTCTGAATTGTTGAGTGCTGTTTATACAGTTCTTGCAATGAGCATGATGGCTTATGATGTTATCAGAGCCTGTTGAATCCTTAATCACTTTGTCCTGTACATTATGTTGGTAGTCACACAGAAAATTCAAGAAGTGCTTCGAGCAGCAATGAGTTGGCAGAAACCTTTTCTGATAGACTCAGACTTTAAGGTCAGAAGGGACTATCATGATCATCTGGTCTGACCTCCTGCACATTGCAGGCAACAGAACCATACCCACCCACCCCTGTAATAGATCTCTAACCTCTGGCTGAGTTACTGAAGTCTTCACATCATGGTTTAAAGATGTCAAGTTACAGAGAATTTGCCATTTACACTAGTTTAAACCTGCAAGTGATCCAGGCCCCATGCTGCAGAGGAAGGCGAACTCCCCCACCCCCCCGAGTCTCTGCCAATCTGACCCAAAAATTCCTTCCTGGTCCCAAATATGGCAGTCAGATAGTCCCTGAGCATGAGTGGAAGACCTACCAGGCAGATACCTGGGAAAGAATTCTTTGAAGTAATGCAGAGCCCTCCCCAACTAGTGTCCCATCTCCAGCTGTTGGGGATTTTTGCTACTGGCAGTCACCAATTGGCCACATGTCATTGTATACAGTCCCATCATACCATCCCCTCCATAAATTTATCAAGCTCAGTCTTGAAGCCAGTTAGGATTTTTGCCCTCACTTCTCCCCTTGGGAGGCTTTTCCAGAACTTCACTCGTCTGATGGTTAGAAGCCTTTGCCTAATTTCAAGCCTAAATTTGTTGATGGTCAGTGTATATCCATTTGTTCTTGTGTCCACATTGGCGCATAACTTAAACAACTCCTCTCCCTCCCTGCTATTTATCTCTTTGATGTATTTATAGAGAGCCATCATATCTCCCTTCAGCCTTCTTTTGGTTAGGCTAAACAAGCCAAGCTCTTTGAGTCTCCTCTTGTAAGGTTGGTTCTTCTTCCAGTACTTGCTCATGTCGATTCCATTCTAGGTGTGTGCGCACTGACATGCACAGTTTTCAGAGACTTTTGCTTTAGTGGTATCTATAGGGTCAGCTATGGTGCCCTCTGGAGCGCTGCATTCATGCGTCAATATATCAGGTGCCGCCAGCTCTATGCCCTCTCAGTTCCTTCTTACCGCCCGTGGTGCTTGGTCGGAGCGCCTCTTACCCTTGCCTCGCAAGAAGTCAGTGATTTCTTTCCCTTTCGATTTTGTGTTCCAGTTGTAAATAGTTTTGTTTGTTATAGATTAGTTAGTAAGTAGCTGTTAAGTAGTGTAGTTAGTCAGTTAGGTTCCAGGTGAGGCATGCCCCCATCGCTGGATTTTAAGCCCTGTGCTGACTGTAATAGACCTATGCCTGTTAGTGACCCACATGGCAACTGTCTGAAGTGCCTGGGGGGAATCCCATGTCAAAGAAAAGAACTTTCATCTCAGGACACACACAGAACTCAACATTCGTTTGAGGGCCCTCCTCATGCAGGCCTCTCTCCGCCCAGCCTCAGAGCCAGCCCGGCTAGACGCAATGTCCAGCACTTTGGCCTCAGTGCATAGTGCACCCTTGGCACTGGGCTCTACCTGGTACCGATCCCCTTTGCCACTGCCAATGAAGAAGTCTAAGAAGCGGGACCTGGCACCCAGCAAGACAGACCTGGGGCATTGGGTAAAGAACCCTGTTCAGGCTGCCAACCTACACTGGAGCCGCAAGGGGACACATCCCTGAGGGGACCTCCTACCCCCCTAAGGGATTCGACTCTGGGGAGCAATAGGAGACCCAGACTGATGGCAGAGTCAATGCCTTTCTGGCACCCAGAGAGCAAAGGACTCTCCCAGCGCATGCAGCGATGGACCTGGCAAAGGCTCCCTACAAAGCAAGACAGCCATTAAAGCCTCCCAGAAGGCGAGTGAATGCTGTCGGTCTCCGGAGCCAAGGCAGAGCCCTTTGTCACCACCCACTGGTCTCCACATCAATCCAGGTCACTGGTTCGCTGCCACAGATCGCCGGTACTATGCTCCTGGTCTCTGCCCTTGTGTCAAGACTCAGCCAGAGGGAAGCGCCGGTCAATGTATTGTCAGCCCGGGTCATATTCATGCTGACCATCTCCACGCCGACAATCATCGTCACCTAGGCCATGGGATGTACCCCAACACGGCGCCTCTCCCCCTACTCCTGGCATCAATCTGACTACTCAAGGCACCAGTCACCCACAGTGATGGTTAACTGCCAGACTCAGGTGTCAACGGCCCCGCCAAGGTCACCAGGAGAGGAAGTTCAGCTCCTTTCTGAGACAGCATCATCATGTCTGTGCTCTGGAGGCTGCTTCCACGTCAGTGATGCTGTCCAGGCAGCAGGGTCAGTGGCCAGCACAATGGCCTTACTGGAATGCTAATGCCCCCGTCTCACCAATCGTTGGTCGCCGCACTGGACAAGTACCAAATGGCACCGACAGTACCAGGCTTGGTGCATGAAGCGCAAGTAGACACTGAAGTGGAGGGACAGGTGCCCATCCTGAGACTCCCTTCCCCCATGGGGGATGATGCACCAGGCCCTCCCCCAGTGGTTCAGTCATCCTCATCCTCTCCAGATAAGGCTGTGGCAAGGTCCTTTTATGCTAGTCCACCAGACAACTTTAAGGAGCACCAAGCCCTGCTCCAAAGAGTGGCTACTAACTTAGGCCTAGCGGCAGAAGAGATGGCGGAGCAATCAGACACTTTGTTTAATGTGCTCTCTGCATATACCCCCGCACGTGTCGCACTCTTGGTGCACGAAGGGGTCCTAAAGATTGCCAAAGCCCTCTGGCAAACCCCGTCCTCAATCTTGCCCACTTCCAGGAGGGCTGAGAAAAAGTATTTCATCCCCACGGAGGGGTTTGAATACTTATACACTCACCAGCCCCTGGGGTCATTGATTGTTTTGGCAGCCAACGAAAAGGCTGTGTTTTGAGCGTATGTTTGAGAGCGATGCCCCAGTCAACTCCCTGGATCTGCCTGTCTTTTCCTCAATCGTCTCCGTCCCTACTGTTCGGCCTGGTTGTGGGTTACCTTGGACTGCTGGGTGCTAGAGATTGTGTCGTTGGGCTAAATCCTCCAGTTTTCAGCCACCACCCCCTTCCTACTCCCCTCTCTTTCCCGCTCCTCTTCAGGGACCCTTCTCATGAGCAATTCCTTGTTCAGGAGGTAGACTGCCTCCTACAACTGGGGCGGTGGAGGAGGTCCCTCAGGAAATGACGGGGGAAAGGTTTCTACTCCTGCTACTTCCTGATCCCAAAAGCAAAAGGGGGACTAAGTCTGAGACCCATTCTGAACCTATGGCAACTCAACAAGTATCTCAAGAAGTTGAAGTTTTGCATGGTTTCACTATGGCCTCCATCATCCATTCCCTGGATCTGGGAGACTGGTACACCACTCTCAACTTGAAAGATGCTCATTTCTATATCTCTATATTCCAACAGTTTCTCCATTTTATGGTGGGCCAGTGCCATTTCCAGTTCAAAGTGCTTCTCTTTGGCCTCTCCTTGGCCCCACAGGTATTTACTAAATGTATGGCCCTGGTAGCCGCTTATCTGAGGTGTTGGGCAGGGGGTATCCAGGTCTATCGTTATCTCAATGATTGGCTCATCAAGGGCAGGTCGCAGGATCAAGTGCAGAATAGTCTCGAACTTGTGTGGTCCACCTGTCATTACCTGGACCTGTTAGTGAACAAAAAGAAATCAACCCTCGTACCAGTGCAATGAATAGAGTTATTGGGGCAGTCCTTGACTCCATGTGGACCAGAGCCTTCCTTCTGGAGGCCTGTTTCTGAGCCATGTCACACTTGATTTCCCTTGTAAGGGGCCACCCGCTCACCACCTCCTGCACTTGCCTAAGGTTGCTAGGCTATATGGCTGCCTGTACTTACGTGGTCCATCATGCTGAGCTTCTCCTCCAGCTGCTGCAGGCGTGGTTGGTTTCAGTCTGCATCCCCAACAAGCATGATTTGGACCTGGTAGTCAAGGTGCCGGACCATATCTGGTCATCATTGGCCCACCTGGGCGAGCTCAGTACACAAGGCTACTGGTCTGGAGTTGGCCGCTCCCTCCCCATAAATGTCAGGGAGCTCAGGGTGGTTCGCTTGGCCTGTCAGGCTTTTTCGTCCCACATACAATGCGAAGTGATTCAAGTCCTGATGGACTACACTGCCACAATGTTTTATATGAACAAGCAAAGCGGAGCCAGGTCATCGGCTCTCTGCCAGGAAGCACTCCGGCTTTGGGACTTTTGTGTGCAGCATGTCATTCATCTCGTGGCAGTGCATCTCCCCGGATCCAGGAACGTATTAGCAGATTGCCTCAGCAGAGCCTTCTCGTCCCACCATGAATGGTCACTCCACCCTGAGGTGGTCAGTGGGATCTTCTGAAAGTAGTGATCTCCCCAGGTAGATTTGTTCATGACTCACCAGAACAGGAAATATCACCTGTTCTGCTCATTTCAGGAGACAATGCCAAGGTTATCTTGATAGTTCTGGCTTGGGCTTGCCAACACTGGTTTGGCACGCTGACGGACCGGTCAGTGATGACCCCGATGCAGCTGCCCCACTGGCCAGATCTCCTGTCCCAGAATCACAGCAAGCTCCTGCACCTGAATCTAGCAGCACTGCAGCTAAGAGCTTGGTTAACTGCTGAAGAGCAGGAGTGCTCAGCCTGCGTCCAGCAGATCCTACTGGGTAGTAGAAAGCCCTCCACTAGAGCAATCTGTGTGGCCAAATGGAAATGATTCATGTGCTGGGCCTCTACCCAGGAGGTTAGGCCTGAGCGGGCCTCGCTGCAGTCGATCCTGGACTACCTTATGCATCTCTAGCTCCAGGGCTTGTTCCTTTCATCAATTAAGGTCCACTTGGCTGCCATATCAGCCTTTCACTCTCTATTCCAGGGCAGGTCGGTCTTCACTCATAACATGATGGTCTGATTCTTGAAAGGTCTGGAGCAACCCTACCCCCAAGTCCAGGACTCAGTCCCTCCATGGGACCTGAATCTGGTGCTCGCATGGCTCATGAAAGCCCCCTTTGAGCCTTTGGCATCCTGTTCCCTTCTTCTTCTCTCCTGGAAGGTGTCATTCCTGGTGGCAATAACTTCTACCTGAAGGGTCTCTGAGATTAGGGCAGTTACCTCGGTTACCACCCTATAAGGTATTCTTCAAGGACAAGGTCCAGCTGTGGCTGCATTCAGCTTTCCTGCCCAAGGTGGTTTCAGTTTCACATGAGCCAGGACATATTTTTGACAGTTTTCTTCCGAAAGCCTCATACATCTGAGGAGGAATGTAGGTTGCACTCCCTGGACTTCAGGAGAGCCCTAGCTTGCTACATCGAGAGAACAAAGCCATTTTGCAAGTTGATGCAGTTGTTTGTTGCAGTGGCAGATGGGATGAAAGGTCATCCAGTGTCCACTCAGAGAATCTCATCTTGGATCACTGCCTGCATCCGATTTTGCAATGATCAGCCAAAGGTGCCTCCACCAGTGATTGTAACTGCTCAGTCAACTGGAGTGCAAGCTTTGGCAGCGGCTTTCCTAGCCCATGTGCCAATTCCAGATATCTACAGGGCCACCACCTGGTTATCCATTCACATGTTCATGTCTCACTATGCGCTTACCCAGCAAGCCCGAGATGACACAGGTCTTGGTAGAGCAGTATTACAAGCTGCGCATCTGTGAACTCCAAGCCCACCTCCAGAGATACTGCTTGTGAGTCACCTAGAAGCAAATGACTTGAAGAAGAAAAAACATAGCTAGTAACTACCTTTTATAACTGTTCTTCTTTGAAATACGTTGCTTATGTCCATTTCATTACCCGCCCTCCTGCCCCTCTGTCAGAGTCGTTGGCAAGAAGGAACTGAGAGGGCGTAGGGCTGGTGGCGCCTAATATACTGACGTGTGAGCTCAGCACTCCAGAGGGCGCCACAGATGACCCTATGGATGCCGCTAAGGCAAAAGTCTCCAACAGCTGTGCACGTGGGCGTGCACACACCTAGAATGGAATGGACATGAGCAACACATCTTGAAGTTATGAAAGGTAGGTAACCATTTTTATCCATTCCTCAGATCATCCTACTAGCTCTTCTCTGCACCTGTTCCAGTTTGAATTAATTTTTCTTAAAGATGAAAGACCAGAACTGCACACTGTATTCCAGACGAAGTCTCGCCTGTGCCTTCTGTAATGGTACTAACACTTCCCTGTCCACAGGAAACACCTCCTTTTCTCAGATATCTGGAAGTTGAGAGAATGAAAGCTGACTGAAATCCTGCAGCTCTAGGTGAGCACTGAGATTCACTCTTTCTCGGATTCTGAAGTGGCATAGGATTGTATTAAGTGAAACTACAGACTTCTGAGGCTATGTCTACACTACCGCCGTAAGTCGACCTTAGTTACGCAACTCCAGCCACGTGAATAATGTAGCTGGAGTCGACATAGTTTAGGTCGACTTACTGTGGTGTCTACACTGTGCTGGGTCGATGGGAGATCTCGTTCCCTGTGGGGTACCAGGGTTGACCGAAGAATGCTCTGCTGTTGTTTTAGCGGGTCTTCACTAGACCCTCTAAATCGATTCTTGGTGCATCGATCTCTGGAGTGTCAGTGCCATGATAGTGTAGACATAACTTGAGTTATTCATTATTTAACTCCGTTAAACTGCTTTGCGTCAAGTTTTGAGTTGATAAAATGTTAAACGTGCTGTTTTTTGCACTTTGTTCAAGTTTGACTTTGCTTCATTGGTATTTCAACATCACAATACCATTTATGTAATGATGTGAAAGCCAGACATCGAAAACATAGCCATTGATCAGTCTAATAAATTTTTTCGATCTCATGGCAATCTCATGTACTAGTCTAAGTACCAAATTAGCAATTACAAGGTTAATATCCTTGATGTTTTGAGTTTGAATTAACAGGTTTTCCTGACTATTTGAAGAAGAGCTGCAGGTAACAAAGCAGAGCTTATATTTCAGTCCTTTCCTAGCTCTATATATTTCTGGCTTCCCCTAGCTGTCATCTTATTGCTGTATTTTACTCGCACCTAATTGCATATAGTAATAAACATAGAGATGCAGCTCCTTGGCTAATGTAGAGAGCTATGCTTATTTACACACAGTGAAGGTGTTAACAACGTTACTGTATTGTTCCTTAAACTATTTTAAATCTTTTCAGTGTCATACAGGTAGCAAGGATGGTTTGCTAGTAACTAGGCCAAATGTCCTAAGAAGTTTTGAGTCTTTTAAAACGATTCTCCTCCTGACCTCCTCCCTCCATGCAGTAAGAGCTGTTTGTTGTGAGAACAGATTGTTAGAAAGCCTGAAAAGTTTTGCACTCGGGAGAAGGTGGTTGTGCTTAGCTTAGAACTCTGGGAGGTTTCTGTTTAAATGGCAGAGTAGTTGATTATTGTACAACTCTCATTTATTTTTGACATTTTGTTAGAAGCTGTGGCTCCCTAATTGGGAAAATAATCCAAATATTTTAAATTTGACTTTATCAGATGCTCTTGATAAAAATTTACCATATTACTGTACTTTTATGCTTCTCCCTAATCTGGGATTTATTTTAGGTCAGTTGTGGAAAATTAAGTGCCATAAAACAGATTTTTATTTAAAAACTTTTCACTTGCCTTTTTAATAAGGAAGGGACACTTAAAGTGCCTAATTATGTTTCCTACTTAATTTGCAGAGCCCCAGTCCTGCTTCAGTCAATATAAACTGTAATACAAAGGTCACAAAGATTAAACAGCATGTTTAAAAACGGTAATGGCCCAGATAATGCAGATGCTAAGGTTAATTCACATATTTTACAATCTGAAATTTTCAACTAATATGATGAAACAAGAACTGTATTTGTTAGAAGATGAAGGTCTTTGACCTCAACTTGAACTGACTGATCAGTTGAAATGAAATGATAATTTTGAAATTGATAGGCTCTCCACTATTTTATTTTTTTGAATAGTTTTGTGTTTATAATTAAACAATAACATTTGAAAATGGTTGGTTTAATCAGCACAATCTAAAATCTCTATCATAACTTTCTTGATTTTTATTTCAAATGTAAGAACTCATATGACACAAGACAATTTCTACATTTCTTTTATTGGCTTCTGGATTATGAAGATTCAGTATAGCACCAATATTGCAGAAAACACCTTGGAGTTCTCAGTTAACAAGACTGTGCATTACTGCTCTATTGGCAGAAAGTTTAACTTGGTGCTCTTCAAAGCATTATCTGTGTTATCAGTGGTTTTCAAATTATGACAAATCTATCAGAACATGAAAAATGATTTACTGCAAATAAGGTAAAAGTTAGAAATGTAGTGGGTGGCAGGAATACCCTGGGCTTATTTACAGGTCTTTATTAATTTAATTTTCCAAAGCAAATTATGACATGAATTGGCTAGAGTAATCTAGAACTGGCTGTGGCTATGAAAGATTTTAAAAAAATTATTCTCTACAAACCAGTTTGAACCACATGCTTTTAAAGTGAATGGGGCTTTCAGGGGTCCCAATTCTGCTTGATACACAATGTCTGCAGCAGTGATTTCAGTGCACAATCAAAGTTTCCCCTGAGCCAATGGCTCACTGGACTGACATGGTTAAGACATGTCATTTTCATAGCCAGTGCTACACAAAGGGGTGATACGGCCATCACCACATCCGACTGCCATTGACTGCCCTAACCCAACTAATCAGGTACCCATTTTGGATCTGAGGGAACTGGAGGTGGCCTTTCAGTGTGAGACTGAGTGAGACTCAAGCCTACGACCTTCAGGATTGTAGTCAAGCACTGTAACCACTCAGTCACTGCACATCAATGCTGTGTTTTAATTGTCACCTCATACACCCTAACATTTAGCAGCACTGAGACTGAGAATCCAAATAATGCTTAAAGCACCACCTTAGTATGCCAGTGCTAAGCATTCTGCTATGCCCAGAAATGACTCATATGGTAGAACCAGCTTCATGGAAAGAATTTTGAATTAACCATTTAGCATCTTGTGATAAAAGCAGCAATAACTATTGCATAGAAACAAAAAATAAATCTTCTTTATAGTATCAGAATTAAGTCAGTAGTTCTAGTCGTATACTAGAAATACAAGTGCTTTCCTGTCTTAATGTACTCATTCATTCATTCATAGATAATTTTGACACACAATTTACTTTGACCTCTGACTTTCATTGTTTTTTGTCTGAATTTTATCAAGTACCTTTGGGTGGATTTGGAGTTGCCTGTGCATTTATGAATAGTGGATCTTGACCGGATTATTGTCAAGTTTCCTATGTAAATATATTGTTAATTCAATACGAGGATTGTCAGGAAATGCACTCAGAAAGATAGAGGTTTCTTGATACACAATTTGCAACAAACACTTGAAAGACAATGAAAGCCATTTTCTTTAATGCTCTGGCTTGACCTGTCTGCATGGCTCACCAAACTAGTTTTGGGCAATGGGTCCAACTATGTGAGCTGAGAGAACAAAGAACCTTGGTTGTATTTAAAGGCAGTCTCTTTAAAGACTTGAGAAACAGACTGAGGGCTTGGCTACACTTGAGAGTTACAGCGCTGGTGGTGGCTTTACAGCACTGTAACTTGCTCCTCGTCCACACGGACAAGGCACATACAGCGCTGTATCTCCCTGGCTACAGTGCTGGCTGTACTCCACCTCGGCCTGGGGAATAACGACTATAGTGCTGCTCTTGCAACACTGGGGTGCCAGTGTAAACAGTGATTAATCTTACTACGCTGTAACTGACCTCCGGAACCTTCCCATAATGCTTTTTAAGTAAAGATAACACTCTTTGTTTTGTTGTGATGCCTCTCTTTGTTTTGTTGTGAACTCGGGGCTCCCAGAGCTGCTTATCTAAAAAACAAACACAGCTTTGCAGAGGCAGGGAGGGGGATCCCCTAGTGTTTGCTTGAGGAGAGAAGCAGCCCGGAGTAGGGGGGGGTCTGTTTTGGAGCAGCTGCTTATCTGGTCTGAAGGCTGTTTGCATTTAGTGAATGAGAGAGGGGTGGGGGAAGGGGTCGAAACTTTTAAAATGATTGAAGGTTGGTGCTGTGTATCTTCAAGTCCTTAGAACTTGCAAGGCAGGTAGCTGACACAGTGTCAGCTCCAAAAATCCACTCTCTCTGTCTCCACCATGCTCCCTGTCACACTCCACCCCACCCCCCTCTTTTTGAAAAGGACGTTGCAGCCACTTGAATGCTGGGATAGCTGCCCATAATGCACCACTCCCAACACCGCTGTAAATGCTGCAAATGTGGCCACACTGCAGCGCTGGTAGCTGTCAGTGTGGCCACACTCCAGCGCTTTCCCTACACAGCTGTACGAAGACAGCTTTAACTCCCAGCGCTGTACAGCTGCAAGTGTAGCCAAACCCTGAGACTCAGACACCCATAGGTTAGGGGCCTAGGACTCTAGGTGAGATAGATATGCATGTAGACTTTCTCTTATTTTTAAAAATCCTTTTATTTTATGTTATGCTTTGTCCCTACTGTTAAAATTAAACAACACATTGTTTTAAGAAAGCTGTTTTGGGTCACTGGAATCTGCTGGTCACATGCTCAACCCAGTGCCTGAACCCAGTGGGACCTGATGAGTAAATATGGTTGGTACCTGGGGTACTGTAGCCCAGGACCTGATCTCAAGTGTGGGAGAAGCATGGGATTCCATCTTGAGAGAAGTGAAGGCACAAGGGGGTGCACTCAGAAAGACCAGAGAGAGAGTCCAAGATGCAGCTAGCTTTGTAACTGATATACGTATTTCCACCCTGTGCATCTATAGGCACAGTTGTGACACTAGAGATAGATGAGGCTTGAAAACAGCCAACTAATTCAGGAAATCAGACACCACCAAAATACCCATAAGTAACCTGACCTTCCTAGTGATAGAAACATTAATTGCCTGAAGAAATTGCCAAGCAATTGGCTTCTCCCTGGGCTGATAGTGGATTATGTCCTTTTTAGCATTCAGTACCATGGTCAGAGCACACCACAAGAAAGAATTCAAGGAAAGGACAGAAAGGTAGTGACTCTAGAGGAAAGATGGACCCAAACCCAGAGCTCTGGATGGAGCTCAGTTTTATCACTCTGTAAAGAACCATACCCAAATCTCAGATGAAAACATTCCTGAATCCAAGGGTTTTAAATCTGGATTCAACTTGGAACCTTCCTAAGTCTCAGGATGTTCAGATTCATTGTTTGAATTTGGTTCACTAGAGAGAGACAGTTGATCCAAACTTTGATCTGGGTTCTGGATCTTAGGTTTCCATTTGGGCACATCTGTAAATAGTAATGATCACTCCACCCAGCTGTATTTGCAGTTAGATTACCTGTAATGGCAAAGATGGACCATACCGTTTAGTTAAAGAGAAGGAATTTTTTCTTCTGTGACCATCTCAACACAAATCTGCACTGCCTAACTAGTACACCTCACCCTTTTAGATGTAACATAGCCACTCATAGGAACAGTTGAATCCACAATCACTATGGCAAGCAGGTTCTTTTTCTTAGTAACAATATTATAAGTGACACTGAAGATGCACTACAAAGTATAGGTTAGTCAGATAGAGAGCAATCATTATCAGCCAGAATTGCCATAGTTGATGTTCCCAAGGAATTTCCTTGATACCGCTCGGCATGGAAATATTCTTTTAAGTGAGGCAGATTGAGTTTCCCTAGATATTCCTGTTTGTTCTGGGTGATGAAAAGGGACAAGGCTAACCATATATCTTTGCAGAAATAATTAAGGAACACCTGATATATTTCACAGCCACTGGTTCTATTTCTGGCAATGTCAATGCACTGGTTACTGTTTTCACATATATTCCTCTGTGCCATGGAAATATGCAAGAATTGAGAGCTGAAGAGAATCCATTTCTCTGTGAAACGAGTTGATACACTAATAATCTAGTCTGAGGAAATTTGTACATTTTTGGAGATGCTGCCTGGTTGGTTTTTGCACTTTATTTTAATAACTCTTCACAGAGTTAAGGAAAATTAAAGAAAATTAAACTTTAGTAATTTTTCTTATTTTTTTACAGTAAATACTGTTAAATATGGTGCACCTCCTAATAAAAATAAACAGCATCCCAACTTGAGTTGATTGCTAAGGAGTAGTGTATGTCGGTTTAAGTTGGGTGCAACCATATTTCTGAGTAAGTAGTAGTTCTGTTAACTTGTTCTGTGTTCTCATATACTGAATAATGAGATTAGAGGGAGAAAGACTCTACTAACCTGTTCATAGCCTGGAATAGTTAAACTCAATGCTGACAGTCTGATTCAAAGAATGAGTCTTCACATGCAGCTGGGCAGGTCTGTTTCACCTCAGGCCTTCACTCTGTCTTCATAAGAATGCACCAACTGAAGTATGTCTGTTCTTGTGGCTCTCCTAGAGGATCTATCTCTGCACCTCTCCTCTATCTTCAGTCACCACACTTTGGCTGTGGGGAAAACCTTTTTAGAAAGAATGTTTATCCATGTGTCTCTGCTGTTATGATCCAGTTAGTGACATGAGAAATGTCACTCATGCTAATTAACATTTTAAAGCAGTAAATCTTGAAGGTCACTCTGAAGGAGAGAACAGGGGATGCTCATGGCTTTCTTTGCTTGCCTGCCTGCCTCCCATGAGGAAATTTACTGCTTGAGAGTAGTGTTGGAAGGGTCATAACAACTCCCTACCTTCCACTTTTCCCTCAAAACATTTTTTTTAAAAAAGTTGCTCCAGACAAGATCTCATAAATAAATCAAAAATTAAACCCCAGGATTTATCTTATTTAAAATGCACTACTTTGATTTACTCCAGTGACTTCAGAGGAGGAGCATCTGTGTAAACTAAAGCCCTTTTCCATGGCATGGTATCAATTTGTTATTTAGAACATGTAATTAGACCATTGTAAGGATACAATAAAAAATAAAATAATATAGGTGTGGACGATCTTTTATGCTAAAAGTTGCTCTCTCTATAAAAGCGACATATTACAAACCTCTTTTCCCCTCCTAGAACATTTCTTGCTAAGTGCAGTCTGATGCCACATTGAAACGTAAAATAGCTAGAATCAAGCAGCCACCAAAGGCTATTTATATGCTAATACATATTCCCCAAGCTGAAGTAGGCACCTAAAGCTATTGCTGCTTCTAATGATGGCTATGCTTTAACCTCTGTGGAAGAAAGAAAAGTATTTTCCTTAAGAAAACAACTCAGTTTCTTTTAGATGAAATGTAATTATCTATTATCAGATGTCCCTTAAAATGCAAGGCCTATTAAAGCTGCTAAAAATATTGAAGCCCTAATTTCACCATAATAGCATTTTAATTTCAGCAAATCACGGCTCTATTGTTACAGGACATTTTGCTGTAGGAATGTGGTAAGAGGTCCATCTTAGTTTTTTTAAAAAAAAACATTTCCTTTCTTTGAGCTGTTCAATTAAATCTTTGCAATCATCTAACCTCCCATGACACAATTTTACTTATCAAGTGAGAAAACAATGGCCATTAGCATTTAAAAGAATTTGTTTTAAAAGTAGCTAAAGTTTAATTGCTTAGCATATTCCTGTCAGAGTGTTCTGTCTGCTATCGGTTCAACATTTACTTGGTGGGGGCTTGGGGGGGGAGCGCTTGTGTTTGATCTCGGTATTCCATTTTAAATCTTTTTTTTATTGGTATTTATCAAATATTCAGAGATATTCAGCTCTTGGTAGGAAGTTTCCTTTTTCAGGGCAGAATTCTGTATTGGTTTGCCTCAGTTTGCTTGGTCTACCTTTAATAACTGCATAGCAGAACATTGTAATCACCATCACAAAAAGAAAATAACTGGTATGCATGAGATGCAAGTTTATTAGTGAGCGACCATCATCTGGAACTATGAGAGTTAGTTTAGGATTTAAAGCATGATAGACTTTTCCAGTGGCTCCTTTGTAACACCAGAAAGGGTTATAATCTTGTGTATATTTTGTAGTGTAGTGTAGTGAAGATCTTGTACCAGAGGGTAGCATTGCTGTACATCTCAGGAAAACGATGTGGTGGCTGAACTGTGGAAGGAAACACATTGCTGGCTGCTGTGCCAGTCATACAGGTAGGCAAAGTAAGAAAAGAATTCTTGATGGACTCTCAATAGAACTGGGTGGGGAAGCCCCTGTTACTGTGACTGGACTGTCCTAAGGTAGTATTGGTACTGTAAAAATTGGATGAATGCATTCCAAGAGTCACCATTTCTAAGGGCTTTGATGTTTATTTCCAGTAAATACTGAGAAATGTTATTTGCTTTCTGAAGCCACTAGCTAATTATTAACATTTCTACTGTCTTAGTATGCATAGCCATAGACCCACTCATGTGAGTAGGTGCAGAAGCAGTACAGATCACTGCTGCCCAGCCATCAGAATGAATGGGATGACTTCTGAAGGATGTAGCTTTTGTAGCTAATGAGCTATGTCACAAAAGGGCCCAATGCAAATGTCACCTTTTGTTTTGTCACATTTTTTCCACTGCTGGCCTTTAGCATTTTTTTCAAAGCTTCAAATAAAAAGTCCCTGTATCATGATTTGTATTGTTCTGTCCAGCGTGGAGTAAGTGCTACACCCTCCCCAAGTTTAATTAGCTGAAGGGTTTCACTTGACATGAGTCACTTCCATTACCCCTGTGACCTGAATATGCTGGCTCCACAGTCCTGGAATTGGAAGCCACTGACCAGAAGACAAACCTGGGTCTCTTGCATGGCAGGGCAGAACAATGGTATTAGCTCATTTATTGAGCTCTCCATAGTCTCATCTCCCTGCCTCAGTGTATGTGGTTAGGGGTATGAACCCAATTTTCAGAAAAAGTATATGGTCCACAAAGTAATAAGTCTGGTTATAGTCTCTGATGGGTAACTCTAGAATATCAAAAGAGCATAGCCAAATTCCTAGCTAATTGAGTTAGGTAACTTTTACAAGAAGCAGCAAAGAGTCCTATGGCACCTTATAGACTAACAGACGTATTGGAGAATGAGCTTTCGTGGGTGAATACCCACTTACCGCTGTTGTTTTTATGCTGCTGTGAAAGTGAAGATATGTTCTAGCAGTGTACATAAGAACGGTCATATTGGGTCAGACAGATCCATCAAGCCCAGTATCCTGTCCTCTGACAGTGGCCAATGGCAACTGCCCCAAAGGGAATGAACAGACAGGTTATCATCAAGTGATCCATGCCCTGTCACCCAATCTCAACTTCTGGCAAACAGAGGCTAGGGACACCATTCCTGCCCATCCTGGCTAATAGCCATTGATGGACCTGTCTTCCATGAATCTATCTAGCTCCCTTTTGAACCCTGTTATAGTATTGGCCTTCACAATACCCTCTGGCAAGGAGTTCTAAAGGTTGACAGTGCGTTGCATGAAAAAATACTTTGTGTTTGTTTTAAACCTGCTACCTATTCATTTCATTTGGTGGCCCCGTTCTTGTATTATGAAAAGGAGTAAATAACACTTCCTTATTTATTTTCTCTATGCCACTAATGATTTTATAGACCTCTGTCATATCCCCCCTTAGTCGCCTCTTTTGCAAGCTGAAAAGTCCTAGTCTTATTAATCTCTCCTCATACGGAAGCCATTCTATTCCCCTAATCACTTTTGTTGCCATTTTTTGAACCTTTTCCAATTCCAATAGATCTTTTTTTTTTTTTGAGATGGGGCGACCATATCTGCACACAGTATTCAAGGTGTGGGCGTACCACAGATGTATACAGAGGCAATATATTTTCTGTCTTATTATCTATCCCTTTCTTGATGATTCTCAACATTCTGTTCGCTTTTTTGACTGCCACTGCACACTGAGTGGATGATTTCAGAGAACTATCCACAATGATTCCAAGATCCCTTTCTTGACTGGTAACAGCTAACTTAGACCCCATCATTGTATATGTATAGTTAGGATTATGTTTTCCAATGTGCATTACTTTGCATTTATCAACATTAAATTTCATCTGCCATTTTGTTGCCCAGTCGCCCAGTTTTGTGAGATCCTTTCGTAGCTCTTCACAGTCTGCCTGGGACTTAACTATCTTGAGTAGTTTTGTATCATCTGCAAATTTTGCCACCTCACTGTTTACCCCTTTTTCCAGATCCTTTATGAATATATTAAATAGGACTGGGCCCAGTACAGACCCTGGGGGACACTACTATTTACCTCTCTCCGTTCTGAAAACTGACCATTTATTCCTATCCTTTGTTTCCTATCTTTTAACCAGTTACCGAGAGTGTAGCCTGATTTGGGGTTTGTTAGTAGTGTTGGTTTAATTTATCCACTTAATTTAATTTATTTAATTATTTTTTAAATTAATAATATTAATAATAATTATTGGATATTAATTAATATGGGTTTGACTTGCCAATTTGTTTGATCAGTAGATAAAGTTCATTCTGAATCAGGCTTCGCAGAGTTTTTAAAAGGAACTTCGGGGTCATGACAGGAGCTTACACTGAGACAGAGTCATAAAGACCTTTTTATTAAAATCAATGAAATGGTAAGCAAATGGTAAAACAGTTAGGATTACAGAGTTACAAGTATCACAGTTCTTTAAGAGAGATATCTATGGTAATACAATATTATAAGCTGCAAATGTGGTTAATACTCACACTCTGTTTTAATAACCTGGTGCTGGAAGATACAGGCCATGCCTGTGGCAATTTCCGTTTTCACACCTCTGGCAGAGGAAGCTACTGCAGATTTGTTTGCTTTCTCATTTAACTTTAAGCTTTAACTAAACTAAAACATAAGGGAAATTAAATCCCTTTACACTTGAAAAGAAATAATAATACGGCCTATTAATAGTTAATAGCTGGCGTAGATGGGTAGTTGAAGGTGGAGGCAATGAAGAGTAGACGGGAGCAGATAGATGGGTAGATTGCCTGCTTAATGGTGAGCTTAATGGTGAGCTGCCTCACCTTTCTAGCCTTCCCCCATGGAAATGTTAGGGTACACTTGCCCCATAGGCTAGTATGTATGTGCGTATGAATGACAGGTATGTATGCATTTGTGGTGTAATTATTAGATTTGTGGGCAAAAATCCTCTTTTTCCACCCTTTACTGTTATTGGTTCAGTCAAAGGTGTCTAGACATCTGCGTAGGTATTTTGTCTATTATTACTTTTCTGAGTAAGGGTCCCAAAATGTGCTAAAGTTGCCTTAGCGTCACATACAGGAAGTTTGGCCTGTAGGTCTCTTGCATTACAGCCAAACTTATCCTTAATAAAAATGTATAAGCCTATTACATTAAATACTCAAATTTATAAGAAAGATATATTTATACAGACCAGCAGATTAATCCTTAGGGCTACAAGAGAACCTTCTCTCTTATACCATGACTGCTTATTTTGCTTAAGAGCCTTTGGTGAATGACCTTCTCAAAGGCTTTCTGAAAATCTAAATACACTATATCCACTGGATCTCCTTTGTCCTCATGCTTGTTGACCCCCTCAAAGAATTCTAGTTGATTGGTGAGAGATGATTTCCCTTTACAAAAACCATGTTGACTATTTCCCAACAAATTATGTTCATCTGTGTGTCTGGAGCCCTTTTTAAAAATTGGTGTCACGTTAGCTATCCTCCAGTCATTTGGTACAGAAGCTGATTTAAATGATAGGTTACAGATGACAGTCAGTAGTCCGGCAATTTCACATTTGAGTTCCTTCAGAACTCTTGGGTGAATACCATCAGGTCCTGGAGACTTGTTACTGTTTAGTTTATCAATTTGTTCCAAAACCTCCTCTAATGACACCTCAATTTGGGACAGTTCCTCAGATCTGTCATCCAACAAGAATGGCTCAGGTTTGGGAATCTCCCTCACATCCTCAACCGTGAAGACCGATGCATTTAGTTTCTCCGCAATGGCCTTATCGTCTTTGAGTGCTCCTTTAGCATCTCGATCGTCCAGTGGCCCCACAGGTTGTTTAGCAGGCTTTCTGCTTCTGAAATATTTAAAAAAAAATTTGCCATTACTTTTGAAGTCTTTGGTTAGCTCTTCTTCAAATTCCTTTTTGGTCTTTCAAATTATATTTTTATACTTCATTTGCCAGAGTTTATGCTCTTTTCTATTTTCCTCATTAGGATTTATCGTCTACTTTTTAAAGGATGCCTTTTTGCCTCGCACTGCTTCTTTTACTTTGTTTAACCATGTGGCGCTTTTTTGGTTCTCTTACTATGTTTTTTAAATTGGGGTATACATTTAAGTTGAGCCTCTATTATAGTGTCTTTAAAAAGTTTCCACGGAGCTTGCAGGGATTTTACTTTTGGCCTTGTACCTTTTAATTTCTGTTTCACTAACCTCCTCATTTTTGTGTAGTTCCCCTTTCTGAAATTAAATGCTACAGTGTTGGGCTACTGTGGAGTTTTCCCTGCCACAGGGATGTTAAATTTAATTATATTATGGTCACTATTACCAAGCAGTCCAGCTATATTCACCTCTTGGACCTGATCCTGTGTTCCACTTAGGACTAAATCAAGAATTGCCTCTCCTCTTGTGGGTTCCAGGACTAGCTGCTCCAAGAAGCAGTCATTTAAGGTGTCAAGAAACTTTATCTCAGCATCCCTTCTTGAGGTGATATGTACCCAGTCAATATGGGGATAGTTGAAATCCCCCATTATTATTATTGAGTTTTTTATTTTAAAAGCCTCTCTAATCTCCCTGAACATTTCAGAATCACTAACACCATCCTGGTAAGGTGGTCTGTAATATAGCCCTACTGCTATATTCTTATTTTTCAAGCATGGAATTACTATCCATAGAGATTCTGCAGTACAATTTAGTTCATTTAAGATTTTTACTTCATTTGATTCTACGCTTTCTTTCACATATAGTGCCACTCCCCCACCAGCATGACCTGTTCTGTCCTTCCGATATATTTTATACCCGGGTATTACTATGTGCCATTGATTATCCTCATTCCACCAGGTTTCTGTGATGCCTATTATATCAATATCCTAATTTAATACTAGGCACTCTAGTTCACCCATCTTATTATTTAGACTTCTAGCATTGGTATACAAGCATTTTAAAAACTTGTCATTTTTTGGCTGTCCCCATTGACGTAATTGACGTAATTGAATGGGACTTTTTTCATTTGACTGTTTCTCATCAGATCCTCCCTGTATTTTATCATTTTCCATGCTCTCCTCCCCTAAGGGATGTCCGAACCACATGCTCTTCCACACCTGTCAGCTTTCCCCCAGCCCTTAGTTTAAAAACTGTAAACACCTTTTGCCCTCCGGAGGATATCCCATAGTTCCCAAAGCGATCACTCTGGCCAGCATCTCTGTTGCTCTGCTCCAACCTGTAAGCCTGGGAAGTTTGAAGCTCCCTTTCCCTTTGTTTGTAGATGTGGCAGGGAAAGCAGCCAGACAGCAGGAGGTTTTAAAAAAAAAATGCCACGGAAGAAACTAGGAAGTAATGGGGCTTGTGAGACATGAAGCAGGGCAGCATGGGGCACTGAGCAGGGACCTAGAATGCCTTCTGCTCACCCCCCCTTCTCACAAGACCTATCGAGAGCTGCACGGTGGGATAGCTGCCCTACAGCGCTGCTCTCGTCCGCGATGGAAGTGCTGGTAGCGTAAACACTCTGACGCCTGAGGAATTCAGTGTGTACACAAACCAGCCCTTTACTTTCACCAGTTCCCTATCACCGGTGAAACTTACAGTGCAAAAACTCTGTAAGTGTAGACACACTTCACCTGCCCCTCTCCTCCAACCTCTCACATTCCATTTACTCTGTCCATACTTATCTCCTGACCACTTCCTTTGTCTTGTGGATCCAGTTGTTACTTCTTTCATGGCACACACCACACCTTGAACAGTCTACCACTTATTTTATGCCTTTTCCTCCTTCTCTTACATCAGCATTTTTGAAGCATTTCAGTTGTATCTCCCTGTCATTCTATGTGTTTGTACTGTTCTGTACCTGCTGTGATTTCAGAGCAGGATAGAGACCTGTTATAAATTGTTTGGCACACTTAGCCTAATGTACAGTACCATGTACACGTACCACATTATGTACTTGGTGATGTATGGGAACTGAGTAGTATTCCTTTAAGTAGTTTTTTGAGCCATCTTGTGGCCCTCCTGTCTGTTTCAGAAGCAACCGGACCATTGCCAGAACAGCAGTGTATATATAGGGTGACCAGATGTCCCGATTTTATAGGGACAGTCCCGATTTTTGGGTCTTTTTCTTATTTAGGCTCCTATTACCCTCCCCCCATCCCGATTTTTCACACTTGCTGTCTGGTCACCCTATGTATATATGTAGCTAGGGCTTGCATGTTGTCTATAGTTAGTAAACACAGTTTGGCCCCCACTGTGTGTGTGTGGTTCCTTGCTATTCCATTTGTTGTGTAAGAGCAAAAGAGACAACATTTGAGTGAGACGTAAAGTGGAGTTTGATACACAGAGTCTGCTGTTCCTGTAATTTCACAGCAGGATTAGCAGAGACTACTTAAAGACATGAAGTTTCAGTAAACTTTAGTAGTACTAAAAACTTACACAAGGGAAATCTTTTCTCTCCTGGGTGTTTTTACAATGAAGGTATCATAACTGTAAACATCATATGCTAAAGCTTTATGTTGCCAAGTGAGTGGTAATGCATTATTTATTCGGGAATGGCTGAGAGTGATTAAACTGGACTGACAAAGCAAGACATGCCTGTAGATTAAAAACAACCAACCAACCAAAAAGCAACCCTCCAACCCAAACAAAAATTAGCTGAACTTTTGTACAAGGCAGTTGATGTCTTTCAGGATGGCATCAGAACCTTAAAACATAAGAACACAAAAATTATGCTTGAAGAGGGAGCAATTTCTAACTTTGGAAAGCTCATTTGGTACTTGTGATGTAGTGATGAAGCAGAACTTCAGCACTACAGGGCTTACCAACTAATTTAAAGGGATACTTCCCAATTCTTATACACTACATGTTTAATAATAAACATAGATATACAAATAAGAAATGGATGAGTTAATTTATTAATGGCCATCTAACCTCTCTCCTGGGTTTCATAAATCCAAATATTTGGATGGGGCAGTGGAAAGTTTATAGAGGAAGTTTGAACAGCCTTTGCCTGTGTTGTACCTGTCCCTGTCCTGGCACATCTCACCAGTGCTAGATTCACTTTGAAGTGTATCTGTTAAACACAAGAGATTGCATTTATGAATATTAGGAAATTCCGAAAGTTAAAATTCTTCAGACAATGTTAACTCAGCCTCTGTTGTACGTTACGGATATCTTATTGTGACATGAATTAACTATATTGTCCTTAATATGTGAAAGTTTACATTTAACACAGAAAATAAAATGGAAAGTAAGACCACAAACTGATCCTGTATTATGGGTTAATAAAAGTTCCTATAACAGGTTTGAATATAAATTGTGACCATTCATTTGGACTTAAACTCAGCTGTGTAGGGTCTGATGTTCCTGATCTTGTGGTGACTGTATCAATGAAAACTTCTTTTGTAACCATAACTGTATGGGTAGCAATTGATGCTACTATATCTTTTCTTATTTTAAAAATGCAATTTAAAAATTTGTTTAATATTAAGCTTTAATATTAACTCCAAAGAGAAGATTGACTTTTTATTAAATCCCACCATTCTCTTTTGTTTCAATGTTTGTCTGTTAACACTGCTAGAGAATGCTAGCCCTAATTCTAATATTCTGGCTTTTGTGAGAATGTGTCACAACCTGAACATTTTTTTTTAAAGAGCTAAGAGATTATAATGTAGCAAATTCTGTAATTCACAACTCAAAAATGACACTGCTAGTTTCCCTTCTAGCAACTGGCCTAGCTTTCTTCTGTACTTCTTTTCTCTCCCTTTCCTTTTGTTTTTCTACATTTTCTCCACTTTTCATTGATGTTTTGTGTTTCCTTTTGTTCCATAAAACACCTGTGAGTCAGGCTGGTATGTTTTCAAAAGTGAGCTACATAAATCTCTTTTAAATAAATTACCCAGAGAATATTGATAGATTATAGTTTCTGTTGTACTGAAGTGGATTTTAACATTACCCTTGTGTGTGTGTTCCCAATCTGACAACCCACCTCTGTGCATGGTGGCTGGAAGTGTGGGTTAAATAAAGGAGATTTTACTAAGGTGAAACAGAGGCCTCTGATTGAGCACCAGTGTAGTCGTCTTCATTTTATTAGTGAGATGTGCCCTGTAGTTATTAGGGAGGTAATAGTGCATTTTGCAGACTACAGGTCTCAATATGATTTTCAATTATAACAACCTTGTCACTTAAAGTCTCTAGATAAAATGTAATTTGAAGCCTGTAAGGAGCTCTGGCTAATTGATATATTATCTACAGGTTCTTCAGTAACACTTCTGATGGGAAACAGAAGTCAGCTTTTCAAAGTGCTCAGTGTATATTATAAATTTGATTGCTTCTGAAATAGCTGGTTTCTTAAGTCCCCTTTGTCCACTCTGGCATTCAGATTTATTTCTGAGAGACCATTGCAATTTTCTTATCTTTGTTACAAATTACTACAGTCTGGCTTAATCTAACTAAGCAATAAAGCTGTTTGCCTACTAGCATGTCAAAGCTGATAAATGGCTCCCTCTGACTATAATAACTCAGCCTAGAACCTGATACCAAATGTGGTCTTCTCAGCTCCATTATGTTACTTTAGTTAGCAGGTAAGAGAACCTGATGAAATTGGATTCTGAATTCCAAATTTTGAACCTAGGCTAGTGTCTTGGTCACATCTAATGAAATCTGGCACAAGCTCTTTGATTTTTGTGACAGATGGTTTAAAATTTTAAGGTGATCTCCTCCCACCTCCCTGTGCCCATCCAGCTCCTGAGCTTGTCCCCATGCTTCCTGACTGAGAATCTTGCATAGTCCTGTAGAAAGTTAGAATGTAAGCTGGGCCTTTCATTTCTCCTCTAGTATTCTGTTTCTCTTCTCTGGTTTTCTACTGTGTTTACACAAGAATAATCAATATTAGCCCCTGTATAGTGCCCTTATTCATAGACTTTAAGGCCAGACGGGACCATCATGATCATCTAGTCTGATTCCTGCACACTGCAGGCCACAGAACCGCATCCTCCCACTCCTCTAATAGACCCCTAACCTCTGGGTGAGTTACTGAAGTCCTCAAATCATGATTTTAAAGACGTCAAGTTACAGAGAAGCCACCAGTTTAAACCTGCAAGTGACCCGTGTCGCAGAGGAAGGTAAACCTTCCCCCCCCCCCGCAGGATCTTTGCCAATCTGACTTGGGGAAAAAGTCCTTCCCAACTATGGAGGTCGTTTGGGCCCTGAGCATGTGGGCAAGACCTAACAGTCAGACAGCTGGGAAGGATTCTCTGTAGTAACTCTGTAGTAACTCAGAGCCCTCCCCCATCTCCCAACTGGCCGTTGGGAATATTTGCTATTAGCAGTCGCAGATCGGCTACGTAGCCTTGTAGGCTGTTTCATGATTCCATCCTTGTCTTGGATTCTTCTCACTAATGAGACCAATGTAAATATAACACTGTATGAGCTTCCTAAATAGTAGCAGACTATCCCCATTGCATTATTCTGTCTGCAGAGGAGATGTTTGACAGGGAGTTAAATCCCTTAATGCATGGCTCACCTAACAACTTTACATATCTTAGGGCTCTACAGATCCCCGGTGCTTCTAACTTGCTTCCTATTTGCCAAATATTCTGACATGGGTTCCTTGTGGGCCATCCTCTTCCCTGAGGGGGAGTGTCCCTCATTATAGAGGAACAGTATATAAGTTAATGCTGATAGGTGGGTACAGTGCTGAAGAGAGACGCCATGACTCTGGCCCTCTCTATAGTCAGTTCTTAACCCACCCCTGCTTAACAGAATAACTACAGTTGCCATCAAATGGCTTTGCCTGGAGATGGTATTGCAAAGCATATTGGATTCAGTAATACAGGTCTATGGTCTGACGGGAAGAGGGCACTGGAAAAGAGCTGATGCTCCTTAGAGCCTAAATATGTGTAATTACTAACGTACTCAAATAGCACCAATTACTGAGTGAGCAGTCTTACATCCCACCTAAATCTGGATAGCCCAGGTGACAGTGAAACAAGCTGTACCAAGCCACCATGTTGCCAAAGGAAAATTTTGTGGCATAACAATATCTACAGGATGATATTGACACCAGTGGTGGTGTTTTTCAGATAATCCAAAACCCAAGATACTTTCTTTCTAAACTCTGAATTTCAGAACTGTCTTTATCTAAGGACTCTGATGTTTTGTTAAAAGAATGAGGAGAACTTGTGGCACCTTAGAGACTAACAAATTTATTTGAGCATAAGCTTTCATGGGCTAAAATCCACTTCCTTGGATGCATGCCGTGGAAAATACAGTAGAAAGATATATATATACACACACACAGAGAGAACATGATAAAATGGGTCTTGCCATACCAACTATAACGAGACTAATCTATTAAGGTGGGCTATTATCAGCAGGAGAAAAAAAACTTCTGTAGTGATGATCAGGATGGCCCATTTCCAACAGTTGACAAGAAGGTGTGAGTAACAGTAGGGGGAAATCAGCATGGGGAAATAGTTTTTACTTTGTGTAATGACCCATCCACTCCCAGTCTTTATTTCAAGCCTAACTGAATGGTGTCTACTTTGCAAATTAATTCAGATTCTGCAGTTTCTTGTTGGAGTCTGTTTGTGAAGTTTTTTTGTTGGAGAATTGCGACTTTTAGGTCTGTAATTGAGTGACCAGGGAGGTTGAAGTGTTCTCCGACTGGTTTTTGAATGTTATAATTCTTGACGTCTGATTTGTGTCCTTTTATTCTTTTGCGTAGAGACTGTCCGGTTTGGCTAATGTACATGGCAAAGGGGCATTGCTGGAACATGATGACATATATCACATTGGTAGATGTGCAGGTGAACGAGCCTCTGATGGTGTGGCTGATGTGATTAGGTCCTATGATGGTGTCCCTTGAACAGATATATGGACAGAGTTGGCAACGGGCTTTGTTGCAAGGATAGGTTCCTGGGTTAGTGTTTTTGGTGTGTGGTGTGTGGTTGCTGGTGAATATTTGCTTCAGGTTGGGGGGCTGTCTGTAAGCGAGGACTGGCCTGTCTCCCAAGATCTGTGAGAGTGAAGGATCGTCCTTCAGGATAGGTTATAGATCCTTGATGATGCGCTGGAGAGGGTTTTAGTTGGGGGATGAAGGTGACGACTAGTGGCATTCTGTTACTTTCTTTGTTGGGCCTGTCCTGGAGTGGGTGCCTTCTGGGTATTCTTCTGGCTCTGTCAATCTGTTTCTTCACTTCAGCTGGTGGGTATCGTAGTTTTAAGAATGCTTGATAGGTTTTTGTCTCAGTCTGAGGGATTGGAGCAAATGCAGTTGTATCTTAGAGCTTGACTGTAGACAATGGATCATGTGATGTGGTCTGGATGAAAGCTGGAGGCATGTAGGTGAGTATAGCAGTCAGTAGGTTTCCGGTATAGGGTTGTGTTTATGTGACCATTGCTTATTAGCACTGTAGTGTCCGGGAAGTGGATCTCTTGTGTGGACTGGTCCAGGCTGAGATTGATGGTGGGATGGAAATGGTTGAAATCATGGTGGAATTCCTCAAGGGCTTCTTTTCCATGGGTCCAGATGATGAAGATGTCATCAATGTCGTGCAAGTAGAGTTAGCGGTGTTAAGGGACAAGAGCTGAGGAAGCGTTGTTCTAAGTCAGCCATAAAAATGTTGGCATACTGTGGGGCCATGTGGGTACCAATAGCAGTGCTGCTGACTTGAAGGTATATATTGTCTCAAAATGTGAAATCGTTGTGGGTGAGGACAAAGTCACAAATTTCAGCCACCAGGTTTGCCGTGACATTATCGGGGATACTGTTCCTGATAGCTTGTAGTCCATCTGTGTGTGGAATGTGGGTGTAGAGGGCTTCTACAGCCATAGTGGCCAGGATGGTGTTTTCTGGAAGATCACCAAGAAGTGTAGTTTCCTCAGGAAGTCAGTGGTGTCTCAAAGATAGCTGGGAGTGCAGGTAGCGTAGGGCCTGAGGAGAGAGTCTACATAGCCAGACAATCCTGCTGTCAGGGTGCCAATGCCTGAGATGATGGGGTGTTCAGGATTTCCAGGTTTATGGATCTTGGGTAGCAGATAGAATACCCCCTGGACGGGCTTCTAGGGGTGAATCTGTGCAGATTTGTTCCTGTGCTTTTTCAGGGAGGTTCTTGAGCAAATGGTGTAGTTTCTTTTGGTAACCCTCAGTGGGATCAGAGGGTAATGGCCTGTAGAATGTGGTGTTGGAGAGCTGCCTAGCAGCCTCTCGTTCATATTCTGACCTATTCATGATGACGATGGCACCTCCTTTGTCAGCCTTTTTGATTATGATGTCAGAGTTGTTCCTCAGGCTGTGGATGGCATTGTGTTCTGCACGGCTGAGGTTATGGGACAAGTGATGCTGCTTTTCCACATTTTCAGCCCATGCATGTCGGTAGAAGCACTCTATGTATAAGTCCAGTCTGTTGTTTCGACCTTCAGGAGGACTCCACGCAGAATCCTTCTTTTTGTAGTGTTGGTAGGAAAGTTTCTGTGGATTAGTGTGCTGTTCAGAGGTGTGTTGGAAATATTCCTTGAGTTGGAGATATCAAAAGTAGGATTCCATGTCAATGAAATCTGGACCATGAAGGAAAGCTATACATTTAGTCCCTTATTTAAGAGAAGGAATGTTCAGCTGCTATTTTAGTGTTTGAATTCATTCCCATGATTAAACTGTAGTTTTAATGAGGTTAGGTAAAGAAGGGCAGAAGAAAATGGCATAACATTATTGATGTCACTGGAATCAAGGACAATTGCAAAGTGCGGTCAAGTCCTCTTGAAGTCCGTGATTATCATTAAAGTGATTGCTGCTGGCCGTAGAATGAAATTCGGTCATATTTCCTTTCTTCAGCAGTAAAAAAAAAAAAAAATCTGTATTCAATATTCCAAGAATAAAGCTGGTAACAATTAGAAAAAATATATAGAGAACATATTTTCTGTCACAGAAGGCAAAGCAAATGGACACAAAAAGGGAAAGGAACAATATAGATGGAGAGTCTCAAAATAAGACTCTCAATCATATAGGACTGACTATATAGGGGGAGGGAGAGCTCAGTGGTTTGAGCACTGGCTTGCTAAACCCGGGATTGTGAGTTCAATCCTTGAGGGGGCCATTTAGGGATTTGGGATTTAGTTGGGGATTGGTCCTGTTTTGAGCAGGGGGTTGGACTAGATGACCTTCTGAGGTCCCTTCCAACCCTAATAATCTATGCTTCTATATTTGGCAGCAATACCTGAACTATAGGACCTTATTGCCAATGAAGAAAAGACTGGGTCCAGGCCGGACTACAGTCAGATTTAAACTTAAAATATATTGTTTGATAAAGGCTTTCTTCAGCGGGAACTTCTCAAGAAATTAGATAACTGCCTCTGATTCTGATATGCAACAGCATGTTTGATCTTTCTGAGATTTGCATTTTAATTTTATGGAGCAAAATATGTCTGACTCACAGGAAACCTATATTTTGCCAATGTCTTCTCCTGAACTTTCCAAGTTATAATATGTTGGTATTTATTTCTTAATCAAGAACAGCATTTTTGAGCAAGACAAGATCCCACTTTCAGTACTAGGTCTCAAGTCAGGAAAAAAGTAGGGCTGTCAAGTGATTAAAAAAATTAATCGCTTTTAATCACACGATTAAAAAATTAATCATGATTAATTGCATTGTTAATAATAGAATACCATTTATTTAAATATTTTTCAATGTTTTCTAAATTTTCAGATATATATATTTCAATTACAACACAGAATAAAAAGTGTACAGTGCTCACTTTATATTTATTTTTTATTACAAGTATTTGCACTGTAAAAAAACAACAAAAATAGTATTTTTCAGTTCACCTAATACAAGTACTGTCGTGCAATCTCTATCATGAAAGTTGAACTTACAAATGTAGAATTATTACAAAAAAAACTGCATTCAAAAATTAAACAATGTAAAATTTTACAGGCTGCAAGTCCACGCAATCCTACTTCTTGTTCAGCCAATCAGTCAGACAAAAAAGTAATGTTTACATTTGCAAGAGATAATGCTTCCCGCTTCTTGTTTTCATTGTCACCTGAAAGTGAGAACAGGCGTTCGCATGGCACCATTGTAGCTGGTCTCACAAGATATTTACGTGCCAGATGCGCTAAAGGTTCATATGTCCCTTCATGCTTCGACCAGCATTCCAAGGGACATGTGTCCACGCTGATGATGGGTTCTGCTCGATAATAATCCAAAGCAGTATACCCGACGCATGTTCATTTTCATTATCGCAGTCAGATCCACCAGCAGAAGGCTGATTTTCTTTTTTGGTGGTTCGGGTTCTGTAGTTTCTGCATTGGAATGTTGCTCTTTTAAGACTTCTGAAAGCATGCTCCACACCTCGTCCTTCTCAGATTTTGGAATGCACTTCAGATTCTTAAAACTTGGGTCAAGTGCTGTAGCTGTCTTTAGAAATTTCAGATTGGTACCTTCTTTGCATTTTGTCAAATCTGCAGTGAAAGTGTTCTTAAAAGGAACATCATGTGCTGGGTCATCATCTGAGATTGCTAGAAGCAGAAATATATGGCAGAATATGCAGGTAAAACAGAGCAGGGGGCATACAATTCTCCCCCAAGAAGTTCAGTCGCAAATTTAATTAACGCATTATTATTTTTTTAATGAGCGTCATCAGCATGGAAGCATGTCCTCTGGAATGGTGGCCAAAATATGAAGGGCCATACAATGTTTAGCATATCTGGCACACTAAATTCCTTGCAATGCCAGCTACAAAAATCCCATGCAAATACCTGTTCTCACTTTCTAGGGACATTATGAATGAAAAGAGGGCAGCATTATCTCCTGTAAATGTAAACAAACTTGTTTGTCTTAGCGATTGGCTGAACAAGAAGTAGGACTGTGTGGACTAGTAGGCTCTAAAGTTTTACATTGTTTTGTTTTTGAGTGAAGTTATATAACAAAAAAAAATCTACATTTATAAGTTGCACTTTCATGATAGAGATTGTATGAGTACTTGTATGAGGTGAATTGAAATACTATTTCTTTTATCATTTTTACAGCGCAAATATTTGTTGTAATAATATACACTTCGATTTCAATTACAACACAGAATACAATATATATGAAAATGTAGAAAACCATCCAAAATATTTTATACATTTCAATTGGTATTCTATTGTTTAACAGTGTGATTAAAACTGTGATTAATGGCGATTAATTTTTTGAGTTAATCGCGTGAGTTAACTGCGATTAATTGACAGCCGTAGAAATAAGTAATATTTTTCTCTTATATGTTCAATGTTTTGCTTTCCTTGCTTCCATAAGCACTCATATGGATTCAATTTTAAAAGAAATTATGATGTTACCAAAAATCATCTTGTACACAATTTCCTGGGATCTGGAGAAAAAAAACCCCAAATACCAGGGATCTGCTTCTCCCAAAAACTGATCAAATCATTTTGCTCCTCTGCAGTCTGGTTCTTTATTAATTCTATTTGATATACATGCACTCTGTTAGATTCTGCCATCATTGTAGGCAAAAATTCCAGATGCTTATTTTTACCTTCTTGTTTTCATAGAATCATAGAATATCAGGGTTGGAGGGGACCTCAGGAGGTCATCTAGTCCAACCCCCTGCTCAAAGCAGGACCAATCCCCAACTAAATCATCCTAGACAGAGCTTTGTCAAGCCTGACCTTAAAAACCTCTGAGGTACTCAGAGTACAACCTAGGGGTTCAATGCAGCTCCTAGAATTGTAAAATCTGGCACATGGCTGCATGGTGAGGATCAACTAGAGTTAGCATTGCTGGTGCGCTCAAGTCCCAGCTCTGCGCAGACAATCAGCACAGCAGACTTTGAGCAAACTGCCCAATGACCACAAGGTCTGTTAAGATACGAAGGCACCAGGCCAGGTTTATTGTCGACAAAGCATGGTAATAACCCCTGGCAGACTCTACGAGGATACTAAGACAATGGACACAGCTCAGTGAATGGCGGGACTTTCCATTTCCCCCTTGTCTGGACCAAGATACTGCCTCTGAGATACATTTTTATACCCTGATACAAACAAGTTAGTACTACCTCTGACATAGTTAGTTACTGCCCCCTGACATAGCTAGTTATTACCCATTACCTTGTACATGTTGGTTCGATTAAAACATCTCTATTACATACTGACATCCTGACTTTAACTTTTAGGAGGGGTCAGTGTGTTTATTATTTTTGAGGAATGTTTTTGTACCATCCTTGATATCGGGATGTTCTGGTACCACCTGATATTGGGATGTGTTTGCGTGAGTATTTTGTGCTTAGCACTTCTCAGGAATGTGTATTTCTGCAATATTAGCCTGGTTCTTGCCAGATTCTGCGAGCAGGTCCTGCCTCATACCAGGCGTCTGATACAAGGGCTTATGTCTTAAGTTCCCTGTAAGCCTGGCGGCTGTGCAGCAGCCTATTTAGCGCCGCACAGGTGCTCAGGGAACCCGCCTAGGGACCAGCCGCAGCTGGGGGATGGGTGCCCCTCCCCTGGCCCCAACCTAGCCCAGCTTCCAACCTGCCATGACTGGGGCGGCCCCCCGACCCCTACTAGGCAGCAGCCCAGACCTGCTGCAGCTGGTGCAGTCCCCCAGCCCCAACTATGCCATGGCCTGGCCCCGAACCCGGGCAGCTGGGCCCAGCCGTGAACTCAGGCGGTCCGGCCCAAACTCAACCACGGCCCAGCCATATTGTGGTGCACTCATTCCTGGCCCGGACCTGTTGCGGGGCACCCCTCGCTCTATCCTGGGGTCCCAGCCTCAGAGCTGCTGAGATGGGGAGAGGCGTCTCTCCCGCCCAGCCCAGGTGCTGCTGTGGGGGGAGAGAGCTGGGGGGAGTCCTCTCTCCCCACCATAGCCTCAGAGCACCCTGCTGCACCGCAAACCCCTCATACCCAGCCCCACCCCAGAGCCCGCACCCCCAGCTGGAATCCTCACACCCCTGCACCCCAAGCTTCTGCCCCAGCCCTGAGCCCCCTCCCACACTCCAAACCCCTCAGCCTCACCCCCACCACATGAATTTTGTTATGTGCACCGATATGAAGGTGATGTGTCACACATCACCTCCATATTGGTGCACATAACAAAATTCATTCCGCACATGGGTGGGAAAAATTAGAGGTAACACTGCTTATGTCTTACACTCTCTTTCTACTATAGTAACCAAGCTGAGATTTTCCCCAGACACCTTAGTCAAATCCACACTTGCTTGGATTAAAACATAAAATAAGTTTATTTACTACTAAAAGATAGATTTTAAGTGATTAAAAGTGATAGCAAACAGATCAAAGCAGATTACCTAGTAAATAAACAAAAGCGCAAACTGATTTACATATTAGATAGGTAGGGTATGAATTAGCAAATTCTCACCCTGAGTGATAAACAGGATGGCAGATTTTTAAGGCGTAAGCTGCATTTGCTTTCCAGCTTGTGTTCCCCAGATTTTCATACACAGGCTAGAAATCTCTTTAGCCAGGACCATCACTTCCCCCAGTTCAGTCTTTGTTCCTCCAGTGTTTCCAGGTGTGTTGTAGGGAGAGTGAGGTCCCATCATGATGTCATTTCCCCCTTTTAAATCTTCCTCCCACTTGCTGGAAAGCTCTTTCACTGTGACCTGTGTCAAACAGTTCTCATTGTGTAGTGCTTTCTATGAGAAGTTTCTATTGTACATAGTTCCTGGGGTAATCCTTGTGTTTGTGTGTATTTCCTCAATAAGCCATTAACATTGTTTGGCCTTTGTACTGTTGTACCTGAAAGGCTGCTTGTGGGTGTTTTCAACCTCACAACATGTTTCAGTCACACATACATAGCCAAACTTCATAACTTCACATACGACGATAGCACATAAAATCCAGCGAGATATTAATATCTAGCAGATCAAGACTTTTAGAATGATACCTCAAAAGGCATACTTTGTGAAAAACATATCCTAATTATATGACAGTGAAAAATAAGGGGGTGCCAGGGTGTCGCAGTTACAATAACAAATGCTGATGGTAAAAAGACCAGTAAGAAGCCAATGTGGCTCTTTCCTTCGCATCAGGATAATTTACAGTTATGCTTTTAATATTGTCTCCTTGAGAAACTGCCAGCTCTCCTGCATTCACGAACAGTTAAAGATATTAACAAAATCCTGTAAGTATTTAACATGAAACAGTCGTCAATAAGGTTTGGGTTCTGGTATACAAAGACCTTAGCCTGCTTAGTACCATGGCAAACACGCCTTTAAACATTTTAAAAATCTTTTTATTAAAGTTACTGAAAAAGAAGGAAAAACAGTTAAAGCATTTGAAATGTGAAGTATTAAGTTGACTTATAGTTTCACAACATTCCTCATTTTTGGTAGAAAGTTTTTTAGAAGGTATTAAAGAGATTAATAACTATCCTTTTGGGGATAAAGAAAAGAAATTAGTTGAAATGGGCTGCAGCTGTCATTGTTGGCATTGTTAAAGTTCCATTCCATTTTCTAGATAACAAAACAATATGAATCAATAATGTGAAGCACTTGCAAAAAAGGCTACTATTCTGGGGTGTATTATCAGAAGTGTTGTATGTAAGACTTGGGAGCTCGTTGTCCCACTATACTCAGCCTTGGTGAGGCCTCATCAGGTGTATTCTGTCCAATTCTGGGCTACACACTTCAGGAAAGATGTGGACAAATTGGAAAAGGTCCAGAGGAGAGCAACAAAAATGGTTTAGAAAACCTGACGTATGGGGAAAGGCTAAAAAAGAACTGGGCATGTTTAGTCTTGAGAAAAGATTACTGAGGTGGGATTTGATAGTCTTCAGATATGTTATGTGCTGTTATAAAGAGGATTGTGGTCAGTTGCTCTGCATGTCCACTGAAGGGAGGACAAGAAGTAATGGCTTAATCTGCATCAAGGAAGATTTAGGTTGCATATTAGGAAAAATTTCTAACTATAATGGTAGTTAAGCTCTGGAATAGGCTTCAAGAGAGGTTGTGTAATTTCCATCATTTTTAGTTTTTAAGAATAGGTTGGACAAACACCTGTCAGGGATGGTCTAGATCCTGCTTCAGCACAGGGAGTTGTACTTTTTGATTTTGAGGTCCCTTCTAACCCTACATTTCTATGATTCTCTATTTCATCTAAATTAATAAAACAGTTTCCACAAGTGTAACAAATAATGTATAGACTAGGACCTCCCTTTTCAAGACATTCTCAATGGAAACTTTTGAAAACATACTGTGCTTCTATTAAAGACATTAAATATAATACAAGACAGAGGAAATTTATTGAGAAAAACATTCTTACCACATAATTGTTTCTCAACCTTCAAATTTTTCAGAACTACTTATTTCAGGGAGTCACTTAAAGTATAGTAGTCAACTCCTTTTAAAATATGCTTTATTGAGGGAAGAAACTTAATATGGAACTTTCTGGCTCTGTCCTTTCCTCATTCTCCTCGTACCTCTCTAATCACTCCTTTAGAGAATCCTCCTCATCCCCACCCCCAACTTTCTGTGGGGATTCAACAGGACTCAGCCTTGGTCCCCTTCTCTTCTCTCTCTACAATCTCACGTACAAACACAGATTCAACTGCCATCTCCAAGCTGACAACTCACACACCCCTTCACTCCAAACCTGCCTCCTTCTGTCCAAACTGAAGCCTTGGCCTGTGTCTCTGACATCTCCTCATGGATGTCTGGGTGTCAACTCAAGCTCAGCATGACTAAAACAGAGCTCTTAATGTTTCCTCCCCAGCCTCTCCCACCTGCTTCTTTATCAATCACTGTGGACACCACCATCATTGTGCCTGACACTCAGGCCTATAACCTGAGCAACATCTTCAGCTGACCTCTCTCTCTTCCTATCCATCCACACAGCTAAAACTCTTTTCCAAGCACTTATAATATCACATCTCTCCGATGAACTGGCAAAAGGTCTTGTTGTCAGATGCTACCGGTGTGGTGCTCTGCTCTGTTCAGTGTTGATATCACTCGGCTGCGTGTGTGTGTTCCCTCTGTGTGCTGTCCCAGCTCTTCGAAGATAGCTGACACAGCAGACCCGACGAGAACCCCCAATGACCACAGAGTCTCGTAAGGTACGAAGGCACGTTGGCCAGGTTTATTGCGATCTTGGACACAATTGCAGTTCCCTGTAGATTTCTTAGTCTAACTCAGGGCATACTACGAGAAAGTGCCTCTTGGCAATGGACCTGGCTCAGTCAGTGGCGGGACTTTCCACTGCCCCCTCGGCCGGACAAAGACACCACACCAGGGTTGCATTCTTATACACAGGTACAAACAAGTCACACATCACTTCTGATGTATTGAGGTGCAACCCTTCCACGTAGCAAGGTACAACCCCCCTACGTATTAAGGTGCCGCCTCTCACCTTGTACATGTTGGTTCGATCAAAACAACTCTGTCCATCATATTACCCTTTTGGCCTTGTCATTGGGATGGGTTGGCCTGTTCCTTGTTATCTGTGGAATGTTCCAGTATAGTGTGTTCTGGTACCATGTTTATATTATACTACACTAGGTGAATACATGTTTATGCAACATCAGCCCTTTTCTCGCCAACTTCTGTGAACAGGGCCGGCTTCCAGCTCACAGCTTGACTTGCTTTTAGCTAAGGCTTGACCATACTTTAGTTCAGGCCTCAGGCCTCAACTGGGACTTTATCAGGGCCTGCACTTACTACAGGTCTGTATTGCTTATTTTTAATATTATGTGTGGCTCATTTTCCCTCTTCAATTTTTTATTGTTATCTGACTGACTGCATATAGTTAAATTAAAGAAAGCGCTAAACAGTGACACAAAATAAGGCAGCCTCTCAGGCACTTAGGTTCAAAGGAGTTAAGATCCCAATGGTTGGGCCACTAATTGGTGGGAGAATTTACCTCACTGGCTCCATTCAGGCTAGGATGTTTTACTCTTCCCAAGGCTAAGCCTGGGACCACAAGGAAACCTAACTCTTCAAAGACCCTAGAAAAAGGAGGGGGTCTGGAGATGATCTGAGAGCGGCTGGCCCTGGCCAGGATGTGTTAGTCAAAAGGTTTCAAAAAAGCAACTTTGTGCTTTCTGCTCTATTGCCTGATATGCTTGGAAAGAGCTCCCCATAAATATCCACAAAGCTACCTCATTATCCTCTTTCAAATTCCTCCTTAAAATCCTCCTCTGCCATGATGCCTACAAAAAAAATACAACAACCCTGATAACGCTTACACCATTGGTGGTCTTAGACCACTGCCTATCGATCAGTATTGTTCTGTTGTTTCCATGGACAACCTTTTCTATGTATCTGTATCCGTCTCTTGTCTTATACTTAGATTGTAAGGTCTTTGGGGCTGGGACCATCTGTTTGTTCTGTTTTTGTGCAGTGCCTTGACTAAGGCTTCTAGATGCTATGGTAATATAAATAAATAATAATTAAACTCTGTACGGTATAAGTAATTTCCCTTACATTGACAATCTATCCACTGAATTAGCAATAAGAAAAGTCTGATAATTTGGGCCAGGGAACCCCCAACCTGAAGCAAATACTCACCAGCAACCACACACCACACAACAAAAACACTAACCCAAGAACCTATCCTTGCAACAAAGCCCGTTGCCAACTCTGTCCATATATCTATTCAAGGGACACCATCATAGGACCTAATCACATCAACCACACCATCAGAGGCTTGTTCACCTGCACACTCTGCATAGATGCTACTTACAAAGAAAATAGAGTATAATGTCTCAAAACATGAGCATCTTACAGCTAATGGAGAATCCTTGGGCCACGTTTTGCTGTCACATACAAGCCATTCTGACTACAGTGGGGCTGCAAAGATTGCAAGCAAGGACAAAATTCAGCTAGGGTGACCAGATGTCACGCTTTTATAGGGACAGTCCCTATTTTTGGGTCTTTTTCTTATATAGGCTCCTATTACCCCTCAGCCCCGTCCCGATTTTTCACACTTGCTGTCTGGTCCCCCTAAATTCAGCATGTGTATATTCTTCAGGTGCAGATGTGATCAGGGTGATATCATAGCCTCTACTGTGCTTTAGAATGAAGATACAGAGCAAACAGTGTTCTTTTCCCCTTCACACCAACGGAAGTAAAAGGCCCAGCTAGAAGGAACAGCTAAGCAGCAGAACTGCAGTGGTACAGTATTTAAGGCCCATGGAGGTACCTGTCAGAAACAGTGCTTTTAGATAACATAATATATTTAGCCCCATTGAAACTAGCTGGTTACTGCCAAATGCATCCCAGCTCCAATTATGTTAATGAAGCTGAAAAGGGACTGCAAATCCAGAAGTCCCCTAAGAGTGGTGCTTCCCAGTCAACTCTACCTAGCAGCTCTTCGGAATCACACAGCAGCACACATGAAAGTACTGTCCTCTCTACATGGAAAGAAGTCCCATTGCTAGGTCCACAGCAACATCATCGGTCTAAGAGGCCATTTTCCCCCCTCCAAACATGAAGAATGATGAAATTTGACAGAAAACGCCATACTAGTTGCTATTGATCCTATGGTTTAAAAATCAAATTAAAACCACCCTGACCACCAAATTACAGATTTTATCCAGAGTTTTTGCGAGTTTCCCCTCTACCCTGGCTGGGTTGCTGAACATGTGAATGAATGCAGCTCAGAAGATGGCAGAAGGAAAGGCCCATTTAAATAGGGCCCTCGTTCCTGCTAGGGAAGTCAGCTCCCACCTTTGCTTTGCTATTATTTTTACATTCAAATTGTAAATTTGTAAATTAAAGTAGGTGACTGAATTTATTGTAAAGTCCCTCATACAAATATTAAATTAACAGAAGCTCATGCATAAGACATGTGTGAGTAGTGGGAGGTAGAAGAAGCATGGTTTTCTCCAATGCACTTCCTAGGTTATAATTCTGAATGGTGTGGAGGTAGGGAGGTGATGCTGATAATTGCTAGTGAACACTGGATATCAGATGCCAGCATTAAGGGGAAAAGCAAATGTAAAATCTAATTCAGGGTCCTAGGGAGCTAGTTGTTTTAATTTTGCATTCTTATATATTTGCTAAGGTTGAGGCCAAAGCCCATGATCCCTGGAGAATCAGTTTTATCTTGACTTCATTTTCCTTTTTAGTGAACAGTATTATACAAACCAATACATACAGTACATTCACTGTGCAGAAAATAGACAACATAGACTGGATTACTAGATGAATAATCTTTTTATCTCAACACAAACCTTCCTGGAAGCCAATAGAATTCGATATGCACTCACTGCAGCCATAGTTTCTGAAATTAAAAAACATCTTTCTGCTGGTTAGCACTATTCAGCTCTTTCTCCTCTAATATATGCAAGCTCCTGCTGAATAGCTAGGTGTTATTATTCATTACGATTTTCTATTACACTGTGATAAATGACGCCCCCAGAGTTTGAGCTGCCCCCACGAATGCTTATTACTGTTCACTTAACTAGGAGTTGATTTAGCTTAAATAGATTGTTTCATAGAGCAAAGACACAGAGCTGCCACTGCTATTGTTTCCAACTTCAGTATAACTACTGTTTAATTGAATTATAACCACTCTGTATACCTATTAGAGTGTATACAGTATAAGTATCTTGTAATAAATGACAGTGCTGACTAATTCCATATAAGTGGCAAACCTACTAATCCTTTTATTCTATTTTGATAGGTTCTTTTACAAGAGACACCAATTAAAAACAATCATCACTCTTTAGAAACAAAATTGAGGAAGATATACTGCAAACCATGTTCCGACCACCAATGTATCCTAAACCCTACACTATACTAGAAGATACCTTTTAGCATGTAACTGCTGCATAGGACATTATAGGTATCAATCCAAAATACCCACCCTCCGCTGGTTGTATAACCAATTAAAGGCTGCATGTTATGATACTGTAGAAGACATGTTGCTAAGATTTTTGGAGGATAATGTAAAGTTAGACACAGTCAAGTATTTATCTTCCTACCATAAATGTGTATTAAATGGAAACATAGCTAAAACTCTACACCAGTGGTCTCCAAACTTTTTTGATCACACCCCCCTATCAGTAAAAATTTTTTGAGCACCCACCCCCTGCCGCACCGCACCGGTTTTTGGAGACCACTGCTCTACACAGCCTAAGAGCGGAAAAATGTTCAGATTAATACTAACAGTGTGGCCAAATTACCTGTGTTTTGTCATTTTTATAAATAATTTTGGCTTTTTTTTAACATGAGTATTTTATCCTTGTCTGTTCCAAGGACTTTTAATCTGCTGACATTGCATTGCTGACACTGACTCTGCAAGCACAGTGACTGTTATAACTGAGATGGGGTCATGTGTGAAAGAGGAATGGTTTCTAATCCAAATGCCCATTACTTTATTTTCACTATTCATCTACTTGCAAACATTCTGCGTGTCCAGCCAATACATTCTTCACAAAGCAAAATTCGTTGGAGGTTTGCCTTTCCTTACTATTAGGTGCTTTTTCTTGCAAGATTTACATAGTTGTAATGTTTATTCGTGCATCTTACTGATAACCAGTTAGTCTAATACTGGTACTTCACGTAAATATAATTTTTAGTGTAGGTATGTGAGGATTATGATAGAAAATAGCAATACTCCTTAAGAAAACCAGAGATTCCTTTAGGAAGTTACTCTGAGGTATGATTTAATCATTGTTTCATGTGATTTTTTCCCCTCCATTCACTAACTCTTTCTGTTGGGCTCATATATGGGAAATTAAATAACGCTAAAGCAAGAGGGTGAGCAGGAGAATACAATATGGACAAAGACAAGACAATTGCTTGTGCAATAGTATTTTGTAGCCCAGTATTATATTCACTGCTTTGCATTATATTATGCTTTATTATATTCAGCAGTAATGCAAGGAACCTACAGGCTTGTATCCTGTAAGACACTGGCTTCAGCAGTTAGCATTAGGCCTACGAACTTTGGCATAGATAAACATAGGTGGCTGCGATCCGCCTTCTAGTCCTTCCTCTCCCTTCTGATCCCAGCCAGCCACTGACCTGGTCTGCCCCTTCAGCTCCTTTTATCTGAGTCTGTTGTGCTCTGATTGGTTTATTTCCTGCAGCCTTTCTAGGGAGGTCTGGAGGACACGCTTTCATTGCTCCTTTTCTGGGGCGGGTAGGACTGCGAAGCCTCCAGCAGGGGGCCTCAAAGGGCCTGGTACACCCCTGTCACATTCTGTGTCTACATTAGCAGGGTTTTTGCCGCTTTACAAGTTGTCTGAATGGTTAGGGTTCAGCAGTGCAGCCAAGCAGGGTACTCACACCATGACAGTTGAAGCAGGATTTTATTTTAAATGTGCTTATAGGTATTTCAGTGGCACTTCTCACTGTAGTATCTGAATACATTGTGTATATTAACAAGTAAATGGTGAGAGAAAGGGAATCATGATAACTAGTTCTGAGATCTTTCACAGCATGGAGGAAAGCTGAGCAATGAGATCGTTTAGGAAGGCAGAGAGGGTTACGCAAATACATATTTGCAATTTTTAAAAAAAGTGACAAGCACCAAATAGAATTAAAGTTCTAATCACTAGGGATAGTTTCACAAAACAATTGTAGCAGTAAATAGCGCCACATACATATAAGTAGTTTGTCTTAGAAGAGCTGCAAATTGTTAATCTTCTTTTAATGGGGAGGAGAATTATATGGGAGAAAGGGGTATTAAAAGGATTCTGTTTCCTTACAATCTGCATATAAAATGAGCTGTGCTCATGGGGAGTTAAGCACTGAGGAAAGTAGCCATTCCAAAAAGTGGTATCTGTTAAAGTGGGACTTGCTTTAAAATAAAGCCTCGAAAAAGGATGTCATGAAAGAAAATGCTAACGATGTTTGTGGTATAGCCTGGCTGGATGTGATGAGCATGTGAAGTAGTATCAGCTTTTTTTCAGACCTCATATGGCATCCCAGTAATCATCAGAAATGTGCATTATGTTTAGTGATGTGCAATCTGAAGAGTGCAATACATGATAATGGTTAGGAAGTTGGATAAACTTTTTGCACAAGTTAAACTTTTGCTGCTCTGAGAAGTATGAAGAGTAATGGACACCTTGCCATCATAAGTGCACTAATAATATTCAGGTAGTTAATATTCCATTAACAAGACCATTACAACCATTGAGGAGAAACATACTTTATTTTAAGGAGCAAAACCCACTCCTAAGTGAGGTGTAACAGCTGAATAAGCATATCTGCTGATTTATATTCATAAATCTTTAATTTATTAGTAATACCTTAATTTTGATAGTGTGTAGAGTCACTAAGCCATTAACAAACCCTTTAAAAGCTACAGACTAGAATAATACTTTCTATTAATGGACAAAACAGCACTTTTTAGCAACTATCTAAGGTTATATACTCACTAATAAGTGCTGTTTTGTCCATTAATAGAGAATATGATTTTGTACAGGGCATTTTGTGCCATCACAAAGTGTAAAAGAAGGTGAATAATTTAAAATGGCTTATTAAGCAATTTCAAACTGTCATATAAGTTGTCTAGCAAGCCGAGTTGTTGAAGCTGAATCAATGACATGTTACCAACTTCTTAATTTCTATGGTAAATGGTGCCATTAAGATAAAATACCCACTAAAACACAACAGTATATTATGGTATAACAAGAGCAAAATGAGGAATTACATGAGGAATAACATGGTCCTCGGAAGCCAAAAAATCTCACCACCTTATAGGTGAGACCACGTTATATTGGGTTTGGTCCGGTACGCCGTGCTGGACTGGACCAGCTTCCCTGGCGGTGATTTAAAGGGCCTGGTGCTCCAGCCGCTGCGGGAAGCCCCATGCCCTTTAAATCACCACTGGAGCTCCAGCAGCGGGGCTCGGGCGGGGATTTAAAGGGCCCGGTGCGCCAGCCACTGTGGGTTGTCCCGAACCCTTTAAATCACCGCCAGAGCTCTGGCAGCGGGGCGTGGGCGGGGATTTAAAGGGCCTGGGGCTCCCCGCAGCGGCTGGAGCCTCTGGCCCTTTAAATCACTGCAGGAACTCTGGCAGCAGGGCTCGGGTGGTGATTTAAAGGGCCCGGGACTCCACACAAATTCAGATATAACGCAGTAAAGCAGCGGGGCTCGGGTGTTGCTTTAAAGGGCCTGGGGCTCTCAGCTGCTTTAGCGCGTTATATCCGAATTAGTGTTCTATCGGGTCGTGTTCTGGGTAGGGGTGTATTTTGATGTCCTCTTCAGAGATGATGATCTTTGGGTGACATTTAAACATTGGGGGTTTCACCACTTTCTAGATACGCTAAAACATTGTCAATTTTAGAAAATGGATGAGGCATTCAGCCTAATGGCTAGCAAGAACTTCTTTCCTATGCTTATAAAATGGGGGTCCGCTTGGTGACGTAGGAGGCTTTCATTGTTAGGAGATTATTTTTTTGCACTTCACAGGTATAAATTAGTCCATTTTTTGGTTATTCACATTACTGACAAGAATGCACCATCAAACCCAAATTGAGATACTAGGCTGTGAATCAAATTGTATTTTTTTAGTAAAAGCCCTGTAGCAGAATGTGCCCCTGTGTCCACACCCTACATACTATTGTAATAATCTTTGTACAAAGCATGCCTTGTGAAGTGTCATTTGAAAATTCATAATTTGCTGGTCATTATTATCCTGATAAAATGTGTGTGGCACCATTGTATGTGAAGTTATAGGATTTTACTATATGGTGTTCTTAACACATGTTCCAAATTGGGGTTGGCAAATGGGTCTGTCTCAAACAAAGAAATGTGTGCTCTGCTTAACTTGCATTTAAACAGTAAACAGAGTAATCAAGCAGGAAGGGAAACAAAAGAACCTCCAAGAGGTGAGGAAAAAGCAACAGGGAAGATCCTTCTCTGTAAACTCTGTTTCCTCAATCTCAGCTGGAAATGTTTTCCAAGAGGGGGACTGATACTATAAAAAGGAGGGATAAACACCCCCAAGATACCCCTCTTCACCGTCTCTCTCTCTCTCCCCCCCCCCGCATCGATTCACTGCACCAGAAGGGACAAAGGAAGCAGCCATTGAACCAGAAACAGGGGTCCTGACCGAAGAGGTTTGGTCAGTAAGACTGCTGAGAGCATTTGGTGAGAAAACTTTGCTTTAACTGTAACAGTTTGTTAAATTAGGCACCATTTGCTTTTTATCTTTATTTTACTTGTAACCATTTCTGACTTTTATCCCTCATTACTTGTACTTATTTAAAATCTGTCTCTTTGTAGTTAATAATCTTGTTTTATTGTTATCTAGTCCAGTGTGTTTAAATTCAAGTGTTTGTGAAACTCCATTTAGGGTAACAAGGTGTGTGCATATTATTTCTGTTAAAGAAATCTGAATTAGTATTGTCCAGGAGAGGGCTAGGCAATACAAGACAAACATTTTGGGGGGGAAATCTAAGACTGGGAGTATGTTTGGGGTCACCCTGCAGCATAATTAAGACTGCAGCGTGCGCACACAGACATAGCTGGGAGTGACTTGCATGCTGGATGCTGTTTATGAGTGTCATGGAGTCACTGGGCCAGTGCTCTGGAACTACTCCATACAAAGCTAGTCAGGACTCTGGGGGAGCCTCCTCTCCCTTAGCATATTGTCTGTCACCAGGGCAAGAAGCTTACACAGCTTCGACCTTCCTGTGTCTGACCTTGGAGCATTCAGCATCCCTTCCTCCCTGTGTGCTTCCTGCAGCGAGTCCACCTGGGCGGGACTCCTGGGGAAGCCAGAGGGCCCTGCACCCCAACTCCATCAATCAGCAGTGAATCTCAGCCGGCATGTAGAACAGAAGGGTTTATTAGTTGACAGGAACCAGGGGCGGCTCTAGTAATTTGGCCGCCCCAAGCACGCTGGTCCGTGGCTCCGGGGGACCTCTTGCAGACGTGCCTGCGGAGGGTCCGCTGGTCCCACGGCTCCGGTGGAGCATCCGCAGGCATGCCTGCGGGAGGTCCACCGGAGCCGCGGGACCAGCGGACCCTCCAAAGTCATGTCTGTGTGAGGTCAACCCGAGCCGCGGGACCAGCGGACCCTCCGCAGTCATGCCTGTGGGAGGTCCACTGGTCCCGCGACTCTGGTCGACCTCCCGCAGGCATAACTGCGGAAGGTCCGCCGGAGCCACCTGCCGCCCTGCCGGCAAAATGCCGCCCCAAGCACGCGCTTGGCGCGCTGGGGTCTGGAGCCGGCCCTGACAGGAACACAGTGTAGAACAGAGCTTGCTATCAGAAATCAGTGACTTTCAGCCAAGTCCAGCTTGAGGAATCCTGGCCCAGATGTCCTGGACTCCCCCCTCTTCTAGTCCCCCCAGACAGACTGCCAGCTTCCAGCGACCCAACCTCAGACACTCCTGTTGCACCTCCTCCTTGTCTTTGTCTCCCTTAGTGGACAAAGAGCCACCTGTTTATCACCTGGTTGCATCCCCCTCTTGGGTCTCAAGTTATGAAGGGCACCGGTCTTAGAATACGTGCAGGCAGCTGGAGCAGACTCACCTGCCCCAGAGGTCTCAGCCAAAGTCACACACCCCTATTTACACCACCGAGGTATTGGTGCAGCACACAGGTAGACTGAGGCACACATAGTATTCATGCAACAAACCTCGATGCCAACTCTGCCCACATATCTACACCAGCGACACCATCACAGGACCTAACCAGATCAGCCACACCATCACTGGTTCATTCACCTGCCTGTCCACCAATGTAATATATGCCATCATGTGCCAGCAATGCCCCTCTGCTATGTACATCGGCCAAACTGGACAGTCCCTACGTAAAAAGATAAATGGACACAAATCAGATATTAGGAATGGCAATATACAAAAACCTGTAGGAGAACACTTCAATCTCCCTGGCCGCACAATAGCAGATCTTAAGGTGGCCATCCTGCAGCAAAAAAACTTCAGACCAGACTTCAAAGAGAAACTGCTGAGCTTCAGTTCATCTGCAAATTTGACACCATCAGCTCAGGATTAAACAAAGACTGTGAATGGCTTGCCAACTGCAAAACCAGTTTCTCCTCCCTTGGTGTTCACACCTCAACTGCTAGAAGAGGGCCTCATCCTCCCTGATTGAACTAACATTGTTATCTCTAGCCCAGGGGTCGGCAACCGGTGGCTCGCGGCTCGCCAGGGTAAGCACCCTGGCGGGCCGGCCCGGTTTGTTTATCTGCCGTGTCGGCAAGTTCGGCCGATCGCGGCTCCCACTGGCCGCGGTTCGCGATCCCAGGCCAGTGCGGGAGGCAGGAAGCGGCGTGAGCCGAGGGATGTTCTGGCTGCGGCTTCCTGCCTCCCGCATTGGCCTGGGACCGCGAACCGCGGCCAGTGGGAGCCGCGATCGGCCGAACTTGCCGACGCGGCAGATAAACAAACCGGGCCGGCCCGCCAGGGTGCTTACCCTGGCGAGCCGCGAGCCACCGGTTGCCGACCCCTGCTCTAGCCTGATGCTTGCATATTTATACCTGCCTCTGGAAATTTCCACTACATGCATCTGACGAAGTGGATATTCACCCACGAAAGCTTATGCTCCAAAACGTCTGTTAGTCTATAAGGTGCCACAGAACTCTTTGATGCAAAACAGTAAAACTCACATTGACTCAACAGTAAGACTCACATACAACATAACAAGGGAAAATCCCCACTTCGTCACATCGAGCAGTCCAGACTGGAGGCTGCAGCAACAAAGCATTGGAAAGGCACCCCAGGTTAGAGGGCAGGGATGACACAGTTACTCATTAGTCTGGATTGTAACCTGGTATGTCACAAGCACAAAAACATTTACAATAAAAATTGCACATACTAATAAAGCTAAAGCTGCAGTAAAAGGACAAGTACAGTTTGGGGTTTAAGTTCAAGTTTTCTAGTCATTTTAAATAGGCAAGTTGATTCAGTACAAATCCCTATGAGCAAAGGAATGTCTTTCTCTATTAATAATCTTAATCTTAATAATCTCTTATCTGATGGAGAAAGCTTGTGATACATTTTGAGTTCTCTATTTTTTGTTTTTGCTTTGAGTTTTAGAAGCACATTAACACCATTAGCAGCAAGATCATGGAAAACAAGTTCAGATTATTGTTAGTAATTCTAAGTGATGTTGCTGGTGATGTGTGAGACGGACTGAACACTGCGTGACTCTGCAGTGCTCAAAACAGCAAAAAAGATTGTTTTGACTAGCCAGCATGACATAGAAACCAGAGGAATAAAGCAGCAAGGTGTTATCTTTACAGAGTGACATCTTCAGCTAAAGGGACACTAAATGTACAACTCCAAGTACTTTACTACCCTTACTAGTCTCTTGTGGATGTTAGATCATTTACTTACAACACAACTTGAATTTTAACCTCTCCGTTGTATTAGCCACAAAATTCTCCAGCTACATCCCCTGAGAAAAATTTCCCATCAGAACTCAGAATTCTCACTTTAAGGCACAAGTATTTTTTTAATGTTTCCTCCTTCTTTCTAGCTTCTCTTTCTCTTTGTCGGGCACATTTTCCCCAAAAACTGACACACATTGATTTCTATAATGACTTCTGCCGTCTCCCCAAATCATTCCATGAGGCCCTTATTGCATGTTAGTAAGTAACTGGGATTTTCTTTCCCATTTTAGTCTTAAGAAAATAAATCAAAGAAAGAGAGAGTATAATTTTTTTTAATTATTTTTGTTTACTGGAAAGAATTTCATATTTACAGTTCATTAAAATCCCCAAATCCCAAAATTTCAGCTCTGTGGCTCATATTTTAGAATTTGTATTTTCTTATATTTGAATAGTAAAAGAGAAGGGATAGAATAAATATTTTAAGGTAAATTCACAGTATCAATATGCAGTCTGGGTCCTGCATTTTACTACAGAATTCTCTATTAAGGGCATTTTGTGTGAAATACATTCCTGTGCAGAGGTTCAACACAATGACTATGCAAGACTTAAATCCTCAAAATAAGGCCGAAGTGGAACTTAAGTGGTATATACACCTTGTGTGGGCCCTTTGTACCAGGGTGCATTTCACCCTTTTGCAAGAAGCTGGGACTTCATGGGAAGTGGGAGGAGGAGGTTCAGTATAGTCATTGGAATGGATATTGCAGCCTGCAATTCAATAAATCCATAGAATATAACTCTTCAGTTATAACAATCAGCTGTGTGATGAAGAAATGTAGACAAACTTTCAGACAAACTCAGTGGAGGAGGGCTCTACAGTGTATCCAGATTACACCAGGAATATTGCAAGTCTGCATATGCTGAATCTGTTTTTGGTAAACAACTAGATAAACACTTTAAAGGGCTAACAACTATGAACATAAATAATCTATCCTTAATATTGCCTAGATGGAGAGATGGTAACATGACTTCAGCAAGCAGCAGCTGGAATCCTACAGCCATGACCCCTGCTGCAGAGTTGGAGACAAGGCTGGAGAAGGGATTTTGAAAGCTTCATAGAGCACTGAACTGGACAGGATGAAGGCTTTGAGGAAAGCTGGACACATGAAGGTAAACTGAGTTAGATGCCCTTTACAGGAAGGGATTGAGGTAGATAGTGCTCCAGAGAGTAAAAGCACTAGAATACTAAGGTTGAAGGCACAAGACAGTAATGACAACTTAAAGCCAGATCATCCTCCTTATCAGGAATATTTCAGTCTCAAAAACTTCAGAAAAGCAGAGGCCTTGCTAAGCCTCATAGTAGTAATGATGATTATAAACTCAGGCTATGTTTTAGTCATGGGTATTTTTAGTAAAAGTCATGGACAGGTTACGGGTAGTAAATAAAAATTCACGGCATGTGAACTGTCCATGACTTTTACTGTATACCCTGACTAAAACTTGAGGGGAGGGGTGGAAGCTCAGGGGGACGGCCCGTGGGTGGGGGGCATGGGTACTTGGGGGGGGCAGCCCAAGGGGGGTGCCATGGCTGCTGGGGGTGCGCTGTAGATTCGGGGGGGGGGAACGTCCCAGGGGGTGCCACGGGTGCTGGGGGAGAAGGTTGGCAGGGCTGGGGCAGGTTCCCTACCGGGCTCCTGGGAAGCGGCGACCTCCAGCTCCCTAGCTCCATGTGCTGCTTCCTCTCCGCCCCAAGCCCCAGTTCTGCAGCTCCCATTGGCTGGGAACCACAGCCAATGGGAGCTGTGGGGGCGGTGCCTGTGGGCAGAGGCAGCATGTGGAGCTAGGAGCTGAGGGAGGGTTGTCCCTGTCACCTTTCCAGGGAGCCCCGCCCCAGGTAAGCACCGTGCCACACCCCAATCCCCAGCCCTGAGCCCCTGCACATCCAAACTCCTGCTTCTGGAGGGCAGGGGGTCCAAGATTGCCCCAGCAGGAGCCAGTGCAACTGGCCCAGGGACTGCCTAAGCTGCTCAGGTGGCTCCTGGGCCAGCCTCCTGGGCTGCTCAGAAGTCACGGAGGTCACAGAATCTGTGACTACTGCGACAAACATGGAACACTGTATCTAAAACTATAGCTCACAATAATACTACTTTCAGATGCTCAGTGGAATTTGCTGGAAGAAAAAGTGCTTAATAAATGTTAATTAGTTGCCCTTGTGAACAGGTAGGAAAGTATTTTACTCCATTTTCTGGAGAAAGAGAGAGAGACAGGCACCAAAATGTTCAAGAGCCCGCCAAAGGTCACAGAACGATTGAGTGGTAGAGCTGGGAATCCAACCCCAATCTTCTGGCTCTCGCTCTCGTGCTATGACAGTTAGCCTGCTCTTCTCGAGACAGATGTATTGACTTCTGGACAGAGAATTTCAGAAAATCAGAATCATCGAGCTCTTTGCAGTATTTAAAATGGCAAGATTAAGAGAAAAACAAAAAGAACAACATTTAGGTTTAGAAGTGTAAGCAGAGTCTGAATGAGCTCTCCCCTTACATCTAGTGATGAGCTAGGGGAAAAGACTACAGGAACAGTCTGTGTTTGCATAGACACACCTGTTCTGCCTAGGTGTGTGACATCATGGAGCTGCTTTGCCAAAATTATCAATTTTGGCTGGTTTTGGGTTACAAATCACTTTAGAATTCAAATATGGGGCTAATGAAATGTTGTTATCCTTATTGTATGTGTAAAGGGCAGCAGAACTGTTCCCTGATTGAGGGAGTCACCCTAAACTGACCCTCCCTTGTTAGGCAGTAGGTAGGGATGCCAAACCACAAACAAAGATGAGTGGGTGAGAACAGTTGTCTGCTTGGTGATGGGGACTCTGTCTAGAGAGTCCTAGATGCCATTTGATCTGCTCCTCTTCAATATTTGAAGATAGAACTGATCAGATGCAATTGCAGCAAAGAATCCTGTGGCACCTTATAGACTAACAGAAGTTTTGCTGCTTCTACAGAACCAGACTAACACGGCTACCCCTCAGATGCAATTGAGACTTTGTTTTTGGTTGGTGGTTCCTGGAGGAAATATCACTGCTGAGCAGGTGTAGGAGCTAAGTTTTAGCTGATGTGTGGGAGGCTGTTGCAGTTAAAGACAATACAGAAACTGCACTGGCAGTGAGGTTCCCCATGACCTGCAAAAATCACTGACAGCTGAAGTCACTGAGAGCTGCGTTAAGTGGCAAAAGCTCAGAGTGTGACATGCAGAGAGGCAGCAGCATAAGAGAAACAGTGGCAGCAGTGGCCAGCAGCATCTGAGAGGTGGGGGCAGAGAGCCAGCAGTGGAGCCATTGCTCAGTGTTCCCATCCCGCCTCTGGTGTGGGAGGTGAATCCCTGTGAATGCACCTTTGAGCTCTGGATCCTCGCTAGCCAAGGCCTGCCAGCTGTGAGTGGGTGCAATGGAGGGAGAGGTGAGTGATGTGTTAAAGGAACATTTATTCCTTAGACTTTCGAAACTAAGGCAAAAGATACTGCCCAACACACGGTGAGGTGGGGTTTGCTTATGGTTGTTTGCTTTTGAATGTGGTTGTGGTGTTTTTCCACAATGCTGGGTTCCCTTTCCCTTTTAATAAATGTTCTTTTGTTATACACAGACTAAGTGATTTGCAAATGGAGAAATATTGCCTCTCAGAAGCACCCTGGGATGGTGTTGTTTTCCCAGACTCCTGGGTGGGGGCTTGAGCTGGTTCTGTTTTGTATTGTTAAGAGGAACCCCTAAATATTGAAACAGAAAACTTACAGATGGGAAAGGAGTACTTAGAGTAGAGATGTTATTGGGAGTAGTAGCTTCCAAACAAACTAATTTTACTTCTCAAATCCTAGAATCATATAATACAACTATGGGAGATGGCAATGGAAAAAACAGATTGGTTGTTATAATGCATGACCCCCAAACAATACAATATAATATATTTTTCCTGAAAGCTTGAATACACATGCGTATCTTAACCTGTGATCATGCAGTTAAATACTGTCAGGCATATAAGAAAGAGGTTAGCATTTATTCTTATAATTGTCTTAACTTTTGCAGTTCTTGACCTGTGTGTATGTAGTTGTACAATCATAACATTGCATTTAACATAGCTTTTTGCATGCAATTTCCAGTTAAAAAAATAACAAAACCCTAATACTTTAACTAATGCGAACCAGTCTGTAGAGGCCAGCTGATCCTTGTTTATGTGATTAGTAAACTGTGCACTTGAAGACTTAAGTCACCTATGTCAAAGATCAACTAGTGGCTGTTAATATTGCAGGAAGTACATATTTCTGCCTATGAAATGATACATTTTTATCTGTACAGATGAGATAAAGTTGTTTAGGGGGTTGTTAGTTTCAAACATTTGTAACTTTAAAAATACTGAATTGATTTCTATGATTCTGTGGTTTAGTTTGAGGTCTCAGTTGGCATATATGTACTGCATACATAGCCTGGGTTTGTGGGGCCTGGACTAGCTGACTCATGTTTCCAAGCCTGGGCTTGCGTGGCCACACTGCAATGGAAATTTGGGCCTTGTAACCATGCGTCCACACTGCACTATGCAGAACTGAGTCAAAACTTCAGATTCTGTGCGTGTGGACTGACGTATCGCAGGCTTCTTAACACTCTCATCAGCTGAAGACACTCAGCAATGAGTTGTTGGAGAAACACAGCTAAAGACGCTCCACAATGAGTTGTTGGTTACAGTTAATCAGATTCATGACATTTGCAATCTGTTTACTGGACAAGCACAGTAGAAGATTTGGTTCATTCTACAAACATGCAAAGGAGTCAGGAGTGAGCTTTTCAAAATTTGGCAAGTTTAAGTGTTCTTTAAATCCACTGAACCAACTTTCTTGAAAATTGGCTTATTTCACAGATATAATTGAATGGGGACACAAAATGGCTCAACTGGATGCATTCATGGACTAAAACCACCCAAAGCACTTCCATCCAGCTCTCATGGGATTTGAAGACAAGTTATTAAACCAAGCAAAGGCACTTGTCTTTAATGATGTCTATGAGAATTTCAGGCAAGGTGGATAAAAATCAATGAATTAAAAAAAATTGGATTTTTTTCATTTAAATTGGCTTTTTTTGATAAAATGCTTTTTGAGGAAAAAACCTATCTAAAGGTAGTTTTAATTAAGATACATTATATCTTATGTTCAAAGATATCTCTTCATGAAATAGGGATTATAAATTCTAATTCTATAGTATGAGACAATATATTCATGTAATGTTTAAGAAATGTTTTGTAACTGAGTTCCAATAGTTCATGGATTAGGGACCCAATCTTACAGGGTTGTAGGGGCTTCTGTATAGATTATTTACCCAATGGGACTCAGTCTAGAAGATACCTTCAGAGATGCTTAGTTTTGCAGTTCTCAAACTGTGGATTTGTCTCTCCAGATATAACGTGCTTGCTAACAGCAAAAATGTTTATAAATAAATAAATAATATATATAGATGAGAAATAACAGACCTCAACCCTATTATCCCTCTGCAAATTTGTGTACACAGAGTCAATCCCTTACCTCTCTCTATAAGTGCAGCGTTTCAAAAAGTTCAATGAATAGAAGATTGTTGGGGGGCGGAATAGATCTGAACAAGGAGAAGAAGACTGGAGATAAATGTGAGAAGGAAGGGACAGGCAGTAGAAATCATAGATCATAGAATCATAGATTATTAGGGTTGGAAGGGACCTCAAGAGATCATCTAGTCCAACCCCCTGCTCAACCAAAGCAGGACCAATCCCCAAATGGCCCCCTCAAGGATTGAACTCACAACCCTGGGTTTAGCAGGTTAATGCTCAAACCACTGAGAAATAAAAGTGAAACTGTTTGAGCAGTGTTTTCCAGAAGTCTTGAGGTCTTTTTGAGTGTAACCTTCATTGATTTGAGATCTACCGTACCATTCTCTCACTAGAAGGGAAAACCTATAATGGCAGTAGGCCGTAAAAGATACCCAGTTTGGGAATATTTTAATGAAGTTCCTCTACCTGTGGGTAAGACAGGCATGCGTGCAAAATGCAAACAGTGCAACAAAGAAATGCAAGGCCTGGTTACCCAAATGAAACAACATCATGAGAAGTGTTCCTTCTGAGGAGGAAGCTGCGTTGAAGATGATGAAACATGCAGGATCTTTAGGTTGGTAACTTTTTTATTTCATACTTCTTTCTTAAGGACTGCCTGTATTCCTTCTGGACTATTCTTGAATTCTCATGTTTGAGCAAAAAATATAGTTGTTACTCTATGGTACTATCATTTTAGATGTAGTTGTGATAAAAAATAAATAGCTCAAATAGGCAGATCTTCCTTTTACAATTTCACCTTTAAAGTAGTACTGAATGTCAGTGAATGCAATGAGGAATACTAAATGAGCAGTATGGTAATAATAATTAACTGCATTGACTTATTTTGTTTAGGAGAATCCATCCTCATACAGGATTCTGAAGACTATCCACCTTCAAGATCACCATCATTTTCTATAGTTTCAGTTATCTGCCAATGATAGTCACATCATGTATGTCACATAGCCACAATATAGCACCTGTAGCAAAAAGAAAAAAAAAACTCTCATCATCCAGAAACAACCATAGATAAGTTTGTGATAAGAACCAGCAGATTACAAAAAGAGGTAATCTGATGAAAACATTGCCTGGCTTGTTTATACAACAAACTCTCCTTCCGTATGATTGAGAACCCCCACTTCATTAAGACCAGGATACAGCCCACCCAACAGAGCAGATGTCGCAGGCAAATTGCTGGATAAAGTATATGAAAGAGAAATTGAACAGTGTGCAAAAGTTCTAGAAGGTGAAATTGTTAACCTGAGTCTTAATGGGTGGAGCAATGTCCACAATGATCCTGTTGTATGTGCTTGTGTGACAACAGAAGAAGGGAATGTCTTCCTTACAGAAACAATTGATACATCAGGAAATGCACACACAGGAGAATACTTACAAGAAGTAGTAGTAAAAGCTATAACAAACTGTGGGGAAAAAATTCAAATGTCTAGTACACAGCTTGGTCACAGACAATACTGCAAATGTATCCAAGATGAGAAGAAATTATTTAGAAGAGAGTGAAGATAGTCCCAAGCTAATATAACACATGATTGCAGTGCACATTTGATGCACCTCCTAGCCAAAGACTTCAGTGTTCCAGAAATAAAGGCTAATGTTGAAATTGCAAAATATTTCCGTAACAACCACTTTGCAGCAGCTGCTTTGAAAAAACTGGGAGGAACCAAGCTAAGTCTCCCACAAGACGTGCAATGGAACTCAGTATTGGACTGTTTTGAGCACTATATCAAGAACTGGCCTAATCTGATGACAGTTTGTGAACAAAATCATGAAAAAATAGATGACACTGTCACAGCCAAAGTTCTCAACATTGGGTTTAAAAGAAACGTTGAACACATACTGAGTACCCTGAAGCCTATTTCTGTAGCCTTGAACAAAATGCAGGGCAATAGCTGTTTTATTGCGGACACTGTTGAAATTTGGAAGGAACTGAGTGAGATCTTAAAAAGAGAAATATGCAATGACCGAGTTAAATTACAAGCATAAAAAAACAAATGGGACAAGCACTATCTCCAGCTCATTTTCTTGCAAATATTCTCAATACTTGGTACCAGGGTCAAACCTTAACTGCTGAAGAAGAGGAGTTGGCTATGACATGGACATCCAGCAATCATCCCTCCATAATGCCAGCTGTAATAAACTTCAGAGCTAAGGATGAACCATTCAAGAAATATATGTTTGCTGATGATGTTTTAAAGAAAGTAACACCAATAAACTGGTGGAAGTCACTTAAGCACTTGGATTCAGAGACTGTTGAAGTGATAATCTCACTTCTAACAGCACTAGCTTCTTCTGCCGGTGTAGAAAGAAGGACATAAGAATGGCCCTACTGGGTCAGACCAAAGGCCCATCCAGACCAGTAAACTGTCTTCTGACAGTGGCCAGTGCCAGGTGCTCCAGAGGGAATGAACAGAGCAGGTAATCACCAAGTGATCCATCCCCTGTCACTCATTCCCAGCTTCTGATAAACAGAGGCAAGGGACACTCTTCCCTATATTTTCTTCCTTTGGACCAGGGGTTCTCAAACTGGGGGTCAGGACCCCTCGGGGGGTTACAAGGTCATTACTTTGGGGGTCACGAGCTGTCAGCCTCCACCCCAAACCCCGCTTGCCTCCAGCATTTATAATGGTGTTAAATATATTAAAAAGTGTGTTTAATTTATTTGAGGGGTTGCACTAAGAGGCTTGCGATGTGAAAGGGGTCACCAGTAAAAAAGTTTGAGACCCACTGCTTTGGACTAATTCATTCCAAATTGAGAAATTGTTTGGGACCTGAAAAAGCAGGAAAGCTTGTTTTTCTTTTCGAGATAATGAACAAACAGGAAAATGAAGATGACTGAGTTAGTTGCAGGAAGCCAATATTTTAAGTTTCTCATGTCGACCTGGCTGACCTAGTCGATTTAATTTTTGTTTTTGTTTTTTTAAATATTTCATTTAACTATTTTGGTTAAAAACAATTTTAACAAAAACAAACCTGATTTTAAAAATCTTGAATGTTTAAATAAATTCAAAAATTCATATGCTTGTTTTGTTAAAATATTATGTTTTCTGTTGAAGAAAAAAATCCAGAATACATAACTTTGTTGTTTTAGTTAAATAAAACAATTTAAATGTCTGTCTGGTGATGTTCTCCTCCTAATCCAGCATGGCAAGAAAATCCTCCCAATATTAATGATTAACCTATTGAATTGGAGATAGTTAACCTCCCAATCACTTCATAAATATCTGTTTCAATTACCTTTGGTAAATAAATAACCAAACAATCATTCATTTTCTGATATAGCTGTAAAACTAATCTGAAAAGTTTTCAAAATAAATTACTTTAAAAATGTATAGTGTGTACCTTCTAAAAATGAAACCTACATCTATCTCTGAGTTGTGAAGAATATGTATTAAGGTTATAACAATCAACAAGAATGCACTTCTTTTATGTAGAAATCCATGATTAAATCGAGTCTTCCTGACTGGTGATTTAAATAGTTAAATCAAATCCACCCTGATTTCAGGTTTCAGACCTCAGCCATTTTTGCTTTGCATCTGTCTTGTGGTAAGAATTTTTAAAACAAGAAAAATATTTTTTTACCCTTGCAAAAACCAGAGATGGCTAAAGGGATTTTTGCTCAATTTTTTGATAAATAATCATTAAAAATGTTCACTATTAGGCAGAGACCAGTGTGGAAAATTGCAGTGCAATAAGTGAATATTTCAGAAAGTGATAAGCATATGAATAGAAAAGGTTGCAATGGAAACTGTACTGCTCCCTGAAACTTTAGTGGCTTCCACCAGGCAAGCATTATTATGTGAACATAAATAGATAATGACAAGGTGGAACTTGGTCAACCAATTCAGACTAATTCCTACTTTCTTCATGCCCATAGACCTTTAGATTTTTTACCAAAATAATGATTCTAATAAACAATGGTTACCTTAACTTTATTTCCAAACAATGAAACAGTCTTTGATGAATTATTTCACTGTCTATCCCCAAGTGCCCCTCTAAACTTAAGCCTTCCCCCCCCAACCCACTCCCACTCCCTGTGCCCCTGCAGCCACACAAGCTCTGGCTCCATATATTATTCATTACAATCAAATAAGACACAGTGGTGGCTCAGTAAACTTGCTTTTCATATCAGAATTGCTTTTATTGAGTAACACACACTGCAGACCCTAGCTTCCAGCAGCCAGGGCTGAAATGAGCAATTCTCTCATTGTAATAATGTGCCTCTGTCATCTCCTTATTATCAGCATGATAAAAGATGAAATATTCACAGATGCTGCCCTCCTAACCTGATCACAGCTTGATATTTGAGCTTTGGAAATGAGTTTTATAAGCTTTAATATACTCCTTGGCGGAGTGACCCCTGAAATTAAACATTATTACAGAGCGGATATTTAAAAAGCTGGGGCCGCAAATTACATCAAAATGAAAATATTAAGGAGTATTACGACTATACCAAGTGGGAGCTCACTGCTTTTGAAGCTGTGAATGCCATAAAACTCAGCACGGTGGTGTCAAAAACATCAGAAAAAATAATAACAGCATAGGCACCTTGACTTCAGTTATTTTATACTTTGGTCCTAACTAAATTATTGGAATGGATTTTTTCTCCTATGGGCTGGTTTTCCAAGAGGAAAAAACACATTATTCTCTACTTTTCATGCTTGGTTTAAAATGCACCTTTCTCTTTTTCAGTGCAAACACAAATAAAAGAAATACCTAAATATAATGAAACTGAAGATCCCAGTAAGAAAAGAGTGAGAAAACATCACTAGATAGAGCCTTTTGATTCAATTTCCACTGTTACTGCTATTTTGATGAACAGATTTCCACTAAACCCTGGAACATAAAGTCAAATGTACACATGAGCTGAGAGATTTTCTTTCACATGAAAAGAGGGGGAACATAAATTACAGATATTTCAGATATTAATCTTGAATTTTTATATTGAATATTTAAAAAATTCTAATATTGACTAATTATAACTTCTTGTAGAATGATTGTACCTAGAAGCAATGTGTATTTTATGCCTCTAAGTTATCATGTGTATTTACATGATGCCTGTTAAAATATCTAATTCTTCACTTCTGCATGTATCCCTTGACCACCAAGCTAGGTCATTATCTGGTTTAACTTTCAGAATATTTGTGAAAATACAGTTTCTACAGCAGATTTAGCAGATGCAGAAGAAAGGTGACAAATCTGAGGATCTGTCCCAGATTGAGGTGTCAACAGAGGAGGTTTCAGGGCAAACTGACAAATTAAACAGTAATAAGGCATCAGGGCCAGATGATATTCACCCAAGAGTTTTAAATGACCTCAAATATTAAATTGCAGAACTACTAATTATGGAATGTAATCTGTGGCTTAAGTCAGCTCTGTTCCTGATGACTGGTGGATAGCTAATGTGATGCCGATTTTTAAAACACGCTCCAGAGGCGCTCTTGGTAATTACAGGCCAGGAAGCCCAGATTTAGTGGAACCGGGAATAGTTTGCTTACGAAGGAAATTGGTACATAATGAGACTCGGCAACTGCAGGAATATTGAACTGATACTAGGCATGGATATTTTTAGGATACAAGCGCTGGCAGATGTTTGACCACAAATTTGCTTTGGCAATAGTTGATGTATATGATAATGACCTAATGGGTAATTAATATGTTAACCTATAGGATAAAGGCACCCCAGTGTTATGAGGATGATGTGGACATGGGAGGCTAGACATCCAAATGAATTTTCATGGTAGTCCCCAAGGCCTGTAATAGGCCAAGCCACCACGTAAGCAGGGGTGGTGAGCTTTCCATCACTGACCCTTCAGCTCTTTCTTGTCATCATCTACCACCGAACTTCAGGCATTGGGGTCTGGATGATCAGACACATTTGGCATGCCAGAGACAGGGCTGGTCCTTTGTCTTATCACCAGATCCCTAAGGAAGGGTGTGAGTGTGTAAATATATGATTATGTGCAAGGAATGTTAGCAAAGATATTCGCAATACTATATTACTGCCATTTGTTCATGCAGTTTAGAGCTTTCTTTTCTTTACTGATTTTGTTAATAATAGTGACTAAGGCTTTGCCATTCTTATGTTCGTATGAAAGCTGCAGAATTCTCGTTTTAAACATTTTTAACATGCAGTTTCATGATTGTACTGTTCTTTCCCTTTTTCTATCTCCAATAGATGGAATTGACAATGCTTTGGGTTTTGTAATCCAAATATTTCATGCCAATTCCCCTTTCTTCAGTTTTTAGCCTTTTAAATCTTTTAGAATTATTGATTTATGGAATGTAGTTAGCTTTTTTGAAAAGCTTTGCCATGCACTTCAGATGCAAACAATTTCATTTTGGGAATTGTACTCTAACAGAAGTTATACTGTCACTTTTTAAACTTGAAAAATAGATGGTATGTTAAATATGAAATCACTGTGTGTTCATGTTAGAACAGTAGCTCTCAACCTTTCCAGACAACTGTGCCCCTTTCAGGGTACAGTTGTCTTGCATACCCCCAAGTTACACCTCACTTGAAACCTACTTGCTTACAAAAATCTGACATAAAAATACAAGTGTCACCGCACCCTATTACTGAAAAATTGTTTACATTCTTATTTTTACCATATAATTATAAACTAAATCAATTGGAATATAAATATTGTGCTTACATTTCAGTGTATAGTATATAGAGCAGTATAAATGAGTCATGTCTGTATGAAATTTTAGTTTGGTACTGACTTTGGTAGTGCTTTTCATGTAGCCTGTTGTAAAGCTAGGCAAATATCTAGATCAGTTGATGTACCCATGGGCGGCGGGTAATGTAGGCATGGGAAGGCGTTGCTTTCCCAAACTGCTTGACGTCGTCCTGCCCATCATGTGCTCCACCCCCAGACTCCATCCTGCTTGCTGTTCCTTGGGACAGGCAGGCTGTGGGCCGCGGTGCACCCTGGGGCTGCACCACCCCTACACCTGGCACTCCGGCTGTGCTGCCTGCTCAGCGCTGGGGCGCTCCGGACACGTCACCTGCCTGCCCAGCCAGCACTGGGACTGGCAGCTCAGCCGTGGGGGAGGCGCCTTCAGGGTGGTGGGGCCGGCCAGGGGGTGGGCCTAGCAGTGTGGCCTGGGGAGGCTGGGGCCCAGCGATGCAGCCCGGGGAGGCTGGAGCTGTGCTGCCCAGCGCTCCAGGGCTGGGGGGGCCGGGGGCTGCGCTGCCCAGCTCTCCGGTGCTCCAGGGCTGGGGGTGCTAGCCTGGGGCAGGGGCTAGCGGTCACAGTGGGGGTTGGGCTCTGGTGGGCGTGGACAGGTCGGGGCTGGGAGGTTTGCCTCCCCAAGCCAGGGGTTAACCCACCGCCCATGGAAGTACCCCATGGAAGACCTATGTGTACCCCCAGTGGTACATGTACCCTGGTTGAGAACCACTGTGTTAGAATATTTTCTCTTCCTTCTTCTCTCCCTCTAGTGCTTCTTATGGGCTCATTTGGCACCAGAGCAGTTCTTATCTTGAATCAGAATCCATTTTACTCATTGGTGTATTCAAAAACATTGCATGAATTCCCCCATACCACCACTCACTCAAACTCTCTCACACACAACAGCCAGAACAGCAGGAGACTATACACCTTACAGGAAGCATCCAGCTGACTGCACTCAATAAGGCTGGGACACCGCTCTGATCCTGCAAATACTTATCCATAGTTAACAGGATGGAGGGAAGCAGTGACTCTGAAAAAGATTTGGTGGTCATGGTGGATGCCCTAGCTGAACATGAATTCTCAAAGCGATGCTGTGGCCAAAAGGGCTAATGCCTTCCTTAGATGCATAAATGGGAATTTCAAGGAGGAGGAGTAGAGAGGTTATTTTACCTCTGTATTTGACACTGGTGTATCTGCTGCTGCTGCAGTAATACTGTGTCAACTCCACAATTCAAGAAGGATATTGATAAAGTGGAGAGGGATCAGAGAAGAGCAACCAGAATGATTAAAGGATTAGAAACCTGCCTTATAGTGATAGACTCAAGGAGCTCAATCTATTTAATTTAACAAGGAGAATGACTTGATCACAGTCTATATTACCTGCATGGCGGACAAATATTTCCTAATGGGCTCTTCAGTCTAGAAGACAAAGGTATAACAAGATTCAGTGACTGGAAGTTGAAGCTAGACAAATTCAGCCTAGATATAAGGTGTACATTTTTAATGTGTTGGTAGTTAATCAATTGGAACAATTTACCAGTGGTCATGGTGTGTTCTTGATACTGATAACTGTAAAATCAAGATGGGATTAAAAAAAAAAGATATGCTTTAGTTCAAAGGGAATTATTTTGGGTGGAGTTCTATGGTCTGTTATATACAAGGTCCCTATTTGTCTCAGAATCTATAAAAATGTTAAGCAAGTGAGCAGCCTCTTTGTCTTCAGTGAAGCTACTCACTCAATAGGTGGGTCTAGAAGTGGCTGTGTGAAGTGAGGTCTTACACTCAATTTGATAAACAAGATGGGTGAAGTAATATCTTTTATTGGACTAACTTCAATTGGTGAGAGAGACAAACTTTCAAGCTACACAGAGCTCTTCTTCAGGTCTGGGAAACATAAGAGTGTCACAGCTAAATATAAGGTGGAGCAGATCATTTAGCATAACACACATTTTAAGGGATCATTCAAGGTGAAGTGGCCCATTAGCACCGTCCAATCATAGGGGAGAAAAAGAGCAGTGTGGGAAGGGGAAGCGGGGGGTTGTTACTGGGTTATAGAGTTTTATAGTAAGCCATAAATCCCAGTGTCTCTGTTCACGATTTTTAGTGTCTAGCAATGCTATGAATTTAAGCTCCCAGGCTCATATTTTAAATGTGTTGTGCACATTTCCTTTGAGAATGAGGACTGAGAGGTAAGATATAGAGTGATCGCTTTGTGAAAAGTGTTCACCCACAGGTGATACGGTGTTTATATCTTTTTTCTGTGTGACTTCAAGGGCATAGTGATTGCCTGGTTTCACCCACATGGTTGTTATTTGGGCAGTTAGGGCACTGGATGAGGTAAATCACATGTTGTGATAAGCATGTGTAGAACCCATGGATCTTGAAGGTTGTGTTGTGGGGAGTGTTGATCCTCATAGCAGTGGAGATATGTCTGCAGGTGTTGCATCTATTGTTCTAGCAAGTCTAGTGCCTTTTTGAGTTGGTGGGTCCTGGTCTTTGGGAAACTTATTTAGAATCATAGAATATTAGGGTTGGAAGGGACCTCGGGAGGTCATCTAGTGCAACCCTCTACTCAAAGCAGGACCAATCCCCAGATTTTTACCCCAGTTCCCCAAATGGCCCCCTCAAGGATTGAACTCACAACCCTGGGTTTAGCAAGCCAATGCTCAAACCACTGAGCTATCCCTCCCCCTTCTAAGGATCGATTTGAAGAGGTAAGGGGGTTGTTTGAAGGCCAGAAGAGGGGGATTCAGGAAAGATTTATTCCTGATATGGTCCCCATCGTGTATGGGTTGTGATTGTTTAATGATACCCCACATGGGTTCCAGTGTGGGAAGGTAGGTGACAACTAGGGGTGTGCAGTTGTGGAGGGTTTATTTCCACATTGAAGCAAGTTATCTTGGGGTATCTTCGTGGTCTGTTCCATGACGTGTCCTACTTCTCTGGTACAGTGTCTCTGTTTGGAGACGGCGGTTTTGAGAGTGTTAAGGTGTGTATCCCAGACTTTCTCCTCAGAGCATGTTCTGTGGTATATGAGTCCTTGGCTGTGGATAACAGGTTTCTTGGTGTGTTTGGGGTAGTTACTGTGAAGGTAGGTGTGGTGATCTGTGGGTTTCTTTTATATAGTTGTCTTACGGTTCTACTGTTGAAGCTGATTGTTGTACCCAGGAAGTTGATGCTAAGCTGTGAAACTCTGTATCTGTTTCCCAGACCTGAAGAGCTCTGTGTAAGCTTAAAAGCATGTTTGTCTTTGGAAAACAAAAAGATAAAATAACCAGAACTAGAAAAGACCGGTTTGAGTTAGCAGAAAAGTTGTACTGACAGGAGTGGATAATTAATATGAAAATGAGCAACTAATATGCATGAGAAAATATAACAAAAGTTATAAATAGTCAAGCTTAAATGGAGGGAAGCTGAAGCTGTGTATTGTCTAGTGCTGGAGGTGATTGTGTGGTGACCATCCTGATGAGCTTCCCACTTGTGAGTAATTGATCACGACTTACTGACTGTTTTGCCTTAATAATTACTCGTTAGGCCCATCTGCTGTGTTGAATCTCAGTCCAACATTCTGGTGAGTCAGCCAGTTTGACCGCTTGTCTTTAATTAATAATATTTGTAACCCATTACCCATATCTTATTTTATATTATATATCTCTAGGCCTTGTAAAAAAAAATTGACAGCTGCATTCAAACTTTGTGCATTAGGGCATTTGCTAGTATGTGTATAGCTTTCAGCCTATTGATACATGGTTTTGAGTTAGATATCTCTGGTACTTTGGACATCACCAAGTCAATTTGATTGTAATATTCTCTTGACTGATCCAACCAAAGCTCTTCCTAAATTGAGCTCAGCAGGAGTAAGTCCAATGACCTCATAAATAGTGGAAATGATTGCAAATCAGAATTCATATATGTTCCTGTCTCAGTGGGTATCCATATCCCCCACAAAGGAAGCAATCATCTCTTTCAAATTTCTGTTTGCCCTTTCACTCAGATATGTTTGAAGATAATCTAGAGAGGGAGATTTTGCAGTATATGTCTGGCAGAACTGTTTCCTGAAATCCAAAATAAATGTCTTATGTCGAACAGCACTTCTTAGTAATGTATATTTCAACTATTGCCCTAAAACCTTTCAGACTAAGGCTATAGTGCCGCAAAGGTCTTTAGCTCATTTAGGCGTTCTTTGACTTTTTTACAGGCCCCCCAGATAAACCTTTTAATTTAATGATAAAATAGCATCACCATTGTTTTCTTTCACTATTCTGTGACTTTTGTAATTGTTAATATTCGTTATATGGCACTTAAACCAATAAGGACTCATCTCTTGTCTTTTGTGGGTTTCCATATCTTACGGCATTTCCAACGTTCTAACAGGTACCTCCATTTCTCTCTCTAGCTACTGAAAGATTGACAGGTTAGTGACACTTTAATATCAATAGTAAACATACTTCTCCCAACTTACTTCACAAAGTTTGTGAAATGTGGGTCCTGTTCTTATAACTTCTCCAGGACTTTTTTCTGCAGAGTTCCCTTTTCTTCAAGAAAACATTCCCTATTAAACTTATTTATTTTTTTAAAAGAAATTTTTTTTCTTAAATTAATGAATCTTGTTACTTTAGAACAGTGGGTCTCAAACTTTTCTCCTGCGACCCCCTTTCACATAGCAAGCCTCTGAGTGTGACCCCCCTAATAAATTAAACACTTTTTAATATATTTAACACCATTATAAATGCTGGAGGCAAGCGGGTTTTGGGTGGAGGTTGACAGCTTGTGACCCCCTCGTAATGACCTCACGACCCCCTGAGGGGTCCCGACCCCCAGTTTGAAAATTCCTGCTTTAGAAGGACATGCAAGTCCAAGAGAAGGAAGAATTGGGCAGCCTCAGGGTTGTAACAGTCTGTCTATTTTGTCTTGCACCAACACGGTGTAGGCACGTTCACCCATTCATCAGAGAATTAGGATCCCAAGATGTCTAGAAAGACCTTGGTAACAGTTTTATAAGAAAGATGATAATAGAAAATTGATGAAATACAGATCAATAAGCTTCTTGTCTGTAGAGTACACAACCATTCAAACCACCATGGGCAAGAAGAATCTCTGACATCAGATGAAACATATTTATTCAGGGCATCTACAATATATTTGCAAAGCTTTAAAAGCAGGTACTAGGCACTTCAATTTTTCATAAATAGGGGAAAGTACTTTATACCACTGACTACTGTGAGGCATTTATAAATAATAAATATCACAACAGCTTTTAAGATACAAAATGCTTTTATTCTCCCACTTTTTATTTGTATTTAGTTGTTTTAAATTTAAAAGCTTCTGTTTCCCTGGTAGAGCCATCCCACTCATTTTCCCATTCAGATTTTATTTGAACAAAAAAACCCACAACTAATTCAACATACTTTATATTCCAACCTCCTCACTTTTATAACCCTAAGCATGAGTTTGTTGCCTCAAGGGTCAGATGAGCTGAGCAGTCATGACAGTGATCAATGCAATATATAATACATCCCAGATGTTAGTCTGGGCTCTGGGAATCAAGAAGAATTTGTGTACCTCATGCTGTCCCAGGATTTGATGTCTGGATTCCACAATGATGGGCCATTTAGAATTGCAGAGTGATTACAGATCAACTGCCGATTGTAGGTAAAAACTGCAGCATGGAAGGCAAAGGCTGTACAACAGTCATCAGTGGTTCCAGCTCTTGTGTCAAATAAGAGGAACAGAGACTGAATAAGATAAAAATGAAGATATTCCTTTAGCCTCTTTCTATTCCTGCTTATTCTATTCCTTTCTTCTATTCCTCTTTCCATTCCTACTTAGCTTCAGATGTGAGGATCTTCAAGAGTAGAGGTGTGTAAACATATTGAGGCCACTCTTGCTACAGAAGCTTGTCAGCTTTCCAAGGAATGGTGATTGAGGGGAAGCATCCAAGTCCATCCTTACTCTGTAACTAGCTCTGTCTGTCTTCTCAAGCATAAGCAATTGCAGACACAGCCAGAGAACACTTATATGAATTTAAAAAATATTTTATTTTTTAAATTCATATAATGCTTATAAAAGGTGATGGATTGAGAGAAGATTAAATGCACCATTTATCCATAAAATGGATACTGCATAGGCTACAGCAGAGTAGGCTCACAGTCAGGCTTCAACCTTGAATGCAGGAACACCTCTGTGAATGAAAGGGTTAATTTACACTCCATATCCTCTTTGCTGAGACTGCCATAAGGCTGATAGTCTCGGTTGTGATGGTGTTTTCTTTGATGTTGACCCCTGTCCAATAAAAATTGTATTGGGACGCCCAACTTATTTCAGACAGATCATCCAAGTCAACAGACCATGTGACTGAGGGTTGGATTTTGGTTTGGGTAAAAGGCTTAGTATTCTATCATCAAATCCCAGAGCTAATTAGGCCCTCAAAATTGAGTAAAAGCATCTGCTTCATAAACAGTGAATGTTCTATGCTCTTTTATAGTCTCTACAGTCTAAGGAAGTACATCGAGTGGGAAAATGTTGGGAACAGAATAGTAAAAAATTATTTATTTACTATTCAGTGTAATTACTTTTAATTGTGCTCAACAGGTCACTACATCAGCGTAGGCATAGGGCTTTGAATGTTAACTAAAAATAAAAGAGCGGCAGAAAATGAAGTTTCCCTTAATGGTTTCTTTAAACCCAACAATAGTATATTGGATAGAAAGTCACAAAGATTTTTCTAATTTGGGAGAGGAAAAACCAGGTACACCACAGAAATTTCTTTCTAGTCTGCATTGGAACATTTTCTGCCTTTTCTGTCTTATGCTCATAAAAGAATACTAGCTCTGTAAAACAATAACTTCTCAAGAAAAGCAGAGGATATGTTGCCCACTAAATAGTGATTTTCTGAGGTTGTATATGAGACTGTCTGGATCGGGTCAAGAGCATGAGGGCAGCCATTTAAGAAGCAGGGCACAAACCCCAAATTGGTTGTGGGTTCTATACTTAGATTTCGTTATCCAGTGTGATCTCATCTACTATAACAGCCTGAGCATAGACTCACAGACAGTCCTCTTGGGTACTCTGATCTATCCTGTCACTAGGCAAACTTGCCTTTGCTGTTGATGGTCCCTTAAACCAAAAATCACAATAAAATTCAGGTTACTCCCAGTCCCAAAGGACCAGTCACTTACCCCATGTCAATTGCACCTTAGATGTCACACCAATGACTATGCTTATAGCCAATCCTATGATAAACTACTTAAAGATTTGTTAACTAGGAAAAAGAAATAGTTGTTTACAAGGTTAAAACTGGTAAACATACACAGACAAATGAGTTACAATCTTAAGACTCCAGCTATGTATTCCTCAGTGTTCAGTTGAGGACTAGGGGCTTTAGCATGAGCTGGCGCCTGGTCTGTCAGTGTCAAAGAGACTTTCTTCTTTCTCCTGCTATTATAAGAAATCTCTCTGAATATGAAAAAGATATATTGTCTTTAGTCAGTAGGTCAGTGTATTTGCCAACTATAGGTGAAAACTTGCTTCACTGAAATGACTTTGGTGATAGATGGCGCAGTTACACATAAACCACAGAAGCGTCCCTTACAAAGCTACTCTATTATTTCTTCAGTCTTATTGGTGGGGCTTGGAGCTCTACACTCCTACAAGAAAATACTGTAGCCTCTGCTCCAAAGAGCTTCCAATTTAAATTAAACAATACAGATGTAAGAATTGGAGAGTTGTGACATAAATCTATGTAAATCTGATTATGTAGGCAGGCATGCTTCTTACTGGTTATAGATTTGTATGCATGTTTTATACTGTATATGTGTGTAGCTTTATATAAATGTTTATGCAATAAGGCTTAGGGTTTTTCTTACAGTATTTTGTATATTTCTGAGCAAATGATTCGTGGTACAAGAAGCTGATGGATACAGCTGTGATGGCTATTGCAGATATGGGTTCTGATTCCCCTCTAAGGGCTTATCTGTATGGCGATTTAGTGCATAGCAAGTTGGGGGTGTGAATGTAGAGCACAACCACCTTCTGCACACAACAGAACTTTTAGTGTGGCAGCAGGGTCCACACTGCCAGTTAGTGTGCAGCAAGCTAGTGCACAGTAGGTTTACACCATGGCTTGCCATGCACTAGTATAGCTAAGTCATATGGACAAGCTCCAACAATGTAAATCCAGAGTTACTTGGCTGAAGTCAATGGACTAGATTCTCCTCTTATAACAAAATTAATTGGTGTAACTTTATTAAGTTACCTCTTATCTTAACCCATGTAAGAGGAGAATGAGGCCCAAAGGAATTACACTGGGGGAAGTGAGATGAAATCAGGTTTGTAATATCAGTGGAACCCCAGTTGTCTAGTGTATTTTCAATTGGCAGATTGGTTTGTTTTTGTTTACTTCTCTTTTCAATACTGTACAGTTACTTTAGCATTAGATATTTTCTATTTCTGAGTCACTCTTGAAGACATATATTTATAAGAGATAGTGAGTAAGTTATCTACAACACAGCAAACACAAGTTCTTCAAAGATTATTGGTGCTGAATCTCAACATCCATAGTGGTTTCCTTTATTTTGTCGTAGGTATAAATCATGGAAAGTATAAATCTTGTGCACAGGGTCATATAAAAAGGCAAACAAATCCTGTGTGACATTCCTATCACATTTTTAATATCTCACATAAACTTTTCCTATTGCATTCTGGGGAAAAGGCACACAGAGAAACTAAACTAAATTACCATAGTAAACATGCATATTGTAGACTAAAAGCCTGGGTGAGCTAAATTCAAGGTCCTGCAAAATTATTTAAAGCTGTACCTAAAATTTACGCTATTTGAAAGATAAACACTTACACATAAAAATGGCTCTAAGTGCCTGAAGGAGCAAGTGCTTTTTTTTTTTAATTCAAAAAGCAGCAGGTTCAGGAGGAGTAGTAGAAGCAACAGCTGAGGAAAAGTCCTGGACCAGCATACCAGGCTATACTATGACTAAAAGAAAACCCATTTCAGCACTTGGTTGAAATGTGCAGTTCTCAGATCAACGGAGGCTGTAGAAGATGTGTACTTGCCTATGGTTAGGTTTAAGACAGATGTTAGTCTGGAGAATACAGTCAGAAGTCAGAGCAGCACTAACTACGCTTTCAGTGAGTGATATAATCACTTAGATGGTGGGAAAAGGGATTAGTAGTGTATTATTATTAATATTTATTACTTGTATTACCCATGTGCCCCTAGTCAAAGACCTGGACTCACTGTGCTAGGTATTCTACAAAGCAGAACAAAAAGACAATCCCTACTCCGAAGAGCTTAAGTATATGACAAGAGATGACAGATGGATACAGACAGATAGGAGAGTCCAAGGAAACAATTAGACAGTATTGATCAGCATCATAGGCAGTGGTCTCAACACACCAGTGGCCTAACTGCTAACTGCTGTCAATTATTTTTGTAGGCATCACAGCAGAGGCCAGTTTTAAAGAGGAATTTGAAGGGAGAAAGCATGAAGTTGTTTGGAAATTTTAATACAGCGTTTCTCAAACAGGGGTTGCTGCTTGAGTAGGGAAAGCCCCTGGTGGGCTGGGCCGGTGTGTTTACCTGCCCTGTCCGCAGGTCCGGCCGATCGTGGATCCCAGTGGCCATGGATCGCTGCTCCGGGCCAATGGGAGCTGATGGAAGCGGCATGGGCCGAGGGACTTACTGGCCACTGGTGACCCCTGTTTGAGAAATCCTGATTTAATAGGTGAGTAACAGAGGCTGGTATCATGGGCTGATTGGAGGTGGGAGTCGACATGGCAACAAAAATTATTAAAGGTATGAAATAGCTTCTGTATGAGGACTAGGACTTTTCAGCTTGGAAAAGAGATGACTAAGAGGGGATATGATGGAGGTCTATAAAATTGTGACCGGTGTGGAGAAAGTGAATAAGGAAGTGTCATTTACCCCTTTACATAACACAAGAACCAGGAGTCACCCAATGAAATTAATAGGCAGCAGGTTTAAAACAAACAAAAGTAAGTACTTCACACAATGCATAGTCAACCTTGGTACTCGTTGCCAGGGGATGTTGTGAAGGGCAAAAGTATAACGGTTCAAAAAAGAATAAGTTCATGGAGGATAGGTCCATCATGGCTATTAGCCAAGATGGTCAGGGATGCAACCCCATACTCTGAGAGTTCCTAGCCTCTGATTGCCAGGAGCTGGGCTTGGATGACTAGGGATGGATCATTCGATGATTGCCTGTTCTGTTCATTTCCTTTATAGCATCTGGCACTGGCCACTGTTGGAAACAGGATACTGGGCTAGATGGACTGTTGGTCTGACCCAATATGGCTGTTCCTATGTTCTTATTACCCCAAGATAAAGTGTAGAGGGAAAAGAGAAAGGGACCAAAGATGGAGCACTGTGGAACCTCCACAGAAAGTTGGAGTGGAGATAAGGAGGCTCCTCTGGAGGACATACTGAAGGAGCAATTAAAGAGGTAGAAGGAAAACCAGGAAAGGATAGAGTCATAGAAGCAAAGATAGCACAAAGGTTCAAGAAGAGGAGCATGGCCAACTGCATTGAAGGTGGCTGACAGATCAAGGAGGATGAGGATGAAGTACTGGCTCTGAGCTTTAACTAGGAAGAAGTGGTTAGAAACTTTGGTGAGAATGGTTTCAGTGCAGTGCAAGGGGTGGAAACCGAGTTGGACCTAATCTAGGAAAGAATTGGAGGTGAGGAACTTTGGACAGTGATGATAGACAGGGTGTTCAATGAGATTAGAGATGAAAGGGAGATGGGGTGGTAGTTAAAGAGACAAATGGGGTCAAAGGTGTTTTTTTAAAAGATGGAAAAGACTAAAGCATGCTTGTCTTGTGAGGGGAAAGAGCCTGAGGAGAGGAGAGGTGAAGAAGAAGGATAAGTGAGGGGATGAGGATAGATGTGAAGGACATCAGGAGATGGATTGGGATGGGTTCACTGGAGCAAGTGGAGAGGTTAGAGGAGGAACAAGGAGGTGAAGTTTCTACATATGTGACAGGAGAAGGAGGAGAGAGTTGTAGGAGGGAAAAGGAAGGCAAGCTGAGGAGAGGGGAGAGCACATAATATTTTGTCAATTTTCTCTTGGAAGAAATCAAGATCCTGTTCAGAAAAAGATGTGGGGCAGAAGTTAAAAACAGTTAAGGATTAAAGCAAGGCTTTGTCGTCTGAAATTGTAAAGTGAAATATCAAGTGACCAGGCAAATATTTCCGAGTGTAAAGTCAGTTAAACACGGGGTAAGGACCACTAATGTTCAGTCACCAGAAAAGCTCCAGAGGATTTTTGTAGCAAACACAAGCAGGGGCGGTGAGATATATGGGCCCATGGTCCCCAGGCTCCAGCAAATTCAGGGCCCAGGGGGCCCGGCTCCACCAACGGTCGGGGTCGGGTCTCTCCCCCGGCCCTGCCCACTGCCCCTGCACATCTCCCCCAGAGTGTCCCCCAGCCCCGCCTGCCGCCCCGCGCGCCTCCCCCGAGTTTCCTTGCTTGCCCCCTGCAGCTCCGTGCTGCACTCCCTCGCCATCCCCTGCTGCAGCTGGCTAGAAGAGAGCAGCGCTGGGGGCAGGCTGAGGCGGCTGCTGCACCTGCAGAGGGAGGAGACGCATGGCAGCCTCTCCCCCACACCCCCCGGCAGATGACACAGAGTTGACCCAAGGGGGGTGGGACTTATCCTAGCTGGACCTCCTGAGCAGCAACCGGGGGTGGGGGGGCTTGGGTGAGTGTTGTGCTGGGGGGTGGGGAGGGCCCGCCTCCCTCTCCCCTGGAGCTCGCTGCTGCCGGCAGGGAGAGGGCTGGGGGGAGTCGTCCTCTCTGGTCCCCTTCCCCAGCGCTGGGGCAGCCTGCCTGCTGCATCCCAAACTCCTCATCCCTTGCCCAGCCCCATGCCCCGCACCTCCTCCCGCTCCCCAACCCTCTGGCCCAGCCCATAGCCTGCACCCCAACCCCGTGTCCCAGCTCAGAGCACGCAGCCAGCACCCAAACTCCCTCCCAGAGCCCACACCCCAACCCCCTGCTCCAGCCCAGACCCTTCACCCAGCACCCAAACTCCGTCCTGGAGCCCACACCCCTCCTGCACCCAAACTCCCTCCCAGAGCCCACACCCCAACCCCCTGCTCCAGCCCAGACCCTTCACCCAGCACCCAAACTCCGTCCTGGAGCCCACACCCCTCCTGCACCCAAAATTCCTCCCAGAGCCTTAGGCAGATGTGTGTGCGAGCGTTGGGGGGGAGGGGGAATGACTTGGACCCGTTCTGAGCACCACCAAAAATTATACTAACCTGCCACCCCTGAAAGAGAGGCAGTCCATTGGACTCCCACTCTTGGTGATTCTGCTCATATATTTAAAATCTGTGGCTGAATGCATCAATTTGTGAGAAGAGTCCAAATAAACATTTTGAAGTGTTCTTTTGACTGTATATTTGATGAACCGGCTCAGTTCCATATATCCAATTCAATGATATTTGGTATTTTCTGCTTTCCTCTCTCAGTAGAAGGGAGAAATTATGACTGACCTGATGTCATGTCAATTAGCTTACACTTAGGGTACAGGGAAAATGATCATTTGTCTATGAGCTATGAATACTTTGTCTGAAAATTGCCAAGGCCTAGGCTGTTGCTATTGGGCACAGTCCTGTACTGGGGTGGTACAGAGCTGTACCGTTCCATGGGCACGTAGGAGGAGTGAGATGTGAAGCTTGCTCCTGCTGTGCATCAGTCACTCCCCACAGGGTGAGTGGGGCTATGGCCCCACCTCATCTCTGGGTCCTTTAGAGTGCTGTGCAAACCTACATGATACTCCTGTGGTTGCCTGTGCAGCATAGCTGCCTAAAGGTATGTCTACACAGCAAAGAAAAATGGCGGCTTGCCCATGCCAGCCCGATTTGTACTGTGGGATTGTTCCATTGCTGAGTAAACTTCTGGGCTTGGACTGGAGCCTGAGCTCTGTAACCCTCCCACCCAGCCCAGATATCTACACAGCAGTTAAACAGTCCCACAGCCCTTTCTCCACAAGCCCAAGTCAGCTGGCACAGGCCAGCCACAGGTGTCTAGTTGTTGTGTAGACATACCTAAAGAGGCTTGCCCAGACGGGTGGCATTGGAAGCTGCTACAGTCAGCTATTTCCGTGTCAGAGGAGGTGTTTCCAGTGTAAGCCTTCTGCCAGGCGGAGTTGGCAGCAACAAGAGCAGGGTTAAATATCTAGGGGTTCCTCTTAACAATACAAAACAGAACTGGCTTAAGCCCCCACCCAGTCATCTGGGAAAACCTAACACTGCCACTCTAAGAGGCAATACTTCCCCACTTGCAAGCACTGCGTCAGTGTATAACAAAAGAGAACTCTGTTTTATATCAGTTTAAATAGTTCTCAAGTTTCAGTGTAAAAACAACAGTCTTCAATAAGGCTCTAAAATATTGTTTGGTACACAAACTGCCAAAGTCACAGACTGAAATATTTATTCAAATACAGATGAACTCAGATTTATCAAAATACTTCTCCACCCCCTTGTTGTCATGGACACAAATGGCTGATTTTCTGCTTTGCATTTCTTTTGTAATGGGTACAGTATGCTTGAGCTTTGTACAGGGATTGGAGATGAATAACTCATCATTATGTGATCTTCCAAAAATTTTAGCCAGTAGGAAATTTCCTTGCTTTACACTCCATTAGAAACAACAAGAATGAACAAAGTTTGTGTATCTCCCATTTTAAGAATATGTGCAGCAATGAAACATCTTCACAACAAGCTTTCCTTTAAAGCACAGAGAGTTAAATTAGCAATTTGATGATGTCCCTGTAGTTACAATTTATCAACACTGCCTTTTAGATAATGTCCCTGTTTTCTGCCACAAACCATGAATGCTAATTATGTTGACTTTATAGGGAGACCTTCTGACCAAGAATCACCTGCAGCAGGACATCTCATAACACAGATGCATGAAAGATGATTTTACCATATATATCCTGTTGCACATTTGAGAAGCATTTTCTTTGCATGGTTAAGTCTTTGACTGTGGCAATTAATGCTAAACTACAAAACAGAATAAAAAATACAAGCATGAAGGGGTCAGCTTTTCAGACTAGTGAAAAACACTTGCTTAGGAAAAGAACATGCTGAACATGATCTAGTCCAGCCCACAGAAGAATCACCAGTGAATCAGAGAATAGTAAACCAAACTTCAAAGCCTTCAAAAGAATGGCCATTCCGCTAATTTCCTTCCAACTTCCTATGTAGCACAAGTGTATAGCACAGGGGATTTTGGAAGAATAAGCATAGATATCCTTGGAGATTTTCAGGTCCAAGGTTTTGCTCTTGAAACATTTGCAGTATGATGATCAGAATGCATCAGGACAATCACGGCTACCTTTGTAGTACTGGCAAAAAAAAGAAAAGAAAAGGGGGCTGTTTTACTATTCAGTGACTATTTCAAAAGGATTGTAATCATATTGGGCCATTTTCAGAGGTGGTATATAAAGTGGCATGAGTTACATTATCTGGGCCACATCCTGTCCCCAGTTACATGGGTACAACTCCCAATGACTTCACTAGAACTGTGAAACTAAAAGCAAAATCTGCCCCTTTTATGCTAATTTAGTCTCTCAGACTCATTGGATATGTCTACATTGCAGCTGGGAGTGAGCCTCCCAGCCAGGGTAGATAGACTCCCAGTGTGGATACTGTGGATCTGGCAGAGCCTTGGGCGAGCCACCAGAGCTCAGACCCAGAAGGTTAGGTGGGCTTGAGAGCCTGAGCGGTCCCTGAGCCGCAACATCCACCCTAGCTCAAGTCCCACTCCAGCTGCAGTGGAGAAACATCCAACTTGTTTACATTCATGTCCTTCCCTTAGTTGCTTTTCTTGCTATGCTCATGTCTTCTGGCTCCTAGGGGAATACGGCTTACCAAGTCCTATTCTCTTATTCTTCAGTAAGTGGGTGTGCAAAGGAGTCTGAGTGTTAGGAAGTCTAATTTACACATCATTTTGCAGTCTGGCCCTTAGACTCATTTAGGTTCAATGGACCAAATTCACAGTGGAGACCGAGTACCTACTGTCTTTCATCTTACACAAAGCGAGTATAAAATGCTATCAAATCTAAATGCCACCAAGTTGGTTTTGGCTACACAGAGTGCCCTGCGCACCCATTTCTTGGCTCTGTGGCAGCTCCTGCTATTTAGTGTGGGATGACTGCTGGCGTTTTATGTTCTGCAATGCCAGGATCCATAAAACTGCTTTGCCATCAACCCATGTTAGATACATTTGCACCGCTGCCCAACTTTATATCCAAATTCCCTTTTTCAGGCCATGCTCTCTGTTGCTCCATGGAGATGGTCATCTCCAATGGCATGAGTCCATGGAAATTCAGTTGTCCAATTCGAAATAATGTTAGCTCTTCCACAGATTTTTTTACCATGGTAAGGAACAATCTAGCCCCACAATAAAGGAATGATGAATAAAAGCAATGTTATTTCTGCAAAACAGAGATGACTGACTATGAATTTCAATGGTAAACTCCTAGCACAGTATAAAAGCTGATCAGAGTAGCAAATTGTTGCTTTCCAGAAACATGCTGCTGAGTAGCAACTGAGAGCCCCAGATTCAATTCAAGGAAGCAGAGAAAAAGCTGCATCTGAAGCAAGGCAGTAGCAGTGAAACAGTCCAAATGAATAATCTTGAGAGAGCCACAGATTTCAAAGATGGAAATAGGTGCAAGTAAGGAGAGAATGTGAGGTGGCACCAGGGCTGCTTCTAGCAAGCAGGCAGCTGATGCAAGCCAGGAGCAGAATACACAGAGAGAGGACTCACAAACAATGCAAATCAGCCTGATTAATTTTACCTTTGAACATCCAGGAGGCAATGAATCACTGGCCAGTCAGCTGCTTAGGGAGAGGAAAGAGGCAGAGAAGCACAGTTCAGATAGCCAGACAGAGGTCAGGATTAAGGATACGCCAATGAGAGACACTGATTTATGAAAACAGCATAACCCAGATAGAAAGAAGGTGAGATATATACATGGCCTAGTCGTCTTCTCAGATGAAAGGCTGAGCAGAGTGAGAATTACCTGTGAGGTGCACTACCTCTGATAAGTGTCACAGCTCAGAAAAACATTTTTAGAAATACTCTTACATTATCCTGGTTACTCATAAAGTATAGTTCCCACCCCCTGATTTAATCATAATTGGATCTATATGTTTGTCAGATATTTACTTGTTTTTTGTTTTTAAATCTCTGTTAATTCGAGTGTCCTTCCCACTCCCTCTGCGTTCATGAGATGACTTGGGAATGCCGTATTCAGTCAAGATTTATGTTTAGATTTACACCCATTTGGGGTATCTGTGATTAAGCAGAGAATAGAGAGTTGTGCAGCCCTACAATGGGGGTGGAGGAGAAAGTTCTGCAGCCGTGGTTCTCAACCAGGGGTACGCACACTCTGGGGGTAGGCAGAGATCGGTGCATCAGCCCATCTGGATAGTTGCCTAGTTTTGCAACACACTACATAAAAAGCACTTGTGAAGTCAGTATAAAATAAAATTTAATATAAATAATGACTTGTTTATATTGCTCTATATAAGTATACACTGAAATGTAAGTATAATACTTATATTCCAATTGATTAATTTTTTATTATATAGTAAAAAGGAGAAAATAAGCAATTTTTCAGTAATAGTGTGCCGTGACAATTTTGTATTTTTATGTGTGACTTTGTAAGCAAGTAGTTTTTAACTGAGATGAAACTTGGGAGTATGCATGACAAATTAGACTCCTGAAAGATGTACAGTAGTTTAGAAAGGTTGAGAGCCACTGGTCTACAGCACTAAGCAATACTCTTTTTTAAAACAAACTCTAAATCTCTTCATATGTGTGACCGTAAGAAAGTTGATTCACACTTCACTTTTAAGGTGTTTTAGCTTATATTTAATTTTCTTTCACAGCTTTTGCCCTCACTTCTGTCAGTGTTTCCTTCCCTTTGCTAGTGTCCACTGCATTCTCCTGCCCTTCTATCTTCTTCTATATTGCAGAATCATTTGTTAACATATGATTGAAGCTTTTGGACTACAGCACCTATTATGCAAGAGACCCCATTACATGCAATATAAAATGGGATTAATGGTATATTTTATGATTGTCTGCAAAATCTTTGTGATATTTTAACTGCAATCTGGCTATTTCATGAAGAAGAGCTATAGTACATTTTAAGCTTAAGTGCTGTTGTTAACCTGAATCTTTTTAGACACTTTAGAAAAGGGAAAGTTATTTCTAAGGTTAGCACTTGTGAATTTTAAAAATATTTCTCAGAAACATAAAAATTTCAAAACTGAATAATAAAACTAGATTTTGATGGGACCTCGCAAGTTTAAGTAAGCTTCTTCACAGGATGTAGACTACTCACTGACTAACGTAAAGTCTGTTAAAATTGTATGCATAATTATGTACATGTTATAATCTACCACTGAGTATAATACAGGACTAATATTGTCTATACATGGTTGCTTCTAGCTAAATGAAACCCAGAATGTCACTTAAATGTTGTTCCTATGCATCTGTTATTTTGCCCTACATTTTCTAAGAGCATATACAATTCTGTGTGCTCCAACCTAGTGCACTTAAGGTACATCCAGACTACACACCGTATTGGTGGGTAGCGATTGATTTATCGGTGGTCGATATATCGCATCTTGTCTAGATGCGATATATCGATCCCTGAACACGCTCCCCGTCGACTCCGGAACTCCACCAGAGCAAGCGGCGGTAGCGGAGTCGACGGGGGAGCCGCGGCCGTTGATCCCGCGCCATGAGGATGGGAGGTAAGTCAGAATAAGATACATCGACTTCAGCTACGGTATTCCCATAGCTGAAGTTGCGTATCTTACATCGACACCCCCCGTAGTGTAGACCAGGCCTTAGATTATAATGACTAATGTGCAGGGGCATGTCGAGTTTGCATGTATGCAAGTGTGAATGGGAGCAATGGTGGGCGAGTTGCCACTTTGCCAGAGGGAGAAATAGCAAGCAGGTCCCAGTGGCTTCTGGAATTTTAACCGCTGTGTCATCAGTATCTGCTCTAACTAGGATTAGATGCTGCTGTGTTTAGAGCAATTATGAATTCTATATACCAGCACTCCTAATGTTGCTGCCAGTGATGGAACTCCATTGGTGGCTAAACATCCCTGCATAAAACTTTCCAGAGTTTTACCTGTGATAGAAGCTGAGCTCTGTGACCTGGGACTTCTTGTTGCACCTCATATTGAAGAATGGCATTACATCCAACTCCCTCCAGTCCTCAGGGGTTCTTTGTGTTTTCAGTAACTTTTTCTCAATGGAAAGGACACCAAATAAACCTCTAATAGGCATACTCAGTGTTTGGTAGTCACCAGCCCAATAGTCTGTTATGTAGCAGAAAGGTGAACACTGAAAGATCATGTGTAGCGAGCACTAATGATTAGAATTCATAGAGAAAGACTCATGATCTGCGTTATTTTACATTTCATGTTTTCTTAATTGCTCTGAACTTAAACATCAGTACTATTGTTTTCAGTAATGTTAACAGGATTGGTTGGTGTACCCTGGCCAGCTAGATATTCTTAACATGATTTTGTTAACTAGATTTGTGTGCCTCACTCCCACATACTACTTTGAAAATTTATCCCTACATGATTAAGTACTTTTAACATGAACAATTTTCAGTGAAGCATAGAAGTAGACCAGTAATTAAACATGATCTGAAGAGGGATGATGACAGTAGCCTTGTGTGTGTGGCATTTTCAGTACTTCTCACTCAATCAAGCAGGATTTTGAAAATATTATGAGCAAGATGAAACTGTGTTATGGGTTGAGTTACAACCCCATTGATAGCTGTGAATGCACCCTTGAGCTGACATAACTATAAGCATAAGCCTCCCCTAAGAGAAAAGGCATATGTGAACCTGCTCAGAAGCTTTTGCTGAGTATTGTTTTGCGCAGGTGGTGTATGGAGGGGGAGGCAGAACAGACAAAAAAGATGGAAAAAACTGAGACACACACACCCAGCCTGAAGGAGCAGCTATAAACATTGGGTGACCCTGGAAAAAAGCTGGGGAAAGCTTTGTTGGGTCAAGGGTGTAGACTGAAAAGAGGGCTCTAGTGCTATGAGCAAAAGAAGTTGTTTCCTGATACTTGATTCCTTCTGCATTCAGGGGCACGGGACTACATTGTTTGTTTAAAAAAAAAAAAAAGACTGCATCAGAGAAATATCTGAATGTCACCAATTTTGCCCCCTAACTGGAACAATATATTAGATCCCATTTTTTTTGCTTGGGCCAGAAGGGGAAACAATATATGTATTTTTTATTGGACTAGGAACTTACCTTTTACGATGCATGAGAAAAAGGTTTTGTATTTTAATCACCCTTGAAAAATATGGTTCTTGGTCTATCAAGAACCTGTATTTTTTACAAGATAAATTATTGCAGGGATTTTTAACTTGAGAGTATAGCACTAGTGTCACTAAGTCTTTGTCTACACTAGCACTTTTATCAGTAAAACTTTTGTTGGTAAAGGGTGTGAAAACACCCCCCCACCCCAACCAACATAAGTTTCACTGGCAAAAGTGCTGGTGTGGACAGCACTATGTTGGTGGGAGAGGCTATCCTGCCAACATTGCTAACACCGCTCGTTGGGGGCGGTTTAATTATGCCAGCAGGAGAGCTCTCTCCTGCCAGCAAAGAGTGGGTCTGTGCCGCTGTAAGGTCCATAGAGTAGACATAGCCTAAATATCCTAAACATGTGGGACTTTGGCTAAAGCTTACTCCCAACTGTAGTTCTCTGCCTCTTCTGTGTCAGTGTGAGTAATCTATCTAGCTACATACTTATCTAGTTTCCTTTTCCTTGCATAGCCATTTTCCCACAAGCTCATTGCATGTAAAGATTAGCTGGAGGGGAAATCCCTGTTACTGGTGCCAGTACTGCCAGACTACCTGGGAGTAACTCAGCTGGCTAGGGTTGGTAGTTTGGCTCTTGAGAAAACTATCACCTTTTCCTTTACCAGCACAGGGAGAAAAGACACCAGGGAAATGTGAACATATAAGATAGGAAAAATCTCCTGCTCCAAAACTATGTTGTGAGATATCATTTTCTAGGAGGTACCCTCCTAATGCACTCAAAGGAAAACACCATTTGTATGGTTGTTCTACCGGTGGATCAGCTATGGCAGGCATATATTGTTCAGATGTAATATCCAGCACACAGATTGTACATTTGCTAGCTAGCCAGATTTTTTACAGAAGAAGGAATAGAAAATTGGTAGTTGTTTTTAAATTACCTAATAGTCTCTGTTGACTCCTGCCACTTCTTGGCCTTCCTTTGGCACTCTTCTCTTGGATTAGTGGGCATGGAAATTTCATTCATCTCAAATTAATCTCTTTGCAGTGTTGATGGATGGCTATGTGAATCCTTCAGCTGAAGCTGCAGCACTACAATCAATGGGAGTTTCCTGAGTCTGAGGTTTCCTTGACAAATACCATTCATAGCAATTGTCCTGATAGAATTAATTATTTTTTAAAAATGTTCAGTTTGGAATATTGCCTTGGTTGGTTTGTCAGGTGCTTGGTTTGTTTTTCACAGGGAGATTGGTTTGTTTGCCATAATGGCTCTCCTTGAATCCTTATTAACAGAATATGTTAGCAATGGGCAAGCAGCCTAAAGCAGTGCTTCTCAAAGTGGTGGTCCGCGGACCAGTGCTGGTCCACGAGCCATCGGCTGCTGGTCCGCGGCGAGTTTCCTCATAAGAGCGTCGAATAGGATAATAATATGGCACCAGTCCCTGGCACATTGGAAAAAAAAATTGCCAGTCCCCCACATCAGATAGCTTGAGAAGCACTGGCCTAAAGGGCACTGCTTGTCCAGACAACAGCAATGATCGGAAACACTGCCATTCTGTGGTAGTTTGGAGATATAGCAACTAGGCACTCATTTTCCACCTCCATTAAAAAAAATCACATTGTGATGCTTTGATAGAGTAACAGACTATTCCAATTACTTTCCTGAAGTTCTTCATAGTGCACCGCAGAATTTACGGGCCACATTTGCAATGACAATGCGACCCCTTTACTCCATTCAGATGTCACAAAGAAGCCAGACCCTGCCTATAACTGGCCAGATGAAAATCCCCTCTCCTCACCCGGGGTGACTGTCAGGTAGCACAAAATCAGAAGAGTTGGCTCCTGTACCAACTGCCCTCTGCCTTCCCACCCACTGCCAATATGTTGGGGGAGGCAGTGGGGCGGAGTTTTATTTTGCTCTGCTGATCTTCAGGTAGCACATGGTAATTTACACTGCTGGTGTAATCCTGGCCTGAGAATCAGGGAGCCACAATCCTCCCCTTAAGGCTTCCCTCACACTCCTGTGCTGAGTGAAGCTGGGATATAGGAGATAATCTGCTCCCTAAATGCCCTATTCAGGTGTAGAACATGAGCAGCTCTGTCCAGAATGTTTGTGTTTCTGTAAGGTGTTGGTGAAAGCCTCCCTCACAGACTGTAAAACATGCACTCCTGCCACTGGGCTAGTGATTTAGGTTGGCTAATCCAGCATTTCATACACTTATTTTAAGTTAGTCAGCCAGTCTATAAAAATGCTTTCATGTTCTTTTTCCTTGGTTTAGAAATAGGCAAAGAACTCTCAGTAAAGTTAAAGCTAAAAAATATGCTGATGAGGTTAATCAATTCTGCTATTTCAGATGACCTTGCTCCCGTTTTCTAATACTACATTTGAAAATAGGGCGTATCAACAATCACATTACAGTCATGTAGTAATAGCAGATCCATACTGATTTTAAGGACTGTTCCTCATCATCATGTATCAGGTTTGCTGAATTTTCATACAATGTAAACAAGATGTCAACAATTGCATGTTCTTGATTTCCAAGTTACCAAAAAAAAAAAAATTAGAGCCAAGATTTAAAAAACTGGATAAATATGTATTTAGGCTTCTGAATGAGTGACATACTTTTTCAAACACCTGGAATACCTGCAGCTTCCATCTTTCTACTGTTGATAGTGGATAATGTACATGCTGAAGATCCCAAGGATTAGGTAGATGGACAGCTCTTGAAGGGAGTGTTTATTGTGTCACTTCCCCCTCCCGGCGACCTCTAGTGTCTGGCTCTAATCTGGGTGCTCTCTCCACTGGTTTCCCCACTTAGAAACTGATTATAATCCCGTGACCTTGTTCTGAATGTGAGGTTTCATTTTGCTAGCTTCATAGGATCTTAGACTCGCACGTCAATTTTCTCACCATCTTAGAGGTGCAAATTATCCCATCCCCCTTGGGTTTGTTCTTGCAAGTCTAAGGAACATGGTTAGACTCACAGGAATAAATGAGCAGAGGCCTGTTCCCTGGAGCTGACATGCTGGGCAGATACTGCTAGGCACATCTAAAAATAGCCAGTTTGCTTTGAAGAGAACATAGAGGACAGAAGCCTTTGGATTTGTAAGGCTGTTATGACAGTAAGGTGCTGCAGTTTTTACCATACTGCATAATCCATAAATATGGGCCCAAGGGACCCAGTATGTCGGCTGCTCTCTTCCAGGTGCTCCTGCTGAGGTTAGGCTAGCACTCCCACGCTGCTCAGCAGCCTCCTGCTGCTTTTGCATGGTGCTGGTTATTGTGGTGCTGAAGCGACATCACCAGACGCAAGAGCCATCTGTCAGTTGCTGAGAGAGGGCTTTGCACTCAGAAGTGCTGATTCAGCATGGCAAGAGCTAATAGCCAGATGGGAGTAGGCAGAAGACTTGCTGTGGGAGAAATGGTGGCCTGACAGAGAGTAGGAGGACTGAAAAACTGAAAAATAATCTAGAGAAGGGAAAAAGTGAAGAGGAGCAGAGAGGGGAAAATGAGACCCAGTCCAGGAGTTCCTAGAGTAATTTCTGCTTTCCACTAGTTGCTAATTGAATGGGCTAATTTAAAGCCTGGTTGATAGCCTACACCCAGAACAAAGTCTATATACTTATTGACAGTTAATTCCCATTAATTGCATTGAGAGTAGTTGAATGTTAGTTGGTTCATTAACATGTTTTTGATGCTGTCTTGCATGACCTTCTCATAAACAAACTAAGGAAATATAACTTAGATGGAGCTACTGTAAGGTGGGTGCATAACTGATTGGAAAATCATTCCCAGAGAGTAGTTATCAGTGCTTCACAGTCATGCTGGAAGGGTGTAACGAGTGGGGTCCCACAAGGATCAGTTTTGGGTCCGGTTCTGTTCAATAGCTTCATCAGTGTTTTAGATGTATAAAGTTTGCAGACAATACCAACCTAGGAGGGGTTGCAAGTGCTTTGGAGGATAGGATTAAAATTCAAAAAGATCTGGACAAACTGAAGAAATGGTCCGAAGTAAATAGCATGAAATTCAATAAGGACAAATGCAAAGTACTCCACTTAGGAAGGAACAATCAGTTGCACACATACAAAATGGGAAATGACTGCCTAGGAAGGAGTACTGCAGAAAGGGATCTGGGGGTCATAGTGGATCACAAGCTAAATATGAGTGAACAGTGTAACACTGTTGCAAAAAAAGCAAATATCATTCTGGGATGTATTAGCAGGAGGGTTGTAAGCAAGACATGAGAAGTAATTCTTTCGCTCTACTCTGTGCTGATTAGGCCTCAACTGTGTCCAGTTCTGGGTGCCACAGTTCAGGAAAGATGTGGACAAATTGGAGAAAGTCCAGAGAAGAGCAACAAAAATGATTAAAGGTCTAGAAAACATGACCTATGAGGGAAAATTGAAAAAATTGGGTTTGTTTAATCTGGAGAAGAGAAGACTGAGGGGGGGACATGATAACAGTTTTCAAGTACATAAACAATTGTTACAAGGAAGAGGGAGAAAAATTGTTCTTCTTAACCTCTGAGGATAGGACAAGAAGCAATGGGCTTAAATTTCAGCAAGTGCAGTTTAGGTTGGACATTAGGAAAACTTCATAACTGTCAGGATGGTGAAGCACTGGAATAAATTGCCTAAGGACGTTGTGGAATCTCCATCACTGGGGATTTTTAAGAGCAGGTTGGACAAACACCTGTCAGGGATGGTCTAGATAATACTTAGTCCTGCCTTGAGTGCAGGGGAGTGGACTAGATGACCTCTTGAGGTCCCTTCCAGTTCTATTATTCTGTGTTGTTTTTAAAGGAAGATGAAATGGAGACCCTGTTCTCAATTTGTTAAAAGATATTTTTCATTGAGAACAAAAATAACTGCTGTTTACTCTGTGCAAATACAGTAGGCTCAATGCTGCAGCCATATTGTATGTGTGCAGTCATTTCAGTGAGTTTAGTGGGAGCTACTGGTATAAAACTGCAGACGAGTTGGGCCCACTCTGAATATGGACCCAGTTCTTACATATCACTAAAGTAAGGAACAAAATTGATGCTCATTCTTAGAGGTCACAGAGAAGCAACAATTTGGTTCACTGGGAGGCTAGCTACAGTTTCCAGATGGTGCAGCCCCATTTAGAGCATATTGCAGCAATCCAAGTTAAGGTAATCTAAGGTAACAAAGGCCTGGATCACTGTGGTGAGGTCCACATACCTGTGAGGAAAGGACCCAGCCTTCTTGACAGATCAGGGGATTCAAAGCACATTTGGCAACCACTGCTACTTGGACATTCAGGCACAGGTGGGAATCCAACAAGACCCCTAAGCCATGTTTGAGTGTGTCTAAAAAACCCCCAACAAACCTACAGGCACTTCAGGAGTTAAAGTGACCGATGGCTAAACAATATATATAAAATATAAATAGCCAAGTTGAATATTTATCTTGTAACTGGAAACCTGTTCTGATTTTCTCAGAATAAAAAACTAGGTACCAAATTCTCCTCAGATAAATATGCAGAATTCCCATTGCTCACTGGGAGGAGGATTGAAGGTTGGATTAGTAATTTTGTAGGCTTTTCCACCTGCAATCCCAATTTACTAGCTGTGGCAATAGTAACATATTCTCTTGATTATGGTTATGTGTCTCTTCCTAGAATTCTTGTCTCTGAGAGACATTAATCATTCTTGGGTTTTATTTGTTGTTATATTTGGAGATGGCACTATACTAAAGTCTAACTATCAGCGCACAGACCTCTACACTCTGAAGGTTCAGGGTGGCTTTAATAATTTTTAAACTAATTTTCTTTGATTTACACAGAAGTTATCAGTAGATTTGAAGCTCCTTTTAAATGTGCAGTTTTCTGTAGCCATCCAGGCTTGAAAGTTTCTTAAGGAGCTCCAAATGCTCTACCTTCTAAAATCAAAAGGAATGACTCAAATGTCGTCATTACCCTCAGAACATAGTGGTTCCTATTTTATTACTATTAAGTAGGATTTAGCTCTATTTTATTAAGGCTATTTTTATAGCCATGTTAGAGGTTAATGCATTACCCACATAATCCACTGCCTTGCTTACTGAATGTTGAACTCATTAAAGCCAAGTAATACGTAGTGAAATTTTCTAGATTAAGTGATATATTAAATACCTGTGAAGAGTGAAGGACTAAGAGTGTCTAAGAATTGTAATTGACAGGAAGGTGAGTGTAGTGCAACCAGCCCCAAACAGCCTTTGCAGTGTATTCTAAGGAAAGGGGATGAGAGTCTGGAGTACTCTGGAGAACCCTGAAGGTGCCTTCAGAAAGGCGACCCACCTACCTAGTCAGAGGATGAGGATTATTTATATTTGCATTTTGGTAGTGACCCAAAGCCCTAATCAGGAGTGGTGCCCCATTGTGCTGGTGCTACAAACACACTGCAAGACAAGACTGTGCCCCAAGGGTCTTGCACTCTAATATGAAAACAAGACACATGTGAGCGTGGCAAACAATTGGAGAGGAGGGGTGTTTGTGGTGTAAACTACTAAATGATGAGGGGTTTGGAACGGGTCCCATATGAGGTGAGATTAAAGAGGCTAGGACTTTTCAGCTTGGAAAAGAGGAGACTAAGGGGGGATATGATAGAGGTCTATAAAATCATGAGTGATGTGGAGAAAGTGAATAAGGAAAAGTTATTTACTTGTTCCCATAATATAAGAACTAGGGGTCACCAAATGAAATTAATGGGCAGCAGGTTTAAAACAAATAAAAGGAAGTTCTTCTTCACACAGCGCACAGTCAACCTGTGGAACTCCTTGCCTGAGGAGGTTGTGAAAGCTAGGACTATAACAGAGTTTAAAAGAGAACTAGATAAATTCATGGAGGCTAAGTCCATTAATGGCTATTAGGATGGGTATGGAATGGTGTCCTTAGCCTCTGTCAGAGGGTGGAGATGGATGGCAGGAGAGAGATCACTTGATCATTAGCTGTTAGGTTCACTCCCTCTGGGGCACCTGGCATTGGCCACTGTCGGTAGACAGGATACTGGGCTGGATAGACCTTTGGTCTGACCCAGTATGGCCGTTCTTATTTTCTTATGTGTATGGTTTGTCATCTCATATTTGCTAATTAGCCACAACAGTTAGTGACTGTAGGTGTCCCCAGTTAGTGCTGAGAGAGATGTCTGCCTCCACATGTGCTTAATTACAACAATAATGAATTTGGGCACAATGATCCCTTTCACCTTGTGTCTCTCTCAGTCTCTTTCATGAGATGGGATGATGCCCAGTTGCCAGAAACTGGGATTGGATGATGGGATGGATCACTTGATAATTGCGCTGTTCTATTAATTTCCTCTGTAGCATCTTGCACTGGCCACTGATGGAAGACAGGATAGTGGGCTAAATGAACCATTGGTCTGACCCAGTATAGCCATTCTTATGTTCTTCTGTTCTCTGGCCAGATCTAGAATACAGCACATCTAGTTGGTTTGGAGGCAACCACCAGACCCTGGAGTCTAGCCCTGTGTGTGAGCACATGAGCAGAGTAGCTGTGCCAGTGAGGAACAATTATCTTCTCTACATTTCAACTGTACAAAGTGTAAATGCTAAAGAATTAGGCATTGAAAGGGTTGGAAATTTGTGAGGTTCTTTAAATCCTTTTCTGGCCATCTGAGTCTGAATTTCAGAGGCATCCATGTAGGGCTTTGAGGGCTATAAGAGTTGAGACAGAACTGGTACATGAGAAATAATGAGCTTTTACCTCAGTGTACCTCTGGGGCAACTCACCCCACCACATAAAGGCTTTCACACTAAAGCAGAACATCATGTCCGCTGCAGTTTCTTATTACTTGTGACATGACATTACATTTCTGAACATTATAATTTCATGTAACACAACAACCTCGTTTTAGAGAAAAAGCTAGAATACTTTGAATCTAAAAAAGTGTTTTTTGCCTAGTCTCCTGGGTTCTTTAAATGAAATACTAAACTTTAATTTTGTGACTAAGCGATGGTAAAACACGAGTCCTGAGCTTGGCTTCTCTACTTTTCCCTAGTAGACTGAAAAGCTCATCAAAATGTTCTTATGGCTGAGGCAAATGGTTTAGTCTAAACACACACACTAATCCTTGTCCAAGAATCCAATACATATATTTAGATTTTGCTCTTAATAATAACACCTAGCTGTTAGATAATACCTTTCATCAGGAGACCTTAAATGCTTTACCAAGAAGGTCAGTATCATCACCATTTTACAGTTGGGGAAACTGAGGCACAGAGGTGAAGTGATTTGCCCTAGGTCGTATAGTCTGCTGGTGGCAGAGCTGGGACAAGAACCCAGGTGTCCTGAGTTCTAGTTGAGTTATCTAGTAGGCCACACTGCTTCTCACCCAAAGACTGCCCCTGACCCATCCATGTCCTCCAAAGCCCATAATAGCTTGGCCCTTGCAGACACTTAAAAACACAAGAACAGGAGATTAAAAAGTAAAAAATTGACTAAAGCATCCACTCATCTTTCTCTCACACATCATTTGATCACTTGTCATGTCACTGGTGCATCTTATCTCCACTCCACCCAACTTTCCTACTAGAGGAAAATCCCACCCTCAATTTCCTCAGTCCCTGCCAATGCCTGTTCAGACATGTGGGCTTTGCAGTAAACCCAGAAGACCAACAGAATCATACAATCAACCGCTCTTGGGCAAACTCTGCCTTCCTGAGATGTGATTGAGGCCAGAATTTGGCCCTCATATTGCACAGTGAAACACAACCCTTACGTTGCAATGAAACTGTCCCTTTAAAATTCCAATAGACAACAAATATTAGACATCAGAAACGATATATTGGCCTCTGTAGCTATGGGAAACCTGAGCATTGTTGCTCTACTATGAGGCCAGCATCAACTTGTTTGCAAATAGACAGATGGTTTGAAAAGGAACAGGAGAGTTTAATTAAGGAAATGCATGTGAAACAACCCTGTCATTCAGAACATGCATTTTCAGTGAATTTAAGTGCTAAATCTGACATTCTTTTTTTTTGAGGCTAGTTACCCTGTCTGAACAGCTGGGCTCAGGAACAGTGATGAAGGAAGAGTCCATGAAGGTGCTGATGATTCACCTTCAAGCCCATCCATATTCCCCTGGCATTTGATTTGGAACCTTCCTTTCTGATCAAGAGCACAGGCCTTGTGAAGGCAGTTTGAGAAAGGAGCCTAATTGCTTTCACAGCCTAACCCTTACATGTGCTGTAGTGTCCTGAATGCCACCACTCAGTGCACATTTTCAGACATCCAGTATGCTGGGAGTAGAGCTTTGTTGAATGTGTATGATGACTAAGACCTGACCCGAATGCAGACTGTCATCAGTCACTGGATTGATTTTAGACTCGCCCGGATGATTTTTAAATATCCTTATTAGGAAAGCATCTGTTTTTATTCACGGCCGTCTTATTAAGCCATGTTCCATCCAGATGATTATACACTAGCACCAATAGTCTTCTGCAGCCTCTGCCATCACTCTTTAGGTCAGCAAGTGATTGGACCTTGGCACTGCTGGCCCAGAGTTTTGAGGCTGACACTTGCTCCTCCTGATCCATCTATGAAACTGTACATCCTTCCCAGATACTTTCTGTTTTAATCACTACTTGGCTAGGAGTGGGCCTGCTCCCCCTCTTTAATGGTGTCATGCTACATTTCACTTGGCTTTTAATATGGTGTATTTGGTGGTTTAATTGTTGTTTGTATGGTATTGGGTTATTTGCTCTGTCACAACGCCGTGGCAGGGGCTGTATAAATATTTATGAAAATAACTAGAATAGACAGGAAAGGGACGTGAATGTCTCCTTTACAGTAACTGCTAAGAGATGTTTGTGTTTTACACAAGCAAAATTGAGCAGTTACACCATTATATAAATCCATAGTATGCCCATGCCTTGAATATTGCATACAGTTCTGATTACCCCATCTCAAAAAGATATATTAGAATTAGTGAAGGTAGAGAGAGAGGCTAAAAAAATTATTAGGGTTATGGAACGGCTGCCATATGAGGAGAGAGTAAAAAGACTGTGACTGTTCAGCTTGGAAACGAGATAGCTAAAGGGGGATATGATAGAGGTCTATAAAATCATGGAGAGTGTAGAGACAGTGAATAGGGATGTGTTATTTATCCCTTCCCATAACAGAAGAATGAGAGGTCACCTGATTTAAATTAATAGGTAGCAGGTTTAAAACAAACAAAAGGAAGCACTTCTTCCCGCAATGCACAGTCAACCTGTGGAATTTGTTGCCGGGGATGCTGTGGAGGCCAAAAGTATAACTGAGTTAAAAAATAATTAGATAAATCTGATGATCATGATGGTCCCTTCTGACCTTATATTCTGAGAATCAAAATTTATGGAGAATAGGCCCATCAATGGCTGTTAGTCAAGATGGTCAGGGATAAAATCCCATTCTCTGAGTGCCCCTAAATCTCCAACAGCCAGAAGCTGGGCCTGGATAACAGGGGTTGGATCACTTGAAATGCTCTGTTCTGTTCCTTCCCTCTAAAGCATCTGACACTGGCCACTATCATAGAATCATAGAATCTCAGGGTTGGAAGGGACCTCAGGAGGTCATCTAGTCCAACCCCCTGCTCAAAGCAGGACCAAACTCAACTAAATCATCCCAGCCAGGGCTTTGTCAAGCCTGACCTTAAAAACCTCTAAGGAAGGAGATTCCACCACCTCCCTAGGTAACCCATTCCAGTTCTTCACCACCCTACTAGTGAAAAAGTTTTTCCTAATGTCCAGCCTATCAGAAAACAGGATACTGGGCTAGATGAACTTTTGGTCTGACCCAGTGTGGCCGTTTTTATATTCTTATGTTCTTACCCATTGATGAAAATGTGGCTCAAAATTAGAGTTCGGTGATGATTGTTTGGGGAATTTCTAGTTATTGGAAAAGATTCAAGTGTCAGAATCAGGGAAAGTAAAATCGTTTCTGCAGTCTTGCTTTCACTGATGAGGCTGAAGATCCTTATATTTCACGCTATTGGGCAGGGGTGGCGCTAGCAATTTCGCCTCCCCAAGCACGGCGGCGCGCCGCGGGGGGCGCTCTGGCGGTCACCGGTTCCGCGGCTCTGGTGGACCTCCTGCACACATGCCTGCGGAGGGTCCGCTGGTCCCGCGGCTCCGGTGGAGCATCCGCAGACACACCTGCGGGAGGTCCACCGGAACCGCGGGACCAGCGGACCCTCCACAGGCACACCTGCGGGAGGTCCACCGGAGCCCCGGGACCAGCGGACCCTCCGCAGGCACGCCTGCGGGAGGTCCACCAGAGCCGCCTGCCGCACTCCCGGCGACCGGCAGAGTGCCCCCCACGGCATGCTGCCCCAAGCACGCGCTTGGTGTGCTGGGGCCTGGAGCCGGCCCTGCTAGTGGGGGTGGGGACTAGCAAGGCAGTGCGTGGGATGGAGAAGTGAGGTTGAAGGTAAATTTTAAGATACTATGACACTTCTCCATGGAGCTCACACATCCATCGGCATCTGAAATTATTATGCTCAGGGTGAAATAGTGAGTTTGTTATCAAGTGGGAAAACCATTTCCTCTCTATTATCGGAGAATTTTTTAAGACAGCCTCTGTGTGTGTGTGTGTGTGTGTGTTTGGTTTGTTACCTGGTAAAAGAGAAAATTCCCCCAACAAAATCCCCAATATACAGTAATAGCCATAATCCAGGATTCAGTCTGGTTTTGATTCAGCAGGCAGAGTGGCAGTGATTTTCCTCACTGCTGCAGCACCTTTATCCTTTTTCTGGATCTGGAGTGCCAACTCTTCAGGTCCTTCAAAAGAGGTTTTTGCATTTGGCATGACTGGTACAGAAATAAGGCTCCTCTGATTGCTTACCCCAGGAAGAGAGCTGTGCTTTGCGGCAAGCCTCCAGCCTGTCATTTGTGTAATAAACAAAAGGGTGGGCATTGGGCACTGGGGCTAGGATGTAAGTGGGTCTGAGAATTGGTGTCTAGTTCCTTGAGGCTCCTTTGTCCAAGTTCTCCTTCTCCATGTAATGGCTCATGCCTCAAAATTGTTTGGGTTAATAAAGTGGGCTCTTGCTTCTTAGGTCTCTTTCTTCTTAGCTGAACTGTTGAACATATCAGAGTGATGTCCTGAGATCCTACAACCTACTTTCCCTCTGTACTTTCTCCAGATCTGAATAGCTTTCTGTGCATGTTAGATGGCTTTGGAATTGCTATTGAGAATCCACATTAAGATTTTTTTCAGTGGAGAGCGATCACCGGTATCTGTGTGTCTGTCATCTCAGAAAATCAGTGGCTGACACAGCTATTTGTAGAGCACCCATTACTTGTAGTATCTAAGCACCACAAAGCCTCTCTTCTGAAACATTTATAACAGAAGATGCAAATTGCCCATAAATGACACTGATTGTTGTCAACTTTGTTGATGAAAATCATCCTGAAATTATTTGGAAGTGTCAACGAGTTTCTGGTGTTGAACAAGGAGACAGAAAGGAAAGGGGTGTGTGTGTGTGTGTGTGTGTGTGTGTGTGTGTGTGTGTGTGTGTGTGTGTGTGTAAAAGGTGCCCTTGTACCAGACACATTTGAAAAAATGGTGTAAAGACAGCATATGGTAAGCTAGAGTCAAAATAGAGGCAACAACTGCCATGTTGATTTGGTCTAGAGACCATACTGAAGATGCTTTGTAAAGACTGATAGCATCATCTCTTGATGTATGACAAGAGATCTTTTAGTGTCTTGATTTTGTATTTGTCAGTCTTGTGCTGCTTGACTTGCTTCATTTACTTTTATGGCAGTGCTTGTGTGTTATTGAATTAAGTGATAATAACACTGTTGTGCTGTTTTATGAGGCAATAATCCAGTTCCTGAGTGTGGAATCAACGAAGCCAAAGACTATGTAGTTAATCCTGATAAGGCAGCCGGATTATTGCTGAGTAAAACAGTGCTGTGGTCCTGTTAGCACTTTTTACAACTGCTTCAAAAAGATGTAATATAACAACCGAGAGAAATAGCTGAGTAGTGACAGGGATAAGTAGGCAAGGGGTGCTGGGGAAGGGATGGGGAGGCTTGGGGGGATGTGGGTGTGTGCCAGGGAAGGGATGGGGAGCAGCAGGTTTCTAGGCTGGGGAGGAGGCTCTGGGAATTACATGAGGAACAGCGCTCTGCCAGGCAGGGAAGGGTAGGGATCTTCTGTGAGGAGGGAATGGGGACCAACATTCTGCTGGTCTGTGGTGCTGGAGGCTGCCTGGGGACTAGAGGTCTGTGTGTCAGGAACCACAGTTTTAAATGGTCTTGTGTTAGTTACTGTTTAGAAAATGCTACCAATAAAATGTTTTCCATGCTGCTATTGTTAAACACCTTCCGAGTACTTGAAAAGTGCTTAGCCTTCAATTTCTCACAATATAATGGACCTGGTGTATGCTGCCTTCAGTCTTCAACTTCTGTGATCCATCTGTATCGTGTGGATGACTTCACTATCAGTATTTTGTGTAGCTTTGCATAGAATTAATAGTTCTTTTTTACAGTCTGCCTCAGAAGATTTGGGATGGCTGCAGCATTCCTGAATTCTTCTCTCCCTGGCTAGAAAATCCAGTGTGATAAGGGCAAGCTTGTTGACCTGCAGCTGGTCATCCAAACGTAGCAGAATATCTCTGTATTAATACTGGAGGGGGGGTTGATTATTAGTTCTTGGTTATGTAATAATTAAATCTACTGGGCCTGATTCAGTTCTCACTCAGATTTTACATGCATTTCATTCTGTCTTCATTGGAATTACTCCAGATTTACACAGGTGTGAGAGCAGGCTTAAGCCCATTTCATTCCCAGAACACATGGTTGGGAAGCACAGTCAGTTTTGCAAGTTTTCTGGGTAGTTCCAGTGCAAACAAAAAGGAAGGACATGTGGAGAAAAATCAGGTGAGATGAAATAATTAATCTGATACAAAAGAGAACTGCACTGAACGAAGTGAGGTGATTACAGCAGAGAAACCTCCAGCAGGATAATTTTCTTCTTGCTTTAAAGGGGTTCAGCAATGATTCCCTGTGTGACATTACACCTCATATTCTTAATGGAAATATGGTTATGATATGAATATGGTATGACTAAGATACACTTTATGCAAGATGGCTCATGTAAGGTATCATTAGAAAGATTATGATTTACTGAATGTGTTTATCCAATTTGTGTGTATGTATCATTTTTGTATCTGAAGCTGGGAATATTGACCATGTCTCTGTATTTCAAATGTGCTACACTAGATGAGGCCAAACCATGTTAGTAGCTTATTGAAGAAATGCACACAAGCATAAGGATTACCTCAGGAACTGTGTGCAGTAGAAACCTCTCAGAGATAGCTGTACTCAATGGGAACTGTTTGACCCAAGTCACAGCAAAAAAACTTTCCAGTAAGTGGAAGGAAGATATAAAAGAGGGACAATGACAACATGAGGGGTCCTCACTCACCCTACAACAACACACCTGAAAACACCTGAGGAACAAAGGCTGAACTGTAAGAAGTGATGGTCCCTGGCTAAGATCTTTAGCCTGTATAAGAAAACCTGGGAAAGCCAAGGCAACAAGAATCTGTCAGCCTGTTTATCACTCAGGGTGAGAATTTGCTAATTTGTATCCTACCTATCTAGTGTGTTAAGCTCAGTCGGCAGCTTGTGTTAAGCTCAGTCGGCAGCTTTTGTTTATTTACTAAGGTAATCTGCTTTGTTCTGTTTGCTATCCATTGAACCACTTAAAATTAACCTTATTTCTTGTTTATAATAAAACCCAGTTCATGTAATTTCTAACTGGGGGGAGGGACAAAAAGTCATGCACAATGTGAAGAGAAGAAGAGGGCGGATTTTTATGAGCTTGTGCTGTGCAGATTTTTCTATACAGTGCAAGACAGTATTAATTTGGGTTCATCTCCCAAAAGGGGTGTGCACGTGAGTGCTGGGGGAGTCCTCTCACACAGAGCTGACTTCAGTCTATAACTGCAGTGGGGTGTGGCCCTACCTGTGTGCGTGTGTGCTGCAACAGGCCAGAGAGCCTAATTCAGCAAAGCAGGGAGAGGGCCCCCTGGCTGGTTGAGCAAGAGAGGCTCAGTGAAATCCCAGTACATCAGGTGGCACCCCAGAAGGGATCCAACCCTTCACACCCTGGATATGTGTTGTCATCCATGATGTGCAGCAAGACCTCCTTCCCTACTTTCTCTCTCCTATCTAGATTCTGTGAGACAGAGGACAATAATCTCAGCGTGTTCTTCAGACATGATCTGCCTTTGTTCTTCTGGGATTCTCACAGAATGTGTCTGAATGTTGGATCTTGTTATGTGTGTAGTTGTGTTTTCAGTCTCTGTTTTAAGGCAGGAGTCTGTAACTTCATGTGAGAGTAGGGCTGGAGGCATCCCTTTTGTTCTGCAGTCCCTTTGGAATTCCATTTAGCTGAAACATTTGTCTATAGAGCTGTTTTTTTCAGTTTAATTTTCTCTTTCTTTTTCTTCAGGGTATTTAATTTAAAGTTCAAACACCCAGCCTACATCTTTACAAACAAGCAGAGAGTCAGGTTACACTCCAGAATCATTCCAGTTCACTCTTCTGTGTCACCCACTGGTGAGGAGGAGTTAAAGATCTGGAAAAGTTCAGGGACCTTTAACATGTGGGTGAATTTGATGATGAGATCAGGGAAGTCCCCCAAATTAATATCCACAATATTCCTCCTGCCATGGGGGACAGGTGCTGAGAGCCTACTTCCAGAGGGTAATGTTTCAATTGGCAGGTCACAAAATGAAGGCACCTGGATTAAGAACCCCTCAAGTCTTCTTATCCTGTGAGAGACGTGAAAAAGCCCAGCACAAAGAGGGCCCAGCTGCCATTTTCTCACCTTTCCCACCTTTAAATCTGCCCTGCCAGACTGCTTGGGCACAAAATAAAGAAGAGTGGGGAGGGGAGGGCAGCTAACAAGAAATATGCCCTTGGTGCAGAAAGCAAACATATTTTATCAGTGAGGGATGAACATTGTTTGAAGAATCTAGCACTGAGTTACTACAGTGAGGGCATGTTGATATCTAGATAGATAGATCTGTTCATGTGATTGACACCAGTTAGTTTAGATTAATAGATTCATAGATTCTAAGGCCAGAAGGGACCATTATGATCATCTAGTTCAGGGAAAACTCCCAGGTTAAGGGCAGGATTCTACTGCACTTATCTGAGTTTTTCCTAGTGTGTTACATGGCTCCATGGCCTATGACTCTAACTCAGTGTTTCTCAACCAGGGGCACTAGCAAAGTCAGAAGAAACTAATATTTCATACAGACAATGATTTGTTTATACGTCTATGTATAGTGTGCACTGAAATGTAAGTATAATATTTATATTCCAAATGATTTATTTTATAATTATATGGTTAACATGAGAAAATAAGCATTTTTTCAGTTATAGTGTGCTGTGACTTTTTTTTGTATTTTTATGTCTGATTTTGTAAGCAAGTAATTTTTAAGTGAGGTGAAACTTGGGGATATGGAAGACAAATCAGACTCCTGAAGGTGGGTACAGTAGTCTGGAAAGGTTGAGAGCCACTGGCCTAACTCATTCCAAGTTTGCAAATGTTTATAAATCATGAAGATGTTAATGGCCCGTACATTCTTCCATTCCACTCAGAGGGCTTCACATGTGCAGGCCAAAGGGAAGGAAAGGTTTTTAAACATCAGACTGTAAATACTGAAAGGGTATAATGAGTTACCACATGGTTAGGCTTTTAGGGAAGAGCTAGTCCTTTAGAATTTATTCTCTGAGGAGTCCTGGGGTTCTCAGAACAGTTCTCTCAATCTGAGTGCCCAAGGAATAGTTTTATAACCTGTGATTGGGTGAAGGAGTCATCACACACAAATATCAACAGTATATGAAAAACCTACTGTGTTCACTTTTAATATATTATGCTGCCATTGCAAAAAGTATCTATGCTGTATGGAGAAGGCCAATGTGCAGCCCCTATCCTCCCACCACTCCCAGGTAAGGCATGAAAAATTCTTAAGTGCATTGCAGACTTCCCCAGTTGCTAAGCATGATCACAAGTGATTCTGGAATTGTAATTCATTGGGGACAGTTGCATCTTGATGGTTCTTGCTCTCCTGCTCCAATCTCAATGTTGTTGATTAGTGTCTGGTGAGTAGAGAGGCATCATGTGTGACTGAAGACCTGTTGGAGATTTTCCAGTACTGATTATATTTCCTTGTTGTCAGGGTTTGTTTCTGCATTTATAAAAAGGACACGGTAAATGTTATAAAGGACTTCAATACTTTGTGTGTTTGCAAATAAAACACACACAATTTAGATATTTCTTTCTAAGTATTCATTTATTGATGATGTCGGCTGGCAGGCTAAGGTCAAATACCTGTATTCTCATGGTAAAATCTGGCAGTCTCCTACAATCTACACAGTGATTTACCATTATGTCACAAGCATACTGCATAGGAACATGTGACTGAGGCTTGAGAGGAATGCAATAACTAGGCTTGGAAGGATTCAGTTTTTATCAGTAAATGTCAGTAAACATCAGTTTCACCATACACACACAAACTGACAAACAGCTCTATGGATACTTATCAAAATTTTCAGATAGGCAAAGTAAGAAAAATGCTGCTTGAGAACTTATTAGAGTTTGATTTAAGGATATTTGCATTATATATTTTCATGTGATATTGAGAATTTGCATTTTACAATTATAAAGCTTTAACTTTTTGAATCTCAATGTCTGTCATTAAATAATTATCAAACCCGCCCCATAATTTCCCACAACTGTGAAAATTTAAATAAATTTTAAAAATGCTTAAAAATGAGCATTGATATTATCTGTCAACATTATTTAAAAAATGGAATTCTGCCAAGTCTCGTGATGATGTTTCGGAGTTCCTAATGCAGGTATCCCAGTGGACACATCTATATCTGACACACTGTTACAGATGATGTTTCGGAGTTCCTAATGCAGGTATCCCAGTGGACACATCTATATCTGACACACTGTTACAGATGCACTGCATGAAGTTTGGGAGATAGTGAAACAGACAGGCACCTTCTACTGCAGGACCATAAAAATTGAAAGATGAATAGGGGCCGAGTGAACATGAGGTGGCTGGTGCTGATTATATTCAAAGCTGCCTTAGCACAACCCATATGATATGTATATTTGCATTAAAGCCCTTTGTTTCTGTCTCATACATTTGCTCTGATTGTCCCTGGGGTACGTGGGGTGGGGAACAATGCTTATGCTGGTACTGAACCCAGTAATGTTACTTCTATATCCCCCAGGAGTCAGTAGGTAAAAGAGAGATTCACTTTCAGTCCCTGGCCAAGCATGGAAGGGACAGTGCTGTTCTGCTCAGTTTAGTATAACGGAGAGGCCAGTTCCCTGTTCCTGATAATAGCTTGTGTTGCTGCTGTTATAGCTCTGCTGTGCATTGTGAAGTTATTCTGCAGCCACCAGTATTTCTTTTTGCTTTTGATAGTTAATAAAGCTTTTTATTGAACAGTCAATAAACAAAAAGGGAAAAGAGGAAAATGACTAATTAATCTTTAAAAGCCTCAAGTAGCATCAGTGTGTGCTTGTGGCTCTCCTGGCAGAATTCTTCATTTGGCAGTGGCACAGTTACTGAAACACAAAGGAAGGGAAAATAAAGCACAAGAGAACTGCAAAGTTGATTTAAAAAAACAGGGCTTCAGCTTATTTTTAGTAAATAAAATCCAACGAAGTATGATTCACAGAGTCTCATTTTCTGGGGAAAGAATATAGTTTTCAGAAATTCACTAAGTTTAGAGGCAACATGTCAGTGGTTGCGCTAAGATTTTGGGGCCTAGAAATTCTGAGCTATTCCCAAAGGGTTCAGTGCGGTTGTGGTGTCTTGGCAAACTAATTGGCAGAGCTAATGGAAACATGCCTGCATAATGCAGGGCCCCCCAGGCCAGTGCCCCAACAACACTGTCATTAAATCCACATCTGCTCCTGCAGTAGCTTGCCCAAAAAATAAGCAGCCAATCAGAATCTGTTAAGGGGCATATGAATGAAGCCAATAGAGCAGTATTCAAGAGGGACAAGGATTTATTATTCTTGCCCTTTACATTTTAAAGGTGCAGAATATCTCATTTCTAGGCATTATATCAATAATGTAGAGTCTTCTATAAGCAATAACAGATGAATAGGGCACTTTTCATCTGGTAGATAATGTAGTCAAAGTGTAGTTGATTCTAGCTCACAGAATGAAAATTATGTGTCAGCTTAAAAGATCCAACATATTTTTGTTTCTGACGAGAATACATTTTGAAACTCTCTTGGAAATCTGTTTTCTAAAGGGAGGGGAGAACAGAAAGTGCAATTAGCTAGAATAGCTTTTTAGCATTTTTAAACCAAAACAGAAGCTTTCTTCACCTTTGTTCAGGATATTGTCTAATAACCGTATATTTGTATACTCAGATACTAGTGTGGGGTTTGGGTTCAATAAACAAAAGCCAGAAGAGAGACTATTTAAAAGGCTGCCAAGCCATTTCTAACTCTTTGTGCCTGTGTATGGCAGCATAAATGGTAAAACCACCCCCTTGGGCAGACTCCTGATGACCCTCTGGGCACACACACAGTGGGTGAGAACATTTCCTGCTTTGGGGTACTGTGAATCTATCCTTCATTGCACTTTGATAGTATTAGTGTTTTAGTTTGTAGCGTTTAATGTTTAACAGACTGTTTTCCACTCTGGTTTTCTTGCCTTCATTCCATATTACCCTCTGCATTAGACACTCCCTTCTTCTCTTCCTTTACTAAGGAATGCCCTCTCTTGTTTTGAGGCCCTTCTTAAAACTCTTTTTATCCAAGGACTAGCAATGATGATCCACAAAATTACTGATTATTTACACAAATTCAGACTAACCTGAGAGATGGAAAGCAGAACCTGTTGGAAAGCCTAACCACTAACCTATGTTTCATTTCTGCTTGCCTCTGAGGTCTGTCTCGTTCAGTTTGTAAGCTACTTCAGGTTAGGAAGGGTGTTTTACCTTAGGTTTGTACAGTACCAAGCACTATGTAGGTGCTCAGCAAATAAATAAAAATACATTATTCTAATAACATTAACTCACAAATGTAGTGGGCACTTTGACCTGAGCATTCGTGCAACAACAGGCTGTAGCAGCTGTATACGTAAGTGTATCATCGACTCAGAGACACAATAGTGGGGAGCAGAAATAGTCTCCACTCCAAATGGAATAGAGCCATTTTATGAGACAGTCACGGGCGCTGTGTAAGTACCTAGACCCAGAGCATCCAGTCAGGCCCTCCTCATTTTGTAGGACTGCTTACTGCCATTCCCTTTGTTGTCTTGCCTAACTTGTTCATGAATCTCTGTAGTGCTGGTGGCTTATTCAATTTCAATGACAAATCTGTTTCACTGTCCAGTTGTGCTGTTAAGTATTTTTCCTAAGGTTAAGCCTAATTTATTCCTTACTTAGCTTCAACTCACTGTATGACTCCATGCCCAGGTCTACACTAGTGGAGGGGGTCGACCTAAGATACGCAACTTCAGCTATGTGAATAGTATAGCTGAAGTCGGAGTATCTTAGGTTGACTTACCTGGCCATGAGGACGGTGGCAAGTCGACTGCTGCCGCTCCCCCATCGACTCCGCTTCCGCTGCTCACGAGCTGGAGTTCCGGTGTTGACGGGGAACACAATCGGGGATTGATTTTTATCACGTCTACACTAGACACGATAAATCAACCCCCGATAGATCGATCACTACCTGCCAGTGGGTAGTGAAGACCTGCCCCATGTTACTGTGTTGATACAACTCAGATAGCCAGTTGCAGGGATTCTCAAGCTTTTCATAGTGTGGATGCATCCTGTGAATCGTACTGCAAGGATTCATCCCATCCTGTTTACAATCACATAATATCCCTGTGGCAACAACAACAACTACTTCCATGGAAAAACAACAACAGGAAAATATTTAATCTACTTTTAGCTGGTTTAAATGCAGTTGAGCACCTGGGAACAAGGAACAGAGGCAGCATCATGTCACCACCCAGCTCTCTGTGGACCATCAGCAACTGCTCCACAAACTAAGAATGGTCCCTGGACCACAGTTTAGGAACTGCTGGTTCTATTCTATTCTTCCATTTACGTGACTGTCACTATGGTGAAAACTCCCCATCCATGAGAGGACAGGTTTTTTTGGACCTTACACAAAATGCATCATATACTCTGCATACGTGTACTCTGAATGTCCTGGGGAAGGCATTCACAAAGACATTGCAGCAGAGAATGAAGAGGTATGTGGAAGAGGTGCTTGCAGAGGAACAGCCCAGATTTAGACCAGGACAAAGTACAATAGATCCACTATTTGTGATAAAATAGATATCGGAGAGTACATAGAATAGAACCAAATCTGTTAGAACAACTTTATAGACTTCAAACTGGCTTTTGATAGCATTTGGCAGAAAGAGTTATGGCAAGTTATACATACATGGCCATACATACCACATTGCAAGGAACTAGAAACAGAGGAAGACAACAGACAGACACAGTGAACAATGACATAGAACAAAAAGGTTAAAAAGTGAATGAAGCTGTGAAGCTGGTACAAGATAGAAAGCGGTGGAAAGTTTTCATTCAGCTGCATCGTCACTGTTGAGCTGGCAGACAAGAAATTAAAGACTACACATGTTCACTCCAGTGATATCTTCTATATTAATATATTTTAACTCAGGTTTTACAATACATATTATGTAACTGATGCACTAAAAAGGTGCTGCTGAATTTTCAGTGGAGACTATTCTAAAAATGTTAAATGGTTAGGTAGAGACTGGAGAATCTGTCAGATCACAGCAGTCACCAAAACTTTGTTCAGCAGTACAACTTTTTATGATAAATCATCAGACAGATTTTGGTCTATTGCTTTTTGAAAATAATTTTAAGAAAATATTTCCCCTGCAAACTTTGCTGGTTCATACATCCCAGTATCAGAAGAAAGGAGAGGAGAGGCCATAGCAGAAAGATTGGCCACATTGTGGTATATATTGTAACACACTAAAAATATTACTACTTTATTAATAACAATACTTACTGATGGAATGGGACTTCCAGGATTGGGTCCTTAGTCTGTTATGGCTGTAGCTAAAGACAACAGAGCTATATATTCACTGCATTTCTTGGAGTCTTTGCTAAGAATCTGCTTTGCCTCTATTGAAACTCCTGGCAAAATTCCCAATGACTTCAGTGCAAGCAGAATTGTCCCCAGTCAGCTGATATTTGTTCAGGGTTTGACAATTATAAAATCTAACTTTATTCACACTTTATAGAATATGTGCCATTCAGATTCAACTCAGTTTTAGCTCTGAGTTTCCAAGATCCTGCTCAGAAGTGTCATCTCAGGATTTTGTTAGAAAGCTTCTTCATCCATTTGTTCTAAGTCAGTGGTTCTCAAAGTATGAGCCCCCAACCCCAGCTGCAGCTCCACTCCACCCCTTGTTCTGGACCCTTCCTGGATCTGCCCTCATTCCCTCTGCCTCCAAACCAGCTCCGCCTCTAGCCCAAGCTGCACTGCTGAGGAAGCCTTCACTGTGCAGTAATATGGCGTGTGTGTGTGTGTCTGTGTGTGTGTGTGTGTCTGTGTGGACAGATTCTATTACTGGCAAGGGGGAGGATGTGACAGGAAAAGAATGAGCACCATTGTTCTAAGTAAAGTTGTAATGTGTCAGTTAAATAATACAGCTGTACCACAAAGCTAGTGAAATTCTGATACACTGAGTGTAAAAAAAAAAAAGGGGGGGGGGCAACCCATAGTTGGAAATTCAGATTCTAAACCCAATTGGGAACTGAGCCCAACGGATTTAGAACTCGCCTGGCCTAACTTGGTGGCAGCAGTAGTTAACTTTCCGAAGTTTTGTTCCTTTCAAGTTGTTGACAGCACATTTCTTATAAATGCTCCTTGCGTCTGTTCCTTGTCTCTCAGCAGTAAAATAGGGAAGTATATTTGTTTTTGTTTTTAAAGATGTGTATATTACAGATTTTAAGGTGTTAGAGTAGATTCTGTGTTATGGACCACAACATACTAACAAGATTTAATTGCATCTTTGTGTTCATAAATATAAAACTGCATAACCCTTCAAGCATTGAAGATATTACATTAGTCCTGTGTAATTTGTGTGTGTGCACATGCACACATGCTGCATTTATACAGTGCCTGGTGCACTAGGATTTGCACACACCTTCTGTATGCATACTTCCTTGACTTGCATGTGTGCATGGGTCCTCGGACTTGTATACACATGCTTTAAAAATTCAAATGAATATTAGATGAAGCTACATTCTATGATGCCTTACAATAAATGCCTAATGTATTATAGAATATTTTATTACTAACCTGTTCATAAATTGTGCAATATATGCCATTGTAAGGCAAGAGCATTCTGTGTAGGTATTGTTAAGACAATGACTGTGAACATTTAGTGAAGATTTTAAGTAATTAAAAAGTGTATTATCCAGTATCGTGTTTTATAACTAAATATGTAGTTTAGCAGTAGAGTCTTGATATAAAGTGTATCTAACCAGAACATTTCCCCTTCCCTGTTGTTATAAAAAGCTCCTGGAGGTGGTGCCATTTAACAAATACATCATTCAGGGATGCTAATCTATCAGCATACTCCAGCTGAACTACTAATAGCATTGCTGAGGTGCAAAGTTGACCATAAACTGCATCAGCTATAGGTATGCAACTGTAGAGCCAATAGGTGCATTGGGAAAGGTTAATAAATTACTAAAAGGAAGCTGAACCTCCTGCAATGAGTGCAACACACGCAGACTTTGTTCACTGCAGTTTTCTACGACTTACCATGGTCTTGCTGCTGTTGATATGTTGCTATGTGTACTTGGTGCAGAATTCAGAGGACTCCCATGGGGAGAAAGTGCTTTATATCTTGTGTAGCTCCAGGAATCTATTTCAAAATAATGTTAAACTGTGGCATTTCTGAGCCCTTATGGGGTGGTAACTGTAAAGTGGGATCGTTTGTGGCTCTGGCAATTTGGGTTCAGAGATTTCACAACTATTTCCAGTCTGTTTCTCTGCATCCACGTCTCACCTTTTGTTTAAATAGTTTACTTCTCCCCCCCACTCCCCCAAAGTCTAACTGTCAAGTCAGAGAGGAAACAGAATGGGCTTTACAATGTGCCACAGGGACTCTTGTACACAGGTATCACAGAGAAGACCCTCCCAAGTTGTCAATAGTAGTCTCAAACTCCAGTTGTTGTAATTAGCTTTGTGCTGGACTTCATGGCATTCAGTGAGTGCAGAACTTCTGTGCAGGTCGCCTGGACAATTTATCATTTTTGCACCAGCATTGAAGGCAGGGTCCTCTGTAAATGAAAGTGGGAAGGCAGAGGTGTGAGTCAGGATTTGAATAGTGATTTTAATTTTATTTTCTGCATTGTGTGATGCAGGGAAGGTCTCTCACTCTTGTTATGCATTCAGACTCTTGCTGTTTCTTGCTCCCGTTGGAAAGCAGACTCTGGAAACAGCTGGAGTCAGCTCCCTGGCAGAGTTCAACACATACTGTTTACATTGAAGAGACGCTGAGTACCTAAAAAAAGTAAGACAAAGCCACAATATTGAACAACAAGGATACTGTCCAAAGGAAGCCACAGAATTGCACGGACTCTCCACAAATGGTGGAATTAGACTGTAAATTGTGCAGGCAGATCCCTTTACTATATGTCTGCAGAGCACAATAGGTCCTCAGTCCTATGGCGCCCCTATGTGTTACTGCAATACAAGAATTAATAATAATGATGCTAAGGGTCATATCTCTTACTTTTGGAGGTGGTGAGCCGAAACTGAAGGCAGCAGAGAGTTGGCATAAGAGCACTTGGAAGAAGCTTTTGGACCTACTTCCAATAGTTATCCCCTGATTTCTTTTTTAGGGAATGACATCTGATATCTCCATTACCCACATTTTTGGACAGTGTATGCTTCTGCCAAAGAGATCAGTTATGGTGCTTACACAAAATGAACAAACAAAACAAAAGGCATGGAAAAGTCAACTCTTTGTAATACAGGAGGAAGATTCTGCATACCCCACTCCTCTCTGTCTGTGTTTCAAGGTTACCTGACTCAGTTCCAAAGGTCCCTCTCCTTCCTCCTTTGTTTCCGTCTCAACCACCTGTGTCCCTCAATTCTGCAAAATTGAGTTATCAGCTAACTATTTCAGCTAAGTTTATGCTTCCATACTTCCCTTTGTGTCCTGCTCCTGTGACTGCCTGTTTGCTATCTTGTGCCCTCTCTGCTTGGCATATTGGACATTCCTTCAGTTACCAGCTCATTTCTTTCTATATTTCCATATTTGTGTTTTGTTAACATTTTCCCTTCTTGCTTGTATGTTATCACTCTTGCAGCTGTCATTTCCTCCCTGCCCACACATCTACTTATTTTAGCTGCTTATGCCTTCTTCTCTGCTGTCTTCCCTTATGGAAACAATAACATATGTAGTGAATCTAGCAATCTAAACTTATTAGAATGCATATTTTTCATAAAAGTTTTGTATAGACTGGATCCCTGAAAGGTCTGCTCAACTCTTGACCCCCAAAATATAGTGTAAACTGTCCCTTTCTCCAGCAATGTGTATTTCTGAACCATCAGGGTTGTGACTCATCTGTTTAGATGTCGCTCAGCTCCTCTATGTAGACACAATTCTGTTCGTTGCAAACTTTATCAGGCCTTCAAGATTAGGCTCTTAATTCCTGCTTGAAATGATTAATTTGTATGTCATATCACCTCTCTGTGTCTGTTTCCTAATCTATAAAATGAAGATGCTGCTTGCCTATTTCTTGTGGACTTTAGTGGTTTAAATCATTGGTGTTTGTAAAGAACTTTGAGATATTATAGAAGGGCCAGGATCACTATAAGATATCAGCCATCCAGAGTCAAGATCATCAGTACAGAACAGCATTATGAGCCAGATCATACCTCTGAATAGGCTTTCCTGGCTCTGGGCTCAGAAACTCAGCCACTTTCCACTCGATTTCCTTTGTAAGCTTCTATCAGGGTGGGATTTTCCTACATCTTCCTCCTCAAGGATGGGCAGTGGTTTCAGCCCCCAAACTCCATCCCCAGTAAGCCAGTAGCGCCAGACCCTGCCCTATGGAAGTGATCACTTTGCACAGGGGAACCAGTAGAAAGGAATGCTGACAGGATCTTGGAATGAACTGTGATTTCTGTTTCTGAATCATACAGAACAAATGGTATCTCCACAGCATGATGTGCAACCAGGGCTGCTTCAATGAGTTGCTGTACTGCAGCAGAGGATGGACATCTCCATGGCAATGTATTGGCCTTACTCCTGACAGTGTAGTACAGGTAGCATCCTTAGTGGTAGCTAATGTCAAATGTCACTGAATAGTTGTATTGATAATTACGGGAAGTTTGTATTTGTGGAAACCAGCATAATGATCAAATTATGGTTTTACCTCTGTAGAAATAAGCATACATGTATATATATATTTTTTTAAATACAGAATTTCAGTCCTACTAGAACCCGCTGTTAAAATTAAAAAAAAATGCAAAGAAATGCTTACATAGTCATTAAAATTTATAAATATATAAATTCTCTCCCCATTACGCCTGTGGCCAATGTGACTTAATCATTTATTGCTTAAAAAAAGCTGAAAGGCAAGGAATAATCTGGAGAAATTTGATCTAAAGCCAGCTAAAAATTCAATACAGATCCTAACTCCCCTTCTGCACAAACAGCACACAATACATACCACAAACATTTTCTTAAATAGTTCCTCCTTCTTTAAAACATGTTAAAAAACACCCAACTCCTTATGATTTCCCAGCCAGCTTATCTGCATTTCCATTTCTTTAGAACTCTTTAAATATAAAAAAGCTGAGAGTAGAAAGTATGTGTGAGAAAGGGAACAAGTGAGTAACCACCCTCCAGCCTCCCGCTCTATGAAAGCAGAAAACAGCTGGAAAGGAGGAGAAATGCTCACACACTTGTGGCACCCACTGGAGCCTAATTAAATTCAACAGCTTCTAGCCATTCCCAGGGGTATGCTCATGGTTTACCCAAACAGATCCAGTTTTAGGGCTTCAGCACAAAAATCACACTTCTCTGCTGGACTTCTTGAACAATGTCTCCTTTGTTTATATTAAAAAAAAACAAACTGTAATCAAGTCACTAAAAGCTGAGCCATTCAGTCTATTGTATTATTGAGGTAGGAACAAACTTCTTAATATCACATAGAGGAAATAATATATAGGTATTTGACCATTAGGAACAACTGATATATACATAAATTAATTAGACAAAGTAATATTCTATTCAGCTTTTGTTTCTTGTAAAGCCATGTCACCAGGGTATCTGACCACCTTCTAGAACTGCATTTAGTGATATAAGTAGTATCTGTATGCAGTGTTGTTGTAGTCATGTTGGTCCCAGGATATTAGAGACAACGAGGGTGAGGTATTAGCTTTTATTGGCCCAAATGCTGGAAACTTGAGAGAGAGAAGCTTTCGAGCTACACAGTCAGAGGCAGGGCCGCCTAGAGGATTCAGGAGACGGACCCCCCGCCGCAGGTCTTTGGGGCACTTCGGCGACCGGTCCCGGGGCGGAAGGACCCCCCGCCGCTGAATTGCCACTGAAGACCTAGAGTGGAAGAAGCTCTGGAGGCTCGGGACCCGCGTGAGTTTTCCGGGGCCCCCAGAGCGAGTGAAGAACCCCGCTTGAGGGGCCTGGAAAAACTCTTGTGGGGGCCCCTGCAGGGCCCGGGGCAAATTGCCCCACTTGCCCCCCCCCTGCGGGTAGCCCTGATCAGAGGTGTGATTGCAGCACATGTAGACGTACCTGAGCTAGCTTTGATCTAATTAACTTGAAGAACAAGAAGTTTATTATATACTTGTTCTTCAAGTTAATTAGATCAAAGCTAGTTTGGGTATGACTACACATGCTCCAGTCACACCTCTGATTGTAATGTAGATGTGCCCTGTATATCTGTGTGTGTATATGTATGTATACAGATCTATACACATATAGATCTGTACGTATGATGAAAGAGTGTTCCCATCAAAATCAATTAAAACATTTCTGTGTTACTTTTCCAGGGCATTTTTTTTGAGCCACCATGTAGCTTGTGAGTCATTCTACTATAATTGCAATTATCAGTGTGGATTTGTTTTTAGTAGGTCTGTCAAGCAATTAGAAAAAATAATCGTGATTAATTGTGTGAATAAAAAAATTATTTACAATTAATTGCATTGTTAAATAATAGAATACCATTTATTTAAATTTTGTGGATGTTTTCTAAATTTTCAAATATATTGATTTCAATTACAGCACAGAATACAAAATGTACAGTACTCACTTTATATTTATTTTTTATTACAAATATTTGCACTGTCAAAAAAATTTTTTTTTCAATTCACCCAATACAAGTACTGTCATGCAATCTCTTTATCATGAAAGCTGATACTTACAAATGTAGAATTATTACAAAAAAACTACATTCAAAAATAAAACAATGTAACATTTTAGAGACTGCAAGTCCACTCAGTCCTATTTCTTGTTCAGCCAGTTGCTCAGACAAACAAGTTTCTTATATTTGCAGGAGATAATGCTGCCCGCTTCTTGTTTACAGTGTCACCTGAAAGTGAGAACAGGTGTTCTCATGGAACTGTTGTATCTGGTGTCACAAGATATTTACGTGCCAGATGCGCTAAAGATTCATATGTCCCTTCATGCTTCAACCACCATTCCAGAGCACATGTGTCCATGCTGATAACGGGTTCTGCTCGATAACAATCTAAAGCAGTGTGGACCAAGGCATGTTCATTTTCATTATCTGAGTCAGATGCTACCAGCAGAAAGTTGATTTTCTTTTTTGGTGGTTCGGGTTCTGTAGTTTTCGCATCAGGGTGTTGCTCTTTTAAGACTTCTGAAAGCATGCTCCGCACCTCATTCCTCTTAGATTTTGGAAGACGCTTCAGATTCTTAAACCTTGGGTTGAGTAATGTAGCTATCTTTAGAAATCTCACATTGCAGATTTGACAAAATGAAAAGATACCAGTGAAAATGTTCTTAAAATGAACAACATGTGCTGGGTCATCATCCGAGACCGCTATAACATGAAATATATGGCAGAATGTGGGTAAAACAGGGGACATACAATTCTCCCCCAAGGAGTTCAGTCACAAATGTAATTAATGCATTATTTTTTTTAACGCCCATCATCAGCATGGAAACATGTCCTCTGGAGTGGTGGCTGAAGCATGAAGGGGCATATGAATGTTTGGCATATCTGGCATGTCAATACCGGCTACAAAAGTGCCATGCAAGTGCCTGTTCTCACTTTCTGGTGACATTGTAAATAAGAAGAGGGCAGCATTATCTCCTGTAAATGTAAACAAACTTGTTTGTCCTAGCGATTGACTGAACCAGAAGTAGGACTGAGTGGATTTGTAGGTTCTGCACTGTTTTATTTTTGAGTGCAATTATGTAACAAAAAAATCCTACATTTGTAAATTGCACGTTCACGAAAAAGAGATTGCACTACAGTACTTGTATGAGGTGAATAAAAAATACTATTTATTTTGTTTATCATTTTTACTGTGCAAATATTTGTAATAAAAGATAATATACACTTGATGTCAATTACAACACAGAATACAATATATATAAAAATGTAGAAAAACATCCAAAATATTTAGTAAATTTCAATAGGTATTCTATTGTTTAACAGTATGATTAAAACTGCGATTAATCAGGATTCATTTTTTTAATCACGATTCTTTTTTTGAGTTAATTGCATGAGTTAACTGCAATTAATCGACAGCCCGAGTTTTTAGTTCAGAATACCATATTGTTTTTGTTCTCGGGTCTCTCCTATATGTGTATCTGTCTTTTCTGCAATAAATCTAGATGTGTGCATGCCTTAACAATTTATAAAATTACTGAATTACGCTGTATTCCAGAATGTGCATATGAATTATATCCTGCAATAAATATTAATTTGAAATATGTACTACAGGTACAATATACTTCAGTGAAGGGTTTTTTTAAATCTTGAGCTGTCACATCTGTTGCGCTTTTCTCACTTTTGTTTTTATATGATTGTACTTTATTTTCTGTGCAATTGTGAACTCTAACTCCTTTTCTAATCTTTGTTGATTTTGTGTGTGTGTTCATATATATATTGATACAGTTTAAAGAAGTTATGGGAATCATTCTGTGAATAACTTAATATATAAAGAAGTGCAAGAATTGCAAATGTACAGTACTGCAGAGATCGACTGTCTATGTACTGACATAAATCACTCTGGAGGTGCAGCTTAGAAGTACATAACTAAGCACAAAAACACTGCAAGGAATAGGTGTCATATATTGTGTGCAGGTTCTTCTAACAATTAGATCTTCATATATGCAGCATGGTATACCAACTGTATATAAACATACAGTAAAGCTATCTGGGCTGATGAGTGAAGAGGTCAAATGCTTTTCACCCCAATGTGAAAGTCTTTCACTGAAATTTATGCAAATACCAGAATCTACACACATGTTTTGAATTTTGATTCAGTTGCTTTATAACTACTATGTGTAATATCCAGGCTCCCTGTCGTTAGGTCTGGCCCAGCTGTTGCTCACCACAGGACCATGGGGCAGGGGCAGAGGCGACTGTATAGCACCTTGATGCCTTCCATCCCTGCCCCTGGGCTGGCAAGGCCTATGGACTGCTCCAACTTGCACTAGTGGGTAACAGCCCCGTCCATCCTGCCACCTAGAGATCCATGGAGTGCAGCAGCATGCAAGGCACACACCTCTCTCTAGCCATGCCTCTGGTGTGGGGTTATTAGGTTGGGGGAGAGGGGTGATACAGAGCCAGCTCTGCTGCATCGCTGGGGCAGGGCTGCCCAGAGGATTCAGGAGGCCTGGGGTCTTCGGCAGCAGGGACCTGGCACTTCGGCGGCGGGTCTCAGGGTGAAAGGACCCCCCGCCGCCGAATTGCCGCCGAAGACCCGCCCTGGGACCCGCCGCCAAAGTGCCGGAAGGATCCCCCGCCGCGGCCCTTCGGGGCACTTCGGTGGCGGGTCCCAGAGAGGAAGAACCCCCCGCCGCCAAATTGCCGATAACAACCCGGGGCAGAAGAAGCTCTGGGGGCTTGGGCCCCGTGAGAGTTTTCTGGGGCCCCCGGAGCGAGTGAAGGACCCCACTCCAGGGCCCCCAAAAAACTCTTGTGGGGGCCCCTGTAGGGCTTGGGGCAAATTGCCCCTCTTGCCCCACCCCGGGCAGCCCTGCACTGGGATAATCCTCAAATGGCTTGTCAAACCAGTGGGTCTGAGGGGGAAACAGTAGGGGTCAGGGTCTGGTCCACAGTCCATTGTACATTTATTGTGTTTGATCAGCCCTGAAGCTTGAATAACAGGGTCTAAGAGACCATCTTTGCCTTTCAAGGGTTTCCTTAACTACTGTGAAGAAATTGATAATAATAAGCAGAACAGACCTCTTTTACTCTGTATAGATAATAGATGTGATATTCGCCATGCCAAACAAGTGCAGCATTGACCCAGAGTGCAGTATAATAGCTTGCCTTTCCAGAGTAACAGATGTAGCATATGCGACTTATAGTTATCCAGGGATTTTGTTGAGGCTTGGTACAATATATATAATGAAATAATATGATCACTAGTCAGTTAAGCAGCAGCTAAAGTTCATGAGAACCCGTATAGATTTGTGACAATCCCTTTGAGCAATATAATGTGTAACTATTTTTAGTTAAGCCAAACCTAGTTGAATGGTGTCTATAATATTTTGTCTGCACCTGCTAGCTAAAGCACTTAGCCAGTAAATTCCTTCACCTCTCCCCAGTGGAGAAAGCATTAGTGCCCTGTAGGTCTAAACTGCAGAGAACTCTGCAGAGGACAAACTCCGTTATCTGGTGCGTCTCTTCCTCACTGCATGACTTCTTCTAGGGACATCATTAGACTCTCTCAGTGGCTGGATGTTTCTGCAGATGTGCGGTCTCTTAAGCAGCACACGCTCTCTGAGACTCTGACTCTTATGTCCTGATTTCTGTGTCTGCTCTTACCTTTCTGTGCCTTGTATCTCTTAGGGTATGTCTACACAGCCGACGGCAGTGCTTTAACATGGCTGTGTAGTCGCAGCACTCCCAGTACTGTAGTAAAACCACCTCCGCGAGGGGAATAGCTACCAGCACTGGAAGCGCGGCTCTGTCACTTTACAGTGCTGAAACTTGCATCACCCAGTGGGGTGTTTTTTCACACCCCTGAGTGAAGAAAGTTTCAGGGCTGTAAGTGGCAGTGTAGACAAAGGCCATAGCAGGTCTGAGGTGTGTGGCCCATTGTAGTGGCCATTGGAAATTTTTGTTGGACTTCTTCACGGTAAAAGTTATGTATATTTTTTTCTCCATTTGCTCAAAGATGTATGAAAAGAGTAGGGACACTTTTAGTTAATGGTGTGACCAAGGACTGCAGCACACAGCAGGCTAACAGAACTGAGAAGCTGGCAGGATCCCTCCAATGGACCTTCAAAGTGCAAATGAACTCCTGTGGCACTGGCTTTGGTCTTCCTTCTTTCTTCATCTTTATGGGCTTGATTATAAACCATTGTTTAGGCCAATCCCTTTAATTCGTCGTCTTCTATTTTCTGCTAGGAAGGAAAGCACCTGGATATACATCTGCTGTAGAAAGGGATTGAAAACTTAGGCCTGTGATTGAACAACCACTGCTTGTTCCCTGCATTGTGTCAGAGAGCTGCTTCATCAGAACAGATTAACCCTTTCAGCCCTACTTTTCTTTAATCTAAAGCTATGTTTACTGGCCTGCACTGTTGAGTTCTGAGGCAGGCTGCTTCTTCCCATTGTTCTATGCTGCCTTGAAAAAATCCTCCCTCATAGTGCCTTCTTAAATGGCAAGACTTCTGCAATGCCAATGAACCATGCTGCATGTGCCGCTTCTAGATTAAGCCACTGCTATCCTGCTCTGCATAATCTTTTTTGCTTGCTCTTTCATCTCTCTTAGTTTAAGTGACTCTCTTGTATACATGTAGTGGAAAGGAGCTATTGCTGACAATGGTACAGAAGATGGGAGAGCCCGCCATGAAGGGCCAGTTTTGCTGCAGCATTCTTATGCAGTCACGGGAGAACCTTCTGACCCTGTCATTGTTTTGCCTTGGATATTTTGACCTGCTCTTGTATCAGCAGACCCTTTGGAGGTGCTTAATTCTGACAGACACTGTTTGCGTCCAGAAGATGTGCATTATTAGCAGTATGATTGGGTAATGTGATACTGTGAGTTGCATGATGCCTGGTGGGACCAATTTCAGTCCCACATGTACCTGTCCCATACACCCCATCCTCTACATGATGCAGAGGGCATTTTATACCTGCATACCAAGTGGATCTCTTCATGAATACACTTGAACTTTGCGGGCTTTGGGCACAGCGTGGTCTCGCCAAGCAGCACAATGGAATACTGACTAACTGCCAAGCTCAGCAGACATGTTACAGATAAGGCTGGCTGAGCTGAAGTCCAGCCTGAAACTCAGTGCAATCTTCTAGTATGCAACGGTCACCTTCCCAAGAATGAGGCACGTTTGTCTCCCTTTACATTTACATGGGGATTATGAGAGACTAGGAAAGTGCTTTAAAATGATATAATGTCTCTGCACCTCATCAAAACCTTCCCCTTCCACCAATTTCTGCCTGATTTACTGTTAATATAGCACACTCCCATCACCCTGTACTGAGATGCAGTGATTATTTTTCCATTGCCATAAAGAATGTAAAAGAGATGGGGAAAAATCAGTTCAGTTCAGAGGTTTATTTATTTATTTTTTTTAAAAAGGTGTTTTTTTCTGATAGAGCACAATAACATTTCTTATGTCAGCAAAAGGATTTAATAATCAGCTTCTTAGTCTAACAGATGTTTTACGCTTATGTTAGGCAAAAAATTATTAATGAGCATTGATTTAGACTGATTTAAATGCTTACAAAGTAAAGTTATTAATTTTGCAATAAAGGAAGTAAAGACACTGATATGTTTTGAGATATTACTTCATAATTTCTGCAGTATAATTTGTTTTAAAGCTTTAGTTTATGAAAACTTTGTCCAATGGTAAATGCCTATTCAATATGAATTTAGGGATATCTTTTAGGAACTGGAAATTACAAACCCATTTATAATGTGTTGCAAAAGTAAATGGCACAAAACAAATGGTTTGGCAGCATTTCTCTTGCTCAGAAAATGTTTCTGTTTTGTATGGGGAAAAAAAATTTGACCAAAATATTAAGTGGAAAATATTTTCTAAAACAAAGTGCTGGTTAATTTTTACCCAGCAGGTGGCTGTTCATAGCAATTTAATATTGATATACAAGATCAATTTTCAAATATGGGTCTCTTAACTGCATGTATAAATCCGAACAACAATAAAAACCTTTTTTTTTTAACCACTCCTTCTAGTAATACTAATGTGTGTCCATTTGGAGAGGCTGAGAGGTTTTTGGAATCCTGAGTTAAAATTGGGCCCCAGGTTTTAGGAGAAACCTCATGTGACTGGCTATAAACTGGATATGTGGAGCCAGTTGCCAAAGCAACCACAACTGCTTGTGCCCTCAGCAGCTTATAAAAGTTACTCTTCTTCATTGATACAACATCCATTCATTACACTAAACTGGCAACTCTGTTTCCTATTTGAATTATTCTAAAGTGTGTCAAAAAGGGCTCTTTGCAGAGTACTTAAGAAGGAAAGCAGGATTCATTTGGAAGAAAGTGCCACAGGTGAATTTGATTGCTTGCCCTCTTGTGCTAGAAACGCTCAGACAGATTGAATGCCTTTCATGGCCACCTTTTCATGTTACTCTAATGAGAGCACTGGGGTACTAGGATGGAAATTTCATAAGCTACTTTCCTATCAACACGCAGAGGTGTATCTTAAAACTTGTCAAATGGGCTTGGTAAAATGAACCCCACTGGAACTGATTGGTGCGATTTAGCGCTAGTGTTTTATTTGTATGATCATGGGAACCAGTAAGGCAGTGTTGTCTAATGGATTGAACACGGGGCTGTGACGCAACACTCATTGGTGTTCCAAGCTCACTTGATGACTTCCTGTGCTGTTGGACAAGTCCTTACTCCCGCTCTCCATTAGTTTATCTGTTTATAAAATGGAAATAACATTTAACTACTGCACAAAAGGCTGAACTGATCTAAAGTCTGTATAAAGCTCTGAAGTCCTTGACTGAAAGGTGCCATAGAGTGCAAAGAATGTTTATGCATTTTATTCCTCAAGATAACAATTACAGCTTTTTAATTAACAAGACCAAACCCAAAGACCATGGCCACTCTGATCAGTGCAGTGAAGTTACTGTTTTTATTGTGTAGTGCAGCATTCCACCTGGCCTTGTGTAGGTCACAAGTGGAGAATGCTGCTAGCAAATACCTTCAGTGCCCAGAGATGGGACACTAGATGAGGAGAGCTCTGATTGACTACAGATATTCTTTCCCAGGTGTCTGGGGGGTGGGTCTTGTCCACATGCTCATGATCTAATTGATCACCATATTTAGGCTTGGGAAGGAATTATCCCCCAGGTCAGATTGGCAGAGACCCTGAGTTTTTTTGCCTTCCTCTGCTGCATGCGGCATAGGTCACTTGCTGGTGTAAATGGTGGATTCTCTGTAACTTGATGTCTTTATAGCAAGATTTGAGGACTTCAGTAACTCAACCAGCAGTTATGGGCCTGTTGCAAGAGTGGGTGGGTGAGGTTCTGTAGCCTGCAATATGGAGGAGGTCCCACTAGAATCATGATGGTCCCTTCAGCCTTAAAGCCTATGAGTCTCTGAGATTCTGACGTAGAGTGGCATCTGTTGAAGGAATTAACTTCTTTTGAGTATGAACCCAACCCTGCAGATGATTTGATCTTCAACCTAACCCCTTGTAACAACTGTATTCTGTTGACACATCCATTGGAAAGCATAGGAAGAGAAGAATAAGCTATCAGGGTAGTCAATAGGCAGACTGTGGCAAAATCCAGACCCCCAGATGATTTTGAATGAACCTCAATTTTTTTATGTACTTATTATTTATTATTGTGGTGTGGAAAATTATCTCTGGAATCTGGACCTTGACTATACCTTGACCAAAAAATTTGGACCTTGACAAAAAATAATTGACTACCTTTGAGCTAAGTACACCTCTACCTCGATATAATGCCACCGGATATAACACAAATTTGGATATAACGCAGTAAAGCAGTGCTCGGGGGGGCTGTGCACTCCGGTAGATCAAAGCAAGTTCAATATAACACGGTTTCACCTATAACACGGTAAGATTTTTTTGGCTCCAAGGACAGTGTTACATCGAGGTAGAGGTGTAATTAATTGAGCTGCCTCTGCAATCTTTTAGATCTGTTGCTGCTCTTTTGCTCCTGTGCCTTATTTATTTGTTTACTTTACTTTCTATGTTGTGGATCTTTTTGAAAACAAAGAGCTGAATTAATCCTTGCCTGGCACCTTATGCACCAGTGCAAAATGAGTGCAAAACACTACCAGATCAGAAGGGCAGCATTCTGCACCTATGTTGCACTGGTACTTGTGGCTGCAGGAGGTGCAGGGCAATAATAAATTGGACTGAGGTGATAGAATGATCTTTGCTGCTGAGAGATGATTTGCTCCCAAGGTTTTACTTGCTTTGCATAAAGCAGTTCTGGCTTTTCACTTCCGTTAAAAACAAGTGAAATTGCACTGGGAAAATGCATGATGATCCACCTGAATGTGGAGTTGGCCGAAAAGTAGAAAGTTTTGCAAATCTGATAAGAGTATTTTCCTGCTCTCACTGGGCCTGCTCTTTTACCTCTTACCATCAAGTTATCTTTGTGAATTTTGCCCTTTGGTACATGGGAAGCACTGCAAACTTTGGTGACATTATGACACCACCTTTTTCTGCCTTATATCTGTTCAATAGTGATTAAAAAAGGGTGGTGAAATCTTGACAAAATTATTTGCAGCAAATAGTGCAGTTTGCTCATGAGATAGTCACATATTTGGGAACTTAGAAACCTGTAGTATGTCAGCCTGCTTTATGGGCTAGAGTTGCGAGCAGAAGCATTTAATACAGTCTCACTAATATCTTTAGCTGTAAATAAAGAACACTTTGCAATGCAGGCTGGGGGTGTACCTCCTTGATCATCGTCCTATGCTTAGCCACCACCTCTCAAACTCACCATCACTTCCATCTATCTGTCTTAGGCTTTGTCTGCACTGGACTTCGTCGGCAAAACTTTTGTCATTCAGGGGTGTGAAAAAACACCCCCTCCCCCTGAACAACAAAAGTTTTGCTTACAAAAAGCGGTGGTGTGAACTGCGCTTTGTCGGCAGGAGCTACCACCGCTTGTTGGGGGTGAAAGTATTTTGTCGGCGGGAGAGCTCTGTCCTGCCAACAAACAGCTGCTATTTGTGCGCCTTTTTGCGGCACAGCTGTGTCGCTAAAAGGTGTATAGTGTAGACATAGCCATAGAGTTTGTTTCCACCTATCTCTATAGTATCTAAGTGACTTCCACATAAAATAGACTGGCAGCAGCATGGTGCTTAGTGAACTTCATGGAATATTTGACTTGTTCTACTTTTAGGTTATAAAAACCTCTGCTTGGTATAATGTTTTTGGCTTGATTTTCTTTTCTTTTCTTTTTTAAGGGAAAGAGGTGATGGCTGGTGCTTAATGTCATTCTGGTTGTGGTGAAGAAGCTATATTAGACAGGAAGGTTTTGCAGCATTTCCTAAAGGTAGTCACACCCTTGACTAATTTAATTTCTGGAACCACAACCAGATCCTCTGAGAAAGCTTTATCCTGGACCTGACACAGGTTGTATGGGTGTCTATACGCTAGAAGGTGATCACATCTTTGCTGTCAGCCTCAGGATGTGGAATTTGCTTCCTGCTGAAATCCATCTCAGTCTACCTCTTCCCTCCTTTAAAAACACATAAAATAGAATGCCATTAAAATGGAAGAAAAACCATCCCTTGAGTCACTGCAGCAACAGACATGATTTTCTATTTCTACAGAGGAATGCAAACTTGTAAGTTCAACAAGAAAGTCAGAAGTCCATCTGTTTTAGTTTGTTTGAGACTTAGCTTATGAGAAGAACTTTCCCCACATGCTCTGATGAGGCTCAGACTGTTTGGGTATGTTCAGGACTTGCTATTTGGCTTTCATATAATCTAAAGTTTGTGTTCATAAGTATAAATTGTACAGCTGCCCCGTGGTAGCTTGTATTTTGTAGATCAAACATAAGTGAACTTAAACTGCCCTTTACAGTCAAATCAAATAGTCCGACAACACAGATTTATTTGCAAATCATTTTTCAAAGTTCATGTAAGTAGCTTTCAAAACAGGAAGAATAAGCAGCTAGAATAAATATTCTAACATTTTAAAAAACAAATAGAGTAGTTATTTTTAACTTTCAAACTGCCTTTCTTCATAATTTTCAGTGGGATTTGACAGCTCTAATCTTTGACTCGAAAATGAATGGCTTCTGGCCAAAATGATCTCTGATCAAATCCAGCCTTAATCGTTGCGCAGAACAAATGCTATGGGCACTGAGATGGTGACACTTTGATGTCTGCACACGTACGATTTACATACAGACACACAGCTTTAAAGAAGCAGGGACACATTAAATATAGCCCATATAGTAAAACAATATTTGCTAGGACATACAAAAAAGAAATGTGTATGAAGTAGCATGCCTTAGGCTCAGTTCTAGCTCTGCCAGTGATTTAGTGCATGGCCCTTTCCTAGGGAGTTCCACCCACCTTTTGAACAAGACTGTTCACCCTGGCCTCTGTTGCAGAGGGGATTGTATCTGCATTTCACTAGGCCAGCCTTCTCCATGCCGGATCCTGTGCAGGACTGGAGTGACTCTAGTCCTTCAGCTCCTTGAAGTAAATTCTTCTGTAGTGCTTTGTGCTTCAGCAGTTAGGGTGAAAACTTTAGTATAAAGATTGGGGTGGGAGCAGTTAAAACCAGCGTAACACTTTTGTTTTTGAAAGGTGATTATTTCAAAACACTATTGACACACTTAGGCTTCAAGAGACAATAGGGGTTACACCATGTTCTTGAGCAAAACTCAGTTGAAATGCAGTATCAGACCCTAAAATAACTGCAATTGGAATATATTTGGTCCCACGGATTTTAGTGATTTAATCTGTTGCACCAGATTAAATACACTGAGTTACTGTTTAGGGCAGCACTAGACAAATACAGGTAGAGGATATTTCTTCCTACAGCCTCAATCTTATTTTCACACTGTGGTGCTTCTAGAGTATTTATAAATTGCTGTCCAGAGTCAAGAGTATATTGCAATAACTGAAATGTTCTTACAGGTGTGTAGGGGAGAGTTAGCAGTGCACTGATGGCCAGTAATCAGTGTTAGTAGTATTAAATCCATTTCACTGGGTGGTAGTAGTATTCAGTTAGTTATGCCTCAGAGCAGTGGTCTCCAACCTTTTTATGCCCAAGATCTCTTTTTGAATTTAAGGGCAACCCAGGATCTACCTCACCCCTTCCCCAAAGCCCCGCCCCACTCATTCCATCTCCCCTTCTCTGTCACTCGCTCTCCCACACCCTCATTCACTTTCACCAGGCTGGGGTAGGGGTTTGGGGTTTGGGAGGGGGTCCAGGCCCTGGCTGGGGCCGAGGGGTTCACAGTGTGGGAGGGGGCTCTGGGCTGGAGCCTGGGGCAGGGGGTTGGGGTGCAGGAGGGGGTGGGATATGGCTCTAGGAGGGGGTGAGGGTGGGAGTTCGGGGTTCAGGAGGTGGTTCAGGGTTCTGGCTCCGGGAGGGAGCTCAAGGGTGGGGGTTGGCAACACTTAGCCTCACTGCACTGCCAGAGGTAAAGTCAGGCTCCCAGCCTACCCTGTCCCCACGCCAGTCCCGGAAGGGGCCAGTGCTCCCCTGTGGCCCCTGGGAGGGGGCAGCACATGGCTCCATCCGCTGCCCCTCTAGGCAATCACCGCCCCCACAGCTCATATTGGCCACAGCTCCCTGTTCCCGGCCAGGAGTTACAGGGGTTGTGTTTGCAGGCAGGAGCAGTGCGCAGAGGGAGACCCCTGGGGACGCAGGGCATGCAGGTCACTTCCAGGAGGGGTGGGGGGCCTGGGCAGCCCCACTGTGCCGCCGGAGATCACAATCGACTGGGAGATCCTCTAGGATAGACCAGTCGATCATGATTGTCTGGTTGGTGACCACCGCCTTAGAGGGTAAGCTCCCTACAAGGATAGGCATTTGAGGAAGCATGCCTGGAGCAGAAGCAGTTCAGTGCTGTGCTGCCCTCGGTGTGGGGGGACCGCCGGCCCGGAAGGCAAACCGGCCACCAGGTCAACCCGTCGAAACCAATGGGGGTGTGTAGGAGCTGGGTGTGTCTGGTAGGGTTGCCAACTTTCTAATTGCACAAAACCGAACACCCTCCTTACCCCTTCCCCGAGGCCCTGCCCTCCCCCACTCACTACATTCCCCCTCCCTCGGTGACTCGCTCTCCCCCTTCTTCACTCACTTTCACTGGGCTGGGGCAGGGAGTTGGGGTGTGGGAGGGGATGAGAGCTCCGGCTGGGGGTGCAGGCTCTGGGGTGGGGCAAGGGGTTGGGGCTCAGGGTTGGGACGTAGGTTTACCTCTGGCAGCTTCCAGTCAGCGGCACAGCGGGGGAGCTAAGGCAGGCTTCCTGCCTGTCTTGACTCTGTGCTGCGCCCCGGAAGTGGCCAGCAGCTCCAGCTCCTAGGCAGAGGTGTGGCAGGTGGCTCTGTACGCTGCTCTTGCCCACAGGCACTGCCCCCTCAGCTCCCATTGGCCATGGTTCTTGGCCAGTGGGAGTGCGGAGCCAGTCCTTGGGGTTGAGCCGGACCTGCTGGCTGCTTCTGGGGCGCAGTGCGGAGCCAGGACAGATAGAGACTAGCCTGCCTTAGGTCCGCAGCACCACCGACTGGACTTTTAACAGCCCGGTCAGAGGTGCTGACTGGCGCTGCCAGGGTCCATTTTCAACCGGCTGTTCCAGTCAGAAAACAGACACCTGGTCAACCCAGTCTGGTGAGGGTGCTACTTTCTCCTTAATGCATGAAATAAAAAGAAGATATGTAAACTACACACCCTGAAGGCAGATGCTTGTTGCTTCAGACTTGTGCACTAACCCAAGAGGGAACCTTGCAGGTAAAGCGTCACAAGTTATATGTAATTTGCTCTAGGTATGTGATAGAGTCTAAAACACAGCAAAAGCCTGAAACATCAAGGTACAGAAATAAAATGCAATACTCCTTGACCCACTAAAAGCTCCAGATGCAAACACTTATCAGTGCTCCTTGGTTTTTCAGTTTTTAGAATTTTATTTTCTTTGTTGAAAGTCATTGATGTAAAATCCAGAAGTCCTGTTTACATTTGTATTCCCAAAATTTCCTATTTCCAAAGTAGAGCTGGACATCTGCAAGAGACTCTGGAAATATCACTTATGTTCACCCTAAAACTCAAATTGTCATAGCTTTGGGAAACAGTATCTCTTTAGAGTGGTAGCCGTGTTAGTCTGTATCAACAAAAAGAACGAGGATTAACAAATTTATTTGGGCATAAATGGGTTCTAGCCCATGAAAGCTTATGCCCAAATAAATGTGTTAGTCTCTAAGGTGCCACAAGGACTCCTCATTGTTTTTAGTATCTCTTCACTGTCTGAGAGGCAGTGTGTTGCAGGGATATGATTACAATAATGGGCATCTGGTGTTCCTTGGTTCATACCTAGCTCAGCTGCTGACTCAATGTGTAGCTGTAGGCAAAACCACTTAATCTCTGCCTGGTTTTTCTGCCTTTAAAATGGGGACAATAATACCCACCTGAGGTGCTAGGAAGCTTCTTATAAAGTTGTGCACCGTGCTGAATGTGTAAAACGCTAGATCAGTGCTAAATGTTGTCCATCAGATGTGGTGATTAAAGGTCCCTTTTGCCCATACTGACAGTACAGACACCTTCTGAATATCCTTATTGACTCTCATTTACTGAATAGAGAGTTTGACTCAAAACTTTAGTTGTTGGGGAAAGTGAGGGTGACCAGACAACAAGTGTGAAAAATTGGGACAGGGGGTGGGGGGTAAAAGGAGCTTGTATAAGAAAAAGACCCAAAAATCGGGACTGTCCCTATAAAATCGGGACAGCTGGTCACCCTAAAGTAGAGCAATTTTGACATGTATTTTGTAAACCAGGCGTTTCATGAATGATAATAAATGACCCAGAAAGCACATACACTGTTTCTATAAGGGCAGGGAATTGTAAGTAGTTTGTGGTAGGAAAAAATATGAACACAAAGAAAGGCATTTTGTCAATTTCTAGGTTATCATGTTTTCACTGGCACCATTGAACATAGCAGGCAGCAGAGACACAGTAAGCTCAGGATAAAGCTATAAATCCAGCACCTGAAATATACATGTAACTCCTGCTCTCTCCTGCTGACAGAGTGGCTACATTGCCTGCCTTAAAGCGGCAAGGCTTTAGCAGCACAGTGCTGCTGTACGCTGCACCTTATAGACGGAGCCTTTGCCTGGCAGGTTAACAGTACGTGCGCCCTAATTCCTGAGTCCCTTTGAATCGTATTCTTGTGGTGTCCAGCCCCCGACACTAGCTACTCACAGAAATTCCATATCCTGTGCACCCAAAGGTGCAATGTACTCCAGTTTACCCATTTTACCTTAAACCAGTGCTCCTGTAAACCACACAGCACTTGTGAGCACTTATAATAAAACAGAAGGAAGTTTTTTTTAAGAAAAAAGAATGATTTAACTAGAAACATGATGGTGGAAGTGGTTACAATACAATACAAAACAAAATAATAAAATGTGAAGCTTGGCAACACTTATCAATAGTTAGCTTTTCTATATAATAAAGTAGGTTTTCCCCTGCAAGTTCTGTCTTTTGCAGAGCTGGCTGGTTTCACAAGAACCAGGACCCAAACATTCATGAAAGCACCTTTGTTCCCCAAGAGGCTTCTTTAGTGACTGGATCCAGAGTGCTTCTCTCAGCCTTTTGTTTCTATTCATGGTCAGGGAGGGTTGTAATGTTCCTTTTTCACCTCTAAACAGTTTTCTTTGGTGTGCCTCTGATGGCTTTCCATTGATATTTTTGGAGGGAGCAAGACTAATGAGTGGAGCCTTGCCATTACCTGGCTGGCTGACTAGGGAGGAGTGATAACTCCCTCTTGCTTGAATGGGCCATCGCTGAGGCACATCATCTCCTAGTGATCAATTTCTGCTCCAAGTCTGTAAAGCGCACTTTATTCCCTAAATATTACTCATACATACCGCTCAGCATGATTATGAGTCTTAAGTTATGAGCTTTTTGTAGATACTTCACATGATATCCATTATGGATAAATACCTGCAAGATATGTGTTCGGTGTAATGAATTTGCCAGGTCTGAGGTGAGAGCTGTTTACAAAGAACAGGGGACCCTTTGCCAATGGGATCTCAGTGTCACAGTGTTTTTGCATAAAAGCTTTGTGGACATGCTAGTGGAAGTTGAAGTCTGGAGATCAGGCCCTGACTGATTAATTGTTTATTAGAACAAAATCTGTATTTATTACATCAACCTTCAAAGCATATCTCAGCTGTTTTACTCACCAGTATATTACCAAGTTTTGAATCCTAAAACATGTTGTGTGGGTGGGATCTGAAGTCTCCTATTGTTGGAAATCTGATCAAAAGGTACAGTGACAGACGTTATAAATTAAATTACTGTCAATGAGGACTAGAGAGAATCAGTACTTAGGACAGATTACAGTAATGAAAATATTTTGCCACTAGTGGGAGGGGACTCCAGGGGTATGTCTACATTGCATTTTAAAACCCGCGGCAGCGAGGCTGAGGCTGTGTACTCAGACTTGCGCTACAGTGTTAAAGCCAGCAGAGCAGATGTTGCGGCTCAGACTCTGAAGCCTACCCCCAGGCCTGCCATTTGCTTACATATTCTCCGTGCATCTGAGTAGGTAAAGCCTGGCACTCATCAGACTGTTCAGTCATCTGCTCTTTCCTTACACTATCTGTGCTGAATGCTGCGGCGCTTTTATCACGTTAAAAACCATCACAGTCTCTTAGTACAATGCCAGTTAGGTAGCTTCACATTGTCTTTCATCCCATCTTACTGGTATATTGTTGGGGTACAGCATAAATAACACAATCCAACACAAGTCTGTTGATGGTGTAACAACAGTGTGCGTTAAAACCCATTGAAATATGCTAGGACTAGAAAAAGATTTAAGAAGGGAAAGAGTAGCAAATTGGTCAATGTGTAGATGGTCGCCATGTGTGTACATTGCATCTTGCACAGAAGTAGGGTTGATATTTTAAAAGGCCATAGTAGTTTGTGGTCCAATTGAAAATGTCTTTCAGTACTGCTCTGAAATTAAGTGCTGAGCGTAAGTCAATGCAATCAGTGTGTGTTAAACCCTGCTAATGTTCACAAATACGAAAAGTCCCTGCCCCAAAGAGTTTATAGTTGGGATGTGCAGCAACACACCAGAGATTAAGGTGACTCAGGGTCATTATAAAAAAAGAATTCTGTGGAATAAGATAATTATAAACTAAACCTATTGAGGGCATGCAACAAGTCTACCTCAGATTAAAGTTAATTGTGATCCGTTAGGTGAAAGGCTAATGTTTTTCCTGTTCTAAAGTGTGGCCATTCTTTTCCGCACAGTGCTCTGAGCTACTTCACTACAGCTCAGGAATGTAATTGGCATTTTTGGTCCTTTGGGCTGGTGGAGACTTATTGCAGAAGTGACAGAATCAGCTTTCAGGGAGAGTGGAGCCAGATGACATTGCAGCTCTCAGAGGCCTGGTACCGCAGAAGCTGCTTTAATTCTGGAGGCACTGCTTGCCCATCTCTGCAGCCCAAAGAAAGGAAACAAGGGCAAAACAAACTCACATGGGGAAAAAAATAGTATTACAAATTCAGGCAACTTTGGTTTTCTTATATCTTACTATAAAAATACAACCTAGATGGAGCTACTATAACTGGTTGGAAAACTGTTCCCAGAGAGTAGTTATCAGTGGTTCACAGTCAAGCTGGAAGGGCATATTGAGTTGGGTCCCAGAGGGATCAGTTCTGGGTCTGGTTCTGTTCAATATCTTCATCAGTGATTTAGATAATGGCATAGAGAGTACACTTACAAGTTCTGCAGACAATACCATGCTGGAGAAGTTGTAAGTGCTTTGGAGGATAGGATTAAAATTCAAAATGATCTGAACAAACTGGAGAAATGGTCTGAAGTAAAGAGAATGAAATTCAATAAAAACCAAAGTACTTCATTTAGGAAGGAACAATCAGTTGCACACATACAAAATGGGAAATGACTGCCTAGGAAGGAGTACTGCAGAAAGGCATCTGGGAGTCATAGTGTATCACAAGCTAAATATGAGTCAACAGTGTAATGCTGTTGCAAAAAAAGCAAACATCATTCTTGGATGTATTAGCAGGAGTATTGTAAGCAAGACACAAGAAGTAATTCTGCTCTGCTCTGCTCTCCATTGATAAGGCCTCAGCCAGAGTATCATGTCCAGTTCTAGGAAAGATGTGGACAAATTGGAGAAAGTCCAGAGAAGAGCAACAAAAATGATTAAAGGTCTAGAAAACATGATCTATGAGGGAAGATTGAAAAAATTGGGTTTGTTTAGTCTGGAGTAGAGAAGTCTGAAAGGGGAACATAACCGTTTTCAAGTACATAAACGATTGTTACAAGGAGGAGGGAGAAAAATTGTTCTTTTTAACCTCTGAGGATGGGACTAGAAACAATGGGCTTAAATTGCAGCAAGGGCAGTTTAGGTTGGACATTAGGAAAAGTTCATAACTGTCAGAGTGGTTAAACACTGGAATAAATTGCCTGGGGAGGTTGTGGAATCTCCATCATTGGGGATTTTTAAGAGCTGGCTGGACAAACACCTCTCAGGCATGGTCTAGATAATACCTAGACCTGCCATGAGTGCAGGGGACTGGACTAGCTGACCTCTTGAGGTCCCTTCCAGCATAGGTGCTGACTCCATGGGTGCTCCGGGGCTGGAGCACCCATGGAAAAAAAAATTGTGGGTGATTAGCTCCCACCTGCAGCCAGCTCCCTCCTGCTGGTGGCCCTGCTAATCAACTCCTCCCCCTTCCTCCCAGCGTCTCCCACCCGCCACAATCAGCTGTTCTGCAGTGTGCAGGAGGTGCTGGGGAGCGGGGGGAGGAGGAGCAGGGACGGGGTGCACTCGGGGGGTGGAACTGGGCAGGAAGAGGTGGGGAAGAGGCAGGGTTGGGGTTTGGGGAAAGGGATGCAGTGGGGGCAGGGACTGGGGGCAGTGCGGGGTTGGGAAGAGGTGAGGTGGGAGCTTGGGGGAAGGGGTGTAGTGGGGGTTGAATGCTCCTGGGGCAAGGAGGAAGCCTTCCAGTCCTATGAGTCTATGATTAGTGACTCTGCATTACTTTAGCCTAGAGTCTTAGGGAAAGATGGACTGGAGCTGAAATTACTTTACCCATATTTATCTAAAAGTGCTTGTGTTCACAGACTGAACTAATTACCTGAAGATTGAGTGTTACTGATTTTTGAACCCCATATTTTCATACACAATAGGGAGCTGGGAACATGCAAAGCAAATCTTAAAAGTAGCTCCTGGTTTGTTTGACAAACCTTGGCACTCATGATGCCTGGGCTCCAGCAGTCAGTTCAGAATTAGGGCATGGCTACACTTGCAGATGTAAAGCGCTTTGAGTTAAACCAGCCTTCGGAGAGCACAGTAGGGAAAGTGCTGCAGTCTGTCCACACTGACAGCTGCAAGCGCACTGGCGTGGCCACATTCGCAGCACTTGCAGCGGCATCGGGAGTGGTGCATTATGGGCAGCTATCCCACAGAGTACCTCTTTCCATTCTGGCGCTGTGGCTTATGGGAAGGGGACAGGGAGGTGCGGGGCATTCTGAGTCCTGTCCCAATGCCCCATGATGCATTGCTTCACATCCCAGCAATCCCTGTGCTTTCGTCCACATTTGGCGCCATTTTTCAACGTTTTTTGTATTGTGTGCTCTGTCTTCCCTTTCGGTCTGTGGGAATGGAGCCTGAATTGCTGAGGAATATGCTGACGAGTCTTGCCAGCACATCACATTTAGCAGTTGAGTTACTCCTTAAGATCCAAACTGACAGTGAGGACTCCGATGATATCGACTCGAGTAACGCATACGACATGAGATTGCTTGTGGCATTCACCGACATGCTCATCTCCATGGAACGCTGCTTTTGGGCTCGGGAAACAAGCACTGAGTGGTGGGATCACATCGTTCTGCAAGTCTGGGATGTCGAGCAGTGGCTGCGGAACTTTCAAATGAGAAAAGCCACTTTCATGGGACTGTGTGATGAGCTCATCCCCACCCTGCGGCACAAGGACATGAGATTCAGAGCTGCCCTGCGGTGGAGAAGCGGGTGGCTATTGCAATCTGGAAGCTGGCAACTCCAGACAGCTACCGATCAGTTGCTAACCAGTTTGGAGTGGGAAAGTTGACTGTTGGAATTGTGTTGATGCAAGTTTGCAGGGCCATTAATTGCATCCTGCTAGGAAACCTATGGGTAACGTGCATGACATTGTGGCTGGCTTTGCATGAATGGGTTTCCCTAATTGCAGAGGGGTGATAATGGGACGCATATTCCAATTCTGGCACCAGCCCACCTAATACGTTAATCAGAAGGGGTATTTTTCTATGGTTCCCCAGGTGATTGTGGATCACTGTGGGTGTTTCATTGACATTAACGCAGGCTGGCCTGGAAAGGTGCATGATGCACGCATCTTTCAGAACACTGGCCTGTTCAGGAAGCTGCAAGCTGGGACTTTTTTCTCAGACCAGAAGATCACCATAGGGGAAGTCGAAATGCCCATTGTGATCCTTGGAGACTCCACTTACCCTTTAATGCCGTAGCTCATGAAACCCTACACAGAGAGCCTTGACAGCAGCAAGGAGCAGTTCAACAACAGGCTGAGCCGGTGCAGAATGACTGTGGAGTGTGCTTTTGGCCTTTTAAAGGGCTGCTGGCACTCTCTGTATGGAAAGCTGGACCTGGCCAATGACAGCGTCCTCGCAGTTATATCCGTGTGCTGTACCCTCCATAACATTTGTGAAGGGAAGGGTGAAAGATTCACTCAGGCATGGAACTCGGAGGTTCAACACCTGGAGGCTGAATTTGAACAGCCAGAGAGCAAGGCTATTAGAGGGGCCCAGTGCGGGGCTGAAGGATTAGAGAATTCAAAGGGCAGGTCTGACGGTTGGTCACCTGAGGGCAGGGCAGTAGAGTTCAGAGTGACGACCAGAGTTGCCAGAACAGGCCTTGTGGGCCTTCTGGAGGCCGATAAGGGTGCATTAACAGACCAAGGCGTCCACACTGGTGCTGCAGCACTCAAGCGGGGGCACATCAAATCTTATTCCACTTGCTGAGGTGGATTATCAGGAGTCAGAGTGCTCTATGTGCCTTGCCAGCGTGGCTGCATCGTGAGTTAGAGTGCACGGGACTGCTTTAATGCGCTCTAACTCACAAGTGTAGCCATGCCCTTAGAGATCAGCCTCTAATCTGAGACTTCCTCCCTTTAGAGGTGCAAACCCCTTTGGAAATTCAATCTGCGGCCTGCAGACCCCTGCCATAGAAGTCTTTACTGAAAACTGACTGAACAGAATTCAACTATAAACGTTGCACGTGTTTGGCACCGCATTTGACGCAGCGTGAGAAAGGGCGCTGCACCGTGGGCTTCTATGGTAACGACAACACTTCTGGGTTTTGATGTGTAGGTGGAGAATTCACTACTTTTGATTGATCAGAAAAATGGAAAGCCTTTTCTGGGATCTGAAACGATATTTTCATAGTCACCTTTCATTGACCCTTTAGACATAGTCTCTGGACCCCAGAGGTCCACTGACTACTGGTTGAAAACCACTGATAAAGATTTATTAACTAGGAAAAGGAAATGAGAATTATTTACAAGGTTAAAGCAGGTAATCATACAAACACTAATGAGTTCCAATCTTAGGTTTCAAAAAGTAATAGAAGTTTCTGTGATAAGAAGGTTTTATATGTCCTTTAGGGCTAACTCAGGCCAAGCACTGTGGATCTTTTTCTTATGCTTCATAATTCTCGCCCCTCAGAGTCTAAGCAGCATAAAGATACAGTTCCTCCTTGTTCAGGCTTTTTATTCCTTCCCTCCTCCTGCTTCCAGTTGCAAATTCAGCTGTTGGGAGGAATTCACTGACATATCTCCTCTTTGAGGTGATTGGGTTGGGGGGTGAGCAATCAAAGTCTTTTATCCTCTGACGTTCCACAATAGTTCCTCTGATGTCAATGGATCTTCTCTGCTGGGCAGGACATAATACCTTTTGTTGTAGGCCAGCATTTCATGCTAATTAATTTCTCTCCCTGTCAGGTGACTTCAGCAGCTACAGAGATTTACTATGCAAACACTCAAATATTACCTTACAGTATGGGATGCAGATGTTATAAGAGATTAATGAATTCAGCAATTGACAAGCATTCAATACAATCTAAACAGACAGAGACAAACACCTACAAGATCTTTATCGAGCAGTCTTAAAACTACAATACCCACCTGGGGAAGTGAGGAAACAGATTGACAGAGCAAGATGGGTACCCAGAAATCACCTACTACAGGACAGGCCCAACAAGGAAAATAACAGAACACCACTGGCCATCATGTACAGCCCCCAGCTAAAACCTCTCCAGCGCATTATCAATGATCTACAACCTATCCTGGAAAACGATCCCTCACTCTCACAGACCTTGGGACACAGGCTAGTCCTTCCTTACAGACAGCCCCCCAACCTGAAGCAAATATTCACCAGCAACTACACACCACACCACAGAAACACCAACCCAGGAACCAAGCCCTGTAGCAAACCTCGTTGCCTACTCTGTCCCCATATCTGCTCTAGCAACACCATCATAGGACCCAACCACATCAGCCACACCATCAAGGGCTTATTCACCTGCATGTCTACTAATGTTATATACGCCATCATGTGCCAGCAATGCCCCTCTGCATTGTACATCGGCCAAACCGGACAGTCCCTACGTAAAAGAATAAATGGACACAAATCGGACAAAAGGAATGGTAACATACAAAAGCCAGTAGGTGAATACTTCAATCTCCCTGGACGTTCTATAACAGATTGAAAAAACTATTCTTGAACAAAAAAACTTCAGAAACAGACATCAAAGAGAAACAGCAGAACTAAAATTCGTTTGCAAATTTAACACCATTAATTTGGGCTTGAATACGGACTGGGAGTGTCTGGCTCATTACAAAAGCAGCTTTGCTTCTGCAGGAATTGACACCTCCTCATCTAATATTGGGAGTGGACTACATCCACCCTGATCGAATTGGCCCTGTCAACACTGGTTCGCCACTTGTGAGGTAACTCCCTTCTCTTCATGTGTCATCAATGCCTGTATCTGTAACTTTCACTCCATGCATCTGAAGAAGTGATGTTTTTTACCCATGAAAGCTTATGCCCAAATAAATCTGTTGGTCTTTAAGGTGCCACTGGACTCCTTGTTGTTTTAATCTAAACATTAAGCACACTTTTATAACTCTAACACCTATTTTAACAATACTAACACACAGGTGAGCCAGACTGGTTCCAGCTATGTATTCATCAGTGTTCACTTGAGATCTAGGGGTCTTGGCATGAGCTGGCACCTCATCTGCAAGCATCACAACTTCATCTGTGTGGGACAGAGAGTTTAAATGTTAAAATTGTTATGTTAAAACTAGAGCTGTTTGAAATTTTTTCACCAATACATTTTTTTGCTGAAAAGTGACTTTCAGCTAAAATGAATTTTTTCATGGAAAATTTTAGTTTGACAACAAAAATTGGTTTTCCTTTTTTGGCTTTCCCTCCCCATCTCCCCCCGCCCCCCTCTTTCCAGTGAAACACAATTGTGAGGGGAGAGAGAGGGAAGTAACAACCTAAACAAATCAGTTCAGTGTTTAATTAAACATCACCAAAAATGCTGCAAACAGTGTGAATGAAATTCATTTGAAATAGCTTGCAGAGAATATATTGCATTTTTTGATCAGCTCTAATTAAAATAAAGGTTCTGCTGACTCAAGTTCCTCTTATGCTCATGGGTCTACCATTAGTTTTGGATTAGCTTTTATTAAATGTGAAACCCACTGGAGAAAGGGTAAGGTATTTTTATTAGTGTTCAGCTCTGCTCTGCTCTGCTCTACTTGTGGAGGTTTCCTTGGGAAGAGAATACAGGGTTAACAGCCATGTGGGTGCTATTACATTACAGATACACTGTGTGTCCTTGTGGAGTTCGCCTGGAGCAGTGCTAGCCCTGCCAGCAATCATTCGCATAGTGTCAGGCCAGTGATTTATAGCTCTGCTTAAGTGAAGGCCGCTGCTTACTCCCAGCACAGCTATTTGTTTCAACTCCTTCTCATTTTTTTAACCACTTCAGAAGGCTGTAGCTTCAAGGGAGCTAGCATACAACACTTCCACTGCTTGGCAACTTTTCTTTTTTTTGAAATCCCAAATTCTGGAATTTACACAGCTGACCAGACTAGAGCTTCACTGCTGTGCCTTGGGTGAAAAAAGAGCAATTAAATATCTATAATATACATTAAAGATAATTAGCAGGCTTTAATCTTGATATTAATTGGAGTAATATAATATTAACATGGTGTGAAAGAATTTATCCATATCTCTTTAATGTGACAGTAATACAGAGAGCATTTTGACCTATCTAGAAAGTCTCGAATTGCATACATCTCAGTCAGACATTTTGCAGATAGGAAATAAAGTATATCAGTTCAACATTAGGTTTTCTTTAGAATTTTGTATTTATGATTTTTATTTGCTCCATTTGTATTGCATCCAGCATGCCAGACTACAACATGATTAATGTGATGCTGTAAGTGTGCACAGTGTGGGCCATGAATTCTGTGAGTTCTTAGGGCACGGCTACACTTGCAGATGCAGAGCGCTGTGAGTTAAACCCGCCTTCGGAGAGCGCAGCAGGGAAAGCACTGCAGTCTGTCCACACTGACAGCTGCTTGCACACTGGCATGGCCACATTTGCAGCACTTGCAGTGGCATTGGGAGCAGTGCATTATGGGTAGCTATCCCAGCATGCAAATGACTGCAATGTGCTTTTCAAATGGGGGGGGGGAGAGTGTGGCAGGGAGTGTGTTGTGTGTATGTGGGGGGAGAGAGAGTAGGTTTTTGGGGGGCTGAGAGCATGTCAGCATGCTGTCTTGTAAGTTCAGACAGCAGCAGACCTCTCCCTCCCCCCGGCCTCTCACTCTCATACACAGCATTCCACACTAATAGTTCTTTTGTCTTGGAGCAGATAAGCAGCTGGCTGTCAGAAACAGAGCTTTCAAATGGCATATCTGCATTCCTACAGCGAGTTCAAAACAATGGCAAGAGTGGCCACTTGACGTAAGGGGATTATGGGATGTTTCCGGAGGCTGATCAGAATGCAGCAATGCAACAGCTCATCCACATTGGCGCTGCGGCACGCCAGCGGGGGCGCATCAAACGGTATTCCATTCGCCGAGGAGGAGTACCAGCAGTGCTGTAGCCATGGAGTCAGAGCGCTCTACGTGCTTTGCCAGTGTGGACGGGTAGTGAGCTAGTGCGCCTGGGGCTGCTTTAGTGCGCTGTAACTCGCAAGTGTAGCCAAGCCCTAAGATATCCACAGTGCACTGGAGAGAATTTTCTACATCCCTAGCACTCTGCTTTTCTCCTCAAAGCTTGAAGGTGGAATCTTTATGAAAAAGACTAAGAGTTCATTTATAGAGATATTAACACACTAGTCTTGAACTGTTTAACAGCCAACTTTATAATGTAATACTGATTTGGTAGAAATTTTCTTTGTAAATGTTAAGAGCAAGACATGTCATATCCAGAAGGCCTTGAATTTTAATCTGCTGATTAACATTAGATACTGGTGCATGGTACTATAGCAAAGTTCCTCTGCCTTCTTTAAGGAACCCAATGTAAGTATCCGTGAGTTTTGCATCAGTGTAGTATGGGACCATTTTTCTTCATGAATGTGGAGAGAAGAGCAATAAGCAGGTTAAACTTTCCAACATATTAAAGGTGAGCTGCATTAATGGCTTAGCAGCAAAGTTAACAAACTTTTCAAAGGGAGTACCTCTGTCTTCCATTTTCCCTAAAAATAACTCATTTTATGACGTTGTGAGCCCTTTGGTATAGGGTATCAGAGGGGTAGTCATGTTAGTCTGGAGCTGTAAAAAGTGCCAGAGTCCTGTGGCACCTTATAGACTAACAGATGTATTGGAGCATAAGCTTTCGTGGGTGAATACCCACTTCGTCAGACGCATGTAGTGGAAATTTCCAGAGGCAGGTATAAATATGCAGGCAAGAATCATTCTAGAGATAGCGAGGTAGTTCAATCAGGGAGGATGAGGGCCTCTTCTAGCAGTTGAGGTGTGAACACCAAGGGAGGAGAAACTGCTTTTGTAGTTGGCTAGCCATTCACAGTCTTTGTTTAATCCTGAGCTGATGGTGTCAAATTTGCAAATGAACTGAAGTTCAGCAAAAAGCAACAAAGAGTCCTGTGGCACCTTATAGACTAACAGATGTATTGGAGCATAAGCTTATGCTCCAATACATCTGTTAGTCTATAACAGTGGTCCCCAACCTTTTTCGTCTGGTGGGTGCGAGACGATGAGCCACGGAGGACCGTGGCGGCAGACGAGCATCCGCCAAAATACCGCCGACAAGCAGTGTCATCCAGGGGCGTCGCCACCAAAGTGCCGTCTCTGGATGACACTGCTTGTCAGCGGCATTTTGGCAGACGCTCCTCCGCCAGCCAATACGCGGGCGCACTTAGATTGCCAAATATTTTCCATTCATCTCATCATGTGGAAAGAGAATCTGCTGGAACTGAGCCACTGAGCTGCTTTCCCCAAGAATGGCAGTGCCCGCACGTCCTCTTCCCCTGCTTTGTATGTACAGTTGTGACATGTGTCTTTTCAGTTTAGCTAAAACTATTCACGGTTTTTCTTTTTAAAGAGAAACTAGCAGTAGCTCATCCATTACACTCTGTGGCAAAAAGAGAAAAGTAATGGTGATAATATGGGTCACTGTGTGTGCAGTTGCTATGCTGGCTCTTGATCTGAGTCTGCCTTTCAGCTATAAAGCAAGTTTCTATGTTGGCTCTGTCAGATGTAATATTGGCTACAAAGACAGCTGAATTTATTATGCTACTTGCACCTCTATTCTCATTCCTACCTGTGGTGACCTTCCTATTCTCTGGGTCAGTTGGCTGAATTCTTTTATGACTTTTATCCTGGTCTGTGGGCTTAAAGGTATTTTGAAGTTTGTGCACTACTTAGCTGTAGAAGGCTGACAATGCCTGATTCTCTGCGGAAGGCCCTGGAAAGTTTACAGATCACTTTATACCAAAGCAGGAGACTGATCTAATGCAAAGGTTTCGGTTTTGCTAATCAGGCCGATGTGAAGGTGAGCCTATCCATCAGTTTGTTTCTGCAGTATGGAAGCCCTTGGCAGTAAGTAATTTGGGCCTTTACATAAATAAATGATTGGTGATCACTTCTTTCAGAAGACTATAACTCAAGGAATCTTGCTTGTCTGGACGCCGTATCTCTGCCTTGGACCCCTGCCTTGAATTAAATGCTGTGTGGGATAATCCATTAAGAAGGGTGAAATACATTACAAATGCACTGAGCACCTCTGAACCTCAGACAAAGAAGGCTGTTGAATTTAGAGCCTTAGAATGATTGAAATAATCTCTGACCCCGCTGGATAAACATCAGGCTGTTTTGGGGCAAGTTCTAGACTATAGATGCTTGCAGGTTAGAGGTGCTAAGATCGGAGTGAAGAGGGTGCAGAGTCAGTGGGGTTGGGTGGTAAGAAGATGGCTGCAGTCGGGAGGGCTCTGTGTGTGGCCAGGCTCACATGTGTTGTCCCACGTGTTGCGCTTGTTCCACCAGTTGCTCCGTTTGTTTTGCGCTATTAACAGTGAAGATGAATTTCAGAACACACACATGATGATAGGCCATTGGATTTCTGCATGACTGGGTTAATGCTGGCCACATTGTGTTTTTTTTTTTTTTATTCAGTCTGACAAGGGGTCATGAAACACAATGATTATGTGAGAATGTTGCTAACTCCCCATCATGCTGCAAGCAACAGGCTTGATGTACTTGAATGTTCTTAGGTGGTGGAAACAGCAAATTCACACTCCTGCAGCCTAGCCTGCAGATATGCAGGGGTGAAGAGAGCTGTCTCTAACGCTAGGATTCTGAGGCGCACCAGTCCAGGGAGTGAAGTCATTTTTATTAGTGTTGATGTTTAACTGACAGTCAAAGTTTCTTCCCCTGAGACTTGTGTAAGAGTCTGAGACACTGCAGAGCTTTCTCCCTGTTCCTTTGCTCTCAGTAGGGATGGTTTGTACACTAGATGTTGACCACACAGCCATAAGGTGATCAATGTGAGTAGCGTGACTTTTATTTTTGGGTTGTTTTCAGCCTTTAAAAAAAGATTTATTCATCAGTCATCACCTTTACATTACTTCTGGCAGAGCCACGTCAGGATCATTTCCTCTCTTGCCCTCAGCACCCCCCGCCCTGCCAAAAGCCCTAGAACTCTTTTCAGGAAAGATTAAGGGGGGAGTATATGGCTCAGCCCTCTTCCAAATGCAGCAGTAGTTTCTTCACAATGTTATACAATGTGCTGTAACTCTTCATGTTGTTCTCTCTCAGCTCCAGAAACCTTCTTCCTGGATTACTAATGTAGAGGTTTACAGTGTTATTACTTTCATTTAGCTCTGCTACCCGTTCTGTATTTATTTACGCCCCCCCGCCTCGATGCCTGTTTAGACTAGAAGCATTATATATTGCCTGTGTCGGCCCAAAACCTATCTGGATAAAAAGAAACTAATGCCGATATTTACCTTAGTGTGAGTGATTGTTCGGGGACTCTTGCCCCCTTAAAAATGTATTTTACACTAATTTCATTTTGTAACTGAAAGTTCTAAAGCCAGATTTTTGAAAGAGGTCAGTCATTCTGCTATGGTACATCTGGTTAGAGGTATCCTGTAGCAGTAAAAGCATTCAAAAGCTCAGGCTTTGGTTGCTTTCTGCATGATGATGACCAGGTTATTACTGTGCTTGGTTACAGGATCTGGAACAAGAAAGAGGTGAATATAGCTTTACTGCTTGGTAATAGTGGCCATAATATAATTAAATGTAACATTCCTTTGGTGGGAAAAACGCCACAGCAGCCCAACACGGCAGCACTTAATTTCAGAAAGGGGAACTACACAAACATGAGGAAGTTAGTTAAACAGAAATTAAAAGGTACAGTGCCAAAAGTGAAATCCCTGCAAGCTGCGTGGGGAGTTTTTAAAAATACCATCATAGAGGCTGAACTTACATGTATACTGTAGCGGGGTGAACACCCGCTCTAGCCCTGAAGAGGTTGGAAAAGCCCTGCAGAGGGCTGGGGCTGGGCTGCGGAAGGGAGCAAAACCCCGGCTGATTGGCGGAAGTGGCTGCAGCTGAGGCCATGCCCCAAACTGAGCAACTAGGCCTTGTAAGAAGGCCAGGGCAGCCAGAAGCTGAGCAGTCTCACTCTGACGGGAGAGAGAGACAGGCCAGGCTGCTGGGGAACTCACCCGGGGACCTAGAGTGAAGCAGGGGTGGGGAAAGGCCTTAGGAGCTGGGAAGCCCTAGGCCAGCAACTCCCCAGGCTGCAGGGCCTGGTCCTAGGCCCACCTAGCTACTGGGGTTGCAGAGAGGCAGCCTGAGGGTGGATAAAGGTAGCCGGTCCAAACCCCTTGTTGCCTGTGATGATTGGCTGATAGACTGCATTCCCCTCAGGGCGCGGAGACTAGACGGTAACTGGCAGTAGCCACGACTGAGGCAATGTGGGGATAGGGGGTGGCGGTTCCCCTGAGTGGGGAGACCCAGAGAGAGTGGGGTACTGCCAGGGGAGCAGCACCCAAGCCAAGGGCACCAGGGTCCTGGGAGGGACACGGGGGCCAACGACAGACGGGACACTAGCCTGCAGTGGGCGCTCCAACATCTGGAGAGCTAATTCCCTGAGATGACCAGCAGGGGTGAGTCTGCACTGCTACATATACCCAAATTAAAAAACATAGTAAGAGAACCAAGAAAGTGCCACCGTGGCTAACCAAAGTAAAAAAAGCAGTGAGAGACAAAAAGGCATCCTTTAAAATGTGGAAGTTAAATCCTAGTGAGGAAAATAGAAAGGAGCATAAACTCTGGCAAGTGACGTGTAAAAATATAACTAGAAGACCAAAAAAGAATTTGAAGAACAGCTAGCCAAAGACTCAAAAAGTAATAGCAAAAAACAAAACAAAATGTAAGTACATCAGAAGCAGGAAGCCTGCTAAACAACCAGTGGGGCTACTAGACGATCGAGATGCTAAAGGAGCACTCAAGGACGATAAGGCCCTTGTGGAGGAACTAAATGAATTCTTTGTTTCAGTCTTCACGGACGAGGATGTGACGGAAATTCCCAAACTTGAGCCATTCTTTTTAGGTGAGAGATCTGAGGAACTGTCCCAAATTGAGGTGTCATTAGAGGAGGTTTTGGAACAAATTGATAAATTAAACAGCAATAAGTCACCAGGACCAGATGGTATCACCCAAGAGTTCTGAAAGAATTCAAATGTGAAATTGCAGAACTACTAACTGTGATTTGTAACCTATCATTTAAATCAGCTTCTGTACCAAATGACTGGAGGATAGCTAATGTGATGCCAATTTTTAAAAAGGGCTTGAGAGATGATCCCGGCAATTACAGGTCAGTAAGCCTGACTTCAGTACCAGGAAAATTGATTGAAACTATACTAAACAGAATTGTCAGACACATAGATGAACGTAATTTGTTGGGGAAGAGTCAACATGGTTTTTGTAAAGGGAAATCATCCCTCACCAATCTACTAGAATTCTTTGAGGGGGGTCAACAAGCATGTGGACAAGGGGGATCCAGTGGATATAGTGTACTTAGATTTTCAGAAAGCCTCACCAAAGGCTCTTAAGCAAAGTAAGCTGTTATGGGATAGGAGCAGGGGGTTCTCAAACTGGGGGTCGGGACCCCTCAGGGGGTTGCGAGGTTATTACATGGGGAGTCATGAGCTGTTAACCTCCACCCCAAACCCCGCTTTGCCTCCACTATTTATAGTGGTGTTAAATATAAATTAAAAACACTTTTTTATATAAGGGGGGGTCACACTCAGAGACTTGCTATGTGAAAGGGGTCACCAGGAGAAAAGTTTGAGAGCCAGTGGGTAAGAGAGAAGGTCCTCTCATGGACTGGCAACTAGTTAAAAGATAGGAAACAAAGGGTAGGAATAAATGGTCAGTTTTCAGAAGGGAGAAAGGTAAATAGAGGTGTCCCCCAGGGGTCTGTACTGGGACCAGTCCTGTTCAACGTACATATGGAAAAAGGGGTAAACAGTGAGGTGACAAAATTTTGTAGATGATACAAAATTACTCAAGATAGTTAGGTCCAAAGCAGATTGCAAAGCATTACAAAGGAATTTCACAAAACTGGGTGACAGGGCAACATGGCAGATGAAATTCAATGTTGATAAAAGCAAAGTAATGCACATTGGAAAACATAATCCTAACTATACATATAAAATGATGGGGTCTAAATTGGTTGTTACCACTTAAGAGAGAGATCGTGGTGTCATTGTGGAGTTCTCTGAAAACATCCACTCAATCTGCAGCAGCAGTCAAAAAGCAAACAGATTGTTAGGAATCATTAAGAAAGGGATAGATAATAAGAGAGAAAATAAATATCATATTGCTTCTATATAAATCCATGGTATGGCCACATCTTGAATACTGCATGCAGATGTGGTTGCCCCATCTCAAAAAAAATCTATTGGAATTGGAAAAGATTTAGAAAAGGGCAACAAAAATGATTAGGGGTGTGGAATGGCTTCCATAGGAGGAGACATTAATAAGACTGGGACTTTTCAGCTTGGGAAAGAGATGACCAAGGGGCAATATAATTGAGGTCTATAAAATCATGACTGGTGTGGAGAAAGTAAATATGGAAGTGTTATTTACTCCTTTTCATAACACAAGAACTAGGGTTCACCAAATGAAATGAATAGGCAGCAGATTTAAAACAAACAAAAGGAAGTATTTTTTCACACGTTCCACAGACTGACTATGCATTACTTTGCCAGAGGATGTTGTGAAGGCCAAGACTATAACAGGGTTCAAAAAAGAACTAGATAAGTTCATGGAGGATAGGTCTATCAATGGCTATTAGCCAGGATGGGCAGGGATGGTGTCCCTAGCCTCTGTTTGCTAGAACCTGGGAATGGGTGACAGGGGATGGATCACTTGATGTTCTATTCATTCCCTCTAGGGCACCTGGCATTGGCCACTGTTGGAAGACAGGATAGTGGGCTAGATGGACCTTTGGTCTGACCCAGTATGGCCGTTCTTACGTTGCTATCTGAAATACTGTGTTTTGGAGTAAAAATAAGAAAGTCGAAATCTGATATACAATATTTAAAATTCCATAGCATTTAAACTTTTTTCTTCAGTTGGAAAATATTTGTGAATTGGTAAAAGAAGCATTCAGATCTGTACCCAAATTCAAAAGAAGTGAAACTTTTGTAAACCGGTGTAGAACAAAGACATTTTGTACCAACACAACGTTGCTCATGCTGCCTTGGATGCTTAAGAGTAGCAATAATTACTAGGGCAATTTGTGTACATTTTTTCAAATGTTTTTGGACCTGAGAAATCATCGCAGTTAAATGTATTGCAGTTTGTGTATTTAACTTGTCTCACAACATTTTTGCTGAAAAAAATGTTCGACAGTGTTCTACTTTGGTAAAGATGCCCCTCATTTATATTAAGATGGAGTTGATTTTCATCAGGGATGGTACTGTGGGGAATAGGAGATTGGAACAGAAACGTAGCTACCAAAGGGATTTATTATTTAAATTGTTACACTATAACTCCACTTTCAACCCTCAGTTGATCGAAGGTTAGTTTAATCTTCCACAGTCTTTATACATCATGTGTTGCTCTCCCCCACATCTTTGTTCAGAGAGAGGCTGATCTAGAAGCCTGGGAGCCAGAAATGCCTGAGTTCTAATTCTTGCTTTGATACTGATTCACCCTGTGGCCTTGGGTGAGAGCCCATGTTCACTAAAAAGTTAGACTGACCCTGCTACGTCACTCAGGGGTATGAAAAATCCACAACTCTGAGCAGTGTAATTAAGCCAACTACTGCCCCCTGCCCCTAGTCTAGACAGCGCTAGATCAACAGAAGCAGTCTTCTGTCCACCTAATTACCGCGTCTTGGGGAGGTTGATTATCTGTGTTGACAGGAGAGCCCCTCCAATGGTGTACGTAGTATCTACACTGAAACACTACAGCAGCACAGCTGCAACAGTGTGCTGAAGCTTTTCAGGTGTAAACAAGCCTTTAATCTTCGTGTGCCTCAATTTCCCCATCTATGGAATGTAAAAGTACTGCACCTACCTTGTAAAGACTTTGAGGGTTAACTAGATACTTAAGGGCCTGATTAAAACTGCTACATGGGGAGCTGCTCTGAGGATGGGGAAGAGGTGCACTGTCTGAGCAGCTGTGGTTTGGTATAATGCCTCCAGGATCAAGGAGAGAACAGGGCTCATTGGGAAGTGCAGGCAGCCACATAATGACTTCCTCTGTGCAGCAGGGCTTTGGATCCCATTTCACCTTCCGTCCTCCCCACGATGCATTGTTCTAGAGCAACCATAATTTCACCTGAAAGTCCATAGGTGCTTTGAAGGTATAAAATGCCATATAAGTGTTAACTGTTGTCATTCTTACATATGCGGATCAAAGGAATGAAAAGCCCTTTTACAGTCTCAGACAGATATTGCAACCACATGCAATATCTTTGGGGACCGTATTGTATTAAGTTTCTGAATGGTTTATGTATCATTGTTGGGCAGAGATTGGGCAGTTCTGAGAGAGGGTTACTGTAGCTTCTCCAGGAATCAAAAATAATGGGCAGGCGGTGATTGAGGCAAATCACTGACGTTGTAAGTACCTCCAAAGAGGTAACATCCTCTGTGGAAACTTGCATATACTGCTTCAAACTAGGTTTTCCTGAGACCAACAGACAAAAAAGAGGTTTTGGTATAAAAAAGGTTGAGTTTAAATCACAGCACCTTCTTTCTGATCTAGCATGAGAACACGACTGTCCAAGGTGAACAGGTAGGCGGGATTTCAAACAGGGTTCCTGTGTGGCTCTAACAGTATCTCCTACTATACAAACCTTCCTTCAGGTTGGACTTCTTATGGCCACTGTTTGGAGTGACAGGCTGATTATAAATACCGTACATTTTTAATCCCTGGAGTGAATAAGGTTGAGCCATACTTCCATTCCTTTTACACTCTAATCTAGTGAGTACTGCACTTGTATCTGATCATTATCCATTTCTACTGCTTCTCTCTGACCTTGGTTTTTATTCAGCTTAGAATTTTAACATTCAATTCTACACTGTATTTACTAAACTTATGCACTAGATTTTTATGCAGTTCAGTATCATAAGCCAAGTTGGAGTCCAAATACATTATGTCTGCTAGTCTGTCCCATCAGTTCTCATTGCCACTTCTTTGCAGAAGTTAATCAGATTTGTTCAGCATGACCTCCCCTATCTCATGATTTCTTCTTTTACCTCTCCCTTTCCCTATGTCCCTTTATCATTTATGTCATTTATGTCCCTGTTGCTCGTGACTGCATCCAACACACAAACCCACTTACCTTCAGTTTTAGTCTCCTCTGCTTTCCCTCTGTTTCCTCTACTGTTACTGACACTCTGTGCCTCTTTCCTATTCACTACTAATTTTAACACTCACCATAATGCTATTCTCTTGACCAAAGCACTGATCCAGCATTCACTGAAGTTAATGAGACTTGGATCAGGCCCTAATATGTTGGATCCCTTTTTTATTCAACGGGAGTTCCTCCTATTTGTATACTGCCCATCTATTCCATAAAAATCTTTATTGTGTCCCACCTAAACCATGCCTCAAAGAGCTTTACTATGCTATAACTATTCTTAGTCCTGCTATAAAATCCTCGTTCAGGTATTGTGTAGTTTTTCAGTGTACAGTGTCTGATTCACTATCGTTTCTCTAATCTAGCTCATACAGTCATTGAGCATTTCTGAGGCTGCTACTTACGCGCCTTTACATTTGAGCTACTATTCAACTGTTTGAATCTACCACAGGACTTTTGGTTCACTCTTATCATTGGGCCACGAATGCTCATTCTTCTCCCAACAGTTTTAAAAGTCTGTCTACTCATGCCACAAAGTGTCCTCATATGGCACCCGTGGAAACGTTCCATGTGAAACCTAGAGGCACTGTCTACTTTCTTCACCACCTACTAGTAGACACGTTTTCCCCATATTTGTTGTGCTTCCCTTTCCAGTGGGTCAGTAATGCTCCAATATGTCAACTTGTTGAAGTTGGTTAGGTGGCTATATGGTTTTATTCCTTATTTATTTTTCTGTGATCCATCTGCTCTCATATCTAGAGGGCACTCTAATCCCTTCTTACACTTGACACGTCCACCAACCTAGGTGTTTTCTCCATATCATTTCCCTTTCCCTGAACAGTGCCAGGTGACCCTGAACATGTACAGCTTCCTTCTCAAGATGTTCACGAAAACAGGAAATACTCACTGTAAATCAATGCCTGTGTCTTAAAACACCGAAAGCATAAACAATTGATCTCTCTGGGCTGAACTATATGTAATGAGTTGGAGAGAGATAAATTCACAGCAGTGTTAATGTACAGCGTTCGTTGTAAATGTATATGTGTAGAGTAGGGTGACCAGATGTCCTGATTTTATAAGCACAGTCCTGATTTTTGGGTCTTTTTCTTATATAGGCTCCTATTATTCCTCACCCCCGTCTCGATTTTCACATTTGCGGTCTGGTCCCCCTAGTATAGACCCTTCCTTTCTAGCTATAGATTGTTGATACTGTCTGGAGGTTTTGCCTTTCATCTTTTGTTTTGGGTCGGTCTTCCCTCTTAGAGGAATCTGTAAAGCCTTAATAATGCTCTTTCTCCTTTCTGGGGGAGATGGTTGGAGATTATTATTAATTATATTTTGAGTACCCAAATTGTGCTAGGTGTCATTCAGTTGAACAAAAAAGACAGGGTTCCCCTGCACCCCCAAAGAGCTTGCAGTCTAAGCAGAAACCTACAAAAACAAAACCAGAGGGAGATGGCAAAGGAAATGCAGACCAGTGTTACAAACACTTGATCATGCATTAGCTGAGTAGCACTCCTCATGGATGTTGATTTTTAACTGCCACTGTTTTTATTGTTACAGTTCTTGCCTTTTGGGTCTCATCTCTAAATTTAACCATTGCCTACTTACAATTTTTAGCCTTTTAAAATCCTTGCCTACCTTTTACAGATTTATTTTCATAACACTTAGTTTATGAAAAGAAGTACATTAGGATGTGTTCCAGCACAAGTGCTAGAGATGGATTTATTCCAGCAATGCATTGTAGCTTTGAGTGTTTTAGTAGCTGTACTAGGACTGCAGTGCCTCAGAATAACCAAGCCATTGAAATATCCCAGACAGAGATCCATGCATATTTTATTCAACAAATTTCATCTTTTTTTCTGTTTGTGAAACATCCATGAGGAGGCTGGTATTTTTCTCAGCTTTTATTTATTTGATTTTTTTTCTTGAATAATTCTTGGTCTGTCAACTGAAAAAATTTCATCTGTTGGGTTTAGTTATGATTGGAAGTAGGTCACATGGCATAGTCTATGTTCCTTAATTGGATAGAATAACTCTTAGAATCCAGTTTTCCAGTTGGAATACTTGCATTTAGGAGTTTGAATTTCTCTTTCCATTTATATTCTTATGTTTGCTTAAAATTCACTGTATCCAGGTACATTCCTGCTAGTGAACATATTTGCTAGGCTGTTCCTGGGACATGAGCAGAAAAGAGACTCAGTTCAGCCAGAGCAAGTTGGTGGTTTTTGTTTGAGTTAGTATTAATGGGAATTGTTTTTATCACATTTACGCAGAAGGAATGCCAAAGTGTGTATTTCCATTTCAGTCCATGTCTGGTTTTGCACCAGCTCTTTTGCAGAATCTGGGTTTAAGACTAAGAACAAGAAATACATTGACAATTTTTTAAATTTTTGCAGTCTGTTGATTCAAAATAAAGAGTATTGTACATAGAACACAGAGGAGCGGGCTTTCATTGCATGGGCACAGGCTGTTCCCCTCAATGCTGACTGATTCTTTAGGTTTAATCCATATGTTCCCTCATGCCAGGATCAACACTAATGAGAAATTAATGAAAAACCTTTAGGAACAATAACTGCAAGTTATAACAAGTTAGTCACTGGCCTCTTTTCCTAACTCTTCCGCAGTCAGCACCAGTAGTAGTTAGCCACAATCGGAGTAATAATGCCTCTGGCCATTGAGGACTGAGCTTAGATGCAACTTGACAGCAATTGTCCATTCATTTGTACCATCACTTCTGCTGCTTTACTGTTCACTTATATGTCACTTACCTGTGTTTGATTTCTGACTAGATACATTTGATGCAGAAATGTATTAATTCTTTGCCCTCAGACAGGTAGCTTTTGCAGGGAATCCTGAAAATTAACCAAGGGTGGTTGTGTTCCAAAGACAGAAAATACCTTCAGTCTCCTCTTTTGTGAAGCAGGGGCTGTCTGCAGTGTGTGCCTATAGTGAAATCAGGCAGGGAGAGAGGAATTCTTCAGCAGCGAGGTGTCACAAATCCTAGTGAGCACACCTTCTGGCTACCCACTAGAACTCCTGTAAGGGGAATCCACATCTATGTGCTCAGGATCCCCTGGGGGTGTGTTAAGGTTCTGGAGCATGAGTGGAGTCCAGCTACTGCCCTAATGTCAGTGTCCTCTTGTAATAACTGGCCTGACAAATTTATCCTAATTATGAGCTCAGCTGTTTTAAAAAGTCACAATAACCTACCATAACAAATATTGATGGGAAAAGGTACAAAAGGAAAACAATAACCTAAATTAGTTCAAACAAAAAAGCCTACTAATATAATCATGCCTAGTAAACAAAACAGTGTAAAACCAAAAATCAGTAAACCAAAGTTGATGTGTCAAAAACTAAGCCTAATTGTTACACGAAGTAATGAAAGGATGGGCAGGTCTGCCCAGCATTCTATTTTGGAATCCTTAAAGAAAGAGACTTTGGGGGAAAAAAATTGGCTACTGGATCGAGCTTCACCATCATGGCTGCTACACCTATTGCCTCCTGATATCCTGTGCCTTTGTTGTCCTGATCCTGAGAGGTGTCCTGACCAGACTAGACTAGAGAGAGACTCAGATGACACTACCACCTCTACCAGCTCTTGCTGAATCCCAGACACCACACAGGTTGTGAGACTTGGTCTCTCTTCCCCCCACTGCGTGTCCTTTTCTTTCTCCCACCTTATTTCTTCTCTTTCCTTTCCCTTTCTATTTACTTCTGTCTAATGGGAGTCTGGTTTAGCTGGACAAGACTGTATAGTGTGCAACGCTGCTGGAAAAAAAATCAAACTAAAACCAATGCCCTAAGCAGCCTGATGCTGGTATACATTTTCCAGGTCTTGGAGTGGCTTATAAGACTGTGTGCAGTGCCTGTGTTTCTCCAGCAGTGAGGTTGCAAGTAAGAATCGACACAGAAGACAGAAGCTGCATTATCTATCTTTGCTATTCCTTTCTCTTCCCTTGTGTTCTTCTCCAAGAAATGGGATTGAACTTTAACAACAAGAACAATGACAGCACCAACCCATCTCAACTAACCTCTTCTCTTCCCCGCCCCCAAAAGATAGTTATTACCATCTTTTATACCATCTAAACAACTGTCTAACAATGGAGTTTTACCTTCTATAAACTCTCTCCAGCTTAAAAAAAAAGAATCAAGGGATCTTGTTAAAATAAAAGCCTTATTTAATACTTTACATTTCAGATGCTTTAACTGCTTTTCCTTCTTTTCTGTATATTGAATAAAAAGTTTTTTAAAAAAATTAATGGTTTCCCATGGTATTAAGTAGGCTAAAGTCTCTGTATACCAAACCCTGAACATTGTTTAGAACTGTTTAATTTTAAACAGTAACTGAGTTGTTAACAGCTTTGGCCCATTTTTATTCCATCTAAATGAATACGGTAGCCCCTAGGCACACTGTGAATGCAGGCCTTCCATCTAGCATACCCTTCTGAGAGTTGGAACCTGCTGTCCAGCTCCGTAGCCCCTCTCAGTGCAATGCTGACCCTTCAGGCTCCCTGGTACTTAAACATGTCGCTCTCCCAGAACTCCATCCCAAAGGTGTGAAACTTCTGGTTCACAGTTTAACTCTCTCGGGGGCACACAGTAGCTGTGAAGCAGTTGACATAAAGAGACAGACTGCTCAGAGTCTAACACACTAATGCTCTTTTACTTAATCATGTAAAGCACAAGGGAGTACAGATCGTACAAAACAATAAACACTACATGCATGTCCCTGCTTCAGTTTGCTCACCAGTCCAGGGCATTCTTTGGGCTGGGATAGGAGTCCCTTGGGTTGTCCAGAGTCCTTGGAGCCATCTGGGCTCAGGAAAGTGGGCAGGACCCCTCCCTACACCTCCAGCCACATGAGGGTGACATGATGGGTGACATCTCCCTCCTGGAGCACCCTTACCCAGCTTCTGTAATATTATTTATTTCCTTTTGCTGTGAATCTCTCTCTGGAATTTGGGAGATGCAGGTGTAATGCAAACTAAGTCAGCTACCGTGGAAATTAGCTATTGACACTGGCCATAGGAGCATCTCTGCCAGTGCTTCGACTCTCTTTCTGGTTTAAACTCTACTTTGGTTTAATTTTTCTGCATTTAGCCACTTCGCAGCTAGGCTTTTACATGGCGGACTTGGGAAGCTGGTAGGCAGATCTGAACAAACCTCAGGGTCGGCTGTATGGACGTACTGTATCTTTTTTTCATGACTGTTGTGACAATGTAGCACAGACCTTAACTTGACCAGTACTGCGATTTCTTGGTGCCTTCTATTAGGGTTTTGTTTGGAATAAACTTCTCTGCTTTCAAGATGGCTCAGAAAGACAGAAGACCCCTGACTATTCCATTCAGAAATGATTTTACTCTTGTCTTTTGGAGAGCAATAGGTAATTTAAACAAACAATGTTTTGTTAGTTGCCATATATAGCAGGATAGTGCAAATTGTTTCAATGGTGGGGATGTTGCCAAGTGACAATGAGTTTTGGTTTGGAAGTGTTGGGCTGAATTGGTGGGTTTTGGTGGTGGGGAGTGTAGGTGATGGATTTTGTGCCAAGCTGCAGTACATGTTGACCGGAGATTTAGGTGCAGTTGACAGAAACCAGAGTTCAAAAGGAAAATGCCTTTTGTGTGGGATTCTGTAGTTGCTATAAAAGTTGTTTTACATTAATTTTAGGAAACTTCAGATTTTAAAAAAAATGTGGACTGGAGGCTGCTACAGTATCAACATTAGGGTCTTCTGCATGCTGTGACTTTTAGCATCTTGCTGTTTGATTAGTTGGCATGAGGGTTTTGTAAACAAATTCTTATTTGAAGTTAATGTAACAATTTAAGAAGGGTGGATTTGTATAAATGCATCTCAAGAGATTTAAATATCTCAGCAGGAACATGAGATTGTTATTCTACTTGTACTCCTATGTTATTTAAATAACAAAAAATTCTAGGACAGTGTTTTACAAGAAGGCTACAATTACACTTGTTACAATTGTCCCTCCTGCTCTTTCTTGCCTGAAGACCCTCCAGGTAGGGGGAATTTCCCACTTATGTGCAGTGGGGAAAGAATTCTTTTGGTTCACTCGGGTATTTTGTTAGGTATGTTGGACACAGCATGAAAATTTTGGCTTTTTCAGTGAATCTGCCCCTAAGACTTTAGGAAAGTAGAGGTTCATAGATTCCAAGGCCAGAAGGGACCATTGTGACCATCTGCTCTGATCTCTTGTATAACACAGGCCATAGAACATCTCGAAAATAATTCCTACAGCAGATCTTTTAGAAAAATATTCAGTCTTGGTTTAAAAATGATCAGTGATAGAGAATCTACCACGACCCTTGGTAACTTGTTCCAATGCTTAATTACCTTCACCATAAAAAATGTACACCTTACTTCCAGTCTGAATTGGTCTAGCTTCAACTTCCAGCCCTTGAATCATGTTGAAGAGCCCATTAATAAATATTTGTTCTCCAGATACTTTATAAATGTAATCAGTGACTCCTGAACCTTCTCTTTGTTAAGCTAAATAGATTGAGCTGCTTGAGTCTATCACTGTAAGGCAGGTTTTCTAATCCTTTAATCATTCTTGTGGCTCTTCTCTGAACCCTCTCCAGTTTATCAACATTCTTCTTGAATTGTGAACATCAGAACTGGACGCAGTATTCCAGCAGGGTTGCACCAGTGCCAAATATAGAGGTAAAAAAATCTCTCTACTCCTGTTTTTGCATCCCAGGATTGTATAGCTCTTTTGGCCATAGCATCACATTGGCAGCTCATGTTCAGCTGATTAGCCACCACAACCCCCAAATCTTTTTCAGAGTCGCTGCTTACCAGGATAGAGTCCCCCATCTTGTAAATATGGCTAACATTCTTTGTTCCTACATGTATACATTTACATTTAACTGTATTAAAACACATGTTGTTTGCACTCTAAATCATGACCTGCCCTCTTCATTATTTACCACTCCCCTCACTTTTTATATCATCTGCAAACTATATCTGTGATGATTTTATGTTTTCTTCCAGGTTATTAATAAAAATGTTAAATAGTGTAGGGCCAAAAACTGATCCCTCAGGACACCCCTGGGAACAGACCCTCTTGATGACAATTCTCCGTTTACAATTAAATTTTGAGACCTACCTGTTAGCCAGTTTTAAATCCGTTAAGTGTGTGCCATGTTAATTTTAATTTTTCTAATTTTTTTAATCAAAATGTTGTGTGGTACCAAGTCAGAAGTCTAAGCATATTATGTCAACAGGTGAGTGAAGAAAAGTATTCTTGTGTTAAATTGTTATAGCCTTTGCAATGTAATGAGTTATTTAGGGAACCGGGAATGCTGTCTGATGAACTAATACAACTTTTTAAGGAATGGAAGAAATGCAGTAGATTTTTGAGAGTTTGCATTTCAGTTCCATATCCAGAAGGATGGGTATTGTGAGTTTGTTTGTTTGTTTATCCTCTCAATATAGGCCAAATAGTGCTACAAGAAAAACCCAATCTAAGTTGACAGATCAGAGGAGAAGATGGGAAATGGTTTAGAGGTGGTTCCTTTGGCCACAAATTCTGTAAGAATATGTGCAAGAACCAGGGAGTTAACTGGAAAAGATTTTGCCTCAAAAACATGTCTAATTTCATTTTTAAAACCCTTCTAGTGGAGGTGAAACTGTCTTGTATCTGTGGATTATTTTACCCTAGGAGGGTTTCATAATGGACATCAAAATAGATTAGTTGTGACAGACACTTCCTGAAGTCTGCAGTAGCAGTTCAAATTCGGGATCTAGTGGCCATCACAATTGCAGTGCAGAAAGTTCATAAAATTGTTTAGTTGTCTGAGTAGGATATATCCAGTGTCAGTGATAAGAATGGATTATTATGCAAATTTCATGGAGATGTAAAAACTCCCATTTTAATTCATCAGATTAAAAATAGACTATGTAAGAGAGAACCACACTGTGCTAGACATTATTGGAATACTTCACAGAGAGAAAACTATTGTTTGAAAAGTGTAGTCCAGAACTGATTGGACAGAATTGGTAACCTATTCACATGTTGTTAGTGTTGTATCTGTCTAGAGTCTTCTACAAATTGACCTTAAGCTGGAAATTTTGCAAGTGATTCAAGCTCTGGTCATTTCACTACTTTTAGCAATTCTCTGTCCACGTTTGTTTCTGTTCTGCTGATATCTGGTTTCCTCCCTGTCTTTTTACAAATACTGAATTCACTTTGATGTTTCTCTGGCCCTTGCTGGTCGGGATATGGCTTTATTCCTTTTTCAGGCTGCCTCTTTCATTTCATCTTATGGAAAAGTTGGGCTGAGAAACTTTTTATTCCTACCTGGACTTTGCTTCATTTTGGCATCCACTTGGTTGCAGGCTGACTAATTTTGTTTGATTTTTTTTGTTTGTTTTGTCTCTGCGATTACTTGATGTAATTTCTTTCCTTGGCCATCCTTAGACAGCTTTGTGTATAAGCAGCCGTTATTCAACAGACTTTCCCTACAAGGTAGTCATTGTACATTCAAGCAATTTCATGTCTTGATTTTCAGGCAGTCTTAAAAAACAGTGTTTGATATTTTTTCTCTGTACAATTCAGGAAGTCTGTCTGTATGGCTGTGATTGTGCTGATGCTTTTAAGCTCCCATATTTGTTTTCCTGATTCCATTAACCAGGGCTTTAAAATTCACACCTGGTAGCCTGAGGACTAAGCCTACTAGTCACCATGCCACTCCATTCCCAAGGGACTGCCCCCTGCAATTTCAAGGAATGAATCTGTTGTGCCCTCTTTCACCAGTTACAGTTGTAACCATAACATTGTCAATCAGCTTTCTACTGAATATATTTTTAAAATGTAATTTAGTATGTGTCTTATTCTAGTTACAGTTGCTACAGGCCTTCTTTTCTTTCCTGGATTCATTAATTCACTCACTCTCTCTCCTCTAATGGATAATGGCATATCTCTTCCTGCCATGTCCTAAGTTTCTGTCTCTCCTCTACCTCCCTATCTATATTTTATGCCCTTCTTTTCTTCTCCCTCCTTCTTCCCCCAAGCACCATATTTCTCTCTTCTGAATATTCCGTGTTAGGTGTTTGTAAAATTTGGTGGCTTCCTCAGCTGTCAAAGTGCAAAACTTGACCCTCTGAGCAGTGACTTTTGCATCAACCAGAACATTCCAAAGTTCATATTAACAACTTTTGTACTAGACTATAGACTTTCTCATTGGATTAACTATCAACTTGCAAAGTTCACACCACCGTCCAGAAGTAGCAAAGTCTCTATGAATTTGTATCTGTTAACGTGGCAAAAGTTTTCTTTGCCAATGTACAAATCATTAATAGTAGTTGGAAGTCTTATGGTGAAAAGGTCCCCTCGCTCCATTTGGCTCTGAAGTTCTTTGTTGCTCATGTGTGGCTACCTGCATTTATAACAAGGGCAATTTAATGTGGTTTTCACCTTGTCTTATAAAATGAGGAGAATTTGGAAAGATGACTGTGACTATTGCTGTTATGCTATTTATGCTATAAGCATTTCTGTTAGTGATATCTCTAATAGCTTTCTGGTATGAATCTTGCAGGAGGATGGATTCCTTTTATCCCCTTATTTTAGTCTTTGGCCTTAAAGTAGAAATCACTTCATTTAACTGGGTACATGGCAATGTATTTTGTATGACACATTTCTTATGCAACTGTTATAAACAAGAATGCGGGCTGTGACGCCAAAGGCAATTAATTTAAGACATCAAAGAGATTTGAGTTATGCTATGATTGATGCAAAGTTTATGTTTGTCTACTACACCACGATGTCCCTCTCCAGAATCCCATAAAATTTAATCCATAGTCCTGGAATTATGTGATTAAGAAATTACTTCAGTTCTGCATTCAGCACCTTCCAGTTCAGTAGCAGCAAATTTCTGCCTTGCAGAGCTACCACTGTAGAGTTTCATGTGATGGGGTCCATTTAATATGCAGCGGAGACACAGTGCTACAAAGAAAATAAGATAAGGTGGGAATGTTGAATATTCATTTTTTATGGTTAAAGGATATTTTTCCTATGGTTTAGTTGTTCAAATTATGTTTTGATTATAACTTCCATTTAAACAACAAAGACTTGAAGGAACATAACAAGATAATACCAGTTTTATATGAACTATCCATGTAAAAGTGAAGTTCATTTATGAGCCCCTTTGAGACCTAGTATTTAACAAAGGATCTCAAAGATGATTATTACAATACTGATCCCTTTTTGTTGGTTTCTGATGCAATATATTGTAGCATGATAAAATGTTTCTTAGTATCACATAAGGCAAGGGGATATGCTCTGATTTTGAGTAAAATAAAATAACCAGCCCTGGTAGTTTTATAAAGCTAATATGAGATTAATATTTACTCTTCAATAAAGTTGGGTTCTAAAATGATGCAAAGAAAGTCAGTGCTGATCCTGATAATGCACTTGTAACTAGCGTTTCTATGCCTAGCAACTGGTGTATGTGTGCTGTATAGAATTACCCCATTTGGGGAGAATGGCAGTACCCCCCCCCAAAACAAAACAACACACAGAGTCAAGCCTAGCTGTGCTCCCCACTGTCTCACAGACTTATCTGGGCCTTAAGCATATTTGTGGGGGCAGAGTGAGTGATGCTTGCACAGCTGCTGACCGTGTAATATCTTTTCTGAGGATAACTAGTATCTCCTGTCGTTTGGCCAGCTCTCACCAGCACTAAGGCTGTTTCACAGTGTTACTTTTTAAATGTGCTCAGGGCACTAATTGTTTTTCTGGGACAGAAGGGGCAGTGACTAGAGAAATGTTTAAAAGGCCACAGCACACTTGTCCTTTCTGAGGAGATGTAATAGGGCCAGTTCTTATCTTTTCCTTTCTTTTTCAACTATGAGGGAGCTTTTGTCTCTTTTCTGCTTCTCTGTGTTTTGATCAATTAGAAAAGGCATCTGACACCAGCCCAGTCTGCCTGTTTTTCCTAAGTGCTCCTCCTGCCCCTTTGTGGCCTCTCAATGGAAGGTGATTGGTAAAGTGAATTAGTGAAGACTCAGTTTGTGCCTATGAATCTGTAAATGTGGTCAGAGCCGCCGGCCTTGTACTCCTCCAATCTCTGAACATCATTCTCTGTAGAGGTGCAGCCTGATATTTGCATAGACTGCTCTGCCTTTGTACTTGACAGTGAAGTTCAGCATTTCCGCTGGTGCTGTCTGTTTGCAATGGCATTTTCCAAAGAACTCTCTCAATACTTTCACAAAGACGATAACCACTCACTAATGAACAAAGCATTTAACATCATTTTCTGTGGTTAGTATAGCTTCACTGACTAACATAGCTACAGTCTAGTGCCACCCTCCAGTTGGAATATCTGCTGAATTTGTATGGCATAAAGAAGTGTTTCCAGCCTCTTGTACTCCAGAGTGTGAACAGTGCACTCTGGATATGATCTATGTCGGTTGCTGTTCTTCCCAGCTGCTCTGCTATTACCCTCTGTGCAGACAGGGTACCGGAAGAAGAATTCTTTAAAAAGGCACTCTGAGAAGTCCCAAAGCAGTTTATTTCTGATGTGGCATTTGGGATCTCAGCATACTAGAGGGGTAGTTCCCTGCCCCACACCGGTGCGCTCAGAGCGGTTGTTACTTGCTTGCTAAACTCACTGTTCATGGCATTTATTGGGTTCATTATGAGGAGTGAATATGATGCAAAATAGTTTCAAGTAAGTTCCCACAATATTTTTCCAAAACACATTATTTAATTCTGCTTCTGGTTGTGGTGGCCCCTTCTGGCCTTCAGTCCGTGAACTCTGTGTGACTGTGTAAATCCCCCCTTCATCCCTTTCCTTAATGGGCCACGGGAAGAATGTGGTTGCCTGTATTGGGCTTGACATGTTAATAACTCTTGCAGCACTACATTAAGACAGTGACTAAAATCAGATCTCAGGCTTCAGGGCTGTAGCTGGTCACTGCAGGGGTCAGGAAAGAATCTCTCTCCCCACCACGGGCAGCTCCAGGCCCCAGCACGCCAAGCGCGTGCTTGGGGCGACATGCCACGGGGGGCGCTCTGCCAGTCGCCGGAAGGGCAGCAGGCAGTCAGCCTTCGGCGGCATGTCTGCGGAGGGTGGAGCCGTGGGACCAGTGGACCCTCCGCAGGCACACCTGCGGAAGGTCCACCAGAGCCACGGGACTGGCGATTGGCAGAGCACCCCCCGCGGCATGCCGCCGTGCTTGGGGCGGCGAAATGTCTAGAGCCGCCCCTGCTCTCCACCCCACCCCCAAAGTAGAGAATTCCAGATGTATTCTGGTTTTGGGTTTTGTGAGGTTTTTGGCCTTCCTCTGAAGCATCAGAGATAGGCCACAAGTGTACGCCAGACAGGATGGACCAGTGCTTTGAGGTGGTACAGAGAATTCTCTTTCTTAGATGCCTGGCAGATGTCTTGCTGACATGTTCAGGGTCAAACTGATCACCAGATCTGGGATCAGGAAGGAATTTTCCCCCAAGTGAGATCAGCAGAGACCGTGGGCTTTTTTCATGTTCCTTTGCAGCATGGTGCATTGCTTGCCTGTGGAATTATCTGGGCATATTTCACCTATCCAATTACCTGCCATTGCAGGGGCCCCAGGCAATGATGCCACCGTGGTCTTGACTGTTCTCTTCTTGTAGCGCACAATGGTTTAATATCCTGAGGACTGAAATGCTATAATCTAACTAATGTCAATATAGAGGTATCTGGCTGAAATGTAATGGCCTGTGTTATACTGGAGGTCAGATTTGATGATCTAATGGTCCCTTCTGGCCTTAAATCCTATGAAAATTGGTGATTCAGTGTATTGTGTTTAGCCCTCAGAGTCAGTACCTCACCAACACCCCAGTATGGTGTTCTATGCACCGTCTCTCAGGTAAGATGTAAAACCAAGGTCCTCACCAAATGTGGTCATTCAATATTTTAAGGAATTTTTCACGAGAGTAATGGTGTTAATCTTGGAGACCTGGCCAAACTCCATTTCAGATTATAAGGATAAGAGGGAAGGTCCTCTATCTTTCAACCAGTTACTGACTGAGGAGAACACAAAGGGTAGGAATAAATGGTCAGTTTTCACAGTGGAGAGAGTTAAATAGCAGTGTCCATAGGGATCTGTACTGGGACCAGTGCTGTTCAACATAGTCATCAATGATCTGGAAAAAACAGTAAACAGTGAGGTGGCAAAATTTGCAGATGATACAAAACTACTCAAGATAGATAAGTCCAAAGTTGACTGTGAAGAGTTACAGAGGGATCTCACAAAACTGAGTGACTGGGCAACAAATGGCAGATGAAATTCAATGTTGATAAATGCAAAGTAATGCACATTGGAAAACATAACCCGAACTATGCATACAAAATGATTGGTCTAAATTATCTTTTACCATTCAAGAAAGAGATCTTGGAGTCATTGTGGATAGTTCCCTGGAAACAGCTGGTTAATGCACAGCAGCAGTTTAAAAAACAAACAAAAAAAACCCATAACAATTTAAGAGCCATTAGGAAAGATATAGATAATAACATAATGCCACTATATAAATCCATGGTATGTCCACACCTTGAATACTGCATACAGTTCTGGTCGTCTCATCTCAAAAAAGTTATCTTAGAATTGGAAAAGCTACAGAGCAGGGCAACAAAAATGAAGGGTATGGAACAGCTTTCATATGAGGAGAGATTAAAAAGACTTGGACTTTTCAGCTTCAAAAAGCGACGACTAAAGGTGGATATAATAGAGGTCTATAAAATCATGAATGGTGTACAGCAGTGGTTCTTAAAGTCAGTCCACTGCTTGTTCAAGGAAAGCCCCTGGCTGGCTGGGCCAGTTTGTTTACCTGCTGCGACCGCCAGGATAGAAAGCTGGCTAGATCGTCGAGCTCAACGGGTAGTGATCAACAGCTCCATGTCTAGTTGGCAGCTGGTTTCAAGTGGAGTGCCCCAAGGGTCGGTCCTGGGGCCGGTTTTGTTCAATATCTTCATTAATGATCTGGAGGATGGTGTGGACTGCACTCTCAGCAAGTTTGCAGATGACACTAAACTTGGAGGAGTGGTAGATATGCTGGAGGGTAGAGATAGGATACAGAGGGACCTAGACAAATTAGGGGATTGGGCCAAAAGAAACCTGATGAGGTTCAACAAGGACAAGTGCAGAGTCCTGCACTTAGGACGGAAGAATCCCATTCACTGTTACAGACTAGGGACCCAATGGCTAGGAAGCAGTTCTGCAGAAAAGGACCTAGGGGTTACAGTGGACGAAAAGCTGGATATGAGTCAACAGTGTGCCCTTGTTGCCAAGAAGGCTAACGGCATTTTGGGCTGTATAAGTAGGGGCATTGCCAGCAGATCGAGGGGCGTGATCATTCCCCTCTATTCGACATTGGTGAGGCCTCATCTGGAGTACTGTGTCCAGTTTTGGGCCCCACACTACAAGAAGGATGTGGAAAAACTGGAAAGAGTCCAGTGGAGGGCAACAAAAATGATTAGGGGGCTGGAGCACATGACTTATGAGGAGAGGCTGAGGGAACTGGGATTCTTTAGTCTGCAGAAGAGAAGAATGAGGGGGGATTTGATAGCTGCTTTCAACTACCTGAAAGGGGGTTCCAACGAGGATGGATCTAGATCTTGACAAAGCCCTGGCTGGGATGATTTAGTTGGGAATTGGTCCTGCTTTTAGCAGGGGGTTGGACTAGATGACCTCCTGAGGTCCCTTCCAACCCTGATATTCTGTGATTCTATGAATCTGCCCATCTGTCACCAGTTGACAAAAGAATTCCATTGTATATGTGGATGGCTTTCTACCAGGGATCTTTTAATAAATTATTTTGTTGTTCAGTCCTATGCAGTGTGGGTACTGGGAAAACAATAGGGACGGGAACTTCAAAGCAAAGATTTTAATAAAGTCTGATTAACAACACACAAAATTGGTAAATTAATGCAGCACACTAAAGTTGTTGTGCTCATCTTCCCTCTCCTCCCATTTCCCCCTCCAGACTAAGAATGTAGACACACAAAACTTACTTCGCTTGCTGTCCTGGACACAGCCTCAGTTATCAGAGATGCTCTTTCTGCCTGCCTGCACTGGGCTTATAAACCAGCACTGGCATTGACCCACTCCTGGCCAAAGCATTTTCCCTTCTCCTTGTATATGTTGTTCAATACACAGCACACCCCACTAATGTGAATAACATTATACACGCTGATATCCAAATGATTTTGTAGTTAGCACCATCTTGCCTTCTGTCAGCCAAATGCACATTTGACCATCTTTCTACAACTGTTCAGTGTGAAATTAAACCTTCTTCTGCCCAGTATTCTCACACCAGGGTAAGGCTTTGTGAGCCGGAGCAGTAGAATGTAGGCTGGATTTCCCAAAATAACAGTGGGCCAGACACCTCTTTGATATTATATTATTGGGTGGGAATAAAGTGCTAGATCTCTGGACTACCCTGGCCTCATGGACCCTGCTGGTGCATCCCATATTAGTGTCCCTGAACCTTTCTCTATGGTCGGCCAAGTCCTGCTTAATGCATTCAGTAATGCCTGTTTGTTCTCCCATCCCTGCCCACTTCTGTTGATTGTTTATTCATTCCTCCATTGCATTTTGTCTAAATCCTAGGCAAAGAGCTCTCAGGGCAGGGACCATCTTCACACTTTGTATTGTGTGTTGTACAATTGACCGTGAGCCCTGCTTGGGATCCTTAAGTGCTACTGCAGTGCAAATAATAACAATAATGTATTTACTGGCATTAGGCAATGGTGGCATTTGGAAGCTTTGTGCTGTTGAACAGTTATGTGTTTCAGTCCAGAGCAGGCTGTGTTTCAGCACTGGGTGAAAATCTATATAGTCAAGGGGTTTGTGAGGATGAGTGTGTGTGTGCAAAGTGCTTTGAGATCCTTGGTCAAAAGTGCTAAAGAAATTCAAAGTATGGTTAACACTTGAATCCACATTTCTCCTCCTGCTCCCACTCTACCTCTCGTTATCTGCCATCCCAGCTCCTCCACGGTGTCTGCCTAGGTTCATTGGGCACACATCCTTTAATTCCAACATACTGATTCTCAGTAAGGAAAGGAATTGGAATTAACTGCGATGGAGTTTTCAAAATGTATTTTTGCATACAACACTCTGATTTTTTTTCTCTCTTTTTCTTTCCCCATTTATCTGTTTAAACATCACAAGAGTCTCAAGCTGTGGCTTTCCTGGAGCTTTCCATATTGTGCAGTCTGTAGAGAGACACCTGCCCCAGTGAGGAGTCTTAATTCTTAGTTTCCACTTTCCAGATTATCTGACTTCCCATAAATTATTTCTCTGAATGGCGATGTACTACCTGACATGAATGACACTATTTAACATAAGACAAACTAGCTATAAAATGAGAACCTAAAAGTCTTTGGGGTATATTTTCAAGGTTATTTTAACATCCAAGTTAAATGTTAAACCGCTGTTCTCCTATAAGGCTGCCTGTAATGTTGGGGGACAGTATAAATGAGAATAATGTTACCCTGAAATTAAATTGTCTTTCTCAGGTTTTAAAATGTCTGTACAGGGTATTTTTATTCATTGAATTCTGTTTCTTGCTAATTTGCTTTCTGATTTTGTTTTGCACTTATGTCAGAAAAACAACTGAAAGGAGGATCAGTAAGTTCTGTTTTCTGCAAGGTGATGTGGATTTCATGTGTGGAAGTTATTTCGATTTGCACCCAGGTTAAAGTGGGTTTTCTTTTTTGCTTTTGTGTAAATCAATGTATTTTTCCCCATAGCAGTTACCTGAAAATGGTTAGGAACTGGACTCTTCCCATTCAGGTGATTACAAAAGGTGCTGCTTCCTTCTTTCTATGAGATTTTTTCATCAGTATTTTCACATCCATGTAGTCTCACCCTTCACAGATTATTTGCTGTCTCTACCTCCATTTCCAGCAGGCAACATGCTTGGGCTGAACCCATTTCTCCAGTTCAGAGTGAGATTGATTACCTCCTGTGTTCCAGGGACTGCTTGTGTCTCCAGGCATAAATTCTGCCCTGCATTTTCTCATGCTGCTGCTTTTGGCAGTGTGATGCAACAGTAAGTAATAGCATGGGGCAGGGCTCAGCATGTCATGCATGCAGCCGTATGTCACAACAAATGGATTTACAAAAGCCACTGATATGATCCACAAAGCAGAATTTTTACACTGTGAAATCCATTCCTGAGAAGGAAACCTGGCCAGCACACCATCATTTCTCAGTTCAAATGAAAAACGTCAGGCTTACCAGTTGCTGTTTATACTCTAGTGTAATCAGTGAAGAAGTGGGGAAGCATCTCTTGTAATAATGAACAACTTTCCTGTTCAGTATTATAATATAATTATTGTATAGTAAAATAAAATACAGCAAATATAAGGTAATGTGACCAAAAATGGACCGTAAAAGCTTTAAAAGCCTTCTTCCAATTACAATGTGTGAAACAGCTTAGATGAGAGCTACTCTAGATATGCTTTGGCACATTGGCTTTATTGTTATCTAGGGCTTGTTATGATTAACTTAATATGTCCTCATGCCTGATTCAGGTTCCAAATTTGATTCAAATGTAAGGCAGCATATGCTTCCCAGGAAACAAGGGCCATGCAGAGAAATCGGTACAATTACACAGACAAGGATTTCACTTCTGGGAAGGTTTTGAGATTGCAGAACCTTTCTGTTGGGAATGGTCCTGAGCTGTAAGTTTGGATCCAAGCTCATTTGGATTTGGATCCAGTTTCCATGTCCCCTCATTAAACCTCCCCGAATTTAAATGTGCTGCTCATTGTGTCCTGGGAAAAAACTGAGGGTGTGTGTGTGTGCTTTGCTCTTTCCACCCACTTTACTATGAGAGTCTGCTTTAAAGCCTTTGTCCTCTGGTGAATGGAGGACTGCTCATTTTGATGTTCCTTGGCAGAGATTTGCCGGTTCGTTGAAGGGGAGAGTCTTTGGAAACGCTGAGCCCCCTTTGCTATCTGGAGTTTCATTTGTGTCCAGTTAAAGCAAGAAAATAAGGGATAACTGGGGGGTTCAGGGGCACTGAGAAGTGGGAGACAAGGGATTTGGAAGGAACAATTGTGTTGGATTTGAATCTCTCATTGGGGGAAATCAGAGACACATGGAAGAACTTACCTGAAGAAAAAAATTAAGAGAAAGATTCTGAGTGGGGAGATTACCTGTTTTGCTATCCTCTTTGATCAGCTGAGATCTAGGACTATGGGAATGGACCAAGCTCACTGGCGTGATTAAGATTCACAAACCGAGACTATCAGAGAGCCTAGTTAAAGTCTCATAGGGGAACTTTTAGTTCTGGATGGGCAGCATGCCTGTCTGGCTCAAAAACGGGTACCATGGCAGGACAGGTGGATTCTGCTAGTATACATGTGAAGAATTGGGAGCAGATCTGCTGGCAATATAGCACAAAGTGACCTGCCATCACAGAGCTCTGTGGCAGTTACAGGCATCAGTGTTGGGCACAGAAGCCACACCATAGTCCTGGGAGTTCATCATGTATCCTCGTGCCTCAGGAATAAGATGCGAAAGGGCCGTCAGGACAAAAGAGAAGGGTGTGAACTAAACTGTGGTGCAGCTGGAACCAGTTGATATAAGTTTTCGTTTCCTGTTTTGTGGTTGGTTTAGAGGGGACAGGAAGGATGTAAGTGAGGCAGGAGTAGCTTTTCAAGTTGGACTCAACGGGTAGTGATCAATGGCTCGATGTCTAGTTGGCAGCCGGTATCAAGCAGAGTGCCCCACGGTTGGTCCTGGGGCTAGTTTTGTTCAACATCTTTATTAATGATCTGGATAATGGGATTAATTGTACCCTCAGCAAGTTCGCACATGACACTAAGCTGGGGGGAGAGGTAGATACGCTGGAGGGTAGGGCTAGGGTCCAGAGTGACCTAGAGAAATTGGAGGATTGGGCCAAAAGAAATCTGAGGTTCAACAAGGACAAGTGCAGAGTCTTGCACTTAGGAAGGAAGAATCCCATGCACCACTACAGGCTTGGGGCCAACTGGCTAAGCAGCATTTCTGCAGAAAAGGACCTGGGGATTACAATGGATGAGAAGCTGGATATGAGTCAGCAGTGTGCCCTTGTTGCCAAGAAGGCCAATGGCATATTGGGCTGTATTAGTAGGAGCATTGCCAGCAGATCGAAGGAAGTGATTATTCCCCTCTATTCGGCACTGCTGAGGCCACACCTGGAGCATTGTGTCCAGTTTTGGTCCCTCCACTACAGAAGGGATGTGGACAAATTGGAGAGAGTCCAGCGGAGGGCAATGAAAATGAATAGGGGGCTGGGGCACATGACTTACAAGGAGAGGCTGAGTGAACTGGGGTTATTTAGTCTGCAGAAGAGAAGAGTGAGGGGGAGATTTGATATCAGCCTTCAAATACCTGAAGGGAGGTTCCAAAGAGGATGGAGCTCGGCTGTTCTCAGTGGTGGCAGAAGACAGAACAAGGAGCAATGGTCTCAAGTTGCAGTGGGGGAGGTCTAGGTTGGATATTAGGAAACACTATTTCACTTGAAGGGTGGTGAAGCATTGGAATGGGTTTCCTAGGGAGGTGGTGGAATCTCCATCTTTAGAGGTTTTTAAGACCCTGCTTGACAAAGCCCTGGCTGGGATGATTTAGTTGGTGTTGGTCCTGCTTTGAGCAGGGGATTGGACTAGATGACCTCCTGAGGTCTCTTCCAACCCTGATATTCTATAGTTCAGTCTCCTATCTGATTACCTGGTTGAATAGGTGAGTGGTGCAGTCAAGAGTTCTCTAATGGGAGAGCGTGCCCACTGTAACTGATTGAGCTCTGCTCCAGGGAAACATCTGGTTTTGGATGGAGAAACTGAGATGGTGCTGGAAAGTCAATAGATTTAGGTACACTCATCTGGATGTGCTAGTAGAAGTAAAGCCTTCCTTGCGTCTAGCTTAACTATGTGCCATAGTAGCTTACAGTTGGGTATGTGAGGTCTGTCCCTGCTGCTGGGGAGGAAAGAAAAGAGAAATGCAAGTAAGGAAGAATCTTCCAGGACTATGACCTTGTGGCAGTTTTATTGCCTTTTGAACACTGTACATATGTAGCGGGAAACAGTCCCTCTCTCAAAGAGCATAGAATCTAAATAAACAAGACAAGGACTCCTCGTTCTTTTTGCTAATACGGACTAACACAGCTACCACTCTGAAACAAAAGGTAGGAAGGCTGGTTTAGTTGATAGCGAGCTGGGCTAGGACTCAGGAAACCTCAGTTAAATTCCTGGCTTAGCCATAGATTTCCTGTCTGACTCTGGGCAAATCACTTAATCTACACTTTGCCTCAGTTCCCCATTTGTAAAATAGTATTAGCATGTCCTTATCTCATGGGGTCTAGTGAAGTCCATTAAGGGGCTTTCTGAGGCACTCAGACATTACAGCAATGAGAGCAATATACAAATTCCTAGATAGAAAATATTATTGTCCCAACTATACAGGTGGAGCACTGCAGCATAGAGAAGTTAAGTAACTTTCCCAAGGTCACACTGGAAGCCTGTAGTAGTGGTGGGAATTGAACTCATGGGTCTCCTATTCCAGTGTTTTAACCATGAGATAGTCCTTTCTGCCCTCTAAATGTCCCTCAATTCTGACTCCACAGAAGAGGAAGGCGGTAGTCCCAACATGCACAATAGCATGCGTGCTGGTAACTAAAGCAAACAAATTCCACCTGCCTTCACATGAGAATGAAATGATGACTCAGCAGGTGGAACCTAGTTCCACCCCCGCAACAGCAATTAGTAATTGGACTTCATTGTTTTGAGTATTAGATGCTTAATCGGAGAACAGCACCCAAAATGTGCTGTGCTTTTCTTAAGTAACATGGCAAATTGGCTGTCAGTTCCTAATAGCAATACAACTTATACAGGAGATGTTTGTGCTGCCAGTTTAACAAGGGGCATGGGGGATGGTAAGATAATTCTTGGTTCAGACATGAGTGTTTGGGTGCGGTAGTTTATACCTCATGGCAGAATGTTTCAGGCAAATGGCCAAAGTGAGGGAGAACTACACAACAGGGACATTTTAAGGGACCTGCAAACCAGTTCCTTTGCTAGTGATAAATGCTAAAACACCACCCCATGCCCTGTCCACTGTTACTTGTAGAAAGAGTGTTTTGTTAAAGGCTTTTTATCCAGCATAGTGTCCTCTGAGACAAAACCTGAATCTTCAGGTGTTAATGATGCGGTTGGCTGGTGAGAAGCAGGTACATATTTGGGGGACAGCAGGAGAATTGGTCTGTGCAATTGGATGTTGATTTAGCACCTGACATTTTCTTCTGTCAAGGTGGCTTTATAAATAGGCCTGGCAAATTTAGAACTCTGACCCTCAGAGCTTAGATCTTGGAGTTCAGGTTCGCATGTTAAGTGCTATATACAATAATGTCACAGTATAAAGAATAGTCAGTGGTTTTGGTTCTGTTCTTTACTGCCTCTTCACCTGCGTTGCCTGGTGAAACACAGAAATTCCAATCCTTCTGCCAATTATGTGGGACAAGATAAAGGCAACAACTACTTAATGTAAATCTTCTTTTTCCTTATGTTAATCCCATCAAATGGGGTCTTCTCTACAAGTTTGCTCCCTCTACAATGCTCTTTTCAATGCCATCCTCTGTTGCACAACATGATAACATGTCTTTCTTTATGACAGCCCACCATTTCTTCTTGGCTTGGCTGGTTTGACTTCTCTTGGAACTCAAAGGCCTCTTGAAGATCAATTAACCTCATGTGAATTGTGAATATTTTTCTCTCTAAATTTTTCCATGAGCTTCCTCAGTGCAAAACCAGCGTCTATTGTTGACTTTCCTGGCATGAAGCCATATTGATTTGCCATAACAAATGTGAATGCCAGTAACGAATGAAGATTATTAGACTATCCAACAGTCTCCCAACAAAAAATCTGGAGGCTCCATTGCTTAAATCATTTAAAAATTGGCTTCGGCAACCCCCTGGAAAATGGACTGTATTGAACACCACTCCTGAATCTTCTGTTCAGGTTTGTATCCCACATTCATCACCAAGTATCTGATGTCTTCCCCAGAAACAGTGGAGCATCAGTGGCCAAATTCCAGAGTTACTTCTTGTGGCTACTTGGATGTAAGGGCAGGACACATATTACAGACCTAATACATAAGAAGGGCAATTTTATAAGGGCTTCTTTGGGGATAAAAGTTTGGGCAATGAGTGATTACTGCCACATTAAAGCAGTGTTGTTTCAGTTTCTGTATGTAAAGTCAAAATTAGACAGGACCAATATTTATAAAATCAGAGTCCTACTGAACTCTTCAGGCCTAGTGCAGAATGTGCAAAATGTGTTTTTCTTCAGCTAGTCCTGGGTTCATGTTGATGATCTCAGCATTTGGTTCACACTGAACCTGTCCAGAGGAAGATAAACTGTGATGACTACCTGAAGATGGAGCACTTCCATTTGCAAATCCTTTGAGGAGATGTGTGTGTATATCAGACTTCAAACAATTATCCAGCAGCATCTGGAACATATGCCTGTAGAACTGGGGAAACTGCTTCAGCCGTCTGTTTACATGTGCGAGACACAGGAGTAGGTGGATTTTTCTTTACTCCTCTCATAATCCAGGAATCTACTCAGAATGAAGCAGGTAGAACTATAATATGTGTGCATAGTTTTCAGAAGTGTGTCCCTAAAAAGAGCAGGAGTCCAGGCAATTTTGGATATGGCCCAGTTGCCGTAGGGAAGCAGCAGGGTTAAAGCAGGACTGTTGGTCATAGAACAACATCAGATTAAAATACAGTTCAAACCCTGTGGAAGTTCTTGGACTTGACATAGCAACAGTTTTTGTTCAACATAAACTTTGGCTGTTCCCCCCACATTTTTAAATTGCCTGCCAGTCTAGTGGAAGGTAAGGGCGATGTGGAGTTCCTGTGAACCAGTTCATCGCTACGGTTCATGTGAGTTAGGTAATGTTTTGGTGAAGTGTTAGTTAATTGGATCTGTTTGAACACACAAGATTACCATACAATGTTCATATTTATATCCTTGAAAATGGATTTTTGTTTGGCTATCACTGTGCATTAGACAGGGATAATGGACACATTTTCAGTCCCATTTGTTATAACCATATAGCGGTTTTATTGCCATCATACAAGCTAAGCTGGTGCTGTTTAGTTTTATTCACTGAATAGTGACAGGGCTGCAGCTGCTCAATTTTAAAAATAACTCTTTTATATTGTCTAGGACAAAAATGTAGCCAATATAACAATCATGCACAATGACAACTTCTACAGTGCAGTTACACTTCTCCAGCACAGACCCAAAGTCACTGGACATCAGCCACTTTGGATCAAATGACCAGAGAGTCAGCTCCAGAATACCAGCCGACATCATATAGGCTTATCTCAATGGGGAAGATGTATTTGCATAGCAGAAATTGTGCCAAGTTTTGAGTTCTAGAGCTAAATGCTAACAAAGTTCTAAGTGAGAGCATTAGTTATTTCACCTCAGAATGGTGACAAAACACAGAGCTTCCCCATATCCAACACCATCTTTGATATGAAGAACTGGCTTCTTGTTGTTGTCTTTTCAATGTAGGGAGATCCCAGGTGAAGCACATATCTCCTCTGTGCTACCTCCCTACCCACGCACACGCTCTGATCTCTCCATTTAATCATTTTAAACCTCTAAAATGTTCTGGCTGCTTCAGTTTAACATTTTGGGGGAGCTGAACAGCTAAGTGTTTTAAGTGTGGAACATGACACAGAGCTGAACTGAGCAACAAACTCAAACATGCAGGGCCAGATTAACTTTTTGTGGGCCTGGCGCCAAAAATATTTGTGGGGCCCCCTGGGGAATGAAGGGGCCAAGGGCAAGAGCACAGCGGGCAGGGTGCATTTGATTTAAATCATGATTTAAATCACTAGTCAGGAAGACTCGACTTAATCATAGTTTTCCACATAAAAGTGCATTCTTGTTGGTGGTTCTTGTTGAGTCAGGGCAGAGGGCTGGGTGTGGGGTGGGGCCATGGGGGTGCTCACGGCAGGGGGCTGGAGGGGATATGCCCCGATTCCAGCCTCTTCCCAAGGCCCCGCCCCTGCCTCTTCTCCGCCTCCTCCCCCGAGCAGCGAGTGTGCTGCAGCTCCGCTCCTCCACCTCCCTTGCACCGGCAAACAGCTAATCGGTGGCAGAAAGTGAGGGGGGAGGGGTGGGAACGCAGCACGCTGGGGGAAGAGGCTGGGGAGGAGCTTGGCTGCCGGTGGAGCCTGTCCTGCTGCCCCAGGAGCCGGCAGCACCAAGCTTTTGCCCCCGCAGGAGAGAGTTGGGGGTGGAGAAGAGCAGCTGGGGCGGGGCCCCTTTGGAGCGTGGGCCCAGCGCCACTGGCGTCATAGTAAATCCGGTACTGAACATGCTTGGAACATCTAACAGCTTTCATGACTTTCTAGAATTCCCCTTTCTGTTGCCTCTGAGAGTGCTAGACAAGGATAGAGGGACGAAGAGAGGATCTTAACTCAACTCTGACTATCAGAACTGTAAGAGCAGCAGTGACAGAACTGCTATCACATCCTTGCGACTGCTGCCCCCACTTACACAGCATGGTTGCTGCTACTCCATGGCTGGCCCAATTTGTGGCATTGCTAATGCACAGAGAGGCAGAGAAGCAGTTCACTGGTATTTAGTGTATGCTCATTGGAAGATGGACTCCTGCTGCTGCCCAGTTCTACCCCAGCCTTTTTCTCCTTTCCTGTCACAGAGGGACCTGTAGGGACTCTCTTTGCATGAGGAGTGTAGGTCACTTTCTGCCCATGCTCCCTGTTAGCTGGTTGATGCCATTATCTCACTGTTCATCTGATCTTCTTTTGCTCTGTTTCGTTATCCTTCCCCTATCTGTCCCCTGCACCCACTTCATTCTTCTGACTATTCTTATCTCCTTCCTCCTCCTCCTCCTCCCACTGGAAAGGGAAATACATTTACAAATGAGGACCCCCTCTAATTTCAGAGCTTTTGCAATAACCGTGCTTTGGGCCACCAGTGCATTGTTTGCAAGGACTCCTGGGCCTGACAATGAGCCTGTTGCAGCAAGTAGAATATGACCTTTGACCCTTAGGTCACCTCCCACACGGCTGTGCATCTCCCACCATTGCTAAGTAAATGTATTTTTTACCACTGAAGCAGCATTTGGTTTATGGTGAGTCTGTGATGCCCCATCAGTTGAAAAGTGATTGTTTTGCTTTTGTCCTTTCATGAAATGGCCAAAGAGGGCAATGCTTGCTGGTCACTCACATCTGAAATGTTTTGTGCAGCTCTAACGTTGGATGGAAGCGAACTGGAGAAAAGCTTTGAAGAACTGTGGCCCCGTTTTCCTGTTTTTCACCATTTGGTTGAATTTTTAATCCTAAATGAGCTTGTTACTTTAGAAAAGTATGTTTCATTCAGAAATCCCTCTCAAAGTCACCCATTTCTTTGCTGTCTCATCACTGAGGTTTTCTTCACTACCAGATCAGGTTTAACATTTTCAGTATTTCTCTGAAGATTGCATTGGAAGAGACAGAATGGTATAAATTATAGCTAAAAATATAATTTTTTTGTAACTGTCATAACAACATTTGGGCTAATTGATTCTCAATAGAATAATGACATCCAGTATGTAGTGAGAAATATTCATGAAGGAATCTGTGAAAACCTAGAGCTGCCTTACAGCCTTGGTGTAACAGGAAAATTCATTAGAGTCCATTATTTAACAAAAAATGAAAAATAAATATAAGCTGCCATCAGGGATTATTTTCCTCTCTAATTTCAGGACAGTTTGAGTTCCTATTAGTGTCAGTGAATTTTGATTTGGCATAACTCTAGCACAGTAGTGGGCTTGTAAAGTGTATGCCCCTAAGAGAAGGCCATCAGAACACAGAGAAGGAGAACATGTAGATGAAAGATGCAGAATCACAGTTTGCAGAGAGAGAGGGCAACAGAAACAAAGCTGAAGGTGGGAGGGGACATAGTAACTGTCCCTAAACATCTGGGAAATAATTAGGATAAGATGGGGGTGGTTAGGAAGCTAATGCAGGAGGAGTGGGTTGTAAGCAATTAGGATAAGTGACATGTATACTGCATGTTTTGATCAAAGATCCCAGTGTGATACGCAAAGTATGCAGCCTGTGTGTGATCCTGCAGCTACCCTGCTTGCGCAGCTGCCACTGATGGATTCCATGTGCAGAGCCCTCTGTATACAGGAATCACAGCACACAGCACAGAAATGGAGACATCTTGGACCACAAGCTAAATATGCTCCTCACACTGGCCCGGAGAGAACTGAATTAGGCCAGGTGGGCCCAATCAGCCAATTAGGCTGCAAATGAGGGAGACTTAAGTTGGAGGAAGCTAATTAGAAGAAGGCTTACCTGTGAGGGAGCAGGCATAGCTTCTAAAAAGCAGGGAGGAAGCCTAGTCCTTCTCCTTGAGGTAAGGGAGCCAGGAAGGGGAGAAGCAGCCTGGTAGGAAGGATTCCAGGGGTCAGCAGTAAGTTGGTGAAGATACAGACTTTAGCTATTTACTACAGGGCCCTGAACTGGAACCCAGAGCAGAGGGTGGGTCTGGACTACCCTATCAGCTGCTGCAGAGTGGGCCTGTTTGGGGAAGGCAGGAAGACTGCCTAAGTCACTGTTGGTGTGACAGGCTCAGGGCAGTGGGCCACTTGACACTGCATGGACAGAGGAGACTTTGAAAGTCTGCCCCGGAAGGGGAACTCACGTAGTGACCTGGCCGGAGGGCTGCGTGGTGAAGAGGCTGCAGCAGCTGCTGCAGCAAGAGAGGGGTTGTGGAGCACAAGAGAGACATGCAGCACAACTGCAGGAAGGAGCATAAGCTATGCAAAGCTACTCCCTAGAACAGCCAAGTGGAGGCGCCATCTTGCAGTGAGTAGAACACTCTTGTCATGGGGGAATGTGGCAACTGTTTAAATAGTGCATAATAAATCTGCTACTCAATATTGTGGGACAGGAAGTGAGGATTGCTGTATCCATCTAAACCTCCATGGGAATTTTAGGTCTGCAGAATAGAATGGCTGCTTGGGATTTGGCCAGGGCACTAGGGCTACACTGCAGTACAAGGACATTTGAAATTGGCTATGGTTCTAAGATACCGTTGTCTATCAGTGTAGAGTGGTTTGCAAATGCTAGTGCTGATTCTGTTGCTAGAAGGGGTCAATGCTAGATAATGCTCTAATATGGTCCGTGTAGAAGAAATTCCTAAGTTAGTAGAGAGGAAGGAGCAGATATTCCAGAAGGGTCCTCATCAACCTTCTGTTCAGGGACAGCTTTGCAGTTGGGAGGGAGATCTCCAGGGTCCCCAGTGAACTGCCAGCTCCTGGTGATTTATCTGTCTCCCCATCCCTAATCACCCTCTCTCTCCTGAAGGTGTCAAGGGAGTTTGAAGTTTATCAGGATTAATCTGTGCTCCCAGGTGCAGGGTCGCCCAGAGGATTCCGGGGGCCCGGGGTCTTCGGCGGCCGGGGGCCCTTCCGTTCCTGGACCCGCTGCCGAAGTGCCCCGAAGACCCGCGGCAGGGGCCCCCCCGCCGCCGAATTACCGCCGAAGCGGGACCCGCCGCCGAAGCACAGCCCGGTCTTCGCGCTGAACTTCGGCGGCGGGTCCCGCTCCATCTTCGGCGGCAATTCGCCAGCGGAAGGACCCCCCGCCCCGGAGCGGAAGGACCCGCCGCCGGCGAAGACCGGGAGCGGCAGAAGCTCCTGTGCCCGGCCCCACAAGAGTTTTCCGGGCCCCCCGGAGCGAGTGAGGGACCCCGCTCCAGGGGCCCCGAAAAACTCTGGTGGGGGCCCCCATGGGGCTCGGGGCCTGGGGCAAATTGCCCCTCTTGCCCCCCCCTCTGGGCGGCCCTGCCCAGGTGAGTCTGAAGATCTAATAGTTTCCCTCTTGTGCAAATGTGGAATGAAGTTGAACACAGCTATGTGTTTTCTACATGCTGCTACAGAGATAATAAACCCACAGAAGGTGGGTAAATGGCATGTGCCCTCTGTGACCCATTAAGTTTCTGGCAGCCAGTAAGGCTCTTTGCTCTTTGCTCTCTGCTCTCCCTGCTGGTGCCTGGCCTGCACAGAGCCTGTGGGAAGGAGGAGACAATAGTGACTGTAAGGGACAGAATAGAGGTGGGGCAAAGAGGACCACACTGCCGGGGGCAGGGCGGGAAAGGTAGCACTCGGTAGGGTAGTACTGATGGGGTGAATGGGGGAGGCTGTCCCAAAGTTTCAAAAACCCCAGAGGCTCCCACAGTCCTCAATAGCCCTTGCCCCAGGCTGCCTTATGCTCTTTTCCCTTGTCCCTCCCTCCAAACAAGCCTCCTTTTCAGAATCTCTCTGTATCAAAGTCCTCCTTACCACCCAGTGGCTTCTGACACCCTCCAATACCCTCTTCCCCACTGGCTTTTCCAGCACCCTTATCTGCCCCTAGAGCCTCCTAGCCAGTCTGGTCTCTGGTGTGTGGATAATAGACTCTTGCTTCCACACACCTGGGAAGTCCTCAGGGGAAATCAGTGATGACTTCTCACTGTCCCGTAACATTACATGTGGAGCTGCCCAGTGCTCAGCAGTGCTGCCCTCAAGGAAAAGCAGAAAGGACAATGATAAGCAAGTGGATGCTTGACAGTTTAGCAGGCTCATGAACACCAGGGTGTCACAGGGAAGGGTTTAACACCCTGGCTTCCCTCCATTGAGTCGCACATTAAATACGTGGGCATCCAGGAATATCCACCCTCAGAGATTGTTCAGTCTAAATCCATGGGTGCTGCAGTGAAATGAGAAATAGTTGTTGGAGCTGGCACTATAGGGCTATCTCCAGTATATTAGGTGGACTTGTCTCTTTGTTTAGGCTTTGTTGTGATACAAGCTATAATTAGAATGGATCAGTATAATCTAACTTCTTATGCTCTGTGCATACAGTATCTGAATGCCTGTAATATTTGAGAAGCCTGAATAGCCACTTCTGGTGAGGAGCATACAGTAAATTGGTAACATAGCTTCATCCAAGTTGCTGTGCTGTGGGCTTTTGGATAGAGCCGCTATGTGTATAGCCACTGGTCAATGGATCTGAGATACAGCTATCTCCTCCTGGCTTGGTACTGTAACCTTTATGTTAAAATATTCCCAATTAATACTAAGTAGTTAAAATAAGGGTGCAGTAAAACTCAACTTTTTTCAGGTTCGAGCCTATAGGTCAGCTAGACAACTTACTTAGTAGGGGACCAATAGGTGACACTTTGAATGATACAACCAAACTTTGTTAAAAAGAAAAATAACATTCATGCAATTACTACTTACACAATACTTCAGTTAGACTTGCACTCAAGGATGGAATGGTGTACAATGGGTGATCAGTCCACTGACGACAGAGTGAGGTACAGCCTCATAATCCTGGAACCTAACGGTACCCTTTGGTCGTTAATTGCAGCTCTCCTCCAGTTTAGCAAGGCTACTCCTTTTCTACTCCATTATAATACTAATTAGCATTAAATATATTTCTACCACCTCCTTTTTTGGCTCTTTACATTAGACATTATTTAAATTAGCATCTGTACCAGTGTGCTTGCCATACTATCCATATATATATATATACAGAGAGAGAGAGAATTTAATAAAACAGTCACAATTCTCAAAAACACTCATTACAAACATTGCTCAAACTGTTAGCCACAGATAGTTGGAACTAGGTTTTACTTTACAGAAGATGGTCTATCTGCGGTGTTCTAACCCCTCTGCATCTATCATCGGTAATTGTGTAGTTAAGACAAAGGCAGACTGAGGTTGCAAACAGTCAGGTGATATTTATTTAAGAACTGGCTAGGGCTCCCTGAAAACTAAGATAATACAATAACAGCTCGATTGTTAACACAAATGATGTAAATGGGGGTGAACCCCAGAGCCCCAAACTCTATACACAATGGGGTACCCAGGACTAAACAAGAACAACTATACCATATATTGCAGACACTGGACAGGAGAGCAGGAACGGGAACACAGATGGGAACCAGGAACAGGAACCAGACCTCAGGAACTTCGGTGACAGGTAAGTAGATCTTCAGTATGGTGTCTTGTGTCTTCTATTCTTAATCTTGTTGTCCTGTGTGCTGAATGCGAACATTATGTCAAGTGATGATGGAACATGTGAGTGGAGGTAAGTTAAGGGAACCTTGGTAGATGTTACTGGTTCACCTCAAGTCTTAATCCCCCAGCGCTCTAGCTAATAGCAAGACTGGTAGACTGTGGGAGGGCTTCTATGCCTCACTGGGATGACCTGCTTCCATAGCATCCAGAGACACAGAGCACCCTTCAGAGGGTGACACTCCCTTATATGCGTTCTCTGTTGCTAGGCAGATTCTATGGCCACGAGACACTATCTTTCCTGCCTTTTTCTTGTTTTGGCATCAAAAGTTGAAGGAGAAGGGATGCCAAGATGGAGGACAGGTTGTCCTTTTACCAATCCAAAATGGCGACTATGTACACTTAATAAATTGAACCATTCCTACACAACATTTCTTCTTCTTGGTGGTGGTGTTAGGTTAAAACTGCCACCATGCATGAATAACTTATACCAGAGGTTCGGATGCTGGTATTCCCTCGTATCCAAAAGTACTAACACACCTGGGCCTACCTTCAACATCTGAGTTCAACGTGCACCCATCTGCATAATTCAACATACAAAATAATTACAATAAACTGAATTACTAATATAAGTGAGAGGGTAAATCGGGATGTGCCATGATTCAGCTGTGCCAGTGGGATCAGCAAAAAGTGAACTCTACCAGTGAGCGACCCCAGCCGACTTAAGCACCCTTTTTAAAATCACCCCTCTCTGCTCCATTGAATGATGTATTGTAAGCATAGTGGCTCTACCCAGCTCCAATACCTCAAAGATATGCAGAGTGAGCTCGGGATATTCCACCAGCTGCTTAAGGAGCATAATGTTGAGTTCTAGACTTACAGGCCCAACATGGCGATAGAGGTGATAGGCTATCCTGATATTTCGGTAATTCATCTTTTCAGATTCAAAATATGTATCACACCCTATTACAGATAAGACAAAACATAAACACAAATTAGTGGATATCATTATAAACAGTATCGTAGGTATTAACAGAGAAAATCTTGCAACTGCTCCTAATACATATACAATGATTGTTAACCACTATAATCTGGGAGTGGTTGGTGTACCTAGGACTGAACTCATAGTGGCATTTACCCTGTGCTGGATTCAGATGGATGGGAGTACCCATGAATACCTCAGTGGGACATATATATCCCTGATTATCTTTCCAAAGGACCTCACCATAAGGTCCCGTTAAATACCATATTCCCGAGTAGTTCAATGTTATAGAGTCATTAATACTTCCAGAGCACTGTGCACGAAAAACATGTTGCTCATAACTGAATCTGGATTCAGATGGATGGGAGTACCCATGAATACCTCAGTGGGACATATATATCCCTGATTATCTATGTCCACTGCGTGGTACTCATTGCTCTTATTTACCTTATTTTTTCCCTAGACATCAAACCAAGTCTTGATGATGCCAGTAATGTTGTATCCCAGATCTCCTACTTTACTGATGGCAGATATCAAGGGTTGGTTTAGGGTAGCTACATTATGCCCAGTGCTACCGATCCATTGGGATAGGGACTTAGTGTTTAGAGTGTTCATAATTCCTAAACCTGCCCCAACCCCTCCTAGTATTTTGGCCACCACATCCCTTTTACTATGGCCATATTTAGGTTCAGCACTCAGAGTCCAAGACTCCCACCCCAGCACTGCTATCTTGGTGAATTGAGCAGACCTGGGCTCTATGCTATGGATGTTGGTTTGCATGTCTATTATAACCCTTTTGATGGCAAACATTGAATTGTTTATTAATAACCTCCTTAAATTCTGCTTGACCACCACAGATCCTATATGGCTAATGTGGGGCTTGGGTACCACTAATACCTCTATTTCCTGACATGCACCATAAGGTCCCGTTAAATACCATATTCCCGAGTAGTTCAATGTTATAGAGTCATTAATACTTCCAGAGCACTGTGCACGAAAAACATGTTGCTCATAACTTGAACAAAACATATTTGCATAACTAGAGCTGATGGTCATTAATTTTACATATGTAACCATTCTTATACCCAAAATGTAATAGGGACATTGTCTAATGTCCCATTTTTGCAGTGCTTGACCTTGGTTTTAGGTAATCTTTCACATAGTTTACTTGCTTCCAAGACTGGATATAAATGTGGTCATTTCTATAGTTGTGTTTTGTGTTCTTGGTGTTATAAACTCCTTAGCCCTGGGACAACTTCAGTGCTTCCATCCACGTCTAAAATGTAAAACCTATCCGCATGGCATCTCACTGCTTTTTAATTCCTGCATTGTAACACTGGCCAGAGTTGCACTTGCTGCCTTCTGTGCTGATGTTGTTCCATCGTTGTTGCTAATGATGTGGCTCTGACATTCTGCTGTGTGCCAGCCATCTGCTAAGTGCGGCTGGGGTTATTTCATCCCCCTGTGCTCAAGAGCTCTGGGATCATTGGGGCATGATCAGGAGCACTTGACAGGCACAAGGGCCAAGCAGGGATTCTGGGATATAGGCCAAGGCAGTCACAAAGGCTGTCATTTTATTATGGTTTCACTTTCTTGTGGCTATAGTGTGGTGGTTACCTCAATTGTGTTTCACTAGGACTCAGGTTATATCTTCAGGGTTTCCTTTAATCTTCTTGTTCTTTAAAGTAAGAAAACTTTACTGTTTGTTATGATGGCAACTGTAGGTGTCTTTACTACAGTGCAAGGGGCATCCATGTAAAAATCAGTCATTTTCACTCTTCCTCATCCCTGATCTGGGGAGAGGATTTGGTATCTCTCCAGTATTGAGATTCTAGACTGAATAGCTTATACAGTTTTACTCCTTTGTTTAAAGAAACTGCTTAGCTTGCAGCTGCACAATCCTCACTTTCCTTAATGTTTTCTAAGAGGGACATTGCAGGTGATGGGAAGAACTGATCATCTCCAGGCTTCTTGCTGAATTAAAATGCAACGTGCTCTAACTTGTAGTTTTGATGCATCAATGGAATTGCCGTATTATTATATAACCAGAGTAATTGGGATGAACGGAGTATTTGCTGTGGTGATGTGAACTGTAAAAAGTGGGCCTGTTAAACCAGGAGATGAGCAAAGTCTGTATTGCTTTTATCCAGCTCTCCAAAGCTTGGACTACTTGGGAAATATTATAAAAATGAATGTATTCTCCTTTGTTACTGCTCTCAAAACAAACCAACACTTTTTCTGTCTTTAATTTCAATGTAGCTAGGACTGTGATACGTGCTGTAAGACTTGAGGACTGTCCTGATTACTGTTCCTTTCTCTGAGGTACAAGAGTGAGAACAGCTTGTATGCAATATATTACTGCATATTTTTGTAATATCATGGTTTAGGTTTTTCAGGTAAATTCATATGAATGGGAGCAGTAACTAATCTTCATTGCTTTCATGTAGTGTCTTTTGTATTACTGTATATGACAACTTCAGTGAAACCCCTGTGGCTTACGGTTGCTAAGTTTTATTAGTTCTAAACTTAGAAAAGTTCTATAACTGAATTTTGTGAATATGTAAAACCCCAGACAGTATTACATTAATAGAGGGGGGGGGGTTGCATTTAATTTCCTTGGTTTTCTTTTTTGGTGAAAGATAAAACTGTTATTGTTTTGCCCATTTAAATATGTTTGTACAGTCCTTCTCATGGCTGAAATAAAACAAAATTACATTTTTGTAGCAGACATATCTCTAGATAATGTCACAAAGTGGGAAGGGAAATAATAGATGAACTTTTTCATTATGTTGTTTTGACTCATCTATAACTTTTTTATTTCTCAGCTTTCTTTCCCTCTCAAATTTAGCCAGTTTAGCATTGTTCATCAATGCCTGTGTATAGGCCAAGTGTGAAGTTTTAAATACACCCATGCTAGGTGTCAAGTATCAGAGGGGTAGCCGTGTTAGTCTGGATCTGTAAAAGCAGCAAAGAGTCCTATGGCACCTTATAGACTAATAGACGTATTGGAGCATGAGCTTTCGTGGGTGAATACCCACTTCGTCGGATGCATGTAGTGGAAATTTCCAGGGGCAGGTATATATAAGCAAGCAAGAAGCAGGCTAGAGATAACGAGGTTAGTTTAATCAGGGAGGATGAGGCCCTCTTCTAGCAGTTGAGGTGTGAAAACCAAGGGAGGAAAAACTGCTTTTGTAGTGGGCTAGCCATTCACAGTCTTTGTTTAATCCTGAGCTGATGGTGTCAAATTTGCGGATGAACTGAAGCTCAGCAGTTTCTCTTTGAAGTCTGGTCCTGCTAGGTGGCATATGAACAACTTTCTCAAAATGTGAGGGGGCACTTTTTTTTCATGCTTGGACAACTCAGCATGGCCGCATACATTTTCTACAACTGTCCCCTTTCCCTGACCTATCATTGCTTAAAATTAAAATAATCATCTTTCAACTGAGAAGCAACATGAGAAATTTCAGCTGTTACAGTGTGCTGTAGCCATATGATGTGATCCGTGATGAACATAGGCAAAGTACAGACAGTCTGGATAGGGCTATTCTGTGGATACACAAGTGTGGAGTGGGGGGAGGGAAAGAAAATGAAAAACAAAGATTTGAATTTTCATAAATTCTACTCAGTAAGATTAGCATGGTGCACAGTGACTTACGAATTAGGGGTTTGGATTTTGTAGGACTGAAGGAAGAGAACTCCTTGAGGAACATAATGTGCAGTCTCTAGAATTACTTATTTTACAGCGAGGTGTGTAGCATAGATTATAGCAATTGATGATGTAATTAATATTTACCTCCCTCCTTAACAGAAAGCTAGTGCAGTGACCACAATATATTCATTTAACACTAAATATGTTTATAATGCATATATTGTAAAGCTAGAATAGTTCGTAGAGTCCAAGTTCACAGTGTATCATCATTCCAGGACATGCAAGAGCTAAAAATCTGATCTGGCATTGCAGATTAAAAGTCTTCCTCCTTCCAGTCTACCTAGGATTCATGCTGCCAGCTTTTACTAACAACAATCCTGTGGAGCCAAGCACCAGGTCGTTCATGATACATTTTGCAAAGGAGGCCCTTGCATAGTGTAACACAGTATAAAAGCTGAGATGTCCCTAGCTCCCCATTTCTGCCACTAGAATAAAAATACATGCAAAGACTCCAAGCACATCTAAAATAAAAGGCTATTCAATGATTTGGACTTCTGAATACTGAAGACCCTTTTATAATGTTTTTAGTAGACCTGGTCTTACAAAAGATGAGACAAAACAGTGAAATCTGTTATAAATCTGCCCGGGACCTTCCCCTTCTCCCCCCCACCATTTATGCTGAAAATAGAAAGAAGCCTTTTATTAGCCTGACGCTTGTAAAAGTGACTGGTAAGGATAGCGGAAAGCTCACTTGGTGGATCGCCTTGTGACAACACAAAAAAGGGATATTGGAAGCCTCAGTATAAAGGAGTCAGAAGAGACTATGGGATCCTAAAAGAACATTGTGTGTTTCCTATAATATGTATTAAACTATCTAAATACAAAGAACATTCTCACCTCAGTAAAGGAAAAGGCGGCATTTGGCAAAGTACAGTGACAAATGTTTCTGTGATGTTACAGGCTGTTTATGGAAAAGTAACTGGAAAAACAGAAGCTTAAAACCCATTCCCCTGAATTCACAAAGTGAACCATCAGGGAGACTGCACCCTGTGTTACTGGTGTTAGAGCGATATCTATGTCCCTAGAAAGGCTCTCTGTGAAGGGCACACCTTATGAAGGATCAGCTGAAAGGAAATAAATTGCAAAGATTTATTAATTCAGTCGAAATAGAATTGACAAACCGTTGTCTGTAACACTGCTTCTTGTAACTCCTGGGAAATTTTTTTTACAATAAAAGTCAAATTACTGAGCTGAAACAGTGTGAACAGTTGGTGAGGAAGTAATATCAGAATGAAATACAAAAAAATATAAATGGACACAGTGTCATGGTCTTCAGTAAATGAGACATGGAGATAGAATTCCTAATGTTAACTGACCTAAATAAGGAATGTCTGTGTCCGAACTGTGTATTCCTTCTCCCTGGACCAGGATTATGATGGTGACTGTGAAATACTCAAGGAGATTAGAGGCTACAAAATCAGAAAACCCAGCAATAATGGGCTAACCCTATGTTCACTGGGCATATGTCACCTCAGGCCGGGAAGCAGAGAGAAAATTTCTAGACACCATTAATGGCTGCTTCTAGGAGCAACTTGTCCTGGAACCCTGAAATGCCTGCTAGTTCCATGGAAACTTTCTAAAAACACCATAATAGAGGCACAAACTAAAAGTATTACACCCCCCCCAAAAAAAAGTAAGAGGACCAAAAATGGCTAAACAACAGAGTTAAAGAGGCAGTTAAAGGCAAAAAGGCATCCTTTAAAAATTGGAAGTCAAATCCTACTGAAGAAAATAGAAAACACCCAAACTCTGGCAAGTCATGTATAAAAGTATAATTAGGCAGGCCAAATGAGAATTTGAAGAGCAATTAATAAAAGACACACAAACTAATAGCAAAAAAAATTAAATACATCAGAATCAGGAAGCCTCCCATACAATCAGTGGGTGATTGGATGATCGAGGTGCTACAGGAGCAGTGTTGTGGAGAAGTTGAAGTTAAATTAATTTTTTGTATCTGTTTTCACTGCAGAGGATGAGAGAGAGCTTCCCGTACTTGTGCCCTTTTTTTAGGGGACAAATCCGAGGAACTATCTCAGATTGAAGTGTTGATGTAGGAGGTTTTGGGATAAATTAAACAGTAATAAGCCACCAGGACCAGATGGTATTCGCCCAAGAGTTCTGAAGGAACTCAAATACGAAATTGCGAACTACTAACTGTGGTATGTAACCTGTCACTTAAATCAGCCTGTATACCAGATAACTAGAAGGTAGCTAATGTGATGCCCATTTTTAAAAAAGGCTCCTGAGGTGATCCTGACAATTACTGGTCAGTAAGTCTAACTTCAGTACCAGGTAAATTGGTTGAAACTTTAGTAAAGAACAGAATGATCAGACACTTAGATGAACCTGAGTTAGTGGGGAGGAGTCAACATGGCTTTTGTAAAGGGAAATCATGCCTCACCAATCCGTTGAATTCTTTGAGAGGGGTCAACAAACATGCAGACAAGGGTGATATAGTGGATATAATGTGTTTGGACTTTTAGAAAACCTTTGACACGGTCCTTCACCAAAGGCTGTTAAGCAAAGTAAGGAGTCATAGGATAAGAGGGAAGGTCCTCTCATGGATGAGTAATTGATTACAAGATAGGAAACAAAGGGTAGGAATAACTATTCCATTTTCAGAATGAAGAGAGTTAAATAGCAGGCTCCCTCAGGGATCTGTATTGACACTAGTGCTATTCAACATATTCATCAATGATTTGGAAAAAGGGGTCAACAGTGACATGGCAAAGTTTGCAGATGATACATAAATTACTCAGGATAGTTAAGCCCAAATCAGACCGCAGAGTTACAAAGGGATCTCACAAAACTGGGTGACTGGGTAACAAAATGGCAAATGAAATTCAGTGTTGATAAATGGAAAGAATGCACATTGGAAAACATAATCCCCACTGTCCATTCAACATGATAGGGGTCTAAATGCTGTTAGCATTCTCAAGAAAGAGATCTTGAAGTCCTCATGGATGGTTCTCTGAAAACAACCATTCAATGTGCAGCAGCAGTCAAAAAAGCTAACAGAATGTTAGTAACCGCAAGGAAAGAAAATATCATAATGCCACTATATATTATCCCACTCCTTGAATACAGCATGCACTTCTGGTTGCCCCATCTCAAAAAAGGTACAGAAAAGGGCAACAAAAATCATTAGGGATATGAAAGAACCTTCATATGAGGAAAGATCAGAAAGATTGAGGGATACGATAGAGATCTATAAACTGGTGTGGAGAAAGTGACTAGGGAAGTGTTATTTACCCCTTCACATAATATACCGGTAATAACCAGAAGGTCACCCAATGAAATTAATAGGCAGCAGGTTTAAAACAAACAAAAGGAAGCACTTCTACATACAACACAGTCAACCGACAGCGTTGCCCTGGATTTGAGGAGTGTGTATACTCCAGAATGTGATTAAATTAATTGCAATCATGTTATGTGCATTCAGCCACCATGAATGAGTGAAATAGAGCACCACAGAGTTAAGGGTTAATTTGAAGATGGGATTCTAGAAGCAAGGTCATATCTAGCTGGCAGTTCTGCTAATCAGAGTGGGAGGAGGGGACAAACCAGTAAACAACTGAGACAAAACCCAGGGTGGTTGGAAAACCTTGAGTCTAGACGCCTTTGATATTAAAAATGTACTGAAAGTTAGAAAAGTGACCTGTGTGTTTTTTAGAAGTTACCTATAAAAGATTAGCTAATAAAGTGCACTTTGGAGCAGTCCTCTGAGGCCATCTTGAGATGTTTTTCCCGCCACCCTTTCTCCCCGGTAGGTGAACAACTGGCCACTGTGAACCTGCTGCTAATTTCTCAATACTATTCCAGATGTTAGGTAAATACCTGGGATGTTCTAAACCTATTGCTTATGTTTGTGTGTGCTTAAATCTAATAAATGACAGTCTTAGATAGACACATTTACTTGCATGAATCTTATCAGACAGAGTTGCTGTGTTCCTATTGATTTATTCCTAACACTGTCTGGTGTGAAATAGTTAAGTTGCCCCTGTTGAGGATTCTGAAAACCCCGGGTTACAGCAGAACTCACTGCCAGGAGATGTGAAGGCCAAAAGTATAACTGGGTTCAAAAAAGAATTTGATAAGTTTTTGGAGGACAGGGTCATCAATGGCTATTGTCCAAGATGGTCAGGGATGCAATCCCATGCTCTGGGTGTCCCTAAACCTCTGACTGCCAGGCGCTGGGACTGGAGGACAAGGGATGGATTACCTGATAAATGTTCTGTTCCTTCCCTCTGAAGCATCTGGCTCCAGCCACTGTTGGAAGACAGGATACTGGGCTAGATGGACCATTGACCTGACCCAGCATGGCCATTCTTAGTTCTCATATTAAATAAGATAACACTCTCCTCTCCCCTTATAGCTCCCTTCTTCAGAGGACTATTTAGTGACTTTCGGGTGCAGTAAATGGAATTGCTATGGAAAAAGTGGATATGGTTGGAAAATGTGCTGAGGATATTCCCACCGTCTGTTATATTTAAACCAAATAGCACAGACCTCAGAAAGTAGAACCCTGATGAACTAGCTGTCCTTAGTGCAACCGTCCAGCAAATAACTTTTGCAGCTCAGCTCTGCAGCAGCCTGGTAAGAGGGAGAATATGTGTGCATGAATATCACTATGTACCTGTCATCTTTCACAGTTTGGAATGACCCAGTAAGGGTCAGTGCTATCTTGCATGTTTCTCATAGCCCCATTATTTCCAGTAAAATTGAACATTTTATTTTTAAAACATTAATTTTCAAGTCCTTGTGGTTCCCAAGAGAAGCTTTTAAATATGCTCTGATATAGTGCTGAATCTGCAGGCAAACTAAAACTGTGGCCATTCTTTCCCTGGTGGGATGTTGATCCTGAAGCCTAATGATGACAAATAACCCTCAGGTTAGAAAATTCATTAAATTGGAGTTGATTGTGAATATTGTATCAGTATCTTAAGGGGGACACCTGGGAACAACATTCACTTAGAAAAAAAGAAATAAATAGTGAACAGCCAGACAAATGTAAAGCTTAAACATATTTTTAAAAATGGAAAGTATGTAAATGTGGAAGTGTAACTTTAACTCAGTCACTATATCTCCACCCAGAATCCATCCTAATTCATTAGGTAAACTTTTCCCTGCACACTGTACAACTTCAGCATTGCCAGTGTGAGCCACACACCGCTTCCTCAAAATGTACTTTCTCTGAGGTGCCAATAACCTCACTACAGGAAGAAATAAACTAGCTACATGACATAATTTTTTTAAAAGACTGAACACTAATGGAGGAATTAACATGATGCTTATTGAGCATCATTCATATGTTTGATAGTATCTCATTCCACTAAATCTGGATCCTCCATTGGCAAATTGTTGGGTTAGTTTGTAAGCTTTTCAAGGCTTGTCTCCTAAAGCAGCCTAGTTCCTGCAGGCACTATATAAATAAGACACTGTACCGTACTGGACATATCCGTTTACATATCATTCCCCCATTTAAGCTACATATGTGATCCCACACTCTGCAATTCACTAGCAAAACAAACATTTCCCTCTCACCCCGCATGCTGCCCCAAAACAACCTACCCATCTCCCATCACACCTCCTCAAGCTTGCTCCATCAAGCCAACTACTGGACATTTTACAATGATTTTAACCTCTTGTTATCCACAGCAGCCAGACTCTTTGCAGCTGCAGGAATCTCAAAGCCTGGATGGACTCCTGATCTTCCTACTTCAGTGTGGGGGGTTTGAATATGAATGAGAGTTAAATACTTCAGCTGCATGAGCTAATGCTGGAACTCAGACCAATTTCACTGAGGGCTGATTGGATGGTGGCTGGAGACATTTACAGTATATATTCGTCTAGCTAGAGCGTTGGTGGAGAGAAGTGGCACTACATAGTAGTAGTTTATATTCTGTGGATGTGGTGAGAGCAGGTATTAGCATGGCAAAGGCTGCTCTAGAAGACTGATTTGTTGCTTCTGAGACTCATTAATCAAATCTTACTACAAGAAAGTTTAATGCAGCTGCTGGCAGACCATTGTGGGAAGGATTGTAAGTATGCAGTCAGTCTCAAAAGGTAGAGAGAACATGCTCATAAGTCTTTCTAGTGCAAGACGTCTATGCACTGAGCTGTAGCTGGCATTTTCTAAGAGCCTAAAATAATCTTTGGGTTAGGAGCAAGGATTTTCTCACAGAGATGCCTAGAAATTAGGAAGCACCACGTGAGAGTGGGGTGCACGTCAAATTAGCACCAGCATTGAGAACTGTGTCCAGACATGGAATGTGGTTTGGTGTGGGGGAAAACTCAAATAAAAATCGGAAAATGCTACTTTGTCTGTAAACCCTTGTCCCAAACATGGGGACTTCTGAAAAGTCTTAGAGGAATTGACTTGATTTTTTCAAATATAAAATCTGTTTGTCTGCAAGAGAGAGTCTTCTGAGACCTGGTGTTTCAACAGTTTCAGGCTTTGAAAAGTATTCTTACAGGATGGAAAGGGAGAAATAGAGAATAATTATTGCTATTTTAAAGTTAAAAATACTTGTTTAGTGCTTAGAGGGTACAGTAACAGGGCTGTATAAGTACATAGATGAGCAGAGAATATAGGAAATATCTTCTGTTAAACAGACATATGGACTATCTTTTATGATTCCTCTGCAAATTCTGCATACAAGTAGAGGGGAGGGAGAGGGCTTTGGAATAATAAAGTTCTCTTTCTTGGTTCTGCTCTGAAATCCTCTCTCATCCCCCTGCAGTTAGGCCCAAAGAATCCCTAAACCCATGGAATTATTATTTGTATTGCAGTACCCTCTAGAGGCAGCAGTTGAGGGTCAGGGCCTCATTGTGCTAGGAGCTGTACAGACATACAATACAAAGACGGTCCCTCTCTCAAAGGTCTCAGTCAGAAATGGCAGTGACAAAAATCTAGTTAAAACTCTGTTTTAGTTTATAATTTTATTTTCTTATTGTGTCTGTAAGAAGGGTCTTCAATGCCTGGTCACTGCATCCCAGTATACCGGAATTTAAAATGTGACTGTGAGAAGCAGTGGAATTCATTTGTAAGACAATGAATGAAATACATTCTTAATGTATAAATGTCAGTATGTTTGTGGTGTTCTATGCTTCTTACAAACACTTTGTTCTTAACTCCTTATTTAACAATTTGATTGCTTGTAGGCATCTCTTTCTAAGTGTAAAGTAATTATTCTGCTTAAGTGGGATATATCTGCATTGTTTTTTTCTTTCTTTTTTCTTTATAATTCACTTTTCATTTAGTAGTTGTGAAAGTTAAGAACTGTCAGTACTAGAAATTGAACCCCTATCCATAGGCTAGGTTTTAAATAGCTAAACAGAAACAAGTTTACACAGGCAGATTTTCCTCATCTCAGACGTACAGCAGCTACACTGTTCAGACAAGAAGAACAGATTCTCTTCCCTCCCCCAACCCCAAATACTTTGGCTGAATATTCCTGCTTGTTATTAGTGAGCAGAAACTCCACTATTTGTCTGCAAAAATCATTGTTCGGGTAAAGGGCTCACATAATAAAGAGCTGGCATTACCTATAGAGGAAATTGAGTCCATTTTAAATAAATTATCCCTTTTGGAGTTTATCACGATTTATGTATTTAGAGTGAAATTCATTCCTGTGCAGCAGGCCAGCTCAAGCCATATACACCACTTAAAACCTACTTTTGGGACGTAAATGAAACTTATGTGTGCATAAGCCTCTGCGTAGGGGTGCATTTTGTTCATTGAGGGGTATACGTGCATTTGCTAGGAAGATGTAAGACCATACGATATTTTCACTCCAAATTGGACTTGACTTTTAGATGAAAAATCATTGTTTTGTCTGAAGATTCTTTAAGAACTGCTACTCTGAAACCTGTCTTTATTCTTAGAGTCATTGATTGAAAGGGCCAGAAGGAACAATTGTGATAATCTAGTTTGAACTCCTGTACAGCACATGCCATAGAACTTTGCCAAAATAATTCCCAGGGAAAATCTTTTAGAAAAACATACAATCTTGATTTAAAAGTTGTCAGTGATTGAGAATCCACCATGGCTCTTCATAAATTGTTCTAGTAGTTAATTATCCTCACTGAAAAATTTATGCCTTATTTCCACTCTGACTTTGTCTCTGCTAGATTGAGAGCCCATTATCAAATATTTGTTCCCAGGAGGTACTTATAGACTGTAATCAAGTCATCCCTTAACCTTCTCTTTGTTAAACTAAATAGACTCAAGTTCCTCAGTCACTATAATGCATGTTTTCTAATCCGTTAACCATGCTTGTGGCTCTTCTCTGAACCCTCTGCAGTTTATTAACATGCTTCTTGAATTGTGCATACCCCAGAGCTGGATGCAGTATTCCATCCATGGTCACACCACTGTCAAGTACAGAGGTAAAATTACCTTTATTTCTATGCTATAGTCCCCTGTTTACACATCTAAGGCCTGCAGTAGCCATTTTGGCCACGATGTTGCACTGGGAGCTCATACTCAGCTGATTATCCCACCATAACCCCCATGTCTTTTTCGGTCACTGCTTCCCAATATGGAGTCCCCCATCCTGTAAGTATGGCCTACATTCTTCGTTCACAGATGTATACGTTTACATTTAGCGATATATAAATGAGTATTGTTTGCTTGCACCCAGTTTACTGAACAATCTAGACATGCTTTCTTTGAGTGACCTGTCCTCTTCATTATTTATCACTCCCCCAATTTTTGTGTCTGCAAACTTTATCGGTGATGTTTTTTATGTTTTCTTTTTATTAACACAGGAAGAGATGTGATAGAATGAGATGGGGAGGACAGCAAGGTGAGGATTTTTGTCAAACCTGACTTTGGAAAGAGGGAGATTGTAGGCCAGAGTCCTTAAATGCTGTTTTACTGCTTTGATCAGTTCACAACAGCTAAATGGTGACTAGTCTTGGAGCACACCTTAGCTCTGCCCGAGCTCTTCTGTGGGTTTGTTTTTGTTTTTGTTATTTTAGCATTTAAATTAGAGCAGGACACCTCTGTGACGGGTTGGATCACAGAAACCCCCTGGGAGCTGCCACCTCATGTGCCCAGACTACTACTACCCCTGCTTTCCCTGCCAGCTCGGGACCCCAGCACGCTGTCTTGCTGAGCCAGACACTCCCGTCTGCTCCAACACAGACTCAGGGTCTGAATTACTTGCCCCAAAGCTGCAGGCTTCACTGAAAGCAGCTAACAGAAGTGTTCTTGTCTTTAACACTCAGATGCCCAACTTCCAATGGGGTCTAAACCCAAATAAATCTGTTTTACCCTGTATAAAGCTTATACAGGGTAAACTCATAAATTGTTTGCCCTCTATAACACTGATAAAGAGAGATGCATGGCTGTTTGCCCCACCCCAGGTATTAATACATACTCTGAGTTAATCAATAAGTAAAAAGTGATTTTATTGAATGCAGAAAGTAGGATTTAAGTGGTTCCAAGTAGCAACAGACAGAACAAAGTAAGTCACTACGCAAAATAAAATAAAATGGCAAATCTGTGTCTAATTAAACTGAATACAGATAATCTCACCCTCAGAGATGCTTCAGTAAGTTTTTCCCTCAGACTGGACACCTTCCAGGTCTGGGCACAATTCTTTCCCCTGGTACAGCTCTTGTTCCAGCTCAGGTGGTAGCCAGGGGATTCCTCATGATGGCTCCTCTCCTTCCTTTGTTCTGTTCCACCCCTTTATACATCTTTTGCATAAGGCGGGAACCCTTTGTCCCTCTCTGGGTTCCCACACCCTCCTTCTCAATGGAAAGACACCAGGTTAAAGATGGGTTCCAGTTCAGGTGACATGATCACATGTCACTGCAAGACTTCATTGCCCACTTGCCAGCACACACGTCTACAGGAAGACTTACAGGTAAAACACACCCATCTGCAGACAATTGTCCTGGTTAATGGGAGTCATCAAGATTCCAAACCACCATTATTGGCCCACACTTTGCATAATTACAGTAGGCCCTCAGAGTTATATTTCATATTTCTAGTTTCAGATACAAGAGTGGTACATTTATACAGATAGGATGATAACACTCAAGTAGATTATAAGCTTTGTAATGATACCTTACAAGAGACCTTTTGCATGAAGCATATTCCAGTTACATTATATTCACTCATTAGCAAATTTTTATAAAATTATATAGACTGCATGGACACCTCCATCATAGGTCCAAGGCAAATGGGCTTTTTAGATTAACAAGTCTGAAAAGAACTTGTGGAAACTGGAAATAAAGTACAAATTCTTAATGGTGAGAGTAACTATCCATTGGAACAATTTACCAAGTGTCGTGGTGGATTCTTCATCACTGACCATTTTAAAATCAAGATTGGATGTTTTTCTAAAAGATCTGCTCTAGGAATTATTTTGGGGAAGTTTTATGGTCTATGCTAGACAGATCAGATTAGATGGTCATGATGGGCCCTTCTGGCCTTGGAATCTATGGAACAATTTGTACTTCACGTCTTAATTAAAACACAAGTCCAGGCTTTCTGAGACCAGAAGGGGAGAGGGCATCACTCCCTGAAATAGGGAAGATTTCTCAGACCGCAGGTTGACCACATTGCTGTTTTGAGGTTTTAGAAGAGGGGTGCAGCAAATGGCAACCTGCATCTCTCCTCCTTTTCCTAACTAAAGTGCTAGCATTACAGCACTTTCCAATTTGGGATATGAAGTGCAGAGGTCTCTCTGAGAGCTATGTCTTGGCTGTGTACTGGGTTACTCGTAGCAGGGTCACAGCTGAGCCCACCATGTGATAACAAGATGTGGGACTCTGTCTAATCTTTTGTTCTCTTTCTCTTATGCAAAGGCAGGAAAAGTTAGTGAAACATGCATTCTCCCCAGAGTGGCACCACTGCAGTGCTGCTGGCGTCTTCTCCTTTACGCTGCAGAAGTATCTAGTGTTGCCCTGTATGTCACTAGAAATTTCAGAGCTCTTTTGGGTTTATTCTCTAATCTTTTATGTGTAGCATCATAGAAGCTGGGGCCCTCACAAGTGAAGAAAAGCATGAAGCAAGAAAAGGTGCCATCTCCTTGTGGGGAAGTACTTCTGTCCTTTAGGGGATGAACCAATTCCCGATCAAAAGAATGTCAGGGCTAATTACTCTTTTTAAAAAACTCATTAATTGCTTCTTCCTTGATGTTGAACATGGAATCTGTGGCAGAAACTTTCCACGGAATCTATCATTACAGATTGTCAAAACAAAACATAAAAGGTAAGACCACATACGACCTCTTAAAAATCTACCTGCATGGCCAATGGAACTCTGGCCCAAGGTGGCACCTCCAGTACTGAGTGTCATGCCAGGTACATTGAAAGTGACCAAAAGTAAAGTGACATGGGGTGTCAACAGGTGCCTTTCTGCTTGCTGCTAGACACACACCCTCACAAAACTTGTATTCAGTTTTACGCACACACTGGGAATTTAGGATTGAGATTGCTATGCTTGTAGGCCTACCTCATGACCCTGAAAATATATAAAATGCTAGCAGACAGTTTCACCACAGTTTGTGTTCTCTAGAAGTAAAGATTTGACTTGATGGTGATTAGTTTTGACCTTGCAGCATTTCATAAGCTGATGCCATAATAATGTCTTTTGTCTTCTAACATGATTAGTAGACGATTCCAAAGACCATTGAAAAAAATGTCAGATTTTTGTTTGAGATAATGCTTCAATGATAGCAGCCAGTTGAGATGCTGCTCTTCTATGAATCAGTGGCACCCATTAAACAACTTTAGCACAATGGTGATATAGTAGATACTGCAGAGATAGGAAAGCAAACTAAGTGGGCTGTTCATCTGATCTAGCAGAGCAATTCTTACCTTGCAGCCTACAACCAAGTGTGACCCTATCAGGTTATTATTAGTAATAATCTTAACTCCTTTACATAGCACTGTCAGTTTAAAAAATATAATCCTTGACCCTGAGAGTTTACAGTGCAAGTGAAACAAGGCTGGTCTTGTAACAGTAGTTCCAGGAGGAGAAGACTCCTGCTGAGGAGGAGGCGGCAGAAAGTCTTCCGGGAAGAGAAGAAGAGAGTTGGGTATTTGTTACACAAGTAATTCAAGGCTGCTGTAGTTTAGGGGCAGCGTGGTATCAGTTACAAAGCTATGAGCTCAAAAGAGAAACCAATGGAGATGAGAGGCCTGGGAGGAGTTTATGGGGGAACTAGGAAGAAATCACTATAGAAATATAGGTAGTTGGTAGATTAGAGTGCTGCGGAGGTGAGAGTAAGGGGCATTGTATACATTTAGATTGAATATATGGTCCAAAGGTGTTAATAAACATAGTTATAGTTATAGTTTAACACTAAACAGTGTTAAAATAAGGCGTGGTGTTTGATATATCAAAATCTTACCTTGCTTAGGACTATGGCAAACTTTCCTAAACAATTAAAAAAATTATGAGAGAAAAGAAAGAAAAACAGTTACAACATTTGAAATGTAAAGTATTAAATAAGGCCATTATTTAAACAATATTTTTGAGCTGTTTTCCATTAGCTGTAGAGAGCTTTTAGAAGGAAAACCCCCTTGTTTGACTGTCTTTCAGATGGAGTTAAAGATGGTAATAACAGGTTTTGGGGGGAAAAGGTAAGTTAGTCAAAATGGGCTGGAGCTGCTGCTGTTGGTGGTGGTGATAAAGTTTGATTTTATTGTATTGTAGGTGATGGTTGGGATTTAGCTGGAGCCGGCAGAGATGGCGATGTTAACTTTGTTTTTGTTGGGTTTTTTGGCCCTGTTTGATTAGGATATTTTTTAGGATTAGGATGTTGAAGGCTTGGGATTTTAGCAGATGATGAGGTGGCACCCATGGTGGGAAAGCTTTAATGGCCTTTGTTTTGTTATGAAGTCTTTTTATAAAAAGAATTTGAAAAGGGAGTAAGTGGTAGGTGGAATAGGTTATTTTGTTTGTTTATTAATTAGGCTTACTATTTGACGTTAATTTTGGTTTATTAATTTTTGGATGTACAAATTTTTTGTTTATTAAAAATGATTTTAATACAACATTTCAGTTAGGGTTTTTTGTTTGGTGGATTGTTGTTTTTTGCACCTGTTCTCATCAATATTTGTTATAGGTTATTGTGACATCTTATGAACTTACACTTTTTATAGTTGAACTTACAATTAGGTAAACTTTGTAGGCCCAATTATTACAACAGGGGCTTAAATTTAATGTGGAGAGAAATAGGTAGCTGAAGAGAGGATTTAATGAGGAAGGTGCCCAGGTCACAGTGATGGAAGACGGCAGCCAGGTTTGAATAGACCAGAGGGGGAAGATGTGAGAAGCAAGCAAGAAAGGAGAAGGCCACTGAAGTCAAGGGGAGAGAGAGACAAGGTGTGGGCATAGTTTGTAGCCAGGGGGAAGCCAGGGAAGGGCAGGTTTCTGGTAATATTTAAAGGGAAGGAGAGGCAGGCCTTAATGAGAGAGAGACTAGATGTACGGAGGAAAAGACAGAAGTGTCAAAGAGGACGTCAGGTTGTGAGTCTAGGTAACAGGAAAGATGGTGGAGATATCAATTGTAATAAAGAGGAATTGGAGGAAAGAATGAGGGTGAGCTGGATATGCCAAAAGAGATTGTCTGAGGCACTTTTGGAGATGCAGAACTCACAAGCTCAGCAGGGTTAAGCTGGGTTAGTACCTGGAGACAGACTCCCTAATGATCATGTAGGTGCAGGGAGTGAAATTTGTGATACAGTAGATTGTCCTTTGTCACGTGACTCACTACCAATTACTGCCCACCATAACGCTAGGGGGTGCTTGCCGCAGGAAGAGCCCTTTTTGAGTGAGATGTAAAACTGAGGTCCTCGCCCCTTGTAGCTGTGCAAGAGTCCTTGGCACTATGGTGTTATCCCTGGTGTCCTAGCTATATTCAGACATGAGTAATTTTATTCTGTCTCCCTAAATCTTCCTTTCAGTTTCAAGTGGAAAAGGGTATTCTTCATTTAACATCTTGTACAGATGTGCAGTCTTGCTGTGAAGTTATTGTTTCACCCAAACCTGGTTGCATTTCAGTGTTTGACAGAGTGATTCCTGTGGTGCTGAGATCCTTTCGGATGAAAGGAACCACAGAAATATAAGGCCGTCATAATTACAGAGATGTTCTTGTTTTCCTGCCATTGATACTAATACTTTGTATATGCATATGTGTGTAGATGCATCTTCTGTATTTATGAGCTTTTAAAATACAAGAGTGTAAGGCTGTGAAGATAAATCCATTCCTTGATTGTCATTTAGCAAACAACAAAATTGTACTGGTCTCTTAGAATGATGAAAATGAGGGATGCCATGAGGTGTGATTGTGTTCCTTCCATTGAGGGCTTGTTCAATTTGTGACGTGTTTGAAGAAAGTATTCTAGCTTGTTAAATTGTGTGTTTAAATCTATCATTAAATAAGCTGTGTGTTCTGTTGAGGTCGGGGAGCAATGCATTATTTGATTTTGATGAAATCCTGCAAGTAATTTAAGAAAACATTCTTACTTGGTTTATCATGCTTTATATCTCTCTTTCTATTAGTTTTTGTTTCCAGACATACAACATATTTTGTAAAGATAAATCAGAAGAACTAGAAACCCTCTTTTCACCCACGAAAGCTCATGCTCCAAAACGTCTGTTAGTCTATAAGGTGCCACAAGACTCTTTGCTGCTTTTAGAAACCCTCTGTGACCATTTTTGTTTTGACTGTATTGCTTGAGAAGTAGCACTTAAGTCATCTGTCAGGTGAGACAGTAATACTTCTTACTTTAAATGACCCTGCCCTAGCAAAGCTAAATCTCTCAATAATTTTAGGTTCCTCTCTGTAAAAGGGGATAATATCTAACTTGAAGAGGTGTTGTGAGTCGTTAATTAATGTTTGTGAAGAGCTTTGCTTCTTATACAGCAGATTTCCTCAGAAGGTCTCAGAGTGTTATTATCATTATTATTTGCTAACCATGTGTTTGCAGAGATAAAATACACTGTCAATTTCCATATACAGTAAACCGTACTCCCATGCTACTTTTAAAAAAAGGAGGCAGTTGAGTCCCCAGAATATTTTAAGCTATTTAAGCAAAGGGGAAAAAAAAGGGAGAACAAGTGTTTTATAAGTTTCTGATTAAGCTACTCAGAACTGTTGTGGGTAGCTGTGAAATGACAAACAGCATAATTTTTAAAGTACATGCTGTTTTCTCACTGAAAAGTTTTGGCTCATTGTGACTGACCAAGTAATTATGTAATTAACTTTTAAGTAATAGTGGCTAATGCAGAAGGGCATTTCCCAAGATCAACTGACCAGTTGGAGTAATTGAGTGCCAGGAGGAAATCTAAAGTGCCTTAATCTAATAAAGCATTTCACACCCAACCTATAGAGCTCATGACTTTCTCCTAATTTTTTTTACTTGTCTAAAATGAAAATAATGTAACTAGCTTTCGTGTGTGTTAGAAGTAATTGTTGGCATAGATAATGTGTTCTCTTTACTGGCCCTGTACTAGCAGTTAAAGACTAACCACTAAGAGAGCACAAATTTTGTAGTCTTGTCCCTCCTGTCCATGATACCAGATAATAGTTTCTTGCAGCACCAATATACCAAGCACAATGGGACCTCAATCATGATGGGGGGCCTTTGGGAGCTATTGGACCTTGAATATTTAATAACTAAAATAGACACCCTAGAAAACGCAGCAGCATTCTGCATTTGCAATGAGTTTTAACTTTTGTCATACTAGTGGCACGGCTTGTGTGTTTCTAAATTAGACTCAGGGTTAGAGTGTACATTATATGTATTTGTGCAGTGCTCTGCCTCTGACAGTAGTGAATTTGTGTCTCACTTACAGTGGATGTAAGCTGTTAAATAAGAAACATTAGTCCCCAAATCAGGCATGTATGATGTTGAATAACTTGCTTAAAGCAATACAGAGGTGTTAATCATATGGAAAAGTTCCCATCCAACCCTTCAAACTGAAAGAATTAGAGATACTGTCAAATACAAATGCAAAATGAATGATAACTCTTTTGGGCCAGTGCTTTTAAGGTTACAGGTTAAAAATTACCCATAGAGCTAGGGTTTTTTTTTTCTCTATAGTTTTTCTTTACCATGTGCAGGGAGAAAAGCAGCCTCAGAATTCTCATACATCAAAGAACCAGCTGAGTGGCTCAACAAGCTCAGGGCCTAGTTTCGTGAGTCTGTTGTACTCAGGAGATTGCCGTTTGATTCTTAACACCACCAGTTCTGTTAAGGATGGTAAATTAAGTAAGCACTGCACTATTGGATCACAACACACAAACCTGGGGCTTATTGCTTGGGGCAGTTGCCCCCAGGTTAGAGGGAAGGAGAAACTGAAGTAATGAGCATACTCTTGAACTGAAAGCTAGCACACGTGCTACAAGATCAGAAGTATTGTTAGAGAACTGCAGCTTTCAGTGGGCTTCTTGTGTCACTGCCCCCAGCAGATTTCATTAAAGGCACAAGCTAAAGGGCATAATGAGGAAATTTAAAACAATGTTTTCAAATGTCATATTCTCGATGAAGATGTCCTAATAAGTGCTCTTTTTATTAAATTCCAAGATTTGAAAATAAATCCATCTGTCTTCATCTTCTGTTAATGCATGTTCTTGTTGATAACATTTTGGTGTCATAGAATTAGTGCAGCGAAGGGTTTACAGTGTTCAGCAAATATAAAGCGAGGTTCCATTTTGCACTGATTGAAATCATTATATATAACAAAAGAAAATATTAATAACTTTTCTCTGGCAGGAAAAGAGCATGTACAGTGTTTCTGCAGCATCAGAGGATCCTCTCTTCTCATAGAAAATGGAATGATGGCAGCTTGTATCAAATGTAGAAAATTGCTTTTAACAGGTTTTATTTTGTCCAGCTATAACAGACTTTAAGTTGATCTCACATTAAAAATATAAACATGATTAAGTTTTTTCTTTATGAAACAAAACTATTTAATTGCACTGGTATTTCAGCTATCACTGTTCCATGCTAAGTTTGTTATTATTTGTTGGAGGTGACAGAGCACTCAACGCTCTACGGAGTAAAACCCTAAGCAAAAAGGAAGACATGGTCTTATCATTCTGTAGATACATTTTAAAATTTTCAAAAGTCAATTGAGAAATTACTTTGACACTTGAGATAACTTTGAAATAAATATCAAATTTTAACTATTGGTTTACCTGTTAGGAGGGAGTCCTGTGAGTATTGCATCTTATATGTGTGAAGTCAGTTTTGCAAATAAAATGCTTGACCACTTTCTTTAACCAGCCTTTAGGGTTTGCAATTCAGTAGCACACCTAATTTTTACACTGCTGCTCTTAGGAATACAAGTAAATTTGTTTATACTGTGCAGGAGGTGCCTCTCCCCTCTCTTTTTGTGCAAACTAACTTTATTCCTGCAACATAATGAAATACTGACAAAACACAGTTTAATGGAAAAATAAATTCTAGAAGCTTATTTTATAACTGTCTAAAAAGAAAGGAAGTTCAGAAAAATACATCTTGAAGAAACTAAGTGTAGGTAAAAAGCTACTGCAGTGAAGAATTTCCAATAAGTAATGCAAACTTGTGCAGTCTGGACTGAGATAAGCTTTTGCCATAAACATTGAGGCTCCACTGTAGTATGCTGCTTGTTTTAAAAGTGATGATTTCATTTCTAGTAAAAAATACTATATGTTTAAATTAGAAGTTTCTAAAGTTGCTAAAAACTATTCAGAATAGATGGAAACCACCATGGAAATGGAAGCAACAGCCTGAGGTTTAATGCAATGCGTGAACAGGTTTGCAGTGTAGGAACATTTCCCATTTTAACCATGCAGTGATCTGGACACTGAAAAGTTGCCATTATGATTCAAGGCTGAAACAGAATTTGTCTTTCATTCAAATTCTTTCCAAAAGATCAAGGAACTTTACTGTAACTCCAGTGTGTGAGTCTGTGGGGATTTATGATTTTGTTTTTTTAATACTCACAAAGAGAAAAGAGTCGGAGAGCCTCATGGGCTGGAGAAGGTTGTATCTTAGGCACAAGAGTTTTGATCAGTTTTGAAGTAGACTACAAGCTTTTCTTCTTGTAATTTCCACATCAGACTCTCTTAAAAATTTTATTCATGCTAATAATGTAACTAAAAATACTAAACCTGAGATGCTTTCTTTGTTGCCAGTCTGTTGGGTCAGAAAGATGTGAAATTCCTAAAGTCTGAAAGAGACTTGTAGTCTCTAAAGAGAAATCTAGCTGCTACTGCAGGTAGTCAGTGAGGTAACACAGAAAATGCTGTCAGCACAGTGCTCAGTCCCCTTCTCTCAGGAAGACATGTCTTTGGATCTGATACCTGTTAACCCCATTTGTCCTATTTTCTCCTTCGCTGGTGCATGTTAGCAGCACACTGGTCCATTCTGAGGTCAAGTTATAGCAGCTATCAGGGGCGGCTCTAGACATTTCGCTGCCCCAAGCAGGACGGCACGCAGCGGGGGGTGCTCTGCCGGTTGCCGGTCCCGCAGCTCTGGTGGACCTCCACCGAAGCCGCAGGAGCAGCGGACCCTCCGCAGGCACGTCTGCGAGAGGTCCACCGGAGCCGCGGGACCAGCGGACCCTCTGCAGGCATGCCGTAGGAGGTGGCCGGCCTGCCTGCCGCCCTCCCGGCGACTGGCAGAGCACCCCCCGCGGCATGCCGCCCCAAGCACGCGCTTGGCGTGCTGGGGTCTAGAGCCGCCCCTGGCAGCTAGTAAGCTGGGTGAAAGCAAACAATATCCATTTTAATATGGCCAAATGCAAAGTTATACATCCAGGAACAAAGAATGTAGGCCATACTTACAGGATAGGGACCTGTATCCTAAAAAAGACTTGTGGGTCATGGTGGATAATCAGCTGAAAATGAGCACCTGGTGCAATGCTGTGGCCAAAAAGGCTAATGATATCGTTGGATGTATAAACAGGGGAATCTTGAGTAGGAGTAGGGAGGTTATATTCCCTCTGTACTTGGTGCTGCTGCTACTGGAATACTGTTGTGGTATCCAGAATTCAAGGAAATTGATAATTGGAGAGGGTTTAGAGAAGAGCCATGAGAATGATTTAAAGGATTGGAAAACATCCCTATAGTGATAGGCTCAAGGAGCTCAATTTGTTTAGTTTAACAAAGAGAAGGTTAAGGGTGAGACTTGATCATAGTCTATGGATACCTACATGGGGAACAAAATGTTGATAATGGGTTCTTCATTCTAGTAGACAAGTCATAACATGATCCAATGGCTGGAAGTTGGAGCTAGACACATTCAGATTGGAAACAAGGCACACATTTTTACCCACGAAAGCTTATGCCCAAATAAATCTGTTAGTCTTTAAGGTGCCACCAGAGTCCTCATTATTTTTAACATTGAAGGTAATTAACCATTGGAACAATTTATCAAGGCCTGGGGTGGAGTCTTCATCACTGGCAATCTTTAAATCAAAATATTGTGTTTTTCTAAAGACATACTCTGATTCAAACAGGAATTAGTTCAGGGAAGTTGTCGGGCCTGTGTTATAGAGCAGGTCGGATAGGTGATCACACTGGTGCCTTCTGGCTTTATAATTTAGGTATCTATATTTTCAATGGTATTGATATCTGTAAAAAAAAAACCAAATTACTTCATTACAATAAATGAGGCCTTTAAAGTCTAAACATTGCTAAATATGCACAGCCTTTTAGTATGCAATGAGGAGTTTGGCATAGATCAAGCGTTGTTCTCATCTAGCCACACGCTAGTGCTAGATTACTCTTCGTATCACTATTTGCTGATTTGCTCAGCCAATGTTCTCTTTACTTTTGGTCTTTGCCCTGGATCCTGTTCTTCAGATCAATCTTTGTTTTTACTTTTACACTCCCCCCTGCCAAGCACTCCATTGCATGATGCTGCAGCACCTGCTCCTTGACCTTCCACTCTGTCTGTGCTATAGGTACCTTCAGAACTACAGCACAGGGGGTGCAAGGTAGAGTGAGTGCCATGTTGGGGTGAAATGGTGCTTCAAAGGCATATTTAGGAAATGTTCCTGTCCTGAGTCTGTCACTACTATGTGCCTATTAGTTGTTGATTGTTAGGATTTATCCTGTGTGTTACAGCAGCACCCCAATATACTAAAAAACGACAAAGAGTCCTGTGGCACCTTATAAACTAACAGACGTCTATTAGTCTATAAGGTGCCACAGGACTCTTTGCTGCTTTTACAGATCCAGACTAACACGGCTACCCCTCTGGTACTTGACACCCAATATACTGGGCACTGTCCACACACTCAGGAAGACACAACCCTGCTGCAAAGAGCTTCCATACTAAGACGACAAACAGTATGTGAAGAGTGAGGGTGAGGGATGAAACATGAAAAATACATGCACTTAAAAAAAGTGTTATCCTAACTACCCTCTTTGCTGTGGTTCAAGGGGTTTGTAGAATGGCGGTGAAGGAGCAGAGAGTTGGGGCTTGTTTACACTTACTACGCTGCAGCGGCACCACTGTAGCACTTCAGTGAAGACATTGCCTCCGCCAATGGGAGGGGTTCTCCCACCTCCCCACGAGCCAGGAGCTATGTCGATGGGAGAAGGCCACTTTTAAAAAATAAGCAGCATACTAGGGTGGAGTCTAAATGTTGATGGTAAAAGCTTACCTCAGGCCAGACTGTAAAAGTTTGAATTGCTTACTGGCAATTCTTTGCTGCAGTAGCTTTTTAGCTACCCTTCAAGATGTATTTTACACCAGGGGCTAGGTCGCCTTCAGGTGTGGATTTCACACCCCTGAGTGACATAGTTATACCGACAAAAGTTCCTTGTGTTGACCAAGCTTTAGACCACTTGATCTAAACTTTAGGTACACTGGTAACTGAATGACAAAACTTCTGTTAAAAAAAAAAAGAAAAAAACGCTCCCAAAAGACAAACGTTTTGCTGACAGCAAGCACCTGTGTGAACGACACTTTGTCAGCAGGAGTGCTTTCCTGCCTACAAAGCTAACGCTGCTCGTTGGGGGTGGAAGTTTTTTGTCGGCAAGAAAGCCGACAAACAGTGGCTACACTGCGCGCCTTTTAGCAGCACGGCTGTAGTGACACAGCTGTGTCACTAAAACCTGTGTAGTGTAGACATGGCCTTAGTGAATTACGGGATTTGAAAGCGAATGGTGTGGTCAGAATGGGCAGAGAGGATGTTTTTTAACAGTTGCCTTTTGTTTGAGCTGGAGGGAGGTGACTGGGTATTTAGGAGGGGAGGCAGGAGGAGGGTTCATTTAGTCAAGAAGGGACATAATGAGGATCTGGTTGAGAGTTTCAACTGTGTGGGCAGACAGAAGTATCAGTCTCTGTAATTTGCACTAAGGAGATCTCAACCATCCTCCAGTGCAGCCATTCCTATTTGCTGTCTTGTGTGTGTGCGCGTGCACATGCACCACTCTGTCCTCTGGTTCTAGTTTCAAAAAAAGAATTTATTTGGGGTGAGCTAAGCTGGACTAATAGGCTGCTTGTGCTCACAGTTAGGAACCAAATCAGAAATTTCACTAATGCCTTCATCCCTTCCTTTTAAGACTAACTCCAATGAAAGTGACCAAGAGCCTGCTTGAGGGGTTGTTCCTTAATGAGGATATCACTTCTTGGATGAAATACTGAGGATACTAAGTAGAATTCACAGATATCATTGAAGTTCTCTTGTCCAAACACATTGCCATGGAGAGGGAAGGTTTGAGTTTTGTTGGCATGACCAGTGTGTCAGTGACTACACTTTGGGACTTTGAGCCATGCTTCTTTTCTCTGCATACCTAGCTGGTTCAGGGCCGCCCAGAGGATTCAGGGGGCCTGAGGCAAAGCAATTTTGGGGGCCCCTTCCATTAAAAAAAAAGTTGCAATACTATAGAATCCTATATTCTTGTGGGGGGGCCCTGCAGGACCCGGGACCTGGGACATTTCCCCCTCCCCCAGGCGGCCCTGAGCTGGTTGTGAAAGATGGTGGGGCCCCCAAGACCAATATGTGCCAAGACAAAATTATTTATGGATAGTCTTGAAACAGTGGTTTTGGTTAGTAAGCCGATGAACACTTGTGGAATTAATCAGTGTCCCATAACCCTGACTAAGTGAACATCTCTCTCATTGTGTCACTGGAAATCCTTTGAGCATTCAGCATCCTTGACATACAGGAAAGCAACCTGTCCATATGGCAGCTCTTTTACAGGGGTGCATGGATTTAGAAATTGTCTTGACTAATACATGCCAATGCCCAAGGAGTGGCAGTCATTTTAATTGTACTGTATCAATATACATATTGAAATAAATATCAAACCTCTCCCAGTAGCTATAACTAGCCTTTCTCCTGTAATAAGTATATAAAATAGAGGCCTCTAACTTCCAAAGCATAGAGTTATTTTATTTTATTCATGCAAAAGATTCTTTCTCAAGCCAACTAATTTTGCTTGATTTGTCTTGTGACTGCTTCCTTCATCTGCTTTAGGTGTTTACATGCCAATTACTGTACCTCCTTCTTGTGAGGGCAGTGCTTCAGGCCTTAGTTAATGTTTCATTCCCATTACATTTCTGAGTTCTCTGCCAATATGTCTGCAGTCTCTGCATGTGTACATTGATTCGGTGCCAAACTGCTTGCAGCTATTGGCTTAGTGACACTGTCTTGTCAAACTGCTGGCCCATTTTTGAGAATATGTCCCAGCTCCTACATGCCTTTATGTTTCGTTAGTGCCGTCAGGCCCTTGTGTTTTATTTGTTACAGAATCCTCTCCCCAGTCAGACCCATCTGAATCGGAGCTATTATATGCTGCTTTGCCCTAGGGCTTTCCATCCCTCATTCCCTTCCCCACTAGTTGCCGATAGTCACTTATGGCACTTTTCCTTTACATTTGGAAGGCCAACTGTGCAGCCTCCTAGGAAGCTGCTGTCAGAGCTGCTTTGTGGAAGGGTGCTGTAGGAACAGTGTGCATAGCACTGGTGTCTCAGGCACCAGGCATATCCATCCACGACTGAGTTTTCATATGCTAATGACTTCCATTTGAGTAGCACGCACCTAATAATTGAGAGGATGTGCTACTATAATAGCATGCTAATAATCTGTGAAGACCAGAAGAGCAGAGTGTGAACTGAATATCTCGCTAAATACCTAACTAAGATTTAAAAAACTCATTTCACAACAGTTGTGAAATGACAGCGTTGTGGGGAACACATACAGATGTGTTAATGTTACACAAAACTTGCTGAAAATCTCTTTTCATGTGGATCCCAGAACTTCTGGATTCTTTTCCTGGGTCTGCTATAGACTTATTATCTTACCTAGTTAATTGCAATAATGATCCCAGCATAGGAGAAAGACAAGGTGGGTGAATCATGTCTTTTATTGGAGCAGCTTCTGTTGTCCCTTCTGCCATTAGAAGTTGGTCCAATAAATATATTACTCACCCACCTTGTCTCTGTCTTACCTAGGACAAATTACTTGCATCAGTTTGCTCATTTGTAAGTTGAGGATAACAACATACCGTCTCCAAAGTGGTGTTTTGAGATACTGTTAATATTTGTGAAGGGTTTTGGTATCCCGTGAGGACAGGTGCTATAGAAAGGTAAAGTACCCTTATATGGGAAATGGAACAGTTTATAAAAATTGAAGAAAAAACAAACAAATTCCAAGTCATTGACTCTCTAAAGAATTTCTCCCTCAAATGTAAGTCTGATGTAGATTTACTCACACCTGGTTTTGGTGCCTAGGGCAATTGGCAAGTGTTTCCTACTCCAGAAAGATTTACAAGACTGGAGAATTTTTAATTTTTACGGTTCCAATTTTTAGTTTTGACTTTTTAATTGTGTGTGTGTGTATGTATATTTAAAAAAAGGTGGAAACATCTTTGATTTATGGAGCTTCCCAGATCCCCCTAACACCTGGGCTCTTCTGAGATTTATTTCAGTTTTGCCATTTGAGATGATATATTTTTAGCCATTCAGGTGCTAGATCCTGAGGGATTCTGTTGATGGAAGAGCCATTATTACCCAGCTGACAGCAAGACTATATAAAACTGCTGGAGCCTCCAGCCCCGTTTCTTCCACTCTTACATCCCCTTTGTAGTCATCTTGATGTAGGGCCCAATCCTGGAAATGCATGTGAGTAACTGTGCTCAATTGGAGAGTTTATGTGCACCTCTAGGGTAGTAGAGCCAGAAAAATCCCTGTGTTCCCTGAGTTAAAGGACTGCAGGTCTACCTGGGCTTTGTGCCAGCTGCCCAGAGTTGGGAAGGAGGCTTCTTGTGCCCCTCTCTCTCCCTCCACTGCATACCAGCATCAGAGCCATGTTTTCCTCACTCAGATGGCACACGGTGTCATACAGACTTGCTTGCAACAGCCAGTGGGGAAGAGTTGACATGGATTTTAAAAAATATATCGTATCTGCTTATTTGAAACACCTTTGGCTTTGAACTTCTTGGGCCTTCTGGCCCAGTTACTTCTGGGGCTGCTTTGGTGCTTCTCCCCTTTCATCCTCATGTTTCTCTCTGAACATAAGATGGGTAACATGTTAATTAAATATTCACCAATATGGACTTGAAATAACATTCCTTCTTCGAATGTTGTTGCGCCTGTGGCATCTAATTGGTTTAATGGGCAACAAAAAATAGTGACCGTTTTATTCCTACAGACAAATAGGGAGGGCTCAATCCTGCAAATGTTTCTTCGTGGTAGTAAGGTGTTTGCAAGACTGTACCCATGGAGTATAAACCACAAAAAAAGACCCTTGGCAGTAAAATGTACCTGTGGGTCCTTAGGTCTTATTCACTGTGCTGTAGATGAGCAATACCAAGTAGGAAAAACACCTTTTTCATCGCTGCAGTTCTTGCAAACAATTGAAATACAGGTCTGTCGCATTTTACGCGCATTTAACATGCGCAATTTCAGCTTTACGCGGTAGGCAAAAAAAAAAACAAAAAAAACAACAATTTTAATACTGTACCTGTAGTGCGGGCGATTCCGCCCGCCATTCAACTCAATGTAATTTTGACTATACACAGTTTTCGCTTTACGCGCTAACCGTGGAACGGAACCCCCGCATAAGATGAGACTCGCCTGTATGTGCATGTAGTTGGGTTTGTGCCCATTCTGGGTTCTTGATGCTTGTATATTGCTGGATTGTCTAGTGAAGACCCACTAAATCGACCGCAGAGCACTTTCCGGTCGACTCCAATATTCCACCGGATCAAGAGGAGTAAGGTAAGTCGATGAGAGAGCGTCTCCCGTCAACGCAGTGCAGTGTAGACATCACAGTAAATCAACCTAAGGTACGTTGACTCCAGCTACATTATTCACATAGCTGGAGTAGCGTAACTTAGGTCGACTTACCCCGGTAGTGTAGACAAGGCCTGTGTATGGTGATGAGTGCAGTAAGCAAGCTTAAATTGGTAACAAAAATTCAAATAGTGGTAAAATATTCTATTCCTTTCCCTGCTTGTGCCCCAAGACATTTCAGAAGCTATAATTCTGTCTGGATGTAGTGCGGTGCATATGTTCCTTTAAGCCGTTTCTTGAAATACTCTGCTCTGAAATACTAAAAGAATTGTTGTTGCCTTAGCAACTGCTTCATCAATGTGTATTTCATTAATAGAGAGTAAAAAAGTGCATAAACATGCACATTTATTGTCTGCATATTAAGAATGATTGCTGTTTCTTCATTATTGTCTATGGGCAAGACTTTGCACAGTGACGAATAAATTTGGGTACCCATTTTTTTTTTTTTTTTTTTTAGGGGAGGCGAACAACTTGACACACTTAATGGGACCTGATTTTCAGAGGGCAGTCCTCTTCAGCATCTGAAAACTAGATCCCTTTCAGGCGTCTCAAGTTGGACACCCAAAATCACTAGTTATTTTTTAAAGTGCCCTTAACTCTGACTTTGTACTGTTTGGAGTTCCTTGTATTTGTTTCTTTGATGTGTATCTGAATAGTGTGTTCTATGTGTGGATAGAAGTAAAAAGGAAAAAGAAGCCAAATTATGCAGTTGGTGGGGGGGCACACAATATTCCTCAGCTTGTCTCTTGTAGCAAACAGGCATTTTGAATGGAGAGTCATAGATTCCAAGCCCAGAAGGGATCTTTGTGATCATCTTGTCTAACCTTCTGTATAACAAAGGACATAGAACTTCCCAAAATAATTTCTAGAGCAGATCTTGTAGAAAAAAATCCAATCTCAATTTAAACATTATTAGTGACTGAGAATCCACCACAACCCTTGGTAAATTGTTCCAATAGTTAATTGTTTCTCTGTTTTAAAATTTATGCTTTATTTCCAGTCTGTATTGGTCTATCTTCCAGCCATTGGATTGTGTTATGCCTTTCTCTGATAGATTGAAGAGCCCATTGCTAAATATTTGTTTCGCATGTAGATACTTATAGACTGTAATAAAGTCATCCTTGAATCTTCTCTTTGTGACGCTTCATAGATTGAGCTCCTTGAATCTATCACTATAGAACATGTTTCCTAATCCTTTAATCATTCTGTGGCTCTTCTCTGAACCCTCTCCAATTTATCAACATCCTTCTTGAATTGTGAGCACCAGAACTGGACACAGTAGTTCAGCAGCAGTCACATCAGTGCCAAATATAGAGGCAAAATAACAGTTCTACTCCTACCTGAGATTCTGTTACAGGGTGCTGTTAGTAGCTATAAATTTAGCCTTCTGTAAACCAGAACCTAAGGTGGTCACTTAGAACACCCAGGGCACTGTTTGTAGTTTAAAGGAGGAGGGGCTTAGGTGGTTTGGGTTTGGAAAGGTAGAAGGGATCACTTGCACCTATGGGGAGCCTGATGAGCTAATGAAGTTTGCCATTCATATCTCAGGAAGAAAGCAATCTGAGCTAGGGGGCAAATGGGGGGGTCCCCATAACTACTGCTATATTGTGATGTACCTGGAGCATAAAGAGCAATAAAGACACCTGGTGGAGGTACCTTCTGGACTGAATATGCTGCTTAATTCACAAAGAGGGCTTGCCAGCCACGGTGTGCAGGATCTGAAAGGGAAGCCCTTTCACAGCCTCCCAGGATCACATTAACTCTTTTGACCCCAGTGTCATGCTGGAAACTCATGTTCAGCTGATCAGCCACAATGATTCCCAAATCTTTTTGAGTCTCTGCATCCCAGGATTGAGTACCCTATCCTGTGAGTATGGCCGACAATCTTTGTTCCTAGATGAATATACTTATATTTGGCCATGTTAAAAAGCATGTTGTTTGCTTGCGTCTAGTTTTACCAAATGATCCAGATTGCTCTAAATTAGTGACCCGTCCTGTTCATTATTCACCTCTCCCCCAAATTTTTGTGTTGTCTGCTGACTTTATCAGTGACGATTTTATGTTTTCTTCCAGGCCATTGATAAAAATATTAAAAAGCATAGGGCCAAGAACTGATCCCTGCAGGACCCCATTGGAAATGCACCTGCTAGATAAGGATTCCCTTTTCAGTTACATTTTGAGGCCTATCAGTTAGCCAGTTTTTAATCCATTGAATGTGCACCATGCTGATTTTATATTGTTCTCAGTTTCTTTCTTTCTTTTCTTTTCTTTTTTTTTAAATCAAAATGTTGTGTGGTACCAAGTCAAATGCTTTACAGAAATCTAAGTATATTACATCAACACTGTTACCTTTACTAGGCTGTTTGGATGCTATTGATTTGTGGCAGGCAGAGCTGGATTTCTTATTGGGAGAATGAGGAGAGGCTTTCAGCTTTAGACTCTTGGGGTGAGATTTTTTTAAGTGACTTAGAAGCACAAGTCTGAGACTAATCGGAGCTGCTCAAGTTCATTCACTGGCAGGGAGATGAAGAAATTCTGAACCATGTGTTATTTTGCATTTTTTTTATTTGTGAAAATCTCAGAAATATCTGTATTCTAATGAATGGATCCTGCCTCTCACTGATTTTGGTTTGACAGTAGGGGTGTGTGTGTATATATATGTGGTTCTTCTTTGACATTGTGGAACAATTGCAATGTATATACAATAACTAGAAAGTACTCCCAAAGAACAAATATACACATGGCTTATTGGCTGGGTTTTTGAGCTTTCTTTCTTTTAAAGGGACATTACTGAGCTAACACTGGCTGGAAAAAAAACCCCTTACTCTGTAGTTTTCAGGGCTTAATAGGTTGTATAGTTTGGGGTAAGAAACGCATAGCATGGATGTTCCATAGGCCTCTGCAGCCCAGATGTTAGACACCTCTTTTGGCACTGTGCACATGTCCCTGCGTTTGTGGCTGTGGCCTTGCTTTTCTAGCTCCTCCTGAAGTTAGCAAGTTGTGTTTGGCTGAATTGATACTTACCACCACCATCTGTGACTGACTTATGTAAATGGCAGGAATTTATATCACCGGCTGCATGAAGGTCTCAGGAAAGTGCCTCTGAAACTCAACAGGAATCTGGAAATTCCTGCATGATTTGCAAAACACATTCAGTCCAGCGTATTATGCTTTAGGATGTCAAGTATGCCCAAATAAATCTGTTTGTCTTTAAGGTGCCACCGGACTTCTTGATGCTTTAGGATGCGCTTTGCTTTTCTACTGTTGATCATGTCATTTTTCGTCTGGCTTGTGTTTTTTCTGTCAGTCTCAAATAATTTTATGAGTTTTAAGCAGAGACTAAAAGGAGGTATAGATTTTGAGTTACTGCCAAAAACAGTTGTATTACCCATGTAGATTTTAACACACCGTCTGTGTGCAAGATTGCAACAGTGCAGGCCCTGGTGTGTGTGTGTGTGTGTGCACACGCAATCTTGCAATATGCTGAACTGACATTGGCTACTCTGTCAGTAAAGCAAAAGCTAGCCCCATGCTGATTTATTCATCAAGCTTTGATAGTGGTTGGGGCAGTAAGACCTTTGTTAACTCCAAAGATGCTAAAAGCCGCTTGTTTTGAAATGTCTCTGTCAGTGGTTAAGGGAGATGCTTTGTGGAATGGTAGCCAGCTAACTGTGACACTGTCACCATTTTTATGCTCACATTTTCACGCAGTTCGCATCTTGGTGAGTGTGTTTCCACTTGCTCTGTCTGTGATAGCTTTTCCTTTTCTTGACCAGGACTTCTGGCAAGCTGGTCGTTTGTTGAAGACAGAGCAGTTAGTTGTCTCTTCTAACTCAGAAAGTGTGTGTGGCTGTTGGGTTGGCAATCCGAGAGGCTTGTTGGAGGCAACATTGGTTGAGTTTCTCCATATTTTTCAGTCTTGGTCTGTTGCACTGCCCAGAAGGTCTGCTTGCTGGAAGTTATTCTTTTGGAAGGTTAGTAAATCTGATCTCAGTCACTCAAGGAAACATGCATTTAATTGGCACTGTGCTGAATGATGTGCTGCAGAAGAAACATAATACCCACAGGCTTCTAAATAGCCACAAGTTCAACAGTCTCTGAACTGTTCTGGCCTGTCTCTGGTGGAAATTGCTTGACTGAGAAGTGTACATTCTCAGTAATGTACCTTTTTGTAAATATCTATCAGGAGTGTCCAGAATGATCTGTCAGTGGCTAGGGTAAAAGAGAGAGTTACATCATAAATCCTCATGAGCTTACATTCTCCCAGGGTCCGTGCCATTTCTTTACCTCTTGTTAAAACAGAATAACAGCTGCCTTTTTATTTAGTTAGCCTCAGTTCAACAGGCTAGACAGGAATGTCTACGTTTTGATGGTTGTAAGAGTGTCCTAGCAATGCATCTATGTTGTACATCCTGAGGCACGTGTGCTATTCAAAGGAATTCCCCCCTTGCAGCCCAAATTTGCTGAAGGGCTCCATTCTCTTGTGTTTGATGCATGTAGCTGCATCTGTAGTTTGCTGAGGTTGTTTGTTTACTTTGACTTTACCTGTGGCAAAAGTTTTAAACTACTCTATTTGATTAAAATACCTCCTGGTTTTTTGGGGTGGATAAGTATCAGATTGAAGAAATTCCCTGGATTTGGCTTCCTTTGTTCCCCCGTTGTTTTTCTTTCTCATGTTTAAGGTATACACTGCACACTACCAGCTTCTTCCATGTAGACATTGATTCTTACACAAAATGTTTCTTCAGTCACCTGTTTAGACTAATAATCAGTGCTGTCAAATTGACTGGACAATTTGTGTTGTGTGGCATTAACTTGACATGCAGCTTGTACTGAATGTCCGGAGAGTTTTCTAACTGCTTTAGAAACATTTTGTGATGAGTAAACAGTGCTTCTTTGAATGCACTGCAGTCCAGTCTAGGTGCAAGATGTATGCAGATATCATACAGTGTGGAAATAGTGTTAGCAAATATAGTACTAGTAAGAAACCAAACACGTCGCTTCTCTTGATCCCTTTTTATTACAATTCTAAATAAACAAATGTGAGAGGTTTCTTTGTTCAAGATTTATTACTAGGAATCATCTGTGGAAAATGTAACTGAAAATCTCACATGAGCTGACCTTGTATTAGTCTCTCTTACAACAACAAAGCATGTTGTAAACTTGACACTGAAATGTACCAAAACAGTGGGCAAAAATGTTCTTGCGAGAAATATGATAGTTCTATACTGAGAACATATTTGGCTTGTGTCCATTTATCCTTTTACGTAGGGATTGTCCAGTTTGGCCGATGTTGCCACATGATGGCGTATACGTAATATACCCCATCATGTGCTAGCAATGCCCCTCTGCTATGTACATCGGCCAAACTGTACAATCCCTACGTAAAAGGATAAATGGACACAAGTCAGATATTAGGAAAGGCAATATACAAAAACCTGTAGGAGAACACAGATTTAAAGGTAGCCATCCTGCAGCGAAAAAACTTCAGGATCAGACTTCAAAGCTGAACTTCAGTTCATTTGCAAATTTGACACCATCAGCTCAGGATTAAACAAAGACTGTGAATGGCTAGCCAACTACAAAAGCAGTTTCTCCTCCCTTGGTGTTCAAATCTCAACTGCTAGAAGAGGGCCCCATTCTCCCTGATTGAACTAACCTTGTTATCTCTAGCCTGATTCTTGCCTGCATATTTATACCTGCCTCTGGAAATTTCCACTACATGCGTCTGACCAAGTGGGTATTCACCCATAAAAGCTTATACTCCAATATGTCTGTTAGTCTATAAGGTGCCACAGGACTCTTTGTCGCTTTTTACAGATCCAGACTAACACGGCTACCCCTCTGATACTTTTTCAGGAAAAATACAAAAAAGGAACAAAAACCTCAGAAATGCAAAAATACAAGTCGATTTTATGCTTTCAGTTTTTGACACAGGTGAAACTCAACAGAGGGTTGTGAGATCAGGTTACCTTAGCTAAAAATGTAATCCCTAAACTATTGTTTTTAGTAATAACCTCTCATATATGCTATATCCCAACCATATTAATTCATTCCTGTGACAACTTTTTTTCTATTTTGTTGTCAATGTAAAGTTAATTTCTCCTTTCAAGCAACTGTTTTTCAACCATTCTGATTACACAGAAGTGGTTTAGGTTTTTGCTTTCTCAGTATTATATATTTTGGGGAACTGGGCTACATGCAGTAGTTTTTGGAATAAGAAATCCCGGTGGTCTGCCACTTTTGTCTCCCCCCCCCATGTTGCATACATGTCTCCCCCAGTCTGGATTTACTTCCTTTCCTTTCATAAACCTCTTTATTTGGGAGCCACAGAATGAGTCTTACCTATAGCTTAGTGTGGCAATCTGCATGGAACCTGGAAGGAGCATCAGGAAGTTGGTCTGTATGCAGATGGCTAGATGCTAAGTTATAGTTGGAGGAGCTCTGCAAATAGTTGCTTTAATAGAGAGCCAGTTTAGTACAATAAGAATTGAGTCACCTCATGTTATTACCCAGCACGTTCCTGCAGCCCGCACCGCTTCCCACAGCTCCCATTGGCCAGGAATGGGAACCACGGCCACTGGGAGCTGCGGGCGGCCATGCCTGCGGACGATCAATGTAAATACTGTCTCGTGGCCTGCCAGTGGATTACACTGATGGGCCGCAGGTCTCCCACCACTGGATTAGAGAGACAAGATAGGTGTAGTAATATCTTTTATTGGACCAACTCCTGTTGGTTAGAGAGACAAGCTTTTGGGTTTACACAGAGCACTTCTTCAATTCATTAAGAAGAAGCGCTGAAGAAGAGCTCTGTGTAGCTCAAAAGCTTGTCTCTCACCAACAGGAGTTGGTCCAATACAAGATATTACCTCACTCACCTTGTGTCTCTCATATTTTGGGATTGACACGGCTACAGCAATGCTGCATATCAGTACAGGGATGTTGGTCAGTGTGGTAAGTGTCTCTCAGAAGTAGGTTGCAGAAGTATGGGTGTTGTCTGCAGTATTGCCAAACCCAAGTATCAAAAAAATCATGATTCAGGCCTCAAAAATATTGAGATTCGCTTTAAAATCATGAGAATTTTTAAAAATAATGCATCTTTTTTTTAATTTGTCTTGGGTATTAGAGCCTTTAGGTAACACTTGGTTCATGTTTTCAGGGATTCTCTGCAACCATCAGGACTAGAAACATACTTTGTTTTTTAATGAAAGCTTGGATTCTCCCATAATCACAGGCCTCCTAGATGTGAAGCTCTAAGAAAAACACCCCATATCATGAGACTTGCATTAAAATCGGAAGAGTTGGCATCACTGCATCTGGTGAAACTGATATGCAGCAGATTTGGTGACTTAGGATCTTCTTTGAATTTCCTATTAATATTAGGAAATCTGGTATTTTACAAGAACTTTGTGGTCAACATCAGAATTGAAATATCTCTGAGCTTTTTCCTACTCAAAGCATAGTAACACAGGCAAAGGCAAGAACAGTTCTTTCAAAAGTAGTGATGTGAAAAAGCACAAATGTTCTATAGACTATCCTATTGTAAAATGCTCAGATTCATATTTGCCTCACTTTGAAGGAATTCAGGTTTTCAGTTGGGATAGCCAGTAGATTAATGTGAATGAATTGGCCCTCAGCACAGACTTGACTGTTGTGATGCTAGAGCAGATTTTTACCACTTTCTATACGGCTGTATCTTTCAACATTAGATCCAGTGAATAAAAATGCAAAGGCCCATTTTATACAGTTCTTTCCCATATTCTACTATGGGACCTTCTGATTTATCTGAGGATCAGGAAGCTGAACAGATTATAAAAAGGCCTTGATTGAGGTATTGATTTATGAAATTAGATTCTACATGTCTTCCCAGGAAATGACATTTGCAGACAGCTTTGTCTTCTAGTTCCTGATTATGAGGTGAGTCCTTATCTAGCTAAATGGGCCCTAATCACAGAAGGTAAAAAGTGACATGTCTTGATTTTTAAGGAGTGAACTATTTCTCCCTGATCATTTGAGGTCTGTAGTGGGCTCCCTCCTATTCAAGCTCAGCCAGTACATTGTATCTGAGGCTTCCTTTATTTTTTCCCACTTAAAGGACGCTTTTAGTGTTGTGAGCTGTTCCCCCTAAGGCTCATTTTTCATTCACTGCATTTTAGAAGAAAATATGAACCAGTAAGACTTGGATACAGGCTAATAAAAGGTCTAGACCCTCTGGGAGAAGGTGAAGGCAAGCCCCATAAGCCCCATTCCCTCCCTGACCTGGAACCAGAAACCTGGGAAATTACCTTGTGCTAATCAGCAGATCTGATCTCAGCTTTTATTGGAGCACGTGGTGTAAATTCCTGGCAGTTTTGGTAAATTGAGAGGGTAGAAACTCTGATCAGTAGCAGGGCTATATCTCTCCTTCCCCTTCGCGTGAGGTACGCTTGGTAGAGATGAGGTGTTGGAGCAGTGTATGCAAAGACCAGTATGATGGGGGAATGTTCGTTTTTTAAAAACAAATACCAACAGAAAATGTCACATTGTTTGCAACTTGCCACATGACTGCTCTTCTCCTACCCTAGCTCTTGCACAAGCAAATGTGGTGTTGTACTCTCCTACAGACCTTGTTCTACCCCAGGCCGTTCCTTTTGGCCAATACAGTGCAGTGGTTGGCAGGTCACCATTCTGTATTCCTGCCAGTGTAATTCAGTATGTATAAGGGAGGTAGTGTTCTCACTTAGCTCTGTTCCCCTCTTTTGCATAAGCTTCCTAAACATTGTACAGAGACAAGGTTTCCTTGTGACTCTCCTCAGGTGAGCTTGATATGAGCATAGTGTGGAAGCAGAAATCTGGGAAAAGGAAATTCTCAGTTCGTGTAGTATGCTTATCCCACCAGTGAATGACTGCAGAGTGAGGGCAGATACCAGCATTTTCCTTCCTTGTCAAGGTTTTGCCTGGTTTTCATGCAGGAAGACAACACTTTCTGTGCCATTGTTTATTTTGCCATTTCTATAAATAACCATATAAAACCTCCATTTTAAATATCTGTACCAAGAGACAAGCATCTGGTGTTGGGCACTGGGTGACAAGCAATGTGAAACGATGACTAATACACACCCAGAGACCTGTTCAATCAGTATGTGAATGGAGTTGGTGTCAGGGTGTTGATGATTTTATTGGACTCCTTGTGGGTGGAGGTGCTTTGCTGTGACTGCATGTATGTTTGCTTGTAAAAATGCAAAACATATAGAAAGTTCCTGGAAAAACTGGCTGTTAGTTTTAATTGTATTGACTATCTTGCCAGGTTCCATTAAATCATTTTACATTGTGTTACAAAGACTTGGATTTGGGGAGAGAGACATAGCTGCCATTTCCTGATGGGTCTGAGCTGATCCTGTCCCAGGGATGAATAATGTAATTGCTTATTTATTCAGTGCTTGTGCCAGAAGGTCTCTGAGCTCTGAAATATAAATAAAAAAAATACCATAAAGCTACATGACCCCAACCACATCCTAGAACCAGGACAAAGTACACATACCTCAACACTCACAAATAACTCTCCCTGAAACAAAGCCCTCTAAAATAAGATTAAAATGTCATCAATATTACCCACAATAGAGCTACAGACAAACTCTTGAGGTGACATCGTGGGACATTCTACTGATCTCAGAAGCGACAATAGGAGAGCAGATAACAGATAGTCCCAAAGTAGCTTGTTTCCTAGGTTTTTTTGGTAGCTTTATACATTAGAAGTATAGATTTGAAGCTCACTTGCTGCTCTCTAGCTAACAAAGGCAGATCATAGGGTGTGGGTGTTACTGAATCTCATGATGTACCTGAACAAGCTGGCATAAGGGTAGCTTCCTCTGGATTCATCTCTATCTCCTGTCTCAGTCTGATCCTAGCTGACAGACCCCTCATCCATCTTATGCTCTAAACACCCATAGTCCTTGAGTGGTTACAGTTTAACTAACCATGAACTGCAGTGGGGAATTAGGAGGCACTCCATACCCAAACTGTGCAGTTCTTCTAAACCAGCTCAGCCCATCTCCAGCAGTGTTGGAACTAGAGGTGCTGGGAGCACTGCCACACTCCTGGCTTGAAGTAGTAATAACAAACACCAAATACACCCCTAGCCCGATATAATGCTGTTCTCGGGAGCCAAAAAATCTTACCGCGTTATAGGTGAAACCGTGTTATATCAAACTTGCTTTGAACCGCCAGAGTGTGCAGCCCCACCCCCCTGGAGTGCTGCTTTACTGCGTTATATCCGAATTCATGTTATATCGGGTCGTGTTATATCGGGGTAGAGGTACATGGTTTTCATCAGCTGCACTCCCACTATAAAAATTGTTCCAGCCCCGCTGCCATCTCTTGTCATTGATAATAGCAGATAATGGCAAAGCTGGTTTGGAGGCAGTTCTGTAGCTGGTAGCTGCTTATTAATTTCTATATAGCTCCCACTACAGATATGACACTTTCTCAGAAAATATCACTATGCAGAGCTACTTTTAACTTTCAGTGGGAAACTCTGGTGTGCTGTCATTTTGGAGATTCAGCTAACAAGGGAGGGGATCTGTTGTTTTTAGGTGAGAACACTAATAACACATTAGTTTCCGTGGTTTTTCTTCCATGAATCCAGGCTTCTCAAGAGGCAAATCTCCACCTTCTCTGGAACCATTTTAAGAGTCTGTTGCTTTCTCCTTCCCAGAAAACCAGATGGAGTTTTTTTGGATTACTAATCATAAATCCTGTTTAAGCTAAATTATTCTGTACCTGTCTAACCAGGTATTCATTAGAATACTATTCCAGAAATGCTCAGAATTGAGGTCCCAGGGTAGTCTCGGTCACCCAAATATCACGAGTGATTACGTTAAAATCCTCTAGGTCTGAAGCAGTCTTGAAAACACAGTGATAAATCATATGGTTATTGTAACTGTCAAGATTTTAAACACCTAAAAATCAGCACTATCTTTAGCAAACAGTAATCATTGCTATAGTAGAATAAATCTTGTAATCTTCAAACTACCTGTTTGCACCAATTAGAGACAACTGATGAAACATACCAATCAAAGGGCAATTTACGCAAGTCAGCTAAGTGCATCCAGACTTGAAAAATACTCAGCCATCAATTCTACGGATTTGTGGTTCTGCTTCAGTGAGGATTCCGCAAAGGATATCTGACAGAAGTCTGCAGATATCTTCAACCTGTGCATACAAGCCTAAAAGTGTTGGCTGTTGTGCCATTGATTCCAGCACAATAGTAAAAACTGGTACATGAAACCACTTCCATTCTCACACAGTTAACCCATTGTGGGATCTAGAAAGTTTTCTTTTATTTTCCACTGGGAGAAATGGCTTCTGCTTACCACTGGCTTGCCTGAGGAAGGGTGATTAATCACTCACAGGCCATCTCTCAGTGGAATGAGAGTTGACCATGTGCCACTGTTGAACCAGAGCTTCTGAAGGATTCTGGCTCTATAGCTGATGACAGCTGAAACTCATTCCTGTCATTTTCTGTTTCCACACCCTGTTGCATTAGTTAGTGCATAGGAATCTCTGTGCTACCTCAGCACTCCCCACTGCACAGCAGAAATGTGACTTCTTGGTGTAACATTTCCTACCCTCCACTTTGTATTCTACATCAAAGCCAACAAGAAGAAGAAATCATCTTTAGTAACCTCTGCTTTACTTTTAAATTTAGTGAATTAACAGACACTTTGGTGATGAATGTGGGATAAACACCTAGATGGAGAGGAGAGAACATTCATATTCATTTCATGTGAAGAGGGTTTTTGGAATGACAAATGATGTAAAATTTTGGAATATTAATACTTTCACAAAATACTATGTGGCATTCTTTGGCTTATAATACAAACTCTGGGACACAGAACCAGCAGTTTTATGATAGATGTCCTGTTCTATTTAAGAGCATAAGAACGACCATACTGGGTTAGACCAAAGGTCCATCTAGCCTAGTATCCTGTCTTCCAACAGTGGCCAATGCCAGGTGCTTCAGAGGGAATGAACACAACACATAATCATCAAGTGATCTATCCCGTGTCACCCATTTGTTTGTTGCATTGTATGAAAATTCCCAAATTCCTTACCAAAAACTCAGTTGTGCAGCGCTCTATTCTGAACATTTTGACTCTTCCTAACCAAGCAAAAGGCAGGGAAACACAGTGTAAATATTGCATAGAAGCACTTGTCTGCATACATACTGAAGATTATCAAATGCAACAAATTTAGATGAAAAACTTCTGTGACATCACTTCATTCTGTGATCGCTAAATTAGTGATAAATAGAAAATGTGAATTTTCAATTAGTTGTGAAGGATGAGAACCCAAAACCCACTTGAAAAATGGCTTTTGAGACCAGGGTTCTGTTTTATAATATGTGGGTGAGTCAGAGACAACACTTTATATTTCAGCTTAATCACAGTTGAGTGTGTGTTTCCAAAGTGGACAACTCCATTTGAAGGTAAACTTTATTATACTTCATCCTTCCTCGAGAATTTTCATATTGTGACCATGTGCTATGTAGGTTTCTGGTTCTACTTGTTCTGTTTGGTCATTTATTAGTGGTGGTGTTTTGGTGGGGGGAATCTATCCAGCCAGCAAATGAAAATATTTTAGTAATGAAAATGAAATTGGCAGAGACTGTTTTGTTTGGCTGCTCCTCTCTGGAAGCTGTAGGCAGAGTTTGTTTCATCATCTCTCTCTCAAGAGAAACCATATCACATTATGAAAATGAATTTAAACAGTGCACTTGGAAACAAAAATACAGTCAGTAAATAATAAGCCATAGAAACACAATGCACATAGTCTGGAAGTTGCCCTGAGTGTTTCAGTTTTGCCATGAAAATGAAAGAAAAACTAGAGGTTTCACCCCATCTTCTAGTGTTTTGCCACCATAAGTGGCTACTGTCATTCTGTGTATTGAAAGTGCAAGGTGTTACTGTATTGAATTCAATTGGGCCTCATTTCAGCCTCTTTGAGTTTGTTTTTTGATTTCTACCTTTCTTGGAAAACTTGTCAAAGTAAGATGCTCCCCTTCTCTTAAAAGTCTCTTAAAAGTGTGTGTCTATAGATAGATAAATACCTCTACATTTCTAATGCACGATTTAGGCTGCACTGCACAATTTCCAGTCTGCTGCAGAATCCAGGGACTTTACCACATACTCTATGCCCACTTTGCTGCAGAGCACACAGGCCTTGCCCATCCCCGTTGCTCTTTTCAGACTCCCCATGATTGCACCGTGTCACTTCTGGCTGTTGCATAAAATGGAAGAGTAAGAAGATTAATCTGATGGGCTGTTGAGTGTTCCATGCCATGATGATGAAAACAGCAAAGAGGATGGTGATTACCCCTCCCCCCCAACAATGGTTACAGAAAACATGTTTTTCACAAATATAACAAACTTACATTTTTCAAACAGCCATGCTTCCATGCAGACTTCAGATGTATCCATTGGCATCTAAATCTTTCATGCAAGTACTGGAATAATCATTTGGCTTGGGTAAGTCAGAGATCCTCCATGTTTGAGCACATGAACAGTTCATTTCATTGCCTGCCTTTTTATCCTTTTCCCTTCTGTAAATAAGACAAACCAGAGCCGGTGCATTTTCAACCTTCAGTCACCCTCCCTTTCTGCGTGTATGCCTCAGTCTCTAACTAGCATGTAATATCTTTCCTCTAAATCTCACACTGAATAAGGTGACTGCCCTATTTATTTTGTGTAATCGTACTGATGAATTCCTGTGTGTGACTTCTGCATTTGCATATTTTCTTGTTCAAGTATTCAAAGCCGTTTGAGTGCGAGAGCAGGTTGACATGATCAGGTACTTAGCAGCATCAGGTTTTCATCTTGCTCTGCACAAATATTTGGAGCCAGATGTATGGCAACGTGCAGTTAACTCAGATGTGGACATTTCTGGCTCCTGGTTGAGAAGTCAGGAGAGCAGCTCTGGTGTGATCTTCAGCAAAGATGTGCAATGGTAATTCAGGACTTCTGCAGTCTACAATGGCAAATAACACTGATTCAGAAAAGTGGAAACTGCCTAAACTGGCTTGAACTGCCCCAAAATTGTATAAAATTGATCACCTAAGAAAGGTAGGAATTGCTTAAATTTCTACAAGGCATTTGAATTTGGTACCATACAACATTTTGATTAAAAAAACTAGAATGATATAAAATTAATAATACCCCACATTAAATGGATTAAAAACTGGCTAACTGATACATTTCAAAATGTAATAGTAAATGGGGAATTGTCATCAAATGAGTGTGTTTCTGGCAGAATTGCAGGGATCAGTTCTTGACGCCATATCTTTAACATTTTTATCAGTGACCTAGAAGAAAACATAAAATCACTCGTCACTGATAGTTTTCAGATGAAACAAAAATTGGTGCAGTGGTAAATAATGAAGAGTGATTTGGATTGCTTGGTAAGTTGGACAAAAACAAAATGCATTTTAATACAGTTTAGTGTAAATATATAATCTAGAACAAAGAATATAGGTTACACTATAGGATAGGGGACTCAATCCTGGGAAGCAGGAACTCTGAAAAAAATGTGGGCATCATAGTGGATAATCAACATGAGCTCCTACTGTGATGCTATGTCCATAAGAGCTAGTGTGATATATGGGAGCTGGCTGAATGGGTGAGTATCTCATTGTCAAAACAGCCAATTCATATGGAGGCTTGTAAAATTTAAATTCAAACCAGAGCATCAAAATTCTGATTATTTTTGACATATTGTTACTAACGAAACTATTTTAAATACCGCAGGCTGATGGCTGTCCTGACAAACTGGTCATTCAGCAATATGTACCATGGGCTGGAGAGTCTCAGTCTGGGTGGGGGACTGGAGCCAGCTGGCAAAGACCACACACTGCTTGGTGTGTGGCCAGAGAACTGCGCCATGTGCTGATCAAGAGCATGTCCTGGGCAGACTCCTCCAGCAGGGCAAACAGTAGCAATGTGAGTAACCTTAACCCGAGAGCGAAGAGTGAGGGTCCCAGCCTGGCACAGAACATCACCTCTGTTGGTCTGGGTTCTCCTGTCTGTGGGAGGGGCATGAGAATGGGCCAACAAACTGTGCAGAATCTGCTGGCTGTATTACTGAATGGGAAACTTTTCCACTTTCTTGCATGCGCTGTGGCTCACCACACTTCCTCTTCACTGTCACTGATTTACAGTGCAGGGCTTAACAGCAGCTGGTTAGAATATAACATGCACTCTAAAATGCATTGATGGTACACATTTTTCCCCCTGACCACTATTTAAATTGCAGCGATACCCCAAATTTGCTGTGTGTTTCCAGTCAGAGGAAGACATAATTTCTACCCTAATCTAGAATACAAAGGCAAATGAGAAAGACAGTTGAAGGATGAGGGGAAAAGATGTGATTTATATGCAAAGTGATCAGGGATGTTGGTGCATGTCTCAGTAGCTATACTGGTTTAACTAAAAAAATCCACCCAGAACAATACTAAATTGCTCCTCCTCTCAACACCCCCTACCCTTCAGTTGAGAATCCTTCACACCCTTCCCTCCAAGCATTAAAGTTGCTTTCCTTAGCCCGGATGAGTAGGTCATTTATAAGGTAATGAAGCAAATAAGGTTTAGGGTTGAGTTCAATGGGGCTCTGTGCAAGGGCCGTACACAGAAATCATTGCAGGATCGGGGCCTTGTCAGCTAGTTTCTTGTACATGTCTCATAAGAAATGGGTCCTTGGGAGGATTTAAGCAATGAGAGGGAGCTGGCTTTGCAGACCAGCTCAGGAGGAGCATTCCAAGGTGAGGGAACAATGTGGGGGAATACACAAGTGTATTTACAATTCATCCTGCAATTTTTCTCACTCGCCATTCATCATTTTGCTGTTTATTATCCTGTCAGAAGGGTGCAACACAATCATGTGACTTAGGTGACCAATCACACAGCTTGAGTGACAAGTGGGGAATGTCAAGTATCAAGGGGTAGCCGTGTTAGTCTGTATCCACAAAAACAACCAGGAGAATGGGGGATGGTGAAACTGAACAGGTTGCAGATAACACATGGACTGAAAGTTGTTCATCCAGATTATCTGGCTAGTAGTTATGAATAATGGAAACATTTACAGGAATCAGGATTGGTTCTCAATCTCAAATAAGAGTGATTATTTTTCATTTGTATTTGGTGAGCACTTAGAGGCCATAATCAGGGATTTGTGCCAGGCATATACATATGTACATGTGCTACTCCGGAGGGCATCCTGCACCAAACAATTTAAAATTCTGAACCAAAAAAATTAAAATTCTGCACACACTATTACAATTCTGTGCACAATGTAATTCTGTAAAATTCTGCAAGTTTTATTTGTCAATAAATAAATTGCAGAGGCTCCAACATGGCAGTGGTGAGCACAGGCCACTGGTTGCACGAAGGTGAGAGATCACGCTGCAGCCCCACTCCAATCCCCGCAACCCATGGACACGGATTCAGTGGTGAGGCTGCACCCGACCCTGACACAGCACAAGGCCTGGACCTGCCCCAGAAACACCCTGGGGCCCTGCCCCTCTGTGCCAGGTGCACCAGGTGTGGGGCAGGCAGGATCCAAATATGAAGGGGCGCAGTGTGGGGGGATCCGGGTGTGGGATGAGAGGGTTTTGTGTGGGACAATCTGGGTGCAGGCATCTGAGTGCAGGGTCTAGGTGTGGGGGGATCTGGATACACAGAGGCTTGTGGGAGGGGTTCCAGGTGCAGAGGCAATGGGACTCTGCAGGAGCTTCCAGGTGAAGGAGGTTGGGGCTCAGCGGAGGAGTCTGGGTGTGGGAGTCTCAGCAGGGGGACTCTGGGTGCTGGGGGAATGGGGCTTGGTGGGGTGGGGGTCTGGGTGAAGCTAGTTGGGGATGAGTGGCATGAGGGTCTGGACGGTTTACGCCTGAAAGCCAGAGGGCTGAAGAAGGCTGAGGCCAGAGAGAGCTGACTCAGTGGGGACAAGAGAAGCCCCAGGACTAAGCAGTGTTTTGCGTTTTATGCCAATAAATTAGATCTTGGGAGAAGGGATATTATTGGACCAAAAATAGCTTTTGTGGAGTTTAAGGAACCTCTAGAAGGAGGAAATGGAAGCAGGGTTGCTGCAGAGTCGTGCTGGCCAGCAGGGGTTGCTACAAGACTGGTACACCCTTTGACATGTAGGTACTGTAGTTCACAAAGTATATTTTGTTATGGTGTCTATATTATGTTATAAAATATTAAATTATGTATTCAATCTAGACGTTCTGCAGAGTAAAATACATTTTAATAGTGTATGTAGGGAATTGTTGCTCAAGAGACTTTGACTGAGAGATTTCTGGAAGCAGGATGGTCAGGCTGCTTGAAACAGCATAATAGGAGCTCTATAGCTTTCTTCTTTTTGTGGTGGAGAACTCATTAGTGCTTTCTGGGAAGCTCAGAAAAGATGGCTGTTTTTGATATATTTTCCTTTGCCAGTATCCCCGGATCTCATTCTTGGACACCCCACATGACTACAAGGAAGGAATATGTGGCTTATTGAAAAAGATGTTTCAGGAGGAGTAGAATCATAGGACTGGAAGGAATCTCAGGAGGTCATCCAGTCCTGTGCTCTGCACTCATGGCAGGACTAAGTATTATCTGGACCATCCCTGACAGGTATTTGCTTAACCTGCTCTTAAAAATCTCCAGTGATGCAGATTCCACAACCTCCCTAGGAAATTTATTCCAGTGCTTAACTACCCTGATAGTTAGGAAGTTTTTCCTAATGTCCAACCTAAACTGCCCTGCTGCAATTTAAGCCCATTGCTTCTTTTCCTATCCTCAGAGTTTAGGAAGAATAATTTTTCTCCCTCCAACTTGTAACAACCTTCTATGTACTTGAAAACTGTTATCATGTCCCCTCTTAGTCTTCTCTTCTCCAGACTAAACAAACCCAATTTTTTCCATCTTCCCTCATAGGTCATGTTTTCTAGACCTTTAATCATTTTTGTTGCTCTTCTTTGGACTTTCTCCAATTTGTCCACATCTTTTCTGAAATGTGGTGCCCAGAACTGGACACAATACTCCAGCTGAGGCCTTATCAGCAGAGAGTAGAGCAGAAGAATTACTTCTTGTGTCTTGCTTACAATACTCCTGCTAATACATCCCAGAATGATGTTCGCTTTTTTGCAACAGCGTTATACTGTTGACTCATATTTAGCTTGTGATCCACTATGACCCCCAGATCCCTTTCTACAATACTCCTTCCTAGGCAGTCATTTCCCATTTTGTATGTGTTCAACTGATTATTCCTTCCTAAGTGGAGTACTTTGCATTTGTCCTTATTGAATTTCATCCTATTTACTTCAGACCATTTCTCCAGGTTGTGCAGATCATTTTGAATTTTAATCGTATACTCCAAAGCACTTGCCACCCTTCCCAGATTGGTATCATGTGCAAACTTTATAAGTGTACTCTCTATGCCATTATGTAAATCAGTGATAAAGATATTGAACAGAATCGGACCCTGAACTTATCCCTGCAGGACCCCACTTGTTATGCCCTTCCATAAAGTTCAGTCTGACAGTCGTCCCACCACTCACATTATTTTTAGTGTGATTTACAAACACAGTATTATAAAACTCCATTCCCCTGTCTTCTCTTCTCTATATATTTATGTAGCTTTGATAAGCAAGGAAAAGAGGTTGCTTCCAGCTCCCTTTCCTAAAAATAGTTTTAATTCTTTTATTGAGACAGGAGAATGCTGTTTTATGTTGGTTTGGAATTAGCAGTTCACTTTTTCATTCTTCTTAATGTAAGCAGGGTCTGAATGAATGGTCCCCTGACAGCTAGCTGGGAGGGAGAGAGACTTTGGGTGTGTTTATGTAAATGAAGTTTGCTCCTGCTCTGCTTAATATTCAGCAGATAGAGCAGTGTCAAAGTAATCAATTTTGGTGGGTGTTGGGTACAAATCACTTTAGTACTGAATACAGGGGTAGTGAAATGATGTTACCAAAATGTTGTAATTATGTAGTAATACAGGGAAGTAAGACTGTGCTTAACCTGTCCCAAATGTAGGGGCTCACCTTCAGCTGAAAGGACCTCATTAAGCCAGGGGCTCGAATGCCAGAGCCCTGTGGGATGGAGACAGGTGTCCTAGCCATAAGGTGTGTGGACTCTTCCTTGGAGTTCCCAGACTGGTTTGACCTATTCCTCCCCACTGTTCAAAGAAAAAGCTAAATAAGCTTAATTAGGAGCCTCCTTTGTTATTTTAAATGCCCAGTCAGAGCTAGGAGGAGTGGTTGATACGCTGGAGGGTAGGGATAGGATACAGAGGGACCTAGACAAATTAGAGGATTGGGCCAAAAGAAATATGATGAGGTTCAACAAGGACAAGTGCAGAGTCCTGCAGTTAGGACGGAAGAATCCCATGCACTGCTACAGACTAGGGACCGAATGGCTGGGCAGCAGTTCTGCAGAAAAGGACCTAGGGGTTACGGTGGATGAAAAGCTGAATATGAGTCAACAGTGTGCCCTTGTTGCCAAGAAGGCTAATGGCGTTTTGGGTTGTATAAGTAGGGGCATTTCCAGCAGATCGAGGGATGTGATCATTCCCGTCTACTCAGCACTGGTGAGGCCTCATTTGGAGTACTGTGTCCAGTTTTGGGCCCCACACTACAAGAAGGATGTGGACAAATTGGAGAGAGTCCAGCGGAGGGCAACAAAAATGATTAGGGGGCTGGAGCACATGACTTATGAGGAGAGGCTGAGGGAACTGGGATTGTTTAGTCTGCAGAAGAGAAGAATGAGGGGGGATTTGATAGCTGCTTTCAGCTACCTGAAAGGGGGATCCAAAGAGGATGGATCTAGACTGTTCTCAGTGGTAGAAGATGACAGAACAAGGAGTAATGGTCTCAAGTTGCAGAGGGGGAGGTTTAGGTTGGACATTAGGAAAAACTTTTTCACTAGTAGGGTGGTGAAGAACTGGAATGGGTTACCTAGGGAGGTAGTGGAATCTCCTTCCTTAGAGGTTTTTAAGGTCAGGCTTGACAAAGCCCTGGCTGGGATGATTTAGTTGGGTTTGGTCCTGCTTTGAGCAGGGGGTTGGACTAGATGACCTCCTGAAGTCCCTTCCAACCCTGAGATTCTATGATTCTATGATAGAATCACTTGAGGTGGGGCAGTGTTTCTGCTCAGCCTACAAAGAGCTGAAAATCACTGAGATTGATGTGCAGAGGTCACAGCAGAGAGGCAAGTGGCAGCAGAAGGTGACTGACAGTCAGCTGATGAATGAGTGGCTGGTGAGATGGAGAGGTGCAGTGAGTGGCCAGTAGGGAGGTGCAGCGAGCGGCTGGTTGAGAGGTGTAGCAAGAGGCACAGTGAGTGGCCAGCAGGGCGGCTGGCAGAGAGGCGCAGCAAGCGGCCAGTAGGCAGGTTGGTGGAGAGGAGCGGTGGACGAGTGCTCAAGCAGCGGAGCGAGGAAGGTGCCTCCTTACCTCCACCCACAGTGGAGATGCACCTTTAAACTCTGGGCCTGCACTGACCAAGGACAGCAACTGTGAGTGGGGTGCAGAGAAGGGACAGGCATGCTAAAGGGACTTTTGGGTTGCTGAACTTAAGAACCTGAGGGGAAAAGGACACTGCTCAACCAAGTTGGGGGTGGGTCTTTTGCTCATGGTTTAAGTTTATGAACCCTGTTTGCGGTGGTTTCCCAAATGAAGGCAGAGTTACTTCCCTCCTTTTATTAAAAGTTTCTTTTCTACACTCAGACTCTGTACTTGCGAGTGGGGAAGTATTGCCTCGCAGAGGTGCCCATGGGTGGGGGCTCGAGCTGCTTCTGTGTTGTATTGATGGAAAGAAACCCCTAGGTATTGAACCCGCCCCTGGTTGCTGCTGGCTTCGCCTGGCAGAAGGATTACATTAGAAAGAAAGAGATACAGCCCTTGCTAGCATCTTGATTTATCTCCTGCTTCTTCTCATCACTCTTAGCAAAAGTGTGGGTGGTAGAGAGGCTTTCACTGTCTTTAGCTTCCTTCAGCTGAGCGTATATTTGCATTTTAAATGGTGTGTGCTAGACACCAGAAATTAATATTAATCATTGATAACAATTATGATGCATAATTTACACACAAGAAGAAAGGAATGTACCTTTCTGCATATATTATTTTTCCATGTATTTCATCAACTCTCACTGTCCCCTTAAATGAGAACACCTGTCCTACCCTTCCAAATCAAAAAAGGGTCCAAAATTACATAAACGAGCAAACGTCCTCATTCTGTGTTTGTTTACAGCATTGATTTAAGTTAATGTCAAAACTGTAGCAATGGGCATCTGAATTCAAACTTGAAATAATGTAATGGCCATGATTTGTGCTATTAAATGACATCTGCCTAATCAGGAGCCATCTGTACAAAAATGGAATTGGTTCTGCATCTCACCTATTCCATCCTGTTATTGCTCTGACTCATTCAAAATTGGAAATGGGATGGTGAATAGTGAAACTATAGACACCTCCTGCCAACCTAAGGGATGCTCAGCCTTCCATTAATACGTTGAGGCCCCTTTCTCCACCCCCTGATATTTAAATGTGATGATTAGGCCCTGGCAGCAGGTTGCTACCGTATGATACAGAAAAGCCCTGTCGCCTCATAGATATATTCTTGGTTAGCCTGGTTCTAATGCACCCCTTGAATGCAGAGGAGTGTTACTATCATGCTTCTGTGTTGGGTGAAAGAGGGACCAAATCTAGAATTGAGGCAATCACTAACCCCTCCCTACCTAAAAATCCTGCAAACATGCTGTATCCATTCCTGGAATCACCTGGAATATTGTATTGTAGTTCCTGAAACTTTTTATAAAAAATGTCTGACTTATCTAGCCTCATTTAAATTACTTATGCAAAGTGATTTAACTGTTCTTGGGATGTGTAATAAATGTGCTCTGTGTGTGTATTATTTACAGTTAGGCCGTGACAGCTCAGTCAGCACAAAAGGTAGAGGAGGTGCTGCAGGAGGGAGGGGGCTGTGAGCTCTGAGAGATGAGGCGTTTTATGTACAGAATACAACAGAGCTTGCTTAACAGGCAGGGCCTCTTCCAAGCTTTCACGGCTCTGGCTATAAGGAACCATATTGAACAAATGGGCAATTGATAGCCAAATTAATTCTGACTCTTACCTTTACATAGAACAGAAGGGATTGTTTTCTTCTGGGTGTTCAGAGGGGGTTAGCTTGTGAATGGTCACTGGGTGTCACTATTACACCGCAGGAATATGAGAGGAGATGAGGTTCTTTGGCACCAAATTATGACACTCTTAAAGGCAGATGTTACAGAAGTTGCATTTAACAGGTCATGTTTCAAGGTCACTCAGAGTTGGAATCAGTGTGGAAATTTCTTGTGTGAGTAGTATGGAGTCAGGGTTAATGCATACAATGGCCTAGATCATCTCTCTGGGAACAGTGCATGCAATGCTTGTACAGTCCGTAGGTAGTTCCTGATGGTGCCAGCATCTGGGGTGTGGGAATAACCCAAGCATGTGGCATTTAATTTTTTCTGTATGCGTTTCATAGAATTATAACATTCTGTGAATTACGGATGACTTTCCCCCAACTTTTGAGCTACTTGAGGAATCTAATCAAGGGCCAAATCATAAAGTCCTGGTGTGGGCAAATCTCTCTCTGAAAGTCAGTGGGGATTTGTGTGTGTAGGATCTGGGCCAGCGGAATAATCGATGACATGTTGCAACTGGTCAGCTAATCTGGAAATACCTACCACCCATTTGTTTGGTTTTAGATTTCAGCAGAATATTGTTCAAAGGAATCTACAGTGGGATTAGCAGTGAATGGACAAAGAGAAAACCCATGCTTGTTATTGGTGATAAGTCCCACAGAATATGAAAGGCTTTGATTATGTCTAATCACCTCTGAAGTCCTCAGTCTCATGAGAAATTGTCAGTGTCTCATGAGGTAGAGTTGGGGATAATTCTGAATATGAAATTTCACAGCCAGAGGCTGTCCTGCTGTCAACACATCTGGCAAATATGACTTATTTTCCTTACATACAGTTTTATTTACTTAATTACACTCACTCCTCATCTTGACCCTTCAGAGCTCTCAAAATAAGTTTTCTCCCTCCTGGTGTGCGCACCCTTCAGATTCTTTTTAGTCAGGTTCTCCTGACGGAGACTTGAGCAAGCTAGACATAGTTAGTCCCCTCAGTGTTACTCATGAATCCATCTCCAGACGCTCTGGATCATTTGTGTTGCTCTTTTCGGATGCCTTTCCAGTTTATGATGATCTTCTGGGCCAAGGCTAACAGCAGCCCTCTCTGCTGTTAGTTAGTGTAAGCTCAGTTGTGTCCCAGTCGGGGCTGTGCTGTGCCAGGCAGTTGGTCCCCACGCATAGCAGATTCCCCAAGCCCACAGCATGCTTATTTCTTCCTGTTGAGCCAGCCAGCCAGCCACCCTTCTCTTCACTGCACCCTGGGCTCAGAGGACCTGATGTGTGGATTTCAAAGACAGTTGCATAGGCTGCCTTTATTTTATTTTTTTATTTTTTGGTCGACCCCACGTTGATCCCAGCATTGTATGGGGAGGGACAACTGATGCCCTGTTTCATGGTGAACAGCTAGAAGATGCTTGAAGAGGGATGTATGTAAGGTGGAAAAAGCCAGGCACCCTGGGAATTTAAAGTACAACTTTAGAGCTGATAATTTAACATAAATGATTTTAAGGAACAAGAAATTATTGTCTAATTGAAGGACTCAGAACTACAACACCCTTTGCAATAGGGTTTGTGTGGATGAGGAGAGGACAGCAAGAATTATCTAATGATAGGACAACTATAGCTTAATTACTTTTTGGTAAAATGAAAAAATAATATGGTGATAGGTACCCTAGAAATTGTTATACAGACAGCAAGTTGACCCAAAGATTACCTTTTCCCAGTCTCCTCGTTACCTAAATAAAGCGTTGGTGCGAAACCATTCACAATCCAGAACCCAGTGTTGTAATGCATTTTGTAACTCCCTCAACCCCATCTAAAATCTGAGTTTGTAATTTCAAGAACTTTATAAATAGGTTCTTTGTTTCTCCCTACGTTACATAGACAGCTCTTCAGTCCACAGCTTGGAACCAGAAGCTTCATTATATCATGTTTCCATGTTTCCAAGTGTCCACAATTCATGGTAAGTGCTTTGCAATCAGAGGACTAAGCAAATACATTGCAGTATTATCAGGGTCGGCTCCAGGCACCAGCAAAGGAAGCAGGTGCTTGGAGCAGCCAACGGAAAGAGGCGGCACATCCGGGTCTTTGGCAGCAATTCAGCGGCGGGTTCCTCAGTCCCTCTCAAAGGGAAGGACCTGCCGCCAAATTGCCACCGAAGAATGAAGCGATGCGGAACAGCTGCTACTGAAGTGCCGCCAATCGCGGCTTTATTTTATTTTTTTTCCCCTGCTTTGCCGCTTGGGGCAGCAAAAAAGCTGGAGCTGGCCCTGAGTATTATTAACAGTCCCAAATTTTGTACTAATTTCAGAATTGTTTTTAGATTAGTGTCTGAAATTTAAATGAGCTCAATGATATCACGCCAAGAAAATTCTTCACTTGACTGGACATTACAGTGAACTCAGCTGAGTCTTTGATTACCATAAAAGCCTCATTTTTCAGTTTTGGTCAGGGCCGCCCAGAGGATTCCGGGGGCCCAGGGTCTTCGGCGGCGGGGGGCCCTTCTGTTCCGGGACCCGCCGCCAAAGTGCCCTGAAGACCCGCGGCGGGAGCCCCCCGCCGCCGAATTACCGCCGAAGCGCAGCCCAGTCTTCGGCGGTAATTCGGTGGCGGGGGGAGGGGTCCCCGCCGCGGGCCTTCGGGGCACTTCGGCGGCGGGTCCCGGAACAGAAGGGGCCCCCCGCCGCCGAAGACCGGGCTGCGCTTCGGCGGCGGTTGCGGGTCCCGCTTCCCCCCCGCCCCAGCCTCAGCCTCTTACCCGAGCGCGTCTCCGGCGGGGCCTGAGCTCCGTCCCGCTCAGAGCCGTGTGGTGAGGGGGCGGGGCTGGGAGCTCCACGCCGAGCGGAGGCAGCTGCCCCGCCCCTTCCCCACGCCGCTCTGAGCGGGGCGGGGCTCAGGCCCTGTTGGAGCTCCCGGCCCCGCCCCGTCACCACTCGGCTCGGATCGGGGCGGGGCTCAGGGGCCCCAGCGGAGACTTGGCGCTTGATGCGCTGAGGCTCCAGGAGAGGGGCGGAGCGGGAGCCTCCGCTCTTCTCTTGGGGGCCCCTGCGGAGCCCGGGGCCCGGGGCAAATTGCCCCCTTTGCCCCCCCCTCTGGGCGGCCCTGGTTTTGGTTAGGTTTTCAATATGTATATCTTTCCTTGTTATCAGGAAGCATGTTTTTTGCAAGGGCTGAAGGGGATGTGGATTTTCAAACGTTTAAAAGAATTTTTAAAAAATATTTCAATATTCAGCACTTTCTCATCACTAGTTTTTGCATAATGAGGCCAAGACTGTTTAGTCTAAGTGATGGTACCAGCATGAAATGAGTATGCAGTTACATTTTACATATGTTAGGTCAGTAGAGCAGGATGTTTGAAGGTTATCTGCAGGGTCTACATAGCTCAGGCAGGATGGCCAAGGCCAGTGCTTCGAAGCTAACCTGGTTGCTGGCAGAGTTTGTTTTCTAACACTTATTGAAGACTTCTAGATAATTAAATATCACATTTATCGTTACCATAAATGGACATGTGTTTTTATTTCTTTTCTATTAATCTCCCCACATTTAGCAGCTGTGATTGATTCCACTTTCCTGTGATTTCCTAGCTAATGAAGGAAACTTTTGTTGTATCTATTCCCACTTTTAAACTTACTTTATGGAAAAAGGAGAATTATTATAGACATTTTTGTCAGTTGTCCTGACAGTTGATGCTTTTTTCACAACCATATTAATATGACCTCATTAGTTCCTGCAGCTAACTCCTCTCAACACATAACACTGTATTGCAGTAGGAGCCAATCATGCTAATTACACCAGATCAGTTTGCATATTCATAAGCCACTGCCTGTTTTATGGACAGCAAAAATAAACACTGTATCTCTTTAATAATTTTAAGTGGGTCACTTTCAGGACTGTATCTGTTTTAAATAAATTATCATATTGTTAAGGGCCATACTCAAAAGCTGTATATATTTTTTAGCAATGTGTTTTTTCAAAGGCAACAATGTTTGCTCAAAATAACTAACCAGCTAATTTTAAAATTTAATTCAAGATAAAGATTATATTTGGTTTAAAATAATTCTCTGTGCCGCAAGCAGGTAAGAAGCAGTTTTTAATATGGAACTACAATAAGTAGGAATATGAGATTTTCAAACTGCACAGGGAGCAAAACAAGGTAAGTTAACTCTAAAAGACTTTTTTAAATCATTGTAACAGGAATGCATGATTCTGTGTTTTCTTGGTCTCTGCCCATGCTTTCTACCGCATAATAAATGTTTATTGTTTATAATTTATAGTGTCATAGGTATACATGGCAGGTTATAGGCAAATGCAAAGACAACGACCCTGCCCTGAAGAACTCCTCCCCTCCACCTCCCCCCATAATCTGGCATCTGATTCATGTAAACCCACTGTTGACATGACGCATTCATGGATGTGACATGTTGACATGGCTTGTTATCTTCAGTTTAGCAAAAACTTGGCCCATCTGCAAAGTAAACTGTGCTTTTCAGACAGAGTGAGCAGGACTCATCCACACAGATGTGCTGTTTATGCTGATGGAGCATTTATTTTTGTGCGAGAAGGTTTCTTCATTTAGCCATGCAACTCATGCCTGGCTGGAGCACCCAAGGGTCCTGAGCTTTCACTTCCATGTTCATCTTGTATATCCAATTTACGTAGGCCCTTAGACTGGGACTCATTGCCATATTTCTGAGTGGCTGGGACGCATTAGAGTTACTTAGTGGATCTCAGTGTTTCTCTGCTCTCTAGAGTGGTGAGCTGCACCCCCTGCGTGGTCCCTGTAGGAAAGGGGAGGTTTCACTACTCAGAACCCAGAAAGAGATGTAAGGGTAACCCAGTGTTTCTCCTTATAAAGAGCCTAGGAGCAAGTTTGAGTGAGCACATCACTCAGGCCTTATTCTGGCATTAATTAACAGTGGGAATGCAGTTTCTGTAAAACAATAAAAATAATTATTTTTATTAATAATTAAGCAAAAAACAGACATGGCATCAGATGATCATCCATAAACTAAATAAAGTATAAGAAAGAGAAAAGAGCACATTTTCCAAAGGAACTATGCTATGCTTTCACCTCTGTCAGATACAAACCGACCACTGTATTCCCAGAGATTTTAGTTTAATGTTGAAAAATATTTTACAATAGTCAATTTCACCTCTTGACTCTGATCTGTGAATTCAAAATTCGTCTTACAACAAGAAATACATTTTCATGTTGTTATCTAGGCTGAAGGGAGGTTTTTATATCCAAACCTCCCTGATTTTGTAATATACTATTATTTGTGCAATATGCCTTGGAATTACAGTTAATTTCAGTAAATCCTAACATATCTGATTATTTACAAGTTATTTTACCTCAGGGAAATATATAGTATTCATTTCGTGTGTTTAGTCTATTTAAAGTAGGACTAGAGATAAAGTAGGACTGATTGACAAATTAATGCTCTCAGCTCCTACTCAAAAGTACTTGAATTATAAGTACAAAAGGCATGTTACAAACTATAATAATTTTAACTCTATTCCATTGCTAAAAGCTAATAATAATGAAAACAAATCAAAACAGTAATGTATTCTAACTCGTGCAAGAATAAAAGAACAGACAGAGGAGGGAGTGCTCAGCAAAATAATTAGTTTCATTAAAAATCAAGGAAGGGTGAGACCATTACTCCATTTTGATGGATTCAGTTCTACAGGGGAAAAGGGAAAAATGACTGAATCACATAAATCATATTTACATCCATTTCCTCTAACATGTTGGAGTATAAAATGGTTTGGATCATGTGTATGCATGTGTATGAGTGTTGAGGGGTAAAATTATCAACAGTGAGACTACTTCGTGGTGGACACTATATTCAGATTGGCTGTAGTGACCAATCATGGAAAATGGTAATTTTGAGATATTGTTTCTCAGACATAGGAAAGAAGAAGCAGCAAAGAATCCTGTGGCACCTTATAGACTAACAGACGTTTTGCAGCATGAGCTTTCGTGGGTGAATACCCACTTCTTCGGATGCATTCACCCACGAAAGCTCATGCTGCAAAACGTCTGTTAGTCTATAAGGTGCCACAGGATTCTTTGCTGCTTCTACAGAACCAGACTAACACGGCTACCCCTCTGATAGGAAAGAAGGTGGCTCAACTATTAGAAAAAAATGTTTGTCAGGAATGTGAACTAGTATGGTGCGGCATGCTACTGTGGCAGGGAAATGCATCAAATTGTGTTTGTTTTGTATGTTCTTCCTATAGAAAATGTATCAGCAATTACCTTGCAAGTAATAGGGCTCTTACTATCTAGCATTTTTAAAAATCAGTGTTACAGTTGTTTAAGTCAGCGGTTCTCAAACTGTCATGTGTGCTTGGCATACCACTTCTAACAAGAACCCTTAAAAATGAAAACATTCTTTCCATTTCAAATGAACAGTCATTGCATGCACTGCAGCATGCCTGAAAATGCTTGAGAAGTAAACTGCACTCTCCTGGCTGCTTTGGTGAATCACACTTTCCAATCATGCCAGCACAGTAGTTTTATTTAGCTGTTTGTTGTACGCTGTGGTTTGGCAGTGGATGTTGCACTCTCATGTGCTGCACAGCTGAATGACTTTCTGCTAGGCCTAGCTACTGAGATGACCTTGAGAAGTTCCATATTCTCCCTCCAGGGCTCCTCTCATCTGAAGAGGAGCCCAGAGCGGCTTCAAAACCTGCAGTCCCAGGGAACCCCAGGATCAAAGGGCTGCAGAGCAGGTGCTCTCTCTGCACTCCCTTCCCAACAAAGGCTGCAGTCTGGTCCCTGCCGAGCTGGAGGCAGGGGGCGCATGGGACTAATTCCACAGAGGAGTTGGGGGTGGGGATGGTTGGTCAGGTCCAGCCTGGCTAAGGACTAAAGACAGCTGCCTGGATAGTCAGTCACAGAGCAGATGGCTGGCAGCAGTTGGATGTAGTGTGTCCAGCACTGTGGGCATCCAGGGGCCAGAGTTGCTGGGGACCAAGAAGCCTCTGGGAGCTGAAGCTGCCTGATGCCCTCGTAACGTTCAGATGTGGGAACCCCATCTCAAAAAAGATCTATTGGAATTGGAAAAGGTTCAGAAAAGGGCAACAAAAATGATTAGGGAAATGGAACAGCGTTGTATGAGGAGAGATTAATAAGACTGAGACTTTTCAGCTTGGAAAAGAGACGACTAGAGGGGATATGATTGAAGTCTATTAAATCATGACTGGTGTGGAGAAAATAAATAAGGAAGTGTTACTTACTCCTTCTCATAACACAACAACTAGGGGTCACCAAATGAAATTAATAGGCAGCAGGTTAAAAACACAAAAGGAAGTATTTCTTCACACAACGCACAGTCAGTCTGTGGAGCTCTTTGCCAGAGGATGTTGTGAAGGCCAAGACTATAACAGGCTTCAAAAAAGAACGAGATAAGTTCATGGAGGACAGGTCCATCAATGGCTATTAGCCAGGATGGGCAGGGATGGTGTCCGTAGCCTCTGTTTGCCAGAAGCTGGGAATGAGTGACAGGGGATGGATCACTTGGTGATTCCCTGTTCTGTTCGTTCCCTCTGGGGCACCTGGTATTGGCCACTTTTGAAGGACAGGACACTGGGACAGATGGACCTTTGGTCTGACCCAATATGTCTGTTTTTATGTCCTTAACAACTGTACTGGCAGCCCCCCCTTCCTGAGCTCCCCATGTCTCTTCCCCACCCCCGAGCCTCCTGGCTTCTTACACCCTCCCCTGATCCTCCCACTTGAGTCCCCCCGTGTCCTCCTGAATCCACCAGTCTCTCTTACACCACTCCCTGTCCTTCCGAGGCCCTCTGGCCTTTTATACCCCCAAACCTCTCTGGTTTCTTATCTCCCCACCATTATCTGAACCCCCTGAGGCTCCCCACCCGAGCCACCCTGTGTCCTCAAGTCTCAACCTCCACATCTCAACCTGAGTCCCCCTGGCCTCTTACTTCCGCCTCCTCATCTGAGCCCCCTGGCGTGCCTGTCTTTGTCTGTGTGTCTCACTCTCTCTCTCACTCTTTCTCTATCACCTGAGCCCACCTGCCCTTTTATGCATGCACCCCCCCCAGCACCTGAACCCCCCGCTGCTTCACACCCCCCTTCTCATTAACGGCACTTTTAAAATTTTCCCCTAGAGCTACTTACAACATTTTGTATTCTGCTTGACTTGCATTGTGTAAGAAGGGAAGCAAAGCGAACTTCAGGTCATGTTCAACAATCATCCAGATAAGAATTAGAAGGAACTTTGAACTTTAAAAAAAGCCAGTGAATAATGTAGCTCAGATGCATACCAAAAAATATGTAATTGTTCCGCGTAAGTTAAGCAACACAAAATGCATAAATAATAATGATGACTGAATTGTTGTTTCTTTTTGACTCACTCTCTAAAAACATGAGATTTTAAAAAGGATGTCATAATCAAACCCTTCAGGCTTCCTTAGGCATTTATTTTACTATCAAGTTTGGAAATACTTTGTTAAGCCTATTATGGCCTAAAAAAAATGTGTGAAGAGAGAGAGAGAGAGAGAAATTTGCATGTGTACTTCAACCATCAGTTTTTAAAGAAATTGGTGTGTAAACCATTGAAGTTTGGGAACCGCTGATTTAAACCATGATCTCCCCTATTTCTGAGCTGCAGGATTTAGGAAATGCAGGCATCTTTTCTAAGAACTGTCTTCTATAGTTGTTTGCCTTAATGATGTGTCTGTTTCAAACTGGCTTCTTGGATTGACCTCCTGGTGTGAGAGAGATTTGTTGTGATAGGACATGTTGGCTGAATCATCAGAAATATTAACCCCTTAGGAAACTGGCCAATTCCCAAGCACCCGTTACCTGTGGAGAGGCTAATTTCCAGGGTTTTTCTCTAGGCCCCTAGGTAGCACTCTATTCTGAGGAGAGTTGGACTGTGGCTTTTGAGAAGATGGGCTGGGTTGGGACCCCTGCCTGCAGAGAGTCTTGGCTGTCTATGTACTTAGTATCTGTTAGACTCCATGAACACAGTGGGACAGATCTTGTCTTGAGATCCAAATTTTGGCCCAGGAATGATTACAAGGAAGAGATGGGAGAGAGCCTCTGATGTTTTTCTGAGTTTCATGGTATTAATTGAGTGTTAACAATTTGGTACAATTATTCTTGTTGCCCAAAGTCTAGTTCTAAGTCCTCAGTGAGCGAGTGTTTACGATGTTTCGGTGAGGGATGTATCTTTGGTTTCAATTCATGATGCTGCGTGTTACCCATCCTTCCAAAATGTCTTCAACTAGCTAGTATGATGCATGGTAAACTTCACTGAGATACAACAGGGTGCGTTATTTGTTGCCAGGCCCTTGCACTGATAACAGCTGACATGACTAAATATAAATAATAAATTATGCTGTTTCTTCACTGACTTTGAGATTTGAAATCAATCTAGAAACTGAATTCCCTTTAATATGTAGAATGAATCTTCTGATCACTTTGGATGTTTTTTGCTTGTATACCATTGACAAGGAAATCATTTTTATTTATGAATGACGTCAGTGGATTGTGTGTGTTTTGGATACTATGTGGTAAAATGGCTGAACAAAAATTTTGCACTAAAAGGTGATACTTTACCATGTACGCTGCTGAGTGATCACCTTTATACTGCTATTGTATGTTATGTACACAGTGCTACAGAAGTGCATAAGACCTTATAAAGCAAGATTTCATGCACCAAAGATTTTAAAATCTAAATTAAAAGGAGAATAACAGGAGGAGATGACACAATAAAAATGAGTATGAGAGGGGAAGGAACAATATGATATGGGGTTATTTGGGAGACTAATGCGCCATCTCAGGGGTTAAACGCATATATATAATGTGGCCGCATGCCCTGTTCAGTTAGTCATAGCAGGTGTTATTGTGCTCCCCAAAAGACTTGGGAAGATCCCTATAATAATGTAAGATATCGAAATACTGAGTCATTCCTGCATTCAGAACTTGAATACTGCACTTCTGCAGAACTCCAGACTTATTGTTGCTAATCCCACCTCATAATACCTGACAAATTCATTCTTATGCAGATAATAAGAGATAATGTCAATTGAAGGGAACATTGTCATAGGGATAATGGTTTCCTGCTGCTAGATTAATGCCTCAGCAAAGTCAAAGATTTCCCCCCCCCCCCTCAAAATGGGACACCTTTCGCCTGTGACAACATTCTGTTGCATTCACTTTTCTTCATTATACTAGCTGACTGATGTGATGTGAATCATTCTACCTAATGGATCAGGTGAATGACAGTCGCTCACTGTATCAATACTGAAAAACTGCCCTGTGATTGGATTAAAAAGCAAATGTATACTGTAAAATACAGTAACAGTTTCATAGTAGTTCATCACTTAGATATTCTGGGTTATTTTGATTGCTCGAGATATGTTCAAATGGAATTAAAGGCAGATTCTTATTAGAGATACAATATGCCAGAGCTGTGCCATTCTTATGTCCAATTCTAGCTTCCTAAGAATTGAGGTACTGACAGCCAAACATAAAAAATAGTTTATAAAATAGAATTAAGATTGATTATTTCCAAGGGTATTAACATTTGCGTTCAATTAAAAACTCAGATTATACAGTGCTGCTTTAGCTACACTATTAATACTATATGATTTAAGAAGCAATTAAGTTGGTATATTGTCAATACAATAGTTAGAAACTAGTAGTTAGAAACATAATTTCACAACATCTGTATTGAGGCTTGAGGGCCACCGGAGCACAAAACTCATCTTATGTGAAAGTTTCATCAAATCAGTGTGAACTGCACTCCTCCCAGAACACACACAGGTTAGCTAAATAGACAAATTAGAGTGGCTATGGAATGGCATTAATGTAAAAGGTGATGGCAACCTTGCAAGATAGATGACTGGGACCAGTGTTAAGACTCACATCCAGTTAATTTCTTAGAGGAGTTGACTTGGTGGGTATGAAACACACATGATCACTAAGGCAGGGGTTCCCAAACTGTGGGGCATGCCCCCCTCAGGGTGGGAGGGGGTGTGGAGGAATGTTCAGGGGGATGTATGGCGGGTCCCAAGCCAGCCCCCACGGGAGGCGGGGAGGGAGCGCCACACAGCCTTGCTCTGACCCTAGCCCAGCTCTGCCTTCATTCCCTCTACACCCCCTGGCCAGCTCCGACCTTGACCGAAGCCCCAGTTCCTCCCCCATCCTCAGTTCTGCCCCCAGCTCCACCTTCAGCCCAAGCTCCTCTGCTGAGGAAGTCTTGGTTGTGCAGAAATGGAGGTGGGCTGTAAAGACAGATTCCATTACTGGAAAAGGGGGGCGCACCAAGAAAAATTTGGGCACCACTGTGCTAAGGTATGACAACAAATGTCTTATGACTTTAACGATGGTATGCAAGCCCCAAATTCCCAGTCAGAGGCTTAGTTCTGACACTCGTGCCACAATGAAGTCTTATTCAAATCTGGTCCTAAATTCTATATTATACACTTGCGTGGCACTACTCTGATCAGAGGAACACCTGGATCGTAGGTTACTTTGCAGCTAGCTGAAGAGAGTGGTGGGATGATCCTGAACATCACAGAAGAGAGTCCTGAGTGCTGCCTCTAAGATACGGTGCATCTGGGCTGTAAATGCAGGCTTCCAAGGGAAAGGACTCAATCAGCTGATCAGACTGAGCCAGGGAGAGAGAGAGTGGCTTAGCAGCACACAAAGGAGTTATCAGGTGGTGCTAGATAGTGTTGCGTGCAAGGGTTAAATGTTTCTGTCTGTGTGACTGCATCCTATACATCAGCTTCCCATTAGAACCTGCAGAGACTCTCTTCAGCCTCCAGTGAATGCATGTTTGCCATGGACCACTTTTAAAAGCCATATTTATTTCTTGCATCAAACAAGATACACCATCATTCAGAAGGGAGCCACTTGTGTAAGGAAGACCACTTAACCTTTCCGCTTGGTGGAAAGACTGTTGTCAAGGCCATAAGGTCAAGTTTTCATGAAAGCTTTTTGAAAACCAATTGTCCTGCTTTCTCAGCGTTCTGTCATTTTACCTTCCAATTTTTATGTAAATTGTTATTCTAGTCCACAAACCTAAATAAGTATGATTAGTATAAATGTGTGTCAGCTCCTTTTGTTCAGAATCCTCTGGGCAGAGGATAAATGTGTGGAGCACAAAGTTCCTGTCTTAGCTTTGGATGATATCTTAAAATGTGTGTTTGATTAAAAAAAATTAACTTTGTATTTATCAGAATTGAAAGTAACTATGTTGCATTCATAAAGTTAAAAAACAGCTACTGGTTAAAATGTTCACTTATCCATGTGTCTAAAAAGGTACTTTGCTTGCATTATATAAACAGTTGTTGGAAACCTTCACTTTTAAATGTTGTTAATCCCTGGGCAGGAAGCTTTTGTTCAAGAGCTGCTCTCTGCATTACAGCCAGTAAGTAGAGTGACTAATGCTTATTCCAGTGATCAGAATACAACGGATACTTAGTGAGTGTGTGTGTGTGTGTGTGTGTGCACGCGTGCATAGATATTCTTTTAAGACCTCATCCAAAATCCATTGAAGTCATTGGAAAGACTCCTGTGGACTTTAATGGGATTTGGATGTTCCCAGTTCTTAGTATAAAAAGTTAGGTAGCAATAAGATGACTATGTTGCTGAGGCCATGCCTGGATTTCATAATTTCATGTACAAAGGCTGTTTCTATGCAGTCCTGACCAATGAGGAGTATTTGTAGTGCTTGAGGATTGTGTTGTAGTTATGAATGCTTGATTCTAACAAAGCTTAGATAAGATCAGTGTTACAAGTGGTGAGATTTCATGCAAAAATATATTTAGGGAACTAGAGTACAGGCAATGAGATCAAAATTTGTCTTCTCCAATGTCTCCATTTTCGATAGGGTTTTTGTTTGGTTTACATGGTTTGAAAGAGAGGATTTTTCATTTTTCCCCTTAAGTAAACAATAGCTTTGCAGAATGGAAGGAAAAGGTGCCTGTTGTGTAAATGAAATGGCTCAAATCGTATAAAATTGAAGGCAACGTTATTTCCTTAAGCAGCCAAGGATGCAAGTTCAGACCAGAATCTACTGCACAGGGAGGGTCCTTGCAGAAGGGCCATTACACGTCATGGCACATACATTTTTAATTTCTAGCTCTTCCCTGTATTTACATACTGTAAATTGCAAACAGTACCTGCTTGGAAGTAATATGTATAGGCATGTTAATGTGGAAGGTTCTTGGCTTTGAGTTTTATATAATATGCGAAGCAGCCATATATCTCCTTTGTGAAACTACTTGTTTATTTTATTTGGGGGGGGAGGCTATTGTCTGAGCAGCAATGTGCTTTCCAAGAAGATAAGTGGGAATCGCCACATATTCTGTGTGTCATCTCTTTCAGCACTAATCCATGTCAACATTTGTCATACCCAAGATTGCATCAGGGACATTGATATTTGTAATGGGGAGAGATTTATAATCCTTTCAGCAGGAATATTGACAAATATTTGTATCAAAAAACAACTCATGGTTTCTCAATTAAGATTTTTTTTCCATTCGCCAGTCAGTTCAGGATTTGGTACAAATAAATAACGTGTTGCAGATGCTTCACCGATGTTCATAAACAACTAGAAAGTAAGAGACAGAGGGGTTGTTCAAAAAAGTTATCCTTTTCCTTCATCATAAGTATTTTCACACTCATCCAAAACTGGGGCTTAGAGAGGGCTTGTCTCTTCACATTGACCAAACATCTTGTTTTATCCATTGAGCTCACCTGAACTGCCTAGATAAGATCACTCAGTTGCATACAGATATCTTTGGCTGAAGACACCTATAAAATATCTTAGTTTCAGCTGCTTTCTCAGAAACTGCTTTCCCTTACTTCTGACTCTTCTGGAACATCCTTTGCCACTTCTTTCCCCACATACCCCCTCACTCTTCCATTCAATGTTTTGATTTTTAGATAGAAGTTTGGCAGGAAAATTTAACCCTTTCAACCACATTTTTATTGGGGAATGATAAATACAGTTGGAAAAACCCAAACAGATAATTGTGCACACAGATACCAATTGCATGGCTCGAACTGGATTCAGCTCACAGTCCCAATTTCTGAACCTGCAAGTGTGGGGATTTGCATGCACAAGTATGTGGGCATGCATGTTTTATGGTGCATTTGAAATCAATATTTCTGACCCCTTCTGTCTACATACAGTCACTCACCATGTTAGAATTTTTTAAATAACCCAAATGACTAAATTATATCATTTTGTAAAAGCAATTAAAAAAACCCTTTTAGAATACATACCACAGGAGATTAAAGAGCAACTGAGAGAACAATACTATGCCGCATTAGAAAGAAATATGTCTCTCTCATTATAGATGTGCCTGTTCCAGCCTGAAATCCCCATTTAACTTTTGGTGCGGCCCAGTCAGAGTCAAGTGCCAAAGACCATGATAGTCCTTCATGCTCCATGGGGAATTTATCTTCTCTGAGACTCATCATTGTTCTAAATTTGCATGAAAACAATGTAGCTTTTCCGTAACACATCGCTCCTCCCTCCCCCGATTTTAGTTCTATCAGTAATTGGCAGATATTTTTAATAACTATAAAGATTTTCATCATGTTAATGGAGAAACAGAATCATTGGTCGTATTTCTTCACTGAGTTATGTGTTTAGTTTTTTTTGCTGGTGAAACTCTGTGGACCTCGCCAGCATCACACTGGTACAATGGAATAGAGAATCAGGTCCATTGTATGTAAAAACCGTAACAATTTATCTGTGTCAGTTTGCACTGATGAAAATATTCAATCCAATGTCAATGGTTTTAAAATATAACTGTAAATTGAAATGTAAACAGTTAATACTGTTCTATGAATTTCATACTTGCCACAACCTTTTACAAAAAAAGTAGATGGCAGATTTGTATACATTTAAATATATTTGCATAAATCCAGGCACAAACCAACAGAAGTGCCTGTCTTTTAAAGTTCTTTTGTAACATAATCTCAGTATGGTGAGAGAAATATCTGCAGGTGTGGAGATCTCAGATGGTTTGATCAATAGGTCTAATTTATATAAATCCGAACAATGAGTAAACTTCCTTGCCACTTTTCCAGTATTGTACCTATTTTCTTTTTCATGCTGACAAGTCTTACCAAGGAGAGGGAAGAGTGGTGAGGAAAGAGGACTTGATAGTTACTACTCTCCCTGAATTTATTATCTAAGAATCACTTGCTTAGAATTGTCTTGTGAGAAGGTCTGGGTCTGCAGACAGGCCCCTGCACCTGTACTGAGCCACATGGAAGTCAGCGGGTCACCATGCAGGCAGATGGGTTCACGTGGGCAGAGCTCATTGCAAGATAGGGGTCTGAGTTATCAAAGAAGTCAAGAAAATGGATGACTTTTGAAATATTTTAGTGCTCAGGCTATTTCTTCACATATATATACCCACCCACCCATACCCACTACCTCTCACTGCTCTGATATGAAATCATCCTATGCTGAGAACTGAGGGGGCATTAGAAAGAATTGAAGATTGCTCACCTTTCCCTGTAGAAAGGACCAAAAATCTATAGTCCAAAGGATAAAAACAATATAATTAGCAGGCCTGACGTGTAGCTTAGTTTAAATTATAAGACAATTTGATGTATTTTTGTTTGACTACTAGATGTTTCATGGTAATTATTCAGATTTTCCTTTTATTTTACTGTTTTGTAGAATTCACACAGCTTATGAAATCACAAACTTTGCCTCACACAAGTTATAGGTATATTGTTTTTGTTAATTTATTGTGTTTTACATCAAGGACTGTTTGCTTTAAATCAGTATTTAATGAAGAAGGAAAAAAATCACACTGGGTAAGTTGCTCAGTAGCAATGGGGATTCTCTGACCTATGGAATTAGGAAGTTCTACTTAAAACATTATTTACCATATAATAATATAATTATTCAGCAGTGATGTGCCAGTATTGAAGCAGTTTTTTGTTGTTCTTGCAAACTAAAATGTTACCCACAGTGAAGAAACAATGAACATTGGAAGTGATTAAGTATTAACAAAGTATTCCACATGCTGTTGTTTGAAATGTAATTATTATTATTCATTATTGATAGTTTGCTCTGCTCTGTACAACATACAGAGCACTGGCCACTGCCCCATGGAGCTTACAATAGAAACAGATATGAAATAGAAACAAATCAGTAAAACTAAAAGCCATTTCAGAGAATGAAAAATTATGCCATAGGCCAAAAGCCAAACAGACACACAACACCACATATGATCTGTACCCCCTTCCTCACGCCCACTCCCCAAAATAGCATGTGCCATCTGGAGTGTAACATGGATACCATGGTTACACCTGCAGCTGCTAAATATAAAAAGTTCCCTTTATAACAGACTACTGCAATATACCCTCTCAAAAGTGTGTTTCCCCAAATGCCTATGTCTATCCAAAGTGTCCGACCCGAGCCTGGGTTTGGTAGGAAGAAGCAGAAGAGGTTGTGTGAATGTAATTCAACAAAACAGCCAGACTTGACAGTTTCACTGTGGAAGTTTTCAAATAGCATTTGGAATGTTTATATAATCGCTCAAAAGAGCCTTTTTCCATGTACCTGTTTACACTTTACTTTTGAAATTCTTTCAGCAATCAGCCCTTGGAGAGCCCTTACCCAGCACTTACATGCCCTTGATTGCTAAGGAGAAAAAGCCCTGTTAGTGAATCATTGGGAAAACATTTCATAACAAACTGGTCTTTTAATGAGGGTCGCCACTGCCTTTGCAGCAGCTAAGAGGAAAGTGTGTGTGGGGGGGATGCTGTTTTGTTGTAAAACTGTTTGAGACACACAATGGTGTAGGAAAGAGCCAGACACCGGGCCTTTGTGTGCAAATTTCCCACCAGAGCTAAGCAACTTTTTCGAATGTAATTAAGTGGGTTTGGAGTCCAGAGCTGGCCTAACAAGCTCTTCTTCATGAATGAAAGATTTGTCCCCGGCAGTCAGGCAAGGCTCCAAACAATGTCAACAGCAATTACTGCCAGCTCCCCCCTGCCCCCCTTTTAACCGCTCACACTCACAAGAGGGTGCTGGGAAGGCAGCACAGCAAATGCAGTTGGCAGAAATGTCTCTGGGATTGCCCTCAACTGCCTTACACCAAACTTTACCTTACATGTCATCCATGCACCAAGATCTCAGCCAGAGGTAATCACTCCTGGAATGGATGTGTTTAAACTTGCTCATGTTGAACAGGAAGCATGTTGGTAGATTTGCTACTGATCGGTAAACTTGAGTGAACCAAGGGCTTCTGATTAAAGGGAAAGGGATTCAGGGAATCAAAAGAAGATTTGAATGAGGTATCAGGAGAGGAAATGGTGGAAACTTTCCCTTGCATGAGACATTTACCCCATATTGGACAAAGCCTTGGAGACTTCATTGACCTATGCAGGAGGGATTTTATGGGACCCTAATAGATCTTTGTTCCCTGTATTTTGTTTCCCTCAGCTTGCTGCATGCCCAGGCTTTCACTTTGGAAAATTGAATCTGTAGTAACTTCAGCACGAGATGAAATTCTTGTTTGGTAAATAAATTCGCAGTGGAAAGGTGTTGAACCCAGAATTTCCTGCATTGTAGAAATGGTTACTGAGCAGTTGGAAGCCTGCAGACCCTACCCTGTTCACAGTCTCCTTCCTGGGAGTGATTAACATAGTGTTTTTCAGTAACTGTGTCCTCAGAAAAATGATTAAGACAGTTAATTCTGAGGAAGGCATGGCATGTTCATTTACTATGTAGCATGACACCAAGCTGTGAATGGCCCTCTGGCAGCAGCGTTTGAATGGCAAAGGTGTTCAGGGTTCCTTTGACTTAATGAAGAAGCCCTCAGGACAGATTTTTTAAAATAATTTCCAGCAGATTCTCTTTGGTTTTTTTCTAGTTTGATTTTTAGATCAGCTGCAAGTGCCAGTCTGCAAATACATTGAATAGTCTCCTCTGATAGTAAGTTTAGCAAATCGTTTGGGCTTTCTGAACTGGGGGATTTGTCCATCTTCTGTTCCTGAATGAAGGAGACTCTGGTGGGATCAGTATCTGAATACTGATTTGCTATCGTGACTGTACCAGCACAGCACTAAAGGACTTCTTCCTTTGTCAGTCACTTCTGGTTAAATCAAAGGGCCTCTGACACATAGTCTGACCTGTGGCAGCCTCTGTTGGAAATGAGGATAGATACATATCAGAACTATGTGCAAATCTAGGGCCTGAACGAGTGCCTGTTGATGAGAATGGAAACACTCTAATTGACTTCAGCGGACGTTGGGTCAGGCCTCTAAAGACCAGAAAGAAGGCCCTTTCATGATTTTATGTGGCACTGTTTTACTAATGTTAAGCGAACCACCAAAGTTTTGGTGGTTCTGTTCTTTTAACCTCTAACAAAACAGCAATTGTATATTCAGTTATTATAATTATGATTTTCAGTTAAAATAGTCTGCAGACAAAGTACTCAGTGAAGAAATTCACAAAGATTGAATAATTAATACTTTTGAGAATTTTGTGACCAATGCATTAATACGGAAAAGGGCACAATTTGTCAGATAAATTATTCATTGTGAAGTATTCACTAAGTAATAATTATTTATTATACTGGAGATCACATTTAGAAATAGCCATCGACAGCATATGAGTCAATAAATGATTTAACTTGTGGCCTCTGAGTTTACTTAGTCATTAAACATTTACTTCTGTATTCTTCCAAGGAAGGGGAAATACCAACAATTATTGCTTCATTACTTGTGTTGGTACAGTTCTTTAGGCAAGTTTCATGTGGATGGACTAGATTAAAATCTTGACACATCTATGAGCCATTTGGCGCTCCTAGAAGTGTTGTGTTGTATTCTGGTCTGAAATTTGCTAAAGCACTGAGATTTATAAAATTGTAAGACTGAGGTAATAGCAAACAGCCCTTAGCCCTTGGCAGTTGGTTCCAGCACATCTAAGGGAAGAATTGAGCCAACTTGTTTAATGTAATCACTTATGTGATCTGATGCACAGTGCTGTAAGGGAACCCAACAAGATTACATGCCTTTCACTGCATAAAAATAACTCTGATTTTGGGTTAGCAGGTACTGTAATCTCACCTGTGGGTAGATAATTCGTATGTAAGTGTCATGAAACACATCAGTGCATTGTGAAGTGTTGTGAAAGTGTGAACACTTTCCAGAACTAAAGAGATTTTTACTTCCCCTCAGTGAAACTCTGGAAGCTACAAGCTTCGAGCACAAAATCAACCAGTTGAAGAAAATACTAGCTACAGTGCAACCTGAGTGCTCCACAGTTCTGTTGGACAAACTTATTCAGAGTCTCCCGTGACATTCAGATAAGTGAGGTTGTACTGTATATGCACTTATTAAACATAATGTGGAAATTAGCGTGATTAGCAAGGTGAATGAGAGTACTTTGGCAGATGAATGATAGGTTATAAGTGATTTAGTTAATCATACAACTAGTAGGAAGGAGCTCACAGTGACAAATGTCTTGACTGAGACCATGTATGAATTGTTGTAGCTGTGTCAGTCCCAGTATATTAGAGACACAAGATGGTGAGGTAATGTCTTTTAATGGACCAACTCCGAGAGAGACAAGCTTATCCCCTGTTCTGTTTTACTCTCAAGTTATACAGAGTTTATGCCCAGGATAAATTCGGAAGCAAATGCCCTGATGCTTCTTGACTGGTCAGAGAAATTCTAGCTATAGCTCTGCAGTGTGTCACTGCGTTCTCAGAGACGTCTGAAATTCCCTCTTTCTAATCAGGTTTAGGAATGCTTGGTCTAACATGGGGAGTTTGCTGTCAGTTTTGAAGCCCTGACAAGGCCTTTAGGAAATTGACAAGACATACTATGAACTGCCTCAGAGAGAGTTTGAAATAGACAGTGAGAAAGTATTTTAGGGCCTTTTCACAAACAGATCAGAGTGAAATACAACTCTCGGCATTTATGTAACACTTTATATTTTCAAAGTACTATACAGACGTTCATAATTAACCATCATGCACCCTTGCGAGGTAGGACAGTGTTTTTAACCAAAGTTGACCATATATTCAAAATAGAAAACTGGTACACCTTTATTGTGACACTTATTAGGATCACTTTGATGCATATCCTTTCAAGTGTAGGATTTTTTTCCAGGAACTTAATCTTCTGAACGAGGTTATAGTGAAACACTGAATGAGTGTTGTTTAAAAACTTTGAGTAAAAGAACAGCATTGACAATTTCTGTACCTATTTCAACATTTGTTTTCACTCCAACCTATGTTCATCACATTGAATGCTTATTCCACTGGACCATTTGCTCTTGTAATCAGAGCATATTCTTTCAGTACTATGTCTTGAACAAACATTTTGTAATTAAAAAAAAATGGTTTGATGAAATGGGAAAAATGGGACATTTCAGGTGTCCTGGAAGAAGTCCCTGGGAGATGGGTACGTCATATGAAAAACAGAACTGTCCCAGTAAAACTAGGATACACAGTCACTTTATTTTAACCACACTGAATAGATGAGGTAGCTGAGGCAAGCAAGGGGAAGTGATTTGCCCAGATTTCACCCAGAAATTGGCAGAACTAGGATTAGAAGTGGCTTCTAGCCCTGTACTCTAACCACTAGGAGGTGCTGCTTCTCAAGGCCAGTAAAGACTTTACTTGAATGCACCTCTATATAATCTTTCACTAGGGGCTATTTGGGTTGCTGGTGACCAGCTCCTTTGGGAACATGGTGGGGAAGCTGCTGGTGGCCCATTCTCTCCCTACCATACCAATCTATTAATTGTCCTACAGTGGCAAGGCCTGCTGTGCTCTGTGGGCGAACAGCCTGACATGTATCCTCATCTTCCCCGGCACGCTATGTTCCCCAGAGACACATGTGTGCCCAGCACACAACCCCAGTCTGTGCGACTCCTAGAATACGTTGAAAGACCCTGAAAGAGATTTCAGCATGTTACAGAAAAATGTGGGTGTGTGAGAGAGTAACTACAGTGTCCATTGAATAGTGTGATACTTCCCTTAGTGCTATGTAACAGTATGAAAAACAACATAAACTTGTTCTAAATTATTTGCTCCCTTGAAAGAGCATAGCACAGACTGCAAGGAACAGAAAGCTCCAAATGACAAAGTTCCTGAGTGCACAAGTTGAACAAAAACAAAATCTTGTATCATAGCCCCAGAGAAACGAGAGGCCCAAGCAGTGGATATGGTCTGAGTAACAGGATGCCTGATTGCACTTGTTCTCCAAGAAGCCCTTCTCCTGATGTTGTGCTTTTTAAAGAGGGATTTGTGGAAAAGCTCAGAAATCATCCACCTGTTTCTAAGATATTGGTGTCCCTGCCTTCCCGTGGTGATAATTATAGCGGAGCAAACATATTTGACAAATTTAAGTACTTTTTTTGCTCATAAAATATCCATGAGCAAGTCACAAATTTATTTGTTGTTCATATTTATTGGATTACAATGTTTGTTCAGTTATTGGTTAGATATATGATGTGGTATTGTTTGTTCCATTTTTCTTTCCCTCACTCAAGCTATTTGAATATTGTTGTGTAGTCAGACTGGATATTGTGTTCCTACATGTTGAACAGATCTTTACTCTGTTTTATTATAAAATATTTTTGCAAATTCTATTCCCTGTACGTGCACGTCTATCTTACATGGCCCCATAACACAGTGCCAGAGTGCCTCACAATCTTCAATATATTTATCCGCAACACTCCGAGAGGCAGGGAAGTGCTGCTATTCCCATTTTACTGATGACGAATTGAGGCACCAGAGAGACTAAGTGACTTGTCCAAAGTCCCATAAAAAGTCTGTGGCAAAACAGGGCTCTGAACCCCGGTCTCTCAAGTCCTAGGCTCGTGCTTTGGCCATTCCTCCTCTCTTGTCTAGACCATGTATGTGCACTTATTTGCAAAAGCAAACAACCATTCCTGGGGCTATCACCGTTTACAAGCAGAAGCAGCAGGATATTGTTATTTATCTGTTTGATTTGTCTTTGTGGAATTCTTACATTAGTAACAAGAGGCACCTATCTAGAGCTTTAGGCTCATACATAAGCCTAAATAAAGTTGCGTAGCATCATATTAGCTTTCGATTCCCACTGGTATTAGCGCCTCATGCATTCCAAGGACAGATTGTGTTAGGTGAGCACTAGTCCTTTGGTTCCATTATAACATCTGGAATGTTTAGTCCCTGATTAAATATTGCAGTTTTGAATTACCTAGCTCAGGACATCATAGTTGCATGTAGTACCCCTCCTTCCCTCTCCAGCATCATCCCGCCAATGGTGCCTACATGCCCCAGAATCTGTGGATAAAGGTGTAATGCACAGATGCTGTACACAGTAAATCTTGTAAAAGACTCACTTTTTCATGTCAAGAGAACATGTTGATGCTAATATTTCATTTTGCGTCCCTTTTCTTGGCACCTGGTCTCATATGCTGTGAGACTGGCCTGCTTTTGCCTAGTTTGCAAGTCCTCAAATTTGTGAACCTTTCTCAGCCAATGCAAACATATTGTTTCCTTGTCTGTCTAGGCATGGAACTTGTCATTTTTATCTGAGCACTCCAGTGCTGTAATCTCCTAAATGGGCATAATGTGTCCATATAATGTTGTCATGGAGCACTTGCTGTTTGGTAGTCTATATTTCCTTCGCTGAGATCTACCACCTCTTTTTAATTCTTCTCTTCTCAGGCATGTCTATACTGCAGTTGGGAGTGAGTCTCCCAGCCTGTAGACAGACTCATGCTAGCAGAGAGTGGGCTTGAGTTTGGGTGGCTAATTTGAGTCTCTGCCAGAGCCACAATGTCCACACAGCTATTTTACTGCACTAGATTGAGTCCTGCTAGCATGAGTCTGTCTACCTGAGCTTGGAGGCTCACCGCTCTCAGGGCAGTGTAGAGATACCTTTAAAGGGTTAGCTAGCTCATCTGAAAATAGCAGGGAAGACACTGCAATTTAGCTTTTGACTTGGGATAGCGGCTCAAGTTCAACCCCAGGCTTCCCTGTAGGCTTTAACTTGAGCTGCTAACTGGAGTTATAAGCCAAGTTGCTTCACTGGTATGTAGACATATCCCCTAGCACAGAGGTTCTCTACTTTTTTTCTTTCTGAGGCCCCCCAATATGTTATGAAAACTCCACAGCCCAGCTGTGCCACAAGAACTGTTTTTCTGCATATAAAATCCAGGGCTGGAATTAGGGAACAGCAAGCAGGCAATTGCCCAGTGCCCCACACCACGGGGATGGGAGCTGCAAAGCTAAGTTGCTCAGTCTTCAGCTTCAGCTCCAGGTGATAGGGCTCAGGGCCCCAGGCATCAGCCCCTCATCACAGGGCTTCGACTTTCTGCCTGGGCCCTAGCGAGTCTAACACTGGCCCTGCTTGGCGGAACTCCTGAAACCTGCTTGTAGCTCCCCAGGGAGCCCCGGACCCCTGGTTGAGAACTGCTGCCCTAGCATGCACTTTCGGTGTATTATGCAGACATTAGGGAGATTAGATACCTGGTTCCAAAGAAAGAAGGCAGGTACCCCTCATTCAGGACATGCTACGCTGTTACCTTCATCATTGCCATTATGTTTAACAGCCATTAGTTAAGAGCTCTGTACTGCTAGATTACTGGGCCATCCAGTGTGGATGATCCCAATTTACCATTCAGTCTGTATTTTAAGCTGCTTTGAAAGCTTGGTGGGTTTTCCCCCCAAAGGTTGGCATCAGGCAGTTCTCCTTACAGAACCTCCCTGCCCTGCGCACTGGGCACAACATCCAGCTTTCCTTAACGAGCAGGGCTGAGTAAAACAGTTAAGATGCTTGGGGTAGAATCAGACTTGCATCTATACAGCTTTCTTGGTTATTGTGTGAGAAGTTTGCTTTAGTTTCATCAGGAAATGTTCAACCAGCAGTAATTTTAAATCCTTGTCCTAGGCCACAGCACTTGGTTGGCTATTGGTGAGCTCCACTAAAACATTCCTTAGAATTTTGCTTGTGCTGAACCTTTATAGCCATTTTATGGAATACACAAAGTATAATACCAAATCCCTGCTGATCATTCTTCGTAAAAGAGATTCTTCCTTTTCATACTGTTGTAAATACAATAAATATTAACTTAAAAAATTGCTCATGGAGATTCAGTATTTTGCATACATTTTGGTCCATATCTTCATTGCTTCTGACTTTTGATCAGATTATAACATTTTATTGCCAATAAATATAACATCAATTAAGAAAAAATTAGTTGGATGAAGATTTTTGTAGAGGACTCTTCTTCCCAGACCATCTTGTGAAACAAAAAATTTGAGAAACCAAGTTTTCCTCCACTCAGCAGTCTGTGCTGCCTATCTGGTACAGGCCTTTAGCTTAATGAATCTGCATGGGAATTGTATAGTCCAAAGCCTTGTTCTTCACAGCGGAACATGCTTGTCATTTTCTGCTCTATCTTCAGATGTCCTCTAGTCATCAAATGTACACAACTCTCTCCATGTAATGTATTTATCTTAGAACTGAACACATCTATGTATTAGTGGATGCATGTATTAATGGATGCATTTTCCATAATAGAATGAAACTCATTTGTGTGAACACTTCTTATTTTTGGTTTAGAGCCTGCACAGGATTAGCACAGAACATTGCAGAATATCCTAGAGCTATTCAAAATTCTTTTTGACAGCCGCTTAAGGAAAACTGATGTAGTCTAGCATGTAATTAATGCTGGTGATGCTGCTCTGATCATTTTACCCCTATAATGCACTTCGCTGGCTGAGAGGGAGATAATGGACAATCACATAAGAAAATCCTTGATTATGGCTTGATTGAGCTTGTGTGAGCTTTAGACAGCTAATGTTGTCATGGTTTCCAAACCATGTCGTGTCTGGTATTTCTGTACAGACAGGAGATTAAATAAAGTCATCCAAAAATTTGTAACCTTGATGGTGCCAGACTTTTTTTTTTTTTAACAAAAAAGATCGGACAGTCTGCCTTTTCTTCTCACCTCATAGAAGGTTCTTAGGAATGTGTATCATGTCAGAAGTTCTGAAAGCCAAGATTGCTTTAAAAACATATTTGCAGAACAGGTATCTTGTGGTCTTTTGCAGTATCCTTTTCTTTTCAGTAGGTTATGGCTTATGCACAGCCTCAGCGATGTTTTTTTCTTTCTGTTTGTTACAGCTGGTGGTATTGCAGTTACTGGCAACAAGTGCCTGCAACCAGTTCCCAAGCTCCTCATCTAAGTATGTAGTCACTTTAAGAAGAGCTGAAAATCAAAATAAAGGTTGTGTCATCCTTTCCCTGGGATGCTTATGAATATGTTGCTAGAAATAACAGTACACTGAAAGTACAGAGCATCATTACCTCAATCCAGCCTGAACATCTAATGATACTTTTTTAGGCACAGTGTAATGCTCAGTTCTGTTAAACCAACTGGTTGTAGGTGCCTAAACATCTCTACTGTCCACTACTCTGTTTTTAACTTCTCCAGCTATTTTGAGCCACTTGGGTGTGTATAAAGAGGATGCACCGCTGGGCTGGATCTAGTGTTTGTGAATTGAATCTGAAACCTGACAGCTTTGGAGTATTCTGGAGAATGTTCCGAAACAGATACAGTTCTTTTACATTTGTCAGTCACCCAAGCAAGTAAATGTCAACAGAAGATTAATGCTTCATGATTCCTATCCATGTGGCCCAGTGAAAGCAGAATAAAGGGCAAAGTTGCCTTGGACATTGTTACCAGAAAAACTGTCCTTAAACCAAAAAAAAAAAAAAAAGCTGATTTTTAAGTTTTATTCTTGTCACCTATTTTAACTAAATAGACTGAGAACCTGCACTACATGTACCAGCTTGGAGAGATATCAGGGTTATATAGTGTGACTTTGGGGTGCTATCCCATGTTGTTTGTTGTTGTTGTTTCTTAAGAACATAAGAACTGCCACAGTGAGTCAGACCAATGGTCCATCTAGCCCAATATGCTGTGTCTGACAGTGGCCAGTGCTAGTTGCTTCAGAAGGAATGAACAGAACCGGGTAATTTGGTTGTCCAGTGCCAGCTTCTGGCTGTTGGAGTTTTAGGGACACCCAGAGCATGGGGTTGCATCCCTGCTCATTTTGCCTAATAGCCATCAATGGATGTATTCTCCATGAAATAATATAATTCCTCTTTGAACCCAGTTATACTTTGGCCTTCACAACACTCCATGGCAGTGAGTGCTACTGGTTGACTGTGAGTTGTGTGAAGGGCTATTTATGTTAGTTTTAAACCTGTTCCCTATTAATTTCATCAGGTGACCTCTGCTTCTTGTATTATGTGTAAGGGTAAATCATACTTCTGTATTTACTTTTTTCACACCATTTGTGATATTATGGACCGCTATCATATCCCCTTTAAGTCATCTCTTTTCTAACCTGAACAGTCCCAGTCTTTTTAATCTCTCCTCATATGGAAGGTGTTCCATACCCCTCATTTTCATATGGAAAGTGTTCCATAAGCCTCACCTTTTCCAGTTCGTATATATATTTTTAAGAGGCAGTGATCAGAACTGCACGTAGTGTTCAAGATATGGGTGTACCGTGGATTTATATAGTGGCATTATGATATTTTCTGTTTTATTATTTATCCTTTTCCTAATGTTTCCTAACATTTGGTTACCTTTTTTGACTGCTTCTGCGCATTGAGCAGATGTTTTTAGAGAACTATCCATGATGACTCCAAGATCTTTCTTGAGTAGTAACAGCTAATTTAGACCCCATCATTTTGTATGTAGATTTGGGATTATTTTATCCAATATACATTACTTTGCATTCATCAACATTGAATTTCATCTGCCATTTTGTCACCCAGTTTAGTGAGATCCCTTTGTAACTCTTTGCTGTCAGTTTTGGATTTAACTATCTTGAGTAATTTAATATCCCTGAGGGACACTGCTATTTAACTCTCTCCATTCTGAAAGCTGACCATTTATTTTTACCTTTTGTTTCCTGTCCTTTTATCCAGTTCCTGATCCATGAGAGGACCTTTCCTCTTATCCCATGACTGCTTAGTTGGCTTAAGAGGCTTTGGTGAGGAACCTTGTCAAAGGCTTTCTGAAAGTCCAAACACACTATATCCACTGGGTCACTCTTGTGCCCTCCCCCCACAGAATTCAGTAGGTTGGTGAGGCATGATTCCCCTTCACAAAAGCTGTGTTAAATCTTCCCGAACTTACTGTGTTCATCTGTGTCTCTCATGATTTTGTTCTTTACTATAGTTTCAATCAGTTTGTCCAGTATTGAAGTTAAGCTTATCGCCCTGTAATTGCCAAAATCACCCCTGCAGCCTTTTTTTCAATAAATTGGCATTACATTAACTATCCTCCAGTCACTGGGCACAGAGGCTGATTTAAGTGATAGGTTACATATCACAGTTAGTAGTTCTGCAATTTCATATGTGAGTTCCTTCAGAACTCTTGAGAGAATACCATCTGGTCTTAGTGATTTACTACTGTTTAATTTATCAATTTGTTCAAAAATCTCCTCTACTGACATCTCAATCTGGATTATATAATAATATACAATAATCATATTTATTAGGACCAGATGTGTCAGCCTTTCTGAATGGTACGTATCTCTTTCTCTGACAGAGAGCTTTGTCTGATACCAGTCACAATAGCAGAAGTGGTGCAGCTCAGTCCACTTCTGTTATGTACATGTTTCATTGGAAAAGCAATCTGTGTGTGAACATGGATATTGCTTCCTCCTTTGTCTGTTCTGATCATGCTAATTTGGTAGCTCAGAATAAGAGCCATTCTCCTATTACTATTACTCATTCTGGCCCTGAATCATTCTGACGGATGGGACTTGACATTAACCAATTTGCCTAATTCATCACCTTTATATATTTTATATAAAAGACTCAGTACTAAAGCTTCCCAGCCAGCCTCACAATTTACCTTTTTGTCATCCTCTGGAATCAGTGAAAATGGGGCTTAGATGAGCAGGGAACACGTCTGTATTTTATTTCTATGGTTGGAGCCGCATGGCTGAATTGACTGCCTGTAATGGTTGGTTCTAAACTGATCCTGATGCCTCAACACTGTACCTTCATGTCGGAGTGATTCTTCTGATGACAATTGCTCTGTCTCGTTGTATCTGTCCTTGCAGTCTCAGAGAGTGATTAACATAGTGTTTTATCACCATTGCTCCTTAGTGTTCATATGTGTAATTCAAACATACAGCTGCTGTATTACGTTTTGGACTAAGTGCAGCTAAGAAGTCCCTTCCTGATGGGAAGCCATTAGTATTCAGAACATTTGCAGAATTGACACTTGCATTTTACTTCTGAAAGTTGCAGCTTGTGCTATAACTGCCTGGGCTGTAATTGTTGTTGTTGAAGCCAATGTCTTGCTATACTGTCTTCCGAGGGCTGCTCGTCTTCCCTATTTAACACTGCAAAAGGATGAGATCTAATATTATAGAGACACCATTCTGGCTGACTGAGTAACATATGCATCAGCAATTCCATCTGAATCCCTGAACCCTTATTTTCAGTGGGTTAACTCAGCTGCGAACATTTGATTAGTGCTTAAACAGGACAAACCCATTTTCAGAATTTGTGCTAAGCTTTACTTATACAATCTGCACGTGCAACTGCTTGTTCATTCAGCCTTGGGACACATTTGCACACCACTGGGGCATGCAGACTCATTTATAGCATGCAGTTATATGGTGGCTGCGCAACTCCACTTCTGGGTCCCCCAGCAGGCGCTCACGAGTATCTTATAGGCACAGTCGAATATTTTGGAAACACTTGCCCACAAATCTCCTCCTGTCCTCAAAAAAAAAAAAAAAAAGAACGGTGGACAAGCTTTTAATCTTTTAATGCTCCTGGCCCTTTCTATCTTGATCAGGCTATGGGTCTAGTTTGTTTGATAACAGAAATAAAACAAACAGAACATGTCTCTTTTCTGTAACTAATGATAAAGAAAACATCTCTCTCCCTGGTTTTCTTTACTGTTTCACTTATTTGCCACTATTATACTCCTCATGTGCACTCTCTCTCTTGTTCTTCTATTCACTTTCTTTGGCCTTGCTCAACCTTCTTTCATTTTCTAGAACTTCTGTTCTTTTTTTCTGAGCTGTAAGTCCCTGCTGTTGGGTAAGTTTTATAGAAGGGGTTGTACTGCAGGAGTTAAGCCATACAGCAATTGTGGAAGGATATGGATTGTGCAAAATAAAGAGGCTGTAGGAGATGTAGGACAGAGTGATTAGGTGAACAGTGATGCCTGACAGATATGCCACCTCTCGCGTCTTGACAAGTCCCCTGTGGGCTGTTGGCCTGTCCCATTAGACCCATGTCCAGAGTCTGGTCCAGGACCTTTTTCTCAAGACCTCAGCTTTATTTCTTCTACATTAAACTAGTACAGCACATCAATCATCCCTTCCCCCTAACCTGGGGTCTTCTGCAAGGGCATCTCTATTCCTTACAGGTGCTCACTCCACAGGCCACTTGCAGGAGAGTCCTACCCTGTGCTAGGGCCTGTCACATGAGCCAACCTACTTCCTGTAGCTCTTCCCCCTTGACCCAGGGGCTTCCTGCCAGAACCTCCTTGCTCCTGACTGCTCTCTCCCCAAAGCTACTGGCTGGTTTTTATAATCACCTGCTCCGTAGCTGCAAGACAGCTGCTCCCTTACAGGTACAGCTGGGCCCCAATCCCCTGAAAGGGCCAGACACCCTGTCCCAAGACCATAGAGCTCTATACAGTATTGTGGCTTTGAGAGATTCTCATTGATATAGTTTTACTCTTCCAGATCCAGACTGACCCAAGTTTTATTCTGCTTTGAAAAGCCATCCAGTGTTCTGTAGAAATTGCTGATGTCTGAGAGTCCGTGCTCCTGAGAACTTTCCATCAAGCCCTGGCCTTTAGAGGAGCTCATTTGGCTGAGTTTTGGTGAGTAGTTTTAGTGACATGAAAACAGAGTCCCTGGGATGTGAAGGGAAAGAAGAGTGTTCTGCAAAGTTCCCAGGCACTGTGCAGGTGAAAGACTGATGCTTCTTATGGACAGAATTCAGCCTGCAATGGGTCCTCCATTCCTATCAAAACCACTGCTGCCATGATTGGAAATGATTCACAAGAGACTGCTCCCCTCACACCCTACAGAAGTTGTTAAATCTGATGTGCTGTTTAGAGGTAGGACCACAGATATCTGATCTAACGCATCTGTTCACAGCTGGGAAGATTAGGGCATCATGTCCACCCTGCGAGGCCTGTGGTTTTGGGGCTCAGGTTTTTCCTGTGGCATCATGACTGGGTTGGTGACCTGGGTTCCTCTGGCATGATTTATTTTAATTGGATATTTCTCATAAAATGTGAATCCAAAAACCTTTCTAAATATCTGGGAAGGCTCCATGGGCACGACAACACACAGCTAGCAAGTCACAGCACTGGGCTAGCAAAAGAGGATGAGGCTTAGCATTGCTTGTACTAGACATGGAACAGCCTCACTGTATTTTTCTTAACATCCCTTTGGAAAAGGTGTAACTGCATTTGGTGACTAACTGCTTAACTGTTGGTCACTTTAATCCACTTGTCACTTCCATGTTTTCTGCAGCATGTTCTTTCTACTATCAAACTTGTTGGCATGTATACGTGTGTGGGGCAGAGTCCCAGGCATTTGGATCTTTAGCTGGGAAGACAAGATTTGCAAATTAGAAGTGGAATGTTAATTACTTTTTGTCCTTGTTTGTTCCTTTTTAAACTTTCTAACTAGACAGTTAATCAATGATTTGAAATGATGACTCTTGCATTGCTCACATATTAACAGCATCACCCTCAGTGAGGCCAGTGGCTCTCAAACGCAGTAGACAATCTTGTGTAATATTGTGGAATGGGTAGTAATTGAATTTCTTAAAGGGTGTCTGACTAGAATATGCTGGTGTTCTGTGGGCTGATGTTGATTTTAATTGAATCAGGATATATAGGTGTTGTGTTTGATTTTTAGTTCAGCTATGACACAATAGTTTAATCAAAGCATAAGTGAACAAAGAGTTAAATTGCTAAAGTCAATATTACCCCTTGATTAGGGTTGGTATGTGATTGACATTATTGACTGGTTTGCGCAAAAGGGTTAATTTCCCACTCTTTTCTGTCATGTCCTCCCAAATCACAAGTATTTTTTGTAGAGAGAGAAGCTATTGGTGAAACTCCATATTTTCCCTTTTACGACCATTTTGTATGTTGCTTACAAACTTCAGAGAACTGAGTACATTGTTGAAATTGTGTTGTTTCAATGCATTGCTGTGCAGCTATAAAATAGACCCAGGCTGCATAAATACTCTCATTGGGAGCTCTGTTGGCGTGAGGAATATGGGACCAGGTTCTATGTTAATTTGCAGCTGTTGGACAAGTGAGGCTGGGATATAACAGCAGGTTCACCTTTTTTTATCTTAATTTTGGGGGATGCTAGATGCTCCCCCTCCTTGTGAGTTTTCAGGCCACCCGTTAGTGTTGGGAGAGCTTCTAAAGATCTGATAGTCACATTCAGAAGAACTCTGAAGGAATGAGTTATGTAGCTGAACCTTACAGGAACTATCTGGTCTATGTGGTGCTATGCTGTTGGACAGGAGAAATTTTGGGGACAGGATTTCTCAGATGCTTTCTAGTCAGAAATATCCTGGGAAGTACCTTTCCACCATGAGTCAGCATTAACAATCTGGGGGCTGTCTGGGAGCAGATGATAACAAGGTACAGTAGGTGCACTGAACTTCCTCACACTTCCAACTGGCCAGTGCAAGAGTCACATGAAGGTTTGTTTCTGTTCTCTCCATACCTGGAGCAGTTTGTACATCCCAGCTAGCAGTAGTCTTGTCTCGGTACTGCTATTATCTTACCACTGTCTGATATCTTCAATACAATTGCATCCTGGCCTACAAAATGCCAGCGCATGAGAGCATTACAAAACCTGCAGAGGACAACGTTACTATAGTATACGTACCTTGTATACCCAGTGCGCAGTTTATTGCATTTGGGCCGGGGAGTCTTGGCCAACAAGAGTAAATTCATAATTATCAGCTCCTTGCTCTGCGGAATGGCCAAAGGGGCAGCCCGCACCCTGTGTCTTTCAGTTAAATGAATATTCCCTTATCAAGCATCCTCTTCAGAACAAGAGCAGTGATTACACACAAGCTGGGTGCGACAGGGATTGAGGGGGACAGAGTGGCAGATGTGGGCTGTTCTGAGTCCTGTCAGGGAGGAATGATTAATGAACACCAGCTCCAGCTGAGGCTAACCTTTGGAGAGCTGAGCAGGACATCTGCAGAACTGTCAGAGCTCTGACAAGGACAGAGCTGAACAACCAATTATTCCACCATCACTAAGGTGGGCTGTCAGTTTAATCCCAGCCATTCACTTAGGCAAGGACAGGGAAATTTCTCCTTTACATAGTACCACTACATGGCAACCTTAACCATTTCAGTACCGCTGAAGGGATGCATAGGGCAACTGCATTTCTAAGCTCCATATGCACAGGACCTAGTGTGTATCGAGTTGGTGCAGTATATGAGAGGCCAGCACCTTGATGCAGTTTTAAAGGCAGCACTTCCCAAAGTATCTAGAGCAATAGTGACATGTAATGACTGGTTGCTTTATAATAATTTTAAGAGAGAACAGAATCTGGCTCATCAATAGGAAGAAATTTAAAAACAAACCAATGTGAACAGCGTACTTTTTTTCATAAACAATAGGAAAATGGAGAAAGTTTTGCATCTTTAATAGATCGGGCAGGCCATATACCCAGATTCTGGCTGGGAGAGGGTGCTCATGTCTGTACTTGTAGGTTAGTACTGAACTTTGATGAACTCCTGATGTTGGTGTTTTTACTAAAGTAAATCTCCAGTTTCAGTAAACGGGAATATAGCTGAATAGTATAAAAGAGTAGAGCACCCAACATTACATTTTCCTCTGCACAATGGAGGGTTGCACAAGATGTGGTATTTGAATGCAACCAAAAGAGGTAGAGATTGGAGGCATTACTCTTTGTTTAGTGCTAACAGTGTGTATGGTGCTGTGCAAAATACTAAGAAGAGCCAATACCTGTCTCTAAAAGCATAAGAGTCCAAAAGACAGACCCATATAAGACATGACATACTGCAAAACCTAGAGGTGATGAGCTTTGCAGAGGTTGGGGATATAAAGTTAAGTCAGATCCAGTGTATTTCTTAAGCTGGGATGGCTTCCATTGTGAGATGCCATGAACTTTAAAGGCCTTAAGAAACCTTTTCAACTGAAGATTTACAAAGAACCCAGCTACACAGTTATCTGCCAGACATGAGAGCAGCTTTCTCTCTGTTCACGTCTCATCTCTTCTAGACTCAAAGTTGTCATTTTTTTTTCAGAATTTTAGGTTCTGATCACACAGTTTGTGTTTTGCTGTAAAAGCATCTGTTTAAATCTGTCATGTAATGCAGGGAGCTGTCACAGGTATCTTCAGTACCACTGAGGGAAGCAGCAAGTGAATGGGACAAATGCAGCCTGACTTCTGTCCTGGGAAATAAACTACAGCATAGTGCTGCCTGGCTGCCTTTCTGGGCCCCTTCTCTGCCTGATGGGCATTTGACATGTTACCCATAAAGTGGCCTCTGTTTTGCCCTATATTACTTTATCCTCACACTGAATCTGGAACTTAGTTAAGCTGAGTCCCCTTTTTTAATTAGGGCAACTAGTTAGTAGCCTCTCTTCATTGAGACAGCCGCTTAATCCAGATGAGAGGCTATTAAAAGATAGTTTGAACGGGCTGAAAGTGAAAATAAATACTTTACAAGACAGAAATGGTTTTCATCCCATTTCAGCTTTGTTTCTGTTTTTAAAAATTGTAATTTGGCAGCTCTTGTTTTACAAGACCAGAATGGAGAACTTTACACCTGTTTTTCACCTGATTAAACATCTGGTCGAATGTGTACCCATTAGGCAGAAATGTTGCTAATTAACTCCCAGTTAAGATGCAGTCATTACCATTTGTAGCACACCAGATGAGTTGCTTAGGAGATGTCCCAATAAAGGGACCATTTGGATTAAGTAGGACTGTACTAATGTGGCAGCAGGAGAGTCTGATTTTGATTCCTCTGCCCGCGGATTGCTGGTATAGGACACTGTTGTCTTTTGAACTTGTGCATGAAAAAGTCTTTGCTTCTTACAAGCGGAAATCCTTGAAAGTTCCTGTAGAAAGTCATAGCCCAAATAGAAAAAAATAACTTGAATCAGAAAATCTCGCTTGAAACTTACTTTTTTGACTGAAGTGAGGCCTAGAATCCACATATTGGAGCAGCTTTTCCCAAAGATGCCAGTTGCTTCTGCAAAGTTTGTTTCCTCAGGTTTGCACCCTTACAGTGAAATGCAGGTCAGACCTGAGTACCTGCATGTCCAACTACTGGACTGTGAGTCAGCTAAGTTATTTAGAAGTGGAAGTTCTCACACCTGCTCTTACAGTTTTATTTGCCATGTGCAAAAACAAGATTGCAGATTTTGTGACTGTCGTTTGTATTCATGCCATTAGGCCATTATTTCATTAATTTGGAGCCATTAACATTCTTCGGGTTTTAAAATTAAAGTTATTGTAGTTCACCTTTTAACACATTTATCCAGAGCTATTTTAAGATGGGCGCTTTCAAGATCAATATTGTATTTCCTTCCACTCGAACCCTGCCCCAGCCATGCCATTTCTAGTTTTAGTGGTTAAAGCAGAATAAATTGAGACCCATAACTGGGAAAGAATATTTTTCCTGCCTACATTTAATATGAGAATAATGACACAGTGTGTGTTTCTAAGAATTTAAGTAGCTTGTTAGGGATGTATTGCTAGTTTTCATTAACTGTGACTCTCTTTACAGCAAAGACAGACTGGCAGCTGTATGAGTTCATGGCATTGGTGAAAAAGAGGTCCAGAACCTGTACTTATATTATTATTTATAGAGAAGAGATCCCTCTAGCCAATAGATTTTGCACATGCAGTACACTGTAAACCTTTGGGTTTCACATCAGGAAAACTTGTTGTGGTACCAGAATCCTGTAGTTTTGCAAAAATTTGTGAAAAAGACTTGTGGAAAGTAACAGAAAATGTTACAGATCTACTCAGGTGACTTTCTTCCACCTCTTGTGTCTTGTCATTATTCTAATTTTTATGCTTGTACAGCACCTAACACAATGCAGCCATGATCTGTGATTGGGGATTCTGGGAACGACAGTTATGCAAATAAAAATAATTAAAACCAAATGTGTGGATTTTTGTATAATTTTACCAGTAACTCCTGGTTAAGTCAGGAAGAAAGGAACATTAGTTTGTCTGAATCACTTAAAATAAAAAAAAGTCCCTACTTTAAAATGTAGAGATGTGTGTAACCCAACGTGGGGGAGAATTATTTTTTAGTAGTTAGAGAAGTCAGTGAGGAGAGAACTGGAGTCCCCTGGAGGTCAGTGGACAATTTGATGCTCAATTTTAAAATAGGCTCCATGCTCTTGTAAAGGATGGACATTAGGTCTGGCATCCCAGAGAGCTTGCATGTGTATCAGGTTTGAATATTGATTGTTAGGGGATGGATTGTTACCCAGAAATGTTGAAACAGCATGTATGCAAAGTAGAGCTTCCACAGCTAAGGTTAAGACCAAGTCAATTGCTCTTCCTTCTCAGAGATGGATTAAATCTGAAATTCCAGCATTAACTTCCTTTGCCCTGCAAGGCTCATCGTTGGGTTTTTTCCCTGTTGTTCTTTATCCCCCTCAGCTTATGTTGTTACAGCACATAACATAATGGGGCCCCGATCCCTGAGTGGGGCTCCAAGACCCAACTGTAACACACAGAATAATATGTTGTTTCTGGAGGCAGTTTTATTACTAAAATTAAGAAGCAAAACAGAAAATTTGTGGAACTTTCCTAATTTCACCTATAGTCATCCTGGGTGGCTTGGATCAGAGAATGTGCAAAACAGAAATTGACGCACGGTGCTTTTGCCTTGTTTTCCTAGTCTGTGCTTCTGCTGAATGGGTTTTGCACAAAAGAGAGTTATGTAGCCCTAAAAGGACAAGAAAGAAAAATCCTTTGTATTAGAAATATCTTGTTCGCGCTAGCATCTGGCCTGGGAAACACTGGCATCTGTGCAATGTGGAGAGCGAAATACTGTGAAATTACAAGAACAATCTACCCTGCCTCATTTACATGTACAAATTAGAGAGAATGCATTGGATATTGCTCTGCTTTGATCTTTTGAGGGTTTTAGGTGGCAAACACTATTGAAAAGAAAAATATTTTAATTCTAAACAGGTAATAGACTAATTGAAACCCAGATAAAGCAGCACAGCATTATTTTCACCATCAGTGAACTTAGTCACCCTAGTGAGAGCAGATGCCTCTGTTGTCTCAGAGGATTCTACAGAAAGATTCAGTGCAATAGCTGGTCTGTGATTTATTAAGCTGGAATATTGCACATTCATACAGGAGAAGTGAGTATTTAGGATTCAGCACATCCTATCAACTGACTTGTTATTAATATCGTCAACTAAAAGTCATGCCAGCTCAGCAGGCCAACAGTCTCATCTTCCTGCTGAACAACAGCATAAACCTCATTTCCCTTGGAACAGTCTCTGCCTTCAGTTGGGAAGTATAATTAGAGCTTGGACGGTCACAGTTAAAATGATCAAACCAGGAGACCTAGAAACTGTTCTTGAGGTGAAATATAAAGCAGTATATTTCATTATAAAGTATTCACCCATGAAAGCTCATGCTCCAAAACGTCTGTTAGTCTATAAGGTGCCACAAGACTCTTTGCTGCTTTTATTTAATGTATATTTACTGCTCTTTGTTTTCTATTGCAGGATGTCTGAGATGACCACTGCCATCCATGTCCAAGCTGCTCTGCTCAGAAGGACACCAACCATATTCCAATGGGAGACGCAAGCTTCACCAAATCTCAGGGAGGTCACTGCATTTGTCAAGGCAGGGCAAGGCCTCAAACTGAAGATTTTAGGGATGAATTTGAAAGCATTTCTGTCCCATTGAAATAGAATAACGTAATGAGGTAAGTTTAAATCACCTTGCGTTCAGTTAGCCCTCCTTAGACCTACTTACCAGTATGTACAAGAGAGGTATCTAATCGGCCGGTATAACTTAAATGGTGAGGGGATCGAAGTTAAAGTCAGGTTTAGCTTATTTTATCTTACACATACTTATACCCCCAACCCCCCATGTTCGTTGCTGTTCTTGGTACACTCCTTTTTCTGGCTCCTTGGCTTGTGAGTTATACCAATTTAGACTCAGTCAATCTGGGTGGACTATAATCAGAAGTGATGTGTAAGTGGGGAGAGGTGTGCAGCATGTTATAGATTGATAGAAAGCCACGAGGGAGTCCAGAGAGCTGGTGTGATGAGCACGTTGAGGGGGCCAGGAGAAGATGTGAGTTACACATGCTTAGACTTGCCTCTGAATATGCCCTTTGTATCTATTCATTGGAAATGTATCTACAGACAGAAATGGCAAATAGGAAGGTATCTGTGTTATTCATGAAGCAGCAGATGCTTGAGCACTTCATTTATGATATCTAAATGACTATAGTAAAGTTTAGAGCATCACTTATGGAAATGTAAGTAAAACGTTCAGAAAACATTCAAATTTCCCTTTCCTTTGGCCTGCTGTATCTAAATTGCTACTGGGAATTATAGAAGAGTCTTATTTTGAGGCTGGGGAATAGAAAAAAAAAGACAGTGCATTCTGGCTCTGTCATAGTGAAAATTACGGAAATGTCTTTGATGTCTCTTAGCATAAACGTTCATAAAACTTTGGAGAATAGATCCTTCAGGTCTATTGTTCTGTAACATATTTATTCACATCACAAAAGCTGCATTAAAATAACACTGAGGGTCTCAGAAATGCATTCACAGGGAAGGATTAACCTGCTAATCTGGCATCGTTGACAAGAGGATGTTCAGGGTGAGCTGCTTGGCTGTGTTTAAAGAAAGTTCTGACTCTTATGCTTACCACCTTTCCACACCAGCTCACACAGGATGCATCTTGGGCCTCTTCAGAGTGGCTACATCTTCACTTGTGTGTGTAAGACCCCACACGTTTAGAACCCAGGACTGTAGACCTGCCAGGCAGCTGGCATCTCCAGGCTGCCAGTGACAGCTGCAGCTAGCTTGTGGACACAGGCCATGTGTCCCATGGGAAGTCCTGCCTAAAGAGTCTGACAGGCAGCAGCCTCATGGTGCCTGCTTGGCTCCCCGCCCAATATAAACCCAAGAAGCATTCCAGGAAGTCCCGGCAACACCATGATTTGCCTGTAGATGCCATGATCATTCCTGCTCCTGAATGCCTGGCTTTGACCTCGGCTTGGTTTGCACTTTGCCTCCTGACTTGGAGCCTGAAACTGGACTCTGACCGTGGCCTAGAACCTGACTACGAACTCCTCTGCTCTTTCCAGCCTCAGGATTGCAGCTGCTCTGACCCTTGTTGGGATCCTGACAGTGTCTGATGATTTGAATAAGAGGCCCCCACACTTCTTGTAGGACACCCTGGTGTTGGCTGAAATTGGGCCAGGAAGTAGTGAATCTGAATTGTTTTTTGCCTTCCCTGTCTGTACTTCTTCGGACTTACATGGTCCTCACGTGTGCCGAGACTCAGACAGAACAGGACATCAATGAAGTGACGGCTCTGCTCTGCTTCTCTGCTTCTGAGCATAACGTTTTTGCAGCTCAAGTGAACCCTTACATGCTTAGGGGATGTGAGGAGAGAGAAGATGGCTTTGTGGTTAAAGTTCAGCACTGAGAGTCAAGAGATATCAGCTCTATTCCTGGCTGTGCCACAGATTTACTGTGTGATCATGGGCAAATCCCTTGACTTCCTTGACTTTGCTTCATCTTTGACCATTTTTCCCCTAAAGGGTTTACTCTGTCTCAAACAGAAGTGATGGGCTTGATGGAGAAATTACTGGCTGAGAGTCTGTGCTATGCAGGAGGTCAGACTAGATGATCATAATGGTCCCTTCTGACTTTAAAATCTATGAAAACAGGATAGTGTTTACCTACTTTACATCTTAATTCACTAATATTTGCAACTTGCTTTCAGAACCTCGGATAAGTGCAAAGAATAAGTGTCGTCTCCCATTTTTAAAACCTTCCATCTGAAATCTACATGAGTCTTCTATAGTTTTGGGGTTTTTTTACATTTTTTTTCTAGTTCTCCCTCTGATTTTTTTCAAAATGAAAAATAATTTTGCAGAAATAAACTATCATTTCAAAATATTTGTCTCTTAAAATGTCCTTGCCATATGGGACAAATTAATAGAAATTCACAAATTTGCCTTGTAAGAATTTCACCAACTTTTCCATGCACAGCTTTATTTAGAGCCAAAAATAGTGATATTTTGCCCTTGCAAATATTTGTAAAAAGTCTTTTGAGGTGAACATTGTGAAAATTTCATAGTGAAAATTGCCATTCATGCAGCTCGTTGCAACCTGTGACAAGATTTAAAGGGTTTGTGTCTCTCTTTAGTTCAATGTGACTTTACATGACTGCAGGCTGCAATGCAAAATAACTAGATCCCTTCTTGGAAGAACTGCCATTTCTCTCAACAAATATTGGTTCCAAACTTACAAAGGGTCAGAGAACACAGCCGCCACTGAGTGCAGCAGACAAGCTTCTTATTAATTACTGCTGGGAAAAAGTTGACATAAACCTCCCTAAATGAATTAAGAAAGGTAAATCTACTGATTACTCCACAGGTTGCTTGCTGGTCTTCTCTCTCTGTCAGAAGGAGATTAATACAGAAGCTGCCTCCTCCAGTCTTGCTAATAAATATTCACTGAGCCATTCTACAGAGAGATTTGATCCTGATTCTGGAGACATGCATGCAGCCTCGCTGTGAACCATGGGGATTCAGGTCAGCAGAAGGTAATCAGTTTAAACTTACAAATTTTATGAAGTTTATTTCTTATCTTCTGAAGTTATTTTTAATATAGAAAATGGATATTTCCTTTTTTCTACTTTTCAGTGCTTTTGCCTTTCTCCACAAATCTGAGAAGCACATGACGGGACAATTAATCCTAAAAAGGTACAAAACTGAATATTTAAATGAGGGGGATCACGGAATTCTGTACACTAATGAGATAAGCTGCTTTGAGTGAAGGCTAATGCAGCTTTGGCCCATTTAAAGGCTTCTGATATGATCTTCAATTCTGAGGGGATAAAATGGGGCGGTTTCTTTTCTCAAGTGGGATCCTGCTCAGTATAAATTCCACAGGCTTCTTTTTCCCCATCAAGCTTATCTTGAGAGAGTAGTTTCTGCCTAGCTGCCTAGTTCGCCTCTCCCCCTGTATCTGGCTCGCACAGAGAAGCCCCTGTTGATGAATACTGGTTTTTGGTAAGATATAGGAAAGGTGTATCTTACACAGAAATTGAATTAGTTGGGAGCAAAAACCATTCCTGGAAATGGTTGGTAAAGGTAACCTGGACATCACAACATTCTCTTGTCCAATGACTCGCTTTCTTGCACAGAGTTTGCAGTGCATCTTACTCATAATTGCATCTACATAGGCAATTAAGTCAAACATATTAGCCATTCAATAGCGGAGGGAAGGGCATCCAGGAAGGAACCAGGCAGCCCTTGCCCATGGGTGCAGCCTGTAAGAATGTGGCCTAGATCCTCGCACATAAACACTGCAAAGTCCTCTTCCTTCCATCTTGAGCTCTCGCAGAACTGTTGCAATTTAATGGAACAATAATGGGTGTAATTGAGCATATGCAGAATATCGACCTCTTGTCATCATCCCAGACAACCGCAGTGCTGATAAAGCAAACTCAATCTGCTTCTTCATGAACGGAAGGATCTGGGGAAAAGTCAGTCAGTCCTAGGAAGGCCCCTTTGATGTACTTACCATTTTCTATCTGAATTCACTGCCATTCAGTCCTGCCTGGCAAACTGTAAGTGACTGAAGAGCCCTGCTTGGTGATAGGCAAAATTGAGCATGTCAGTCTTCTTAGTCTGGAAACCTATCTAGGGCCTGCGTGTATTTCCCGCTATGTGCTTACTGGTCCCACAAAGAAGCTGAAGATGGAGACAGTAGGAACTAGCAATTATAGGGGAAGAGGATTGTGCCCAGTTTGTGTCATCTGAGCAGAGAGAGAGGAAGAGGAACTGCTGACTAGCATATTGGGATGTATATATGCTGGTGTACACTGTAAAATTGGCTCTATGGGCCTTCTTGTGCTCCAGGACTACTCCCTGATTAGAGCAGGTTCTATTTCCTGATTCTTTCTATATAAATTATATTACAAATTCATTGCTAATATAGGAATATAAAAATAATTACATCTCGGAATGGTACATTGAATCATCTGAAGCCCTAAAAGATTCTGGCTTGCATATATGTATATGTTAGAAGTACACCTATCGTTTTAGATCTCCGTAGCATTATGGTTTCTGTCTTTTTAATGTGTACAGCATATTAATTTACATGGCTTTTCAGAAAAGGACTAGTTTATTAAGGTTCAAAATCAGATGCATGTGGGATTCTCATGTAGTTATGGATTATGCAGCTGTCTCCTATCTTTTACTCTGAAAAATATTATGAAATTGAGAAGCGCTATCTTTGATATTGTCTCCTGGGAGCAGAGCACATGATGACTAGACTTCCACAGTGGAAGAGATAGGTGAGGAGGTTAAGTAAATTTTCTTTGTGTAGTTCCCATTAAACTTCAATCAGAGTTACAGAAAGAAATTTCCTTTAGGCTTCTGTGAATACAGGTATTGGTTTGACTTTAATAAAAGTCATAACTGATCTCTGAGGTCTCCTGTGAAATGAGCTCAGCAAAATTCAGGCAAGTCCTTTGAGAGGCAAAGAGCCCCACTTAAACATCATATTATCCTAATAATCCCATTCCAGAGCAGTCATCCCGTTATTTTAAAGGTCTTAATTTGCAAATTGTGATATTTGAAAGTTTTTTCTTTTTACATTATCAAAGAAAGTGAAGTGAGTATTTCTGAGAGATGATCTATTTACAGAAACATTCTCCTTAAAAAATAAAGAACAGTTGTGAAATGATTTTAAACAACTATGTACATTTGCATGACATGCTTGATAGGGCCATACTTAGCCTGTATTCTCTGTTGAAGCTACATTGGCGTTGGGCCAGGATCCTGTATTTAATGAGCTTCACCAAAAAAAAAAAAGTTCCTTTATGATCTTGAAATGGACAGTGGGCTGGATTCAGTACAAGGATTACAGGGATTATTTAAAAAAAAAATTGTGAAGAAAATTGCTTTGTTGCTCTTTACTCACTTTCAAATATTAATAAATAAATCTATAGATGGCAGTGAGGTTTGTATTGGCCTGGTTTTTCAAAATGCTGTGCGCCCACAGCTTCCATTGACTGCAGTGAGAGCTAGGGTCTCAGCACCTTGAAATCAGGCCATATAGTTATAGTGAATTACCACATGTGTAAATAATAACACAGTTCAGCAATTATGAATTGCTGCTTTTTCTGGACATAGAAATGTGAAATATCTAATACGCCCCTTTTGTGCTGAATTGATCCTGTTGTGGATGTTGTTTGATTCATATAACATTATTTGAAAGTCTCTAAACACTACTGAATTATTATTAATACATAACACTCCGATCTTCATCCTGCTATACAAGTGTTTACCAAATAGAATTACAAAGTGTTTAGAGATAGCAGCAGAGTCACCACTGAATGTAGCTATCTCATGGCTACCCTCATTCTCAGCTGTTCAACAGCAGACAGCAGCACCACATAAAATATTAGGATAGGAAGTAAAAATTAAAAATTCCCCAGAAGGTGCTGTTGCACAGGGTATGCAACATCCCTAGTGGTTTAGAAAAATGGACATGCACTTTGGAAATCATCAGATGTGGGACAAAACATGTGGTTTTGGCTAGTGATTTTTCAAGTGTAGGCGGAAGTTTTCCATTGCTGCAAGTGTGGCCATTTGTTAGTGTGGAACATTTCTTAGGCATAGGCAGAGACTGCTGGAGCATTCCTCCTGCTAGAGATCTGAATTAAGGCAAATGCCTGCCTTTGTATTATTAGCAGCCCTTCTACTCTCCAGCTTCCATACTTTGCCAAAACAAATCAGTTGGTTCATTGGCTTTCCTCCTTGGGTTTTCAAATTGGAAAGTCTGCATTAGATGACGGAATCAAGCCAGTGAAAGCTGACAAACCCAACTAGAAATCTCAGGCAATCAGGAGCTAACTATACTTACTTAAACAGGTAAAAGTTCTTACTCTGAGGAAAGGAAGCCTGGCCGAATAGAATTTTGTTTAATTTCCTTCTCACTCTTGGGAGGATTCAGATACATGAATTAATCCCAGCCAGTTGCAGAGTCCAGGGAGGTTCCCAGCCAACTGAATGAAATGGAGGGTTTGTGCTGCACAAGCCACTTCCAGCCTCAGAGAAAATGTCTCCTTTGCTTTATTGAGTGCTGCTGAATAACTTAACAATGTGCTTGGTCACGTGCAATGTGCAGATACGTTTTCACAGACAGACAGATTTATCCGTTGGAAGAGTGTCTTTGAGGCACTGCAGAATATTTCTGCAGGTGGGAGAAGACTTTAGAATTTTGCATGGTTACTACTGCTTTAGTCTGCTTTAGTCATTGACCCATTCAGCTTCTTCAGTGGACACAGCAGAGGAGTATTTTTTGCCAATATAGTGGAGATTTAGTAAAGTACATCCTGTAAGTTTCAGCCTATTCTGAAGACTGCAGGATAGAGTTAATTTTTGAAGATCTGTCTTATTTTATGGAAGGTGCACTCTTCATTCTTTGCATTGTGCCTCCCCCATACTACGGTGATGTGTACGTTGTAAGTATTCAGACAGAAAGCTAGACAGGGCATCTAGGACCAGGAAAGGGCACACTAGGGAGATGATATAAATTTTAAAGTGCATTAAACAAAGTGGGTGCAGGGCAGCTGGAAGATGGAACTCTTACTCAGCGTGGATCTGACATTTTAACCACACCGTTGTCCCGATAGGATGAAAGGCGAGAGTGGTGGCAGCAGCAGCTTCAGGCCTGAGCTAGGCTCAGCAGGGCAACAGCTGGTAGTTGTGCTGTGCTCCTCCCACTAGCTTTGCTTTGGAAAGCTTTGAAATAAACTTCTGTTTTCTTCTGCTCCCCACAGTGGAGCTCAGATGAGAACTGGGAGGGAAAGAACTGGCAGAGCTTTGCTGGAGGCCTTTGGAGTCTGTTGTCAGAGCGTTTGCTTCGTAGCTTCAACATTCACTTATGTATAAACAAGACAGGGCCAGCAAACATCAATCATCTTTCCATTACTGCCTTTGCTATCAGAAGGAAACAGGTTACTGCCGTGAACAAACCTGATATGGACGGAGGGAATTTATATATCATTTGCATTAATCTTCCCACTGAGCATTACTAAGTTGGCTTCAAGTTTAGAAGGAAAGAAGCTTCTTAGTTCCTGACCTACTAGAATACTAGCAGAAAAGGGTGCTGTTGACCAGCACTGCCCACTACCAGAATAAAGAGCCAAGATTGGTTTATTTTTATCAGATTTGATGAAAAGTCCATCTCCAAACCTCTAGGCACGGTTATATTTTCATAAGCACTCACCTCAGAATTACTCTGGGCCAGTGTCCTCCACACCAAACACAGGGAACCATCAAGACTGGAACTGTCACAGCTGCAGCCTTGCCACGGGAAATCTCTTTCTCGACATGCATGGTCAGGCTGTAGCATGGCTTTTGTTATAAAATACCCTAGTTAATGTACACTGTAAATAGTGCCCCAGGAGGGCACTATTGTGGGGGGGAGGGATAGCTCAGTGGTTTGAGCATTGGCCTGCTAAACTCAGGGTTGTGAGTTCAATTCTTGAGGGGGCCACTTAGGGAACTGGGGCAAAAATCTGTCTGGGGATTGGTCCTGCTTTAAGCAGGGGGTGGGACTAGATGACCTCCTGAGGTCCCTTTCAACCCTCATATTCTATGAAATGTCTCCTGCACCAGCAAATCTTACTAGTCAGTGCCTCCTCCATCAGTCATGGCACACTCCCATGAGAGCAGACCATGCCTTCCACTCACCTTCAGCTGGCAGGGGGTTGGAGACCCTCAGCCTGGCATTAGAATCCAGCCTGCATTTACCTCAGGTGGGCACAGGGGAATTGCAGGGAACACGCTCTTCTGCTCTTTCTGTGACTGGTGGAAGTGAAATAATTTATTGTACATCTTGGATTAACTCCTGAAAGGCTGGAAGCATCACAGCATGGGCAGATACTGCATCTGCTTTGCTTAAAACCACATATCAGGCTTATGTACGTGTGAGCGATCCCAGTATCTGGGCACCTGGAGGTTAAAAAGGGTGCACATAAGAGTTGGGGGTCTGACATTTTGTAGCTGATGAATTAGAATCTGTTTCTGAGTGGAGGGGGAATTATAAAAACATTTTAACTAAACCATCACAATGTAGAGGATCAATTTTTCAGGGCATAGAAATATATTTTCTACCTTAATGGTAAAGTTTGCTGCTGACAACACTGGAGGCTCAATCATTTCCCCAAATGCCTGTTGCTCATTTATACATATAAGCAATGGCTACATGGACCTTTGCATTTTCCGTTCATTACTGCTGCATTATTCCCTAACAATATAGATGAAGTACCCACCAAATGAAACAAAATAATTAATTACTGAACATAATGACACCATTTAGCCCTAAATTTTCACAACTACAACAAGGATTAACTAAATATGTAATGCATCACTGAGCCATTTAACAGAGCATCATAACTCTTTCTATTCACTATAAATTGTAACATGGAATTGTTTTTGTAATGCTAATTGCCTTATCTTCATAAATTCTACAGTCTTACATAATTTAACCAGTATTGTAGCAGGATTTCCCAAGAATAAGAAAGCAGGTGCCGTCAATGGTAATTTAAATAAGAAAAGCCATGTTAAGTGGTTCTTCTCTCACTAGTAATAGAAATTAATTAGCTTTGAGCTGCTTTGGAGATTTTACATTTTTTTGCTGTAACCTGTTATGTTTTATAATTGTATGGAAAGTAGTTTTGATTTGATCACATTATTTAGTGACTGAGAGGATTGTGCTGGATGGCAGAGGTACATCCATTGAATGTCAACCTGGATGCATGCAGAGGCTGCAGAGAGTAACTTCAAATCTTTAAAACAAGTCTTTGATTGTGTGTTAGAAGGTTGTGCCTCCAGCCTGCTAAACGCTTTCTCCCTTCAAAACTAATGGCAGGTCAGCATTTTAAAGCATAATTGCTGTGGATTTAATTCTGATCTCATGTACGGTGTTGTACATCAGGAATCATCCAATTAAAGCCAGTAGTATTACATCAGAGTAAAATTGGTATGAGAGAATCAGGCCCTATATGTTAAATAAAGTTCAATACTCGTGCACACAGTGGAAATGTCACACAAAGCTATATAATTCCGTCAAGTGATTCTAGGGATCTCATGAGCTGAGAGCAGCTCTCGGTTCCTGAAATGCAGGACAGCATCTTCTTGTATTATATTGCTGCCTATTTGTTTTTATTATAAGGGTAGAATGAGTCTATTAAAATTTGTCTGTTTACATTTCTTATTCCAAAAAAATCATTAGTATCAACAGTGTGTCACAGCACTATTAATACTCCTGCCTGACATCACATCCATATTAATAGGCTTTGTGTGTTATTAGTAACCATAGCCAGTCGTGTGCTGTATCAGCTATACCATGCTACCTCTCTGTATAATTAATAGGTCATAATTAACCCTATTAAATACATTTCCCCTTTTTGGAGGTTGGACTGTGCCTCTTATGGTGATTTTGTTAGTGGAGTTTATTGCATTTGTGTTTGTTTCTGTTGCTGCCAGGGTAATTTTATCTGTAGATAATTGCCAGAGTCTGGTTTTTGTGTGTATTTTTTAAAATATTGTCTACGGTTTGAGATGAGCGCCCTTTGGTTTACATTTGAATGAATGAATAAATATTGAAAAATAATTGCTGTTTAGTAAAATGTAGGTGGAAAAGGCCACAGCCTTCCTGAGGGTGTGAATATTATCTTAGTTCACAAATGGAGATGCCCTTTACAGGTATAGATGTGACCTAGGTCACGGTGCTATTCCTGATGTAGATGTAGGCAGAAGCATAGTGTACTGATTAACAGACAGGACTGGGATTTGGGAGATCTGAGGTCTGGTTCTCAGCTTTTGGGCTGTGTAGCAAGTCACTCAGTCTTCCTGTGCATCAGTAAAATGGGGATAGGAACTCTCAGGGGAATTGGGAGGTGTGCTGTCTGTGAAGTGGTTGGGAGTCCTCTCCGGGAAGCTGCTACCGGAGAACACAGTATTCCTAGTTTTAGATGTTTTCCAGTGTATTTCACTGTCTATGTTCACAACCCCCTGGATGCAAAGTCTTTTCACTATTGTATCTGGTACTGGCGGTCTGCTGAACTTCAGGTGTATTTAACTGACTCTCTGGTGGTAACCTTTTTGGCCAGGAAAACAGAGGAGAGGTAAGGAGAGCAAAACAGATGGTCCGAAAGGGGGAGAGAGTCTGTACTGGCACTAAGGGTAACTTTGCCGAGAAACCCATTGCTTTTAGGATAGGTCGATCCTAGGACAGGATAGCTACTTTAGGGTAGTTGGAATTTGACAGATTTTCTATCTAATCAAATCCTTCTTAATTTAACCTCACCTAGGTATTCCTACCCTTCACTATAGTATCTATATGAAGTATGGTAATTGATTCACATAGTTGTGCATTTTTTCACTGTACTTGTGTCAGATACATAAAATATTTTAGTTATTTTGCATGGCACTTGAACAACTACATTATGGTAGTGGCAACAACAACTTGTGGTGAAGGAGGTATTGCAGTTTCCATTCTAATCCCCCTATTACATTCATGTATAGCTTTCACAGAATTTGACTTCCCATCTTCTGACTTTTTTGACGGAAACAGCTGTGGGTTGGAAGGTGAAATCTGGCATGGGATAGCCCTCACTGAGATGTACCTTTTGAGTGTTCTGGAGAAAATTGCACTTGAATGGTCCTGTATTACACTAAAGGAAGGTTGCATGGCTGGTTTAAAAGAAAATGTATAGTACATGGGTCCTTACAATTATTAAAATACACATCTTAGAGATAACTTCTCTTATAAAGAGTCTTTCAGTAAAGACACCCTAATACTGCATCACTATATTAATGACATAAAGAAAAGGGAATGGGATAAATATTTCAAAGTACTGTTTTACAAAACAGTATTGCACATATCTGAGTTTCTAGGGGGGAAATGTTGAAATTATACTGCATTATTTGGGAAATAGTAAGTGACCTTGTAAGTATCATAATGCATATGCACAAGGAGCAGAATTAAAATTGTATGTGAAATGTTAACTTTGGCATTTCTCAACTTTATGGTTGCACAGTTAAACACTCATATGTTCTCACCATTGGGGTCTTTTTTTGGTATTAAATTCTATATGTTTTTTGTGCTTAGTAGTTCTTGTTTTGACTCCTGATCTTGAATGTTCTTACCTGAGTGACTTTCCTGTCTGTTGTTTTTGTTTCTGGATCTGCCTCTGTGAGTTTTCATTCTAGAGGGGGAGACGTTAAGGTGATTAGTTTCCCCCCTCTCTAGGGGTTGAAGTGAAGGTCTTTAAACCTGAGCCAAGAACTGGAAGCTGTCTTGAAATACACAACACTTAAATTACTCCATATCATCTTCCCTTCTGTGTTTGTCCCTTTAGGGCCACGATATTTACAGTAGGCAGCACACCATGGTATACTGTACTATGGGCTAGATCTTGCCTCCAGCGAACTCAGTGGCCAAGCTCCCTTTGATGTCGAGGAAACAAATCAATTAATCCTGTCCCTGAGTTGCTTAAATTCTGCTCTCAGAAGTCTTCCCCGGGAACAATCCTTCAGGCCTCTTTGCAGGAACTCGCTGCTGCTGCCTCTCCAGCTCTCCATAGTGTACAGGAGCTCCAGCTCCTACTCCTGCAGCTCAGTGTGCTCTCTGCTCCCTTTCAGTGACTCAGCCAGCACTCTGCTCCCTCACTTCTTCTCCCGCCTGTAAAAAATATGGCAGATCCAACAGTCTGCTCCTTCTCCCTCCCTTTTTAAAAAGCTACAAGCAGCAGGTGGGCTGCACTGCAGCATGTCTTCCACCTCCCCTCCAGTTAAAGGAGCAGTGGTCCTGGGTAGGGGCAGTTGCAGGTGCTCTGTGGGAATGTCTGCACTGCAGCTGGGAGCGTGCTGCCCAGCATGGGTAGACAGAGATGTCCTAGCTCTGCTTGAGCTAGTGCTCTCAAAGTAGCAGTGTAGCTGGGGGGGGGGAGGTCACATGGGCAGCAGCTCAGACTAGTCACCCGAGCATGTACCTACAGGCTCTGAGTGGGTTTAGAGTCAAGCGGTTAGCCTGAGCTGCTGCTTGTGCTGCCTGTTTTTAGCACACACGAGCTTGAGCAGAGGTATCACGTTGCTTGTCTACCTGCACGGGGAAGCAGGTTCCTAGCTGTCCTATAGACATATCCTGTATGGGGAGTGGAGATTCAGGAGCCCATTGCTGGAACAATTTTAGTACGGTGGCCAGGACTCTAGTTTCCTGGCATGGGAGTGTCCTGACCAAGTTGGGATTGCTGTCAGCTCTAACTTTTCACTCCATGCTGCAGGTTTGAATGCAGCTTACGATGAGTACCTTTGTTCTATCTGCCAGCTAGGGCTGCCACCTGCTCAGGTTTTCCCAGGATTGTCCCTTTTTTTTTTTTTGAGACAGCTGTCCTAGGAGATCTGGAAGGGTGCTCAGCAGACATGTCCATCTGTCCAATTTTGTGGGCTTAGGCTCATTCTGGCTGTCCTGGTGTTTTGTACGTCAGAGGTGGCCGCACTACTGCCAGCACCCTTTGGCTGAAAAGCAGGAGTTAGTGGAGACTACAAGCACATTGTTCTTGAATAGATTTCTTATTGCACAGTTAAGTGTTGAGGAGCAACAATGTTGTTCAGTATTTTAGATGAATGCTTATTAGAATTTAGAAATTCGTTACTCAATTATTTCAGATTCTTGTATGGAATTCAAAAGGTTTAAAATTAGACCCATGAAGTCTGAGCAATGCTGCAAATCGTCCACAATAGACGACTGTCAATTTATACATGAGCATAATAAAATTGTTCAGATTAACATAAATGATTAGAATAATAGCTTTTTAGAAAATGAATATTCCTAATTGCCGCCTTATTAACAATTGCAGATTAGTTGTCATTAATGGTTCACAGTTCTTCCATCTATTTTGGATTTACTTTTGTGATTGTTTGTTTGGGCTGTTCTGTTTTAAATTTTATGGAGAGAGAGAGAGAGTGTGTGTGTGTGTGTGTATATATATAAATCTATGTTATCGGTGGAATTTCCATAAATGCTCAGTGGTTGATTTCAGTGGGAGCAGAGTTAGGCCAATGCTGAGTGTTTTGAAAATTCCCCCTTCCATGTACTGTGTAATATTTAAACTACCAGTTGGTATTGCAGTTCCATTCCCCAGAATACAAACCCACTTCTTCCAATAAATCAGTGAAGTATAAGCCCCTATCTCTTAATTCCCAAAAGGCACTGTACAGAAATGCTATTGAAAACAGTACTCAGTTACATTTGTGTTCCTGAAAAATAGTTTTGTTTTACTATACTTAGTGAGAGAAACAGAGTAGAAAGCATTTTCAGACATGCTTATCTTCCTCTATTACAGTAAAATGTATTGTTTTTTTGGCTCGTTACAAAACTTGAATCAAATTCCTTGTATTTTGAAATGAGAGATGTGTCTGCCTTGAAGGCCAGGGTTATCTTGAAATGAGTTAGAGACTCTCTCCGCTAAAATATTAGGGGTTAACATACTCCCGTGGAGAGGACCAGCACAAGATTCATGCACCATTTATGCCCTCAAAATAGAACTGAAGTGGTGTTTTAGTGGTCCATAGGCCTTTTGCTGGCTCACTGTACAAAAGTGAGAATATTCACCCACCTTTTCTAGAATTGGGGAAACATTGATCTTGTCTTAGGTAGCTGTGACCCAGCTAGCTCCAATTATTCCACATTGAACACATGGGCTGAATGATCTTAGAGGAGTTTTCAGCTTCTTCAGTGAGTAGTTTTCTGGCTTCTTGGTGTGGGAGGAGGGGTTAATTTCTCCACCTCTAGTGACAGTTGCTCTGATTGCATCTATTCCTTTAAGATGTTTAATGTTTCTGAGAGCTGCAAATTTTAAAGAGGAATGTGAGATCTTTAAGGAATTTTCAAGCTGAACCGCAAAGTTATTTTTTTAAATAACAAAAAAAAAACTAGTTATTCTAGAAGAATGAACGAATCCACCACAAGTTCTAAGGGGTATCTAGCCAATGTAAACTGAGTCAGATACAGTTTCGAGATATATAAAAGGAATAGGGGAGAAAAACCTCCCTTCTTTCCATGAAAAGTACATAAGACTCCTGAGAGGTGAACAACAGTGTTACTAAAAATTTTAAAACTTGCTTAGAATAGCATAAATAACACAAAAATGTAATTAGCTCTATATTTTATACACATTTGAGAGAATATTTTAATTACTTCCTTGAGAGCATGGAAAATGTGAGCAGTAGGTTTCTCTGCCAAAGCAAGTTGCATCCCAAATGCCATAATCCTGGTTTGCACGGACTCGATGAAAGACTCAAATAGTGAGAAAGAGGCTGTGGTATATCATGCTTCTACAGCCCATCTCAAGATCATTTTGGGTCTGAGATGATTCATATGGGCTCACTTCTGACTAGGTGATTGAAATGAGCAAATTTGGCAGACACAAGGGTTACTTTCTTCTTTATCAGAATTTATTTACATTTTTACTCCTGAAAGCAGAATAAATACGTTTTGGAAACCAAACTGGCTTTTTGGTTCCAATTTGCCCAGCTCAGAGCCTGGGATGTAATCACTGGGATGCAGAACTCACTTTTTTCTTTAAGTCAAACTTAAGAAGAAACAAAGGGAAATATTTTGTTGGTTGACCTTTGGCACCGTCTAAAATAGAAAGAGAACATGATGAATCTCCAAAGCTTGCTAGTGTAGCAGAGTGTTTGGTATTCAGTGAAAATCATTGTGTATTCCCTAAATAGTTCATTTTGTTTTCTAAAGTTCTGAAAAACTCCCTTTATTGAAATGCATGTTGTTGCATCGATTTTTTAAAAATACACCTTGTTATCTTTTCTTTGGTAATTGGTAACTGGTAATGACTTTGGCAATTTAACATGTTCTTGCAGACACTTTTCCCATTCCCCCAGATAACTGAAGTCAAGAGAGAGGGCCTGTCTGTCAATCTCTGATGCCTGTCAACCTGCTTGATTGACGTTTTTTGGTCCCACAATAGAGACCATTTTTGCAGCCCCCGTTCTGTTATTTTCTTCTTCTTTAATACTTATGGGGGATGGTGTTTGCTTTATAATCTGTGTTTAAAATCCAACTTGGAATGAGGCCAGTTCCTAAAAAATTATCGCAATGTCTTGTTAGCTTTGCATCAGGAAAATTCTCTGGAGAGTTACTTAAGCTATGATTCCACCTTCAGAAATTACCTCTGTTCAAAATCTAAGCTTCATTCTTCATCCTGAATCCCCTTCAAATTCCAGCAAAAAGGCTGTGGACTCTGCCCAATGTGTTTTGATATAAGGCTGTGAGAAAAGTCATTTGTTCATGCTTTATTTTAGTTGATTTAGTTCTTTCCTCGTGGGATACTTGGAGTACAAAATCTTGCATATAATGAATGTAGGCAATAGCCACGAGACTGAGTGAGTGAGGAAAAAGAAAAGATACTGGGAAGACTAGAAAAAAAATCTCCTATAAAATATAGAAAATGAGGAGAGTATATAGGAAAACTGTCCCTTAAAATTCAATAGTTACATTAAAGAGAGTATAAAAAAACCTTTGTTAAGCAACCGCTTAAGTGATTACCTGTCCTACCTTTCTTAAGGTTCTTTTAAATTTGATTGCTTAACTAAAGAAAAGGACTCAAGAGTTAAAATTAGTTTAATAGAATTTTATTAAATATTTTAAAACAGCAGCTAATCATATAGGATATAAGAAGGCAAAAACGGTTTTGGACTATGATTTGGCAAACACAAACTGGAAAATTGGTTGATATCACCATTCAGGTTTTCAGAATCAACTCTCACAACCACCATAGAAAATAACACTTAAACTTAATTACTATTTTGGGGAAGTGACTTGCTTAGATTTTTGACTGAGTCCCTCAGAATAGAGCCTCACTTGTGCCTCTTTAAACTAGAGGCTGACGGAAAGTCAATAGCTGTGGAGGCGCTCACAGTTTGGACAGAAACAGCCCTTTGGGGAGGATTTATTAAAGGGGTACTCTATACCCTAGGGCCTTGTCTACACTACAAGACTATTTCGAATCAACTTAGTTCGAATTTGTGGATTCGACCTTATGAAGTCGAATTTGTGTATCCATACTAAATACACTAATTCGAATTTCTGAGTCCACATTCACGGGGCCAGCGTCGACTTTGGAAGCGGTGCACTGTGGGAAGCTATCCCACAGTTCCCGCAGTCCCCGCTGCCCATTGGAATGCTGGGTAGAGCCCCCAATGCCTGCTGGGTGGAGAAATGTGTCGAGGGTGGTTTTGGGTAAGTGTCGTCATTGAACCGTCAATCACAACCTCCCTCCCTCCCTCCTTGAAAGCGCCTGTGGGCAATCTGTTCGTGCACTTTTCTGGTCAGTGACAGCGCGGACGCCATAGCACTGCAAGCATGGAGCCCGCTGCGATCATCGCCGTTTTCTCCTCCTCGCACTTTATCATCCACCTCTTCCACAGTCACCTGATGAGAAATTGGGCTACTTTTCAATGGTGCTGCAAGCACTGGGGGACCATATGGGACGTTTTGCAAACATCAACGTCGGGTGGCCGGGCAAGGTTCATGATGCGTGTGTTTTCAGGAACTGTGGTCTGCTCAGACGCCTGCAGGAAGGTAGTTTCTTCCCGGACCACGAAATAATTGTTGTGGATGAGCAGATTCCTAAAGTCATCCTCGGGGACCCAGCCTGCCCGCTAATGCACTTGCTCATGAAGCCCTATACAGGCGCCTGGGACAGCGACAAGGAACTCTTCAAATAGCAGCGAGCAGCGTGACCTGTGACTGTTCAGTTTCTTTACAGAGAAGCTGAACCTGCCCCTGTTTCTTTACCCACTGACTGTTGACTCTCCTCTTCGGTTACATACCCCGTTCACCCCGTTTCCCCCACTTCCAACACACGTGTAAACATAAAATACATGTCCCATTGTTACTGAAGAAAGGTTTCTTTATTCATGACTTTGCGTTAAAGGGTTGAAACTGGGAGGCAGACTGTGCTGGGTAGGGTGTGCGGTGATGTAAAGACCGCCTCTAAACTCAACGAATGACAGGCTCCTGCTCCTAGAGCGGTCCGCAGTGCCGGAATGCTTCTTTCAACGGAGCCTGCCATCCCTCTTTTTCGAATTCTGTGTGCGGGGGGATATGTGACCTTGTGGCGGAGGAGTACGGATACAGATTCCTCTGCTGCGTGACTCAGCGGTCCAGGACAAGGACCGCTGTATAAAATCTGTAACCGCCCTCCCCCGCTACAAAGTCACATCCCCTCCGCCCACACAGAACCTGGAAACCACCTCCCATACCGACCATGGTGCCTACTGACTGCACTGTGTGTGTGACCCGCTGCTGATCCTGCCCCCGTGTCTGTACCCTGGGAAAGGTGACTGTCCTATGCAATTAACAACCCCCTTCCCCACGCCCCCCATTCAAACACAGTCTTCTTTGAAAAAACATGACGGAAACAGTAATTAACAGCAAAGTATTTTTATTACTTAAGTAGACACTTAGGGGATGGAACTGGGATTGGGACTTGTGTGAGTCCGGAAGGGAACGACTTCTGCAAATTTAGGGTATGAGAGATTTTGGGTACTTGAGCACTCTGCTGGGGTGCAGTGACAGTTTACACGGCCTCTGGCGCCCCTCCTTCTGGTTATTTTGGGTGAGGGGGGTATGGGACTTTGTGGCGGGGGAAGGCGGTTGCAGATACACTGCAGGGGGGCTCTGTCCTCCTGCAGTCCTGCAGAACATCCACAAGGCGCCTGAGCGTGTCCGTTTGCTCCCTCACTAGTCCAAACATTGTTTGAGTCGCCTGCTTGTCTTCCTCACGCCACCTCTCCTCCCGTTCGCTGTGTGAGCGCTGGTACAGAGAGACGGTCTCCCTCCACTGGCTCTGCTGGTCCGCCTCGGCTAGGTAGCAGCCCATACGTTCATCGAACATCTTGTCCCTTGTCTTTTTCTTTCTCCGCCTAATCTTTGCCAGCCTCTGCGAGGGGGATGCTGTGGCAGGTCTGGAGACAGTGGAAGCTGTGAGATGGGAAACAGGGAGTGAATTCCTTGCAAAGATACATTTTTGCGAACAATTAACTGAGTCTAGGCTGTCTCTGTGAATTCTGGGTTGAGACCCCTGTGCCTGCTGGGGCACAAATAATTTTCGCGGTGGATTCTGGGTAAATGTCGCCAGTCATTCCTTCCTCCGGGAAAGCAACGGCAGACAATCATTTCAAGCCCGTTTTCCCAGAATTGCCCTGGCATACGCCATAGCGTGGCAACCATGGACACTGTTTTGCCTTTTGTGTATGTCACCGTATGTGTACTAGATGCCGCTGACAGAGGCGGTCCAGCAGCGCTACACAGCAGCATGCTTTTGCTTTTGCATGACAGCAGAGATGGTTACCAGCCATATTGTACCATCTACCATACCATAAATTGGTAATAAGATGGTAATAAGATGGGCATGGTTACCTGTCCTTTTGCACTGCACCATTTGGTGCTGTCATAAGTGCCCCTGGCCGAGCAGCCAGGGGCGCAAAAGCCAAAATTGGGAATGACTCCCTGAGTAAATCCCTCCTTTTTGGTATCTAAAAATAGAATCAGTCCTGCCTAGATTATGGGCAAGTGTACTAGAGAACCACTGTATCATAGAACCAGATAGCACAGCTGCTCTGTGTCCGATCCTGCATAAATTTGGAGCTGTATGCTATTCACAGGGGGTGCTCCTGCAACAACACCACCTGTTCATTCCGGCCTTCCCACAGCCTTCCTGGGCTACCATACCATTGTCCCACCACTTGTGTGATGAAGTAATAAAGAATGCAGGAATAAGACACAGTGACTTGTTTGTGAGAAATGAGTGGAAGGAAGCCTCCAGCTGCAATGATAGTCCAGGCAGGACATTAATTACTGTGGAGGAAGGAGCCCATCATCCCTCTGCTAGTCCAGGGGCAATTCAATCTTTTCTTTACACAGGAAGGGTGGGGGCTGATGGAGCTCAGCCCCCTGTTGCAATGATGAGGACGGTTATCAGCCATACTGCACCATCTACCATGAAAAATTAGGGCCAGGCGCCCTTGATCGACCTCACAGATGCTAGTACGCATGGTTACCAGTCCTTTTGCACTGCCCCATGTGCCAATAGGCTGATGATGATGATGGATATCAATCTTATTGTACCATCAGCCAAATCTATCACCATATATAGAGAGACCTCCTTCTCACACACTTCAGATTCCTGTTATATTAAGAATAAAAGTTAACATGGTTAAAGCACTTACCGACTGCTCCTTCCCCTGATTCAGGATCCGGGTTCATGGCCGGGGAGGGTTGGTAGGGGATCTCCGTGACGGTGATGAATAGATCCTGGCTGTCGGGGAAACCAGCGTTGTAAGCGCTCTCGCCTGCCTCGTCCTCCACAAACACTTCCTCATCTTCCCCGTCCGTGAACATCGTCGAGGAACTGTCCGTCGACACTGTCCCATCATCAGAGTCCATGGGCAGTGGTGGCAGGCTCCGTAGCGTCCGTTTGCCGCTTTGATTTTTTGGTAGCCTTGTCTGGGGTCCTTGGTTTTCACGCGGCGATGCGTTGCATGACGGCTGTATCCTCTGTCTGGATCATGGCTTTGGAGACCTTCTTGTAGGTCTTTGCATTCCGTTTGTTGGAGCGCAGCTCCGAAAGCACAGACTCCTCGCCCCACACACCGATCAGATCCAAGAGTTCCCGGTCAGTCTATGCCGGGTCCCTCTTTCTATTCAGAGATTACATGAACTCCTCTGCTGGAGAGCTCTGCATTGCTGCCGGTGCTGCTGAGCTCTCCCCGATGTCCAACCACAAAATGAGATTCTAACTGTCCAGAAAGGAAAAGGAATTCAAATTTTCCCGGGTCGTTTCCTGTGTGGCTACTCAGAGCATCGAAGCTCGGACTGCTGTCCAGAGCGTCAACAGAGTGGTGCACTGTGGGATAGCTCCCGGAGCTACTAAGTTCGATTTGCATCCACACCTAGCCTAATTTGAGCTAGCCATGTCGAATTTAGCGTTACTCCACCTGTCGGGGTGGAGTACCAAATTCGAACTAAAGAGCCCTCTAGTTCGAATTAAATGGCTTCCTGGTGTGGACGGTTGAGCGGTTAGTTCGAATTAACGCTGCTAAATTCGATTTAAAGTCCTAGTGTAGACCAGGCCTAGGAGAGAAGAGAAGATAGCAGCTGATGAAGTACAGGTAGGAACTGAAGAGAAACAGTCAAACAAAAAGGCATCCTATTCAATTACATCACATGAAGGCAGACAACTAAATATTGACAAATTTTATAAGAGCTTGCGTGCAAATGCTAGAAGTCTAAATACTAAGATCAGTTAACTTGAGTGTCTGGTATTAAATGAGGATATTGATATAACAGGCATCACAGAAACTTGATGGAACGATGATAATCAATGGGACACAGTAATACCAGGGTACAAAATAGATAGGAATGAAAGAGTAGTTCGCACTGGTGGTGAATTGGCACTATATGTGAAAGAAAGCGTAGAGTCAAGTATAGTAAAAATCGTAAATGAACAAGACAGTGCCATTGAATCTCTATGAATAATAAGAGTCTAGCAGTAGGAATGTACTACTGAACACCTGACCAGGACGGTGACGGTGATTGTGAAATGCTCAGGGAGATTACAGCGGCTACAAAACCAGAAAACCCATTAATATTGATTGGGTACATGTTACCTTAGGATGGGATGCAAAGATAAAATGTCTAGACATCATTAATATCTGCTTTTTGAAGCAGCTGGTTCAGGAACCTACAAGGCAATTCTTGATTTAGTCCTAAATGACACAGGATCTGGTCCAAGAGGTGACTATAGCTGAACTACTCGGTCATAAAAACCATACGGTAATTAAATTTAACACTCCTGTAGGGGGGAAATACCAGAGAAACCCACCACAGTAGCATTTAACTTCAAAATGGGAATTACACAAAAATGAGGAGGCTAGTTAAACAGACATTAAAAGGAACAGTCACAAGAGTAAAATACCTGCAGGCTGCATGGAAACGATTTAAAAACGCCATAATAGAGCCTCAAACTAAGTGTATATCCCAAATTTTAAAAAAATGTAAGAGGACCAAAAAAATGCCACCACGGCTAAACAGAGTAACAGAGGCAGTTAGAGACAAAAATACATCATTTAAAAATTGGAAGCCAGATCCTCCTGAGGAAACTAGAAAGGAGCATAAATTCTGGGAAGTCAAGTGTAGAAGTATAATTAGGCAGGCCAAAAAAGAATTTGAAGAGCAACTAGCAAAAGACACAATAACTAACTTCAGTTTTTTTAAAGTACATCAGGAGCAGGAGGCCTGCCAAACAAGCCGTGAAGCTACTGGACAATCCAGGTTCTGAAGGAGCATTCAAGGAAGACTAGGCCATAACTGTTGGGACATATCTTGAACACTGTCTGGTTTGCGCCAGTCAGCAACTAACCTACACAAGTTGTTTCTATGGGCCCCTTGTGGTATATCCCAGCTTAGCAGTTATGCTTCCTCAAGTTGCAGTCTATCAACACGCTGCTAGCTGTTGGCATATCCAGTTTAAAGTTCATGTAACTTATACAAAGAAATCCCTCCATGTTCTTTGATGCTCTTTAAACTTGTTTTAACAGTCCATCTATAATGCAAAGGCCTTGGCTACACTGGTGCTTTACAGCGCTGCAACGTTCTCGCTCAGTGGTGTGAAAAAACACCCCCCTGAGCGCAGCAAGTTACAGCGCTGCAAAGCGCCAGTGTAAACACCGTCCCAGCGCTGGGAGCACGGGTCCCAGCGCTGGGAGCTAATCCCCATGGGGAGGTGGAGTACCTGCAGCGCTGGGAGGGAGAGCTCTCTCCCAGCGCTGGTGCCGCGACCACACTCGCACTTCAAAGCGCTGCTGCGGGAGCGCTCCCGCGGCAGCGCTTTGAAAGTCGCAAGTGTAGCCATACCCAAAGTCTCTTCAAAAACTGATCTCCAGAAGGCAGGAACAGCTTTATAAATCTTACATTTCTGTTCTCCTTGTTTTAACAATGGTGGGACCATAGTATGTATGGTTGAGCTTTGTTTGATTAATAATGCACAGACTGTTATATTTCTGATTATTCCACTCTGTGGTCAAGTATCCTTATAAACATACCTCTTTGTTTCAGTTTTTTTATTTACTGTCTCTTTCAGCACAGATGCATTTCCCTAACTTGATAGCATAAGCATGCTTGATTGCAAATATTAGCCTTCTTCTCTTTAGCACTTAAACTAAAAGAAATCAAATCTTTCCTAGCAGGATTGTCCACCAGGCAAACCCTGCCATTAAAGTTAGCAATACTTTGCCCAAAGCTGTATAACTTATAGTTGACTTTTATGCACATTTTAATTATAATATTTGATTCCATCAAGTTCCTTATTTTACTACTGTTTCTGGCACATCATATATCAATGTTTCATAATAATTTGGTATGATTTTAATTAATTTACTTATTCACAGCCAGGAAGAAAGGGAAAGTCTCCTCATATGCACCAGCAGTACACTCTTGTGAAAACCTGCAGCAACTTTGAGCTTCTTTAGATTATTGAAGAAATTTAGCCATTAGATCTTGGATTTTCATTCTCTTGGTCTCCTGTTCTATATTTTCTATGGTGCCTGATATTTGGGCAATTCTTAATTAGGAATAACTCATAATTTTGAGGCCTTGATAGTTACTAAGTAGAGAATCTATAGTTTGTAACTAAAATTACAGATTGTTAGAATCATCCTCATAAATATTGTGCCAGTTCATTAAAATACATTTGTTTAGGTTCTTGATATGGTAAATTACATTTAAAATGTAGATTAAGATTCTTGTTTAATACAAAAGAAAGAGGCTTAGTCAGGAGAAATAGTATCTGTCTATGATTGAGGTCTATAAAATCATTACTGATGTAGAGAAAGTAGATAAGGAAGTGTTGTTTACTACTCATAATACAAGAACTAGGGGTCACCAAATGAAATTAATAGGTAGCAGGTTTAAAACAAGTAAAAGGAAGTATTTCTTTACACAACAAAGTCAGGCTGTGGAACTCCTTGTCAGAGGATGTTGTGAAGGCCAAGACCATAATAGGGTTAAAAAGAAAACTAGATAAATTCATGGAGGCTAGGTCCATCAATGGCTATTAGCCAGTATGGACAGGGATGGTGTCCCTAGCCTCTGTTTGCCAGAAGCTGGGAATGAGCATCAGGGGAAGGATCACTTGATGGTTTCCTGCTCTGTTCATTCCCTCTGGGGCACCTGGCGCTGGTCACTGTCAGAAGACAGGATACTGGGCTAGATGGGCCTTTGGTCTGACCCAGTAGGGCCATTCTTATGTTCTGTCTAAAACAAAGCCATTAAAGTTCTCTTCATTTTTGTGAAATAGTTAAAACAAATATTCCCATTTGAATGGCCCACAAAATAATTTGGCTAAATTTTAAATGTAACTGTTTTCAGGTGAAAGCCAGTTGCCCCTCACATGATCTGGGGGTAAATTTAGCTGCTCTGTTAGTTTAATGCCATTCAGTTCCTTCCCTATACTTGATGTCACTCCATTAAAGACAACTTGGACAGGGAGGGATCAGGACAGAAAGGGAGAAGTGAGGAATTCCTACATTTGAGGGACAGCCAAAGAACAGAAGGGGAAATAAAGACGGTGAGAAGGCTGAGCCACTCTGAAGGGGGAAGGGGAAAACAACCTAGATATAAATGATGCTTTGGAGTAAAAGGGAGAGTACCCTGTACAATGAAGCTGGGGCCCAGCATCTCTTGCCACTGGGACAAACTGTCCGAGCCCCCAAATCAGCCATTAAGACAAAGGCCTCAGAGTGCCCAACTTACTCATCCACGCTTACAATGCCTTTTGTAAGTACCAGAGAGCTTATCTCCCACCACGGAACCTTCCTGAGGCAGCTACAAACAGCCTCTGACTCATGGCTGCCATGACACTAAAGGCACATGTGACCAGGTCACCTGGTGCTGGTCTCCATCTTGGGATACCAGTGTCTTTCCACTGACTGGTGTGGGAACCAAGCTTTGAGACAAAGGGTTCCCGCCATATGCAAAAACTATTTAAGGCAGGAGGTGACATCATTGTGGTTCTTCACTGACTCCCCACCCAAAGAAACTCCTGGAAACACCTGAGGAACAATGACTGGGGTGAAAGTGCTGGACCCAGACTAAAGGAATTTTTAGCCTGTGAATGAAACACCTGGCATTCCAAGCTGTAAGTTAATGCAGTTTGCCCCTTAGGTGCCTGCAGCCCACTTGCATCATCATTTAGGGTGAGAATTTGCTATTGTATCCGATGTATGTGGTATATTAAGTTTAGTTTGTGTGATTTATTTGCTAGGTAATCTGCTTTGATCTGTTTGCTATCCATTTTAATAACTTAAAATCTATCTTTTGTAGTTAATACATTTGGTTTTGCTTTGTCTAAAACCAGTGTGTGTGGAAGTCAAACTTGAGACAGAAAGCCGTTGTATATTTCCTCTCCACATTGATGGAGGGCACGAATTTCATGAGCTTACACTGTACAGTTCTCTGTGCTGCACAAGATCGTCTAATTTTGGGTTTAAACTCGAGAGGGGGATGCGTGCCTTAGGAACTGGGAGGTGCCCTAGTTGTGCCTTCCCATGCAGAGCTGATCACAGCATCTGTGTGTATTGCAGCTGGGTGTTTGTTCCTACCTGTATGTGTGCTGGTAAAGTGCAGGCTGGAGCCTGGGAGAGGGCTTGGCAGGCTGATCACAGCAGTACAGTGTAAAGGGAGCCCGGATTGGGGGCTCAGTGGTACCCCTGTTCCAGGTGGCTCCCTGGGAGGAATCTGTCACAGCTGGAGGTAATTGTTCTTCTCTACTTTGCATTGCTGAGGCCTCAGCTTGGGGCACCACATTTTAAGAAAGCCATGGACAAATTGGAGAGAGTGTAGAGGAGACCAAAACAAAAATAAGGTATTTAGGAAACATGACCTCTGATGAAAGGTTGAAATAATTGGGCTTGTTTATTCTGGAGAAGAGAAGGCTGAGGGGCGAGATAAGTCTTCAAATATGTAAAAGATTATTATAGAGAGGACAGTATTCAATTGTTCTCCTCATCCACCAATGGTAGGACAAGAAGGAACTGACTTTGTTTGTAACAAGGGAGATTCAGGTTAGAGATTGGAATAAAGTGTCCAACTATAAGGACAATTAAGCCCTAAACAGGTTACCTAAAGAAGTTGTGGAGTCCCTGTCACTAGAAGTTTTTTGAACAGATTAGACAAACACCTGTCAGGGTGGTGTCGAGGTATATTGAATCCTGCCTCAGCATGGGAACTTGAAGTCGATGACCTCTTGAGGTCCCTTCCTGCCCTACAATTGTATGATTTTATCTGTACTGTGATTTCCTTTCCAGGGGATTGTAGCCTGTCCCTGCTGAGCCATTCAGATTCTTCAGCTCATTGAGGGCTAGGATTTTCTGAAGGTTGGGGTTAACAGGCAGTTAAATCCCACTGTTCTCAGTCTCTCTCGCTTGTTGACCTACAGAGTTGAAATGATTTAAAACGACTACATCATGTTTATGCAGTGTTGTTGTAATCATGCTGGTCCCAGGATATTAGAGAGAGAAGGTGGGTGAGGTAATAGCTTTTATTGGACCAACTGCTGTTGGTGAGAGACCTCAGACCTGAAGAAGAGCTCTGTTTAGCTTGAAAGCTTCTCTCTCTCACCAACAGCAGTTGGTCCAATAAAAGATGTTACTTCATCCACCATGTCTCTCCTACATCTTGTTTAATTATTTTCTAATAGCTGGTCTCCTCCTTGGCAACCTCCCTGGGAGTAGAACTGACTTTGTCAAAGCTGTCTTTAGATCAGGACAGGCTTGTCATACCCTGGTGAGCTATCAATCACTTGCTAGAGCCCATGGTGTTGGGGACTGTTGCCACGTAATTAGAGTTCCATAGGAGACAAAGTGGAGAAATGTCTGCACCCACATTCAGTGAAATCTTGGTGAAATGCATTTGGACAGGGCATTTTAAAGTTGTTCTGCAACCAAAGTAGTTCACAAAATTTTTGCCTTGGAAGTTTTGTTATGCACAGAAAATGGTATCAGAGGTGGCAAAATGCAATGGGCTAAATTATTCTTCCCTGTGTAGAGGAGAGAGGGTGCAGGAGCCTGCAGCTGAGCAGAAGGCAGCCATAATGTGGCTTGCTTTTAATCCTGGAGTGCACAGGGAAAATGTTCTCCCTGTTCTGCAGCTGGAGGGTCATGGCCCTAGCCTCACCACTGGTGCCCTAGCTCCCATTGAGAGGCCCCTCCAGCTGCACCCATTAAATCCGTATAGCAAGGCTGCAGCAGCATGTACTTCCCTTTGCACCTGTAGAGTTGTCATGCCTGCTCCTGCACTGCATGCACAAAGTGGCTCCAGGTACTACTGCTAAGGTTGTGGTCCTCCTTCCCCCTGTCTCAGCCAGGCTTTGGCTTCTTGAGCCATAATAGCACCCATCATGTGTATGATCCCTACATTTATGTTACAGAACAAGGTCCTGTAAGGAAAGGAAACACTCACTAATCTTAGTTTTAGCAAGGAAGATCCTAAGTGACATTTTAATTAACAAGCCATTCTCTCCTTGCTTCCTTTTACTATAAAGACTTCTTGTTGTTTTAAATCTAAAATTAATTAAGTCAAAGTTCTCAGTGGGAATCAAGTATATGGATCATAGACAATGGACAAGAATGATTAGACAAAATATACAGTTGGAAGTTGCTGGACATAAAAAATTTAGCAATAACTCTGCCAACTAGAGAAAGCAGAAAAAACAAATACTTTTGCCACATGCTCAATGCTGCAGTGAGGTGGGCTTGTATTAGAAGGAAAATTCACATTATAAGGAATTGTATCTTTTAGTGCTGAGTCCTTATTGAAAATTCTTCCACCTGAGAGCTACAGTAAGTTTTAGGTTTGATTTTTTTTTAGTCTTATTTCTTAGAACCTTGCATTTATTTAATGGTTTATGACACTTAAGTTGAATTATGTATTTATCTTAGCATTTCTTTTTAAGCATTTGTCAAAGAAGTTTACATGTAAACTGTAAAAATGAAATGAGAATCCTGGATACACTTTTACACTGAAATATAGCAATATTCAGAGCAGATCATAAATCAGTACCAGTCCAGCATCTGGTCTTTGACAGTGGTCGATCTACCAGATACTTTTCCCAAACAAAAGTATAAGAAACCCCACAGTGAATAATTAGACAGTAAACTGTCAGTAGAGGAAATAGCTTCGTCACCCATCAGTTACTGGTTGGCATGAGCTCTGAAGCACATGGGTTTAAATCCTTATAAAAACGTTTTAGCCTCGCTACTGTAACTGTAGATGTTCTCATTATCCATACTGTTAGATTGTTTGCTTTAGCTTCAACTGAGTTCTTGGTCTAAGTAGTAGCTAGTGCCAGTGAGTTCCACAGGTTGTGTAAAAATAAATAAATAGATTTTAAATGCTCTGTTTTTCAGTTTAATTGAATGTTCCCTTTTTCTTGTATTCAGAGGATGGGTAAATAGGAGCATCATTTGCTTTCTCTATACTAGTTCTCATCTGGTATGCCAATATCATGAGCCCTTTAATTTTGTAAAGTTTTCCCTTTGGAATAAAAGGAAGTAGTTAGGGAAGTGGACTGGATTGAAGCACTTGAGGATCTGAACGTGGAGGAGGCTTGAAATTACTTTAAGTTTAAATTAAAACCAACCCAATATGCTTTCTAAAATTTAGCCTTGGCTAAACAGCTCTGACAGTTCATAGCAACCTGAACTTGAAATGAACCCACCCAACATATAAATAAAACCTTTGATGTCTTCATTAGTTTCGTGCGTGCCATTTTTTCACAGTCTGTCTGGCTAAGTGTTCTGCAACTTGCATATATTTTTGCACAAGGAGTATTTAACCTTCTGATTAGTCACTGAATGCAGCACAGTGACAGAAACCATGATTTTATACACAATGAATTTATTGATAGATTTATCCTATTATTTGTATTTACCTGTCAGTTCTAAGGACACTAATGGGTTGTTTTTCAAGAACTAATGAGAACTGTAATGGCTAATGGATGTTTACAGCATCACTGCCTTGCACCATGTGATAATGTGAGCACCAGCTCCAGTCCTTTCAAGTCTTTAATTGGTACCATCAGAGGAGTCTTTAATTACATTTCAGCAGACAATAAAAATCTTAGCCAAATCAACGAGGGGAAGGTGGTAATCCTGCTAGGGTGGCTGATTGCTCTAATATGCACTGTTCTTGCATGTTATAATCTTTGTTGTAAATTCCCTTAGAAATCCTTTGGAAAGTATTCTTAAAACAGGGCATTTCAAAATCAGATTCATGTTTCCTATTCTTTCTTCTTATGAATCAGGCTCAGGTCATGTTTAATTGCACATTCATCCAAATTCATGTACACAAACCTGTGACTTTGTGAAAATAAACCCTTACATTTATTCACACAGATGGGAATTGTGGGTGAAATTCAGCCCTATTGGTGATCAGCACAACCCCTCTATGAGCAAAAGGGAAACCTTTGCCCTACGTCAGTCATGGAGAGAAAAGGGACTGCAAAGAGGATGGACTGCTAAAGACTAAAGTAATATCAGGCTGATCTCCAACGTTAGTAACTAGCTCAGTCACAGAGAAACTCAGGGGAGACCTGAAATCTCAAAGTCCAAATTCCCTTAAAAACCCCTAATAATACCAACCTGAACCCCCATCTCTGGGAAACCCATAAGCATGAGCAGGTGTTGAGTGAAGAAGCCAGGACAGAGTGGCCCTGTGAACAGCAGGTGACAATGGAATTGAGAGGCACATGTCCTGGTGTTTGTAGGGATAAGGCTGGGCAGCAGCTCTGTGTAATGTGAAAGGCTGTATGCTGTAGGGAGCCATGAGTGGCTGTGCTAAGGATTGCGTGAACCTTCCAGTAGCTACTCTGCTACTCTGGAAGAGCCATGAGGAGGCTGCTGCTGGGCCTGGACAATAATGTTGTGCTGGAAGGATCCTTATCTTCTGGTTTGCAGTTGAACTGAAGAGATTATGCTTCCTCTTTCCATATCAAAAGCCCCTCTGTTGCTTCAGAGTTACAATGTAGGCAAACAAATGTGGAGGTGAACCTGCAAAGCAGGTTGTAAGGTAACATCTGATGGAAACCTGGAACTTGAAAGCAACCTTTGGAGATTATGGCTTCCATTACACAGTGTGACCCTGACTAAACCTGCACTTACTGCCACGATTTTTCATTTTAATTAATTACCATTGCCATAGAGTGAGGGTGTTTGGTTTAGTTTCAATTTTTGTTCAGCTTTATCCTAGAGAAACAGCTCCATAAACCGAGCTCTTTTATATATTACTGCTTAGTTTTAGCTATTGAATAGTCACCATCAAATTACTACTTAGAAAAATTCAGGACACTAAAAATTAATGTAATGTATAGACCAAGTGCAATTTAAACAATATCCCAATCTCTGTAAAAGTCAGGAGGGATTCTTCATAACAGGTTATTGTTCTTTGGGATTACACTAAATTTATTTCCAGAGTTCTATGAATCCCTTCCATCATGATAATCTCTACAGCAGATGGAATTTGAACAGTTTCCCTGATTGCACAGGCATTCTCATTGTGGTATCCATGAACCCAATGGTCTAAACTTAAACTGAAGGCCTTTGCTGCCATTTTAAAGTCATAAAGACCATTCAAATAGCAGTCACTGGATTGTATGGGCAATTATCAACAGACTTTTTTTTTAATAATTGTATTTGGACAGTAGCCTACAATTACAGTAACTGAAGAGACCTCAGAATGGAGGGAATTATTTGAGAATATTGGAGCAGATAAACTTAAATTTTGTTATTTTTAACAATTCCTGAAGGAATGGAAGATTGAAAAATAGTGGTTTAGTAAGAGTCCTCTCCTTTTAACATGGAGGAAGGAGAATATGAGTGACAGTGACTCCACCCTGAGCCAGAGAATCACAAGCCCGGAGGTAGTCCAGGGAAAATAAGAGCGTGAGGACAGAAGTGTGAACCAAGCGGAGATGACACTGGAAGGTGTTGTCAGGAAAACTGAGATTAGTTGCAGATGAGAAGCGCTGGCACTCACGGTATGCAGGTAAATAGTAACATTTGAGTTTAAAATGAGGGTCCGTTTTGTAGGCCCAATACGCACAACAGGGGCTAGGAGGCTACTGATGGGAAAACTCTTCAGCTGTACATGATCAAGTCCATGGCTGGGAAGTGCAGGGTCAGAGGCCCTGACAGGGGCATGTCCAGTTATTATTTGCTCTTAGCCTTTCAGAGGAAGAGTGAAGAAATATTGACCCTTCCCCGTTGGCACAGATGGGCACAGACACACTGAACAGGAGCACACAAAATGCTTCTCCTAGTCCATCTCTGGTTTCCTCTGACCATTGGTTCTCTGTTGTTGGAGTTTTACTTTCATTGCCTTATGTACCAGCCGCATAACTGGTACTTTCTGGGTGACTGGGTGCTTCTTTTTCATGGGTACCTTAGGTAGCCTACTATATATTCTCCTTTCTCTGGTCAGATTCCTGATTGATTAGAAGGAAAAAAGCAATTGGTGCCTGAGGCTTTTGCTGTTGGGTCTGTGCCTTTCTCTTTACTTTCTCAATAATTGCAACAGCTGTTCCCCATATTAGGGCAGCGTACACCTCCGAACTCACATAGATAAAGGGAGCTGCAAATACTGTTCCATCTCTCTGATATCAGAGTTTGGAGGTGCTATTAATTCTGCCATGGATGTCCAGGAGAACAAGTGGTACCGGTGCTCTCTCACCTAACCCATCTCTCTGCTCTTTTTCTGCTCCAGAGAAAACTTTAGAATCTGCTTTTCTTGGAATTTTTGGATCTAAGCAATGTTGGGCCCCTTAGTCCTTCACACTGTCTCCTTTTATGCTGTCTGAGTTTTTCCTTCTTCCCTCCTTTGAGACACTCCTCCATCCTATTTGAATGCTGAAGAACAGTTCCCCTGGGCAGTGGCCCATCAGTCTTCTGTTCCACACTGCCCAGAAGAGTTAAATGAAAATTAACATAGGGCTCTGTTGCGGCTATTAGGCTCTGGCCCTGTGTTGGGGGTTGCAGCTGCATTGCCTGAGTGGTAGCACTGCGAGGCATTGTTCCTCAATGAACTGCTGCTGGTGGCCCTTCTCATCACCATCCTCCAACATGGATGGTGGTTTAGAGCCACAGTCTCGCCCTCTGTGGTTTGTTTGGCAGTGAATGCACTGGTGCTCAAGAAGCAATGAATTGCAGTAATACAGAATCTACTGCTCTGAGTGGAAAGCTTCCAGAACTGAGATACCTGATGAAATGCCTCTCTCCTCCTCCTCCTCTTCCTCCTCCCCCCTTTTAGAGTGTGCAGATGTTTCCTGGTTAGTTATTATTTAAGTGAGCTGCTTCTCACTAACATGTTAATTAAAACCCGCTGTCCGGAATCTCTTGGTACAATTTGCAGTGTAATCTGTAGCCTCTAGTGCATCATTGTATCTCTATTAAAAGGAATTCTGTGTAATGATGCTGGGATTTAATTAGTTTCTTTGCCAATGTTGTAAAACATAGTGATAAATGAGTTAACAGGTCCATGGATCATTATTCTCCTAGAGATGAGCTTATTAGCTGATTATGAATCATTAACAAAGTCTACATGGGATTTTCTTATCTAATTCAACACAATTTTTAACATTCAATGCTCTACATTCTTTTCTTTCAACCAGCAACATTGTATTTAGATTGCAATCTGTGTGTCCTTTATTCTGGGCAGGTTTTTTTATTCTTAAATATTGAATTCTAATTATATTGCAAGTGCTATGAGGAGCTGAGACCTTGTGGTGTCCATCTGTGATGAATGCAAAGCTGCGCTGTATGGTTCTGCACAAGCTGTATGCTGTTCCATTTGGTTTCCAGAGTGTGTATTTATAAATTAAATGGTTTGGCAGGAGAGGAGGAAAAGTGAGTGAATTCAGAATGGGTTTTAGTCTGTTTGGATCACTGAAAAAAGTGCTGTTCATAGGGGAAAATGGGATTGTCCTCCATCTGAAGTACACCTGCACCCCACAGAGTTACCTGTTCCTCTAAGCATACATGACACCTCTAAGTTAGTGATGGGTTGGTTAGAGGCCATACATAATTATATGAATGAGAACATTCTCTTTATAGGGGAGACCCACCTGAAGAAATTGCCAGCGAGAGAATACACTGATGATTGGTGCTCTGTAAATACCTTAGATAAATAGATATTGTGTGTGTGTGGAAGGGACGTGTGGGTTTGTCATAAGAATTTATCATTCTCACTTTCTGATAGTTCTTAAATATCTGCACATACTTAAAGCAAACTCTAGTTTGAGTCTTCCTATAGCCTTGATTTTCACAAGTTTTCCAACCATAATTTTTATGTTAACTCTAAACTTACATGTTTTGGAATTTGGCAATAGAGTGATGCTGAGTATACTGCATCTGTGAATTGATTGTGGTACGGGGTTAGGTATCAACTATTAGCCCTTGTAATCAAGGTGGAAAGTTTTCCAACCCTAGTTTTGTTACCTTTTGGTTTGATGATAGTTTTATGAATGGACATACATGCACCAGAGGCCAAAGTTAACAGATTTTTGTGATGTTTCTTTCGATTAAAAAATATCAAATTTAAAATATACAAAATTGATGAATCACCCAAGGAAGAGCTCCCTTCTTCCCCAAGTCACTACAGAAACTTCATGAAAACTGACCTTATGCTATACTCTCGATATAAGGGTTTGTCAGACCAAAAGGGTAAGGTGGTCCCAGAAATGGAGGCCCCAAGAAAGTCCTGCTGATGACTCCCCAAAGTTCAAATCTCAGAACTCTTTGTGGAAGTGTCCCACCTGATCTCAGCTGTGAACGTCGTAGATAAGAGGTAGACTGGGAACCATTTAGAGCCAGGTTTAGAAAAGGCTCCTCAGGGCTTCCAGTCAAGACCTTGTTACCCAGAAGAAATGGATTTCTTGGAGTGACAGATGTTCCCCAGGCTCCTGCAGCATTGAAACCAGAGGGGTTAACACTGCTGGTCAAATGAATCCCTTGTGAAACTTCATGGCCTTCTTACACCAGGGCTAAGGTTTGCCCTGTTGTCTCTTACTTGTAAAAAACACCCATAATTTGCTGTTACATTGTGAGAGATGAAACTCAGCAATTGTTAAATGGAAGTAGTAAATGAAATTTTAATAACTTGAGAGTAGTTCAGTTCTGGTTTGAAATGTTGAGCATTCAGATATTTTGGTGTCCTAGAGGTCACTAGGACAAGCCCAAACAAACATTCCAGAGAATAGGAAGTTGTCTGTCTTCAGCCTTGCAGTGTATTAAACTGGTAGTGACCATGGCAGATAAACATTGCAATGGGAGGAGACACAAACAAAGAGTGTTGTGTTTTAACCACTTGATTAATATGAAATCTTAGAAGAGAAGACCACTTACGCTGCCTAGGTAATTGCCACTTAGCCAGGCTATGTAGCTGGAGGTTTTAGTTTTTTTCCTAGGAAATTATTTCCTTTGGTGCCTGAGCAATCATTTCTGTTGCTCTTCTCTGTTCTCCTGATAACCTGTGTACAGGTATTTATTACTGTGATTACTGTAATCATTGCTACTGATATGCACACAACTAGTCTGTGCTAAATGTTAGTTTTGTCACTTCGGCCACCACTTGTTTCATCCATATGTATGTCTGGATGAGCCTCCGAAGGGCTACAGTGACATCAATTAATAATTAATAATAATACAAGAAGACAAGTCAATAAATTAAAGTTTAGGGCAGCTTGTTCCTTCCATCCAAAATAAGCCTGCAATCACTGTAATGGAGCTCGTAGACTTACGGACTTTAAGGCCAGAAGGAACCATCATTACCATCTACTCTGATCATCTTCACATTTCAGGCAACAAAATCTCACCCACCAACTCCTGGAATAGACCTGTAACATCTGGCTGAGTTAATGAAGTCCTCAAATCTTGATTCAAAGACTTCAAGTTACAGAGACTCCACCATTTACTCTAGTTCAAACAGCAAGTGACCTAAGCCCTATGCTGCAGAGGAAGGTCAAAAAACCCCAGGGTCTCTGCCAGTCTGACCTGGGGAAGAATTCATTCCTGACACTTAAATATGGTGATGAGTTAGACTCTGAAAAAGAATTCTCTGTAGTATTTCTGAGTCCTCCCCGTCTAGTGTTCCATCTTTGCCGTTGGAGATATTTGCTCCTAGCAGATGGACCAGGTACCATTGTATGCAATCTCATCATACCATCCCCTCCGTAAACCTATCAAGCTCAGGCTTGAAACAAGTTAGGGTTTTTGCCCATTGCTTCCCTTGGAAGGCTGTTCCAAAAAGTCATTTGTCTGACAGTTAGAAAACTTTGTCTAATTTCAAGCCTAAACTTATTGATGGCCAATTTATATCCATTTGTTTTTGTGCCACCATTTGCCCTTAACCTAAGTAATTCCTTTCCCTCCCTGGTGTTTATCCCTCTAATGTATTTATAGAGAGCAAACATATCTCCGCATATCCTTCACTTTGTTAAGCTAAACAAGCCAAGCTCCTTAAGTCTCCCCTCATAAGGTAGGTTCTCCATTCCTTCCTACTAACCCTTCTCTGCACCTGTTCCAGGTTGAGATCATGAGAGCTGTGAGATCTTGGGTTCTCCTAGCTGGTGATGAATACATTATGTTTCTATGCAGAAAGAAGAGGTGCTTTCTGCCAGCCAGCGGGTAAATTAAAAATGGCAGCAGCAAGTAGAACTATATTGAGGGAAATAAGCACAGAAGAGTATCTGCAGGAAAACCTGCTTGCGGGCCTCTCCCTTCAGAATGAGTGAGTTAAGCAGAGGCTGAGCCTCTGGGATTTGAATTTCCTGCTTTGTTTGCAGACCGTGTATTACAGAGGTAGTTTTAACCAAATGGAAGCTTTCTGGGAGGTTAAGAAATGCACAATTTCCCTGTAAAACTAGAACAGCGGCTCCCTGGATTCTCAAACACATGGTTGGGGACAAGGTTTGCCAGGTATACAGATCTTGATATCAAGACTGTTCCCCTTCAAATGTAAGGTTGTAAATTGCTTCTAGTGCTAACATTTTTAGCCATTGGCTGCCTGCCTGACTTCATCTCCTATACCTAGTGGCAACCCATTTTTTCCCACCGCTGTCTGTCCAGAACAAGATGTTTGAATCCATTGTAAGTTGTCTCTATGATGGCAATACTTATGATTATCATATGATAAGTCATTCTTCGCTCTCCACATCTTCTTTTCCCTCTGGATGGAATTCAATCTAAGATATACCTTGTGGTTTTGCCATGGAGCTGCATGATGACCTGGCCAAACCACCGTAGCTGTGTGATTATTGAACCACACAATTTATCGACCCAGGCAGTTCAACAGTTCCACATTGTTCACAGGATCTCTCCAGTGAATTCCCAAGCTTTTCTTAAACTGGTGAAATGCATTCAACTTCCTGTTGTGTACTGCCTCCCTCCACATTTCTGATGTGTACAGTAGTGTTGCGAGGACTAGAGCTTTGCACAATCTCATTTTTGTATGTAAATATATTGTCACTGTTCAGGGCAACTGCACTTGCTTTTCCCCTGAGAGGTTCAGCAAGGGCACCCACTCTTGGCATCCACCTGTCGCCTTTCTGGGTGGAGACCTGTGTGTGTCTCTCGTCTGACTAGGGTATTCCTAGGCTGCACCATTCCCTGCCTTCCCTGTGTGTATTTCCCAGCACAGACAGGTTGCCCAAGGACACCTGCTTTTCTGTCTGTTCAGAAACTGATAACAGAGTGAATGTCAACAGTGACAAGTTATCACACAGCATTTCCTATGCAAGCCTACTTTGTTCTTCAGATAAAAAGCATTACAGAGAAAACATATTAAAAACAACAAAAGAACCAACACGCATACTAATAAGCTTACCAGAATTAACACCAACTGTAACATGGATTCTGGCAGGTCCAGTCTTTCCAACCCTATCTTAAGGATTGGGGCCTTCTTGTCTATTTGCTGAATCAGGAAGGCCATGAGTCTGTTTGTCCAAAAATCCCTTTTTGGCTGTTGGTCCCTGGAGAATCCAGTTTGAACAAGTGCATGCAATACCTTTCCAGGGGATGGTTTTTCTGGAGATGTTACAACCTGAGTGAATTTGTTTAATAACTCCCAGCTGTTCTCCTATTTACCCTTCCCTTGGAAATGCATACAATCCCACCATAACACACGCACAATTACGTTTTAATACAATGAACTCCAAAGATGTTAAAACTAATTCAATAAGGTTTAACTTAAGTTCATTCATAGATTCTAAGGCCAGAAGGTCCACTGTGATCTTCTCGTCTGATCTCCTGTATAACACAGGCCAGAGGCCTTCCCAAAAATAATTCCTAGAGCAGATCTCTTAGATAAACATCCAATCTTGATTAAAAATTGTCAGTGATGGAGAATCCACCTTGGCCTTTGGAAAATTGTTGCAGTGGTTAATTACTCTCACCATTAAGAATATACACCTTATTTTCAGTCTGAATTTGTCTAACTTAAACTTCCAGCCATAGGATGGTGTTATACCTTTCTCTGCTAGATTGAAGAGTCCATTATAAAACATTTGTTCACCGTGGTGGTAGTTATAAACCGTGGTGGTAGTTATTAAGTCATTCTCTTTGTTAAGCTAAATAGAGTGAGTTCCTTCAGTCTATCATTGTAAGGCATATTTTCCTAATCCTTTAATCATTCTTGACAGATAAATTCAGTCTGGAACAGGTGCAGAGAGAGGCTACTAGGATGATCCAAGGAATGGAAAACCACCCTTATGAAAGGAGACTCAAAGAGTTTGGCTTGTTTAGCCTAACCAAAAAGAAGGCTGAGGGAAGATATGATTGCTTTCTCTAAATATATCAGAGGGATACAAGGGAGAGAGAGGAGTTATTTAAATTAAGCACCAATGTGGATACAAGAACAAATGGATATAAACTGGCCATCAACAAGTTTAGGCTCAAAAGTAGGTGAAGGTTTCTAACCATCAGAGGTATGAAGTTCTGGAAGAGCCTTCCAGGGGGAGCAGTGGGGGCAAAAAATCTAACTGGCTTCAAGACTGAGCATGGTAAGTTTATGGAGGTGATGGTATGATGAGATTGCCAACAATGGCATGTGACCCATTGGCGACTGCCAGTAGCAAAAATCCCCAACGGCTGGAGGCGGGACATTAGAGTTACTACAAAGAATTCTTTCCCAGGTGTCTGGCTGCTGGGTCTTGCCCACATGCTCAGGATCTAACTGATCACAATATTTGTAGTCAGGAAGGAATTCCCCCCCGGGTCAGATTGGCAGAGACCCTGGGGGGGTTTTCACCTTCCTCTGCAGCATGGGTAAGCCCCTTTATTTTCAGTTTAAATCAATTTTTGCCAAAAAAAGAAAAAAAATCCCAAGTTTTACAGAAAGTACTATTAGTTTTTTCTGATTTTCACCCTACTTTTTTATCATTTAAATATATAAAAATACCTTGTTTTATTAGGAAAATACAATACATTGCATGCAATACATGTATTACAATAATACATTAGTCCATGGGTAGGCAACCTATGGCATGAGTGCCAAAGGTGGCATGCGAGCTGATTTTCAGTGGCACCCACACTGCCCGGGTCCTGGCCACAGGTCTAGGGGGCTCTGCATTTTAATTTAATTTTCAATGAAGCTTCTTAAACACTTTAAAAATCTTATTTACTTTACATACAACAATAGTTTAGTTATATATTATAGACTTATAGAAATGAGAAATTCTAAAAATGTTAAAATGTATTACCGGCACACAAAACCTTATATTAGAGTGAATAAATGAAGACTCAGCACACCACTTCTGAAAGGTTGCCGACCCTTGCATTAGTCTGTATGTATGTGCAAAGCTGCCTGTTCAAGTAAGGCTATATGTTAGTGTAGAAAATACACACAATAAACAAACAAGCATGTATGTAAGCCAGTGGTCCCCAACCTTTTTGTCTGGCAGGCGCCAGACGAAGGACCATGGCGGCGGTCGAGCAGCCGCCGAAATGCCGTCGAATTTTGGCGGCATTTCGCCAGCGACACCTCTCAATGACGCCACTTGTCAGCAGCAAGCGGCGTCATCCAGAGGCGTTGTTGCTGAAATGCCGCCGAATTTTGGCGGCATTTCGGCGGATGCTCAACTGCCGGCCATGATGCGGGCGCATTTAGATGCCCCCACGGGCGCTGCGTTGAGGACCCCTGATGTAAGCTCTGAAGTGGCATTGTGTTTTGAGTTCTGTTTTAGTTCTGCAGCAAACCACATTGAATTCCGTTAATCAAAGCATTAATCTACTAAATACTTTTTACCCTCTGTCTTTCAGTCCACCAAATATTTACCCCGATATTTACCCAGAAAAATTATTGTAATAGTTCTTTGCACCAACTTTCGGCTTTTTGTTGTTGTAGTAATGAACACCGATAAATTCCTGGGGAAAATTTAAATAAAATAAAAACTGAAAACGAAGGGCCCTAAACATGGGGCACGGGCCACTTGTAGGTTTAAACTAGTGTAAATGTTGAATTATCTGTAACTTGAAGTCTTTAAACCATGATCTGACGACTTCAGTAACTTAGACTCCCTAATCTCTGGCTATTTCAGGAGTGGGTGGGTTCGGTTCCATGGCCTGCAATGTGCAGAAGGTCAGACTAGATGATCACGATGGTCCCTTCTGACCTTAAAGGCTGTGAGTCTGAGACTCTTCTTTGAACCCTCTCCAATTTATCAACTTGAACTGTGGACACCAGAACTGGACACACCAGTCCCATATACAGAGATAAAATAATCACACTACTCTTACTCGAGATTCCGCTCTGTATGAATCCCAGGATTGCATTAGCTCTTTTGGCCATAGCATCAGATTGGGACCTCATTTGACAGTGTTGACAGGGCTCTCATCTATCTCCATGATCTTGGCCTTCTGTATATTGACATGAAGTCCCAATTTGGCAGCTTCTGCTTTTCTCTTCATAAAGAGTCTTTTCATTCCATCCAAGCTGGTATCCCGTATGACTATCTCATCTGCAGTATCTGCATCTCACAGCTTATCTCTTGCCCAACAATATCAATGTCCTCAACAGCAGCTGTTGCTCTTCTCATCTCAAAGTCTGACAATGCAGAAGAGAAGTGGGGATAGTATGCAGCTTTGTCTTGCATCAGTAACAATCAGTTGTCATAAGTAAGCCATCCTCCCCTTTTATTGAGATCTTGCAGATAGCATCTCTTCTCCAATATTTAGGACAGAGTTCCTTTTCCCAAATCATGCTATAAAACCTACACATGTAATTCACCATCACTTGATCTCCAGCTTTTAATATTTCAGCATCTATCTTATCATAACCTGGTGCCTTTCCACTATTCAGTTGGTTTATGACCTTAATTACTTCCTCAAAGTTAGTGTTAGTGTTTCTGAGTGATTGAGCACAGCCTGGAAATGTTCCATCCAACAGGGTCGCCATCCTTCCTCTGAGGTTAAAATTGTACCATCTTGGGCCTTCACAATGCCACAATGATTTGAGATTTGGGTTGTCAGTTGCTTGGATATTAGGAAAAACTAGGCTACTAGCTTGGATACTCTTGTATGCTTCCTCAGCTTCTCTGGCTTTATTTTCTATCCATTATTCTCTTCTCTCTTCTGGCTGATCTTTTAACTTCCTTGCCTTTGTCTGCACATTCTTCTTGCAGAATGACTCTTTTACTATTGTCTAGTTCTTGTTGAATTCTCTTCTTTAACTCTTTCCTCTCTTCAACAAGTCTCCATGTATTTGATTGGAGCCATTTTTCTATCTTAGACCTTCTAACCCCCACTGTAATCCTGGCTGCATCCACACTTGCTTCTTTGAAAATCTGCCATCTGTCAGTGTCTTTAACTCTTCAAATCTATTGCTAAATTGCAGCTTGAAGTGTGCCTTCACTGCTGGATCTGCTGACTTTCTAGTATACACGCCCTGTCCCTTGCGGTTATATTGTCTTCATTAGTTTTATCGTGAATGCCCAAATAACAAGATGATGGTCACTTCTGACATCAGCACTCATATACACCCTCGCATCCAACAGCAATCTTCTCCAGTGCCTACAAATGGCAGCATGGTCAATCTTTTTCTTATGAAGCCACTGTTTAATCTCCATGTCAGTTTGTCTTTCCTTGAGTGGATATAAGGTTCCCCCAATGCAAAGACTGTATAAGCTGTAGAGTTCAACAAAACAGTCTTCACTGTCAGTCTGTCCTGGGATGCCATTTTTGTCCATAATGTGTTCATGGTCAGTATTATCATCACCAGCCTCTGCATTTAGAACTCCTATTTATTGATCTTGCCAAGAATGCACTGCAGTCTTTGCTTGGCCACTGTCTTGGGTACCTTTGGTGGGATATGTGCAGAACGATTACAGACTCTCAATTTTTGAACTGTTACAATGGCCAACCTTGCAGCTGTTCCATATGTGGAAGTCCCACTAAAGTCAGCCAGAGTTTTGAATATGAACTGTGTGTGCCCCATCTAAGAGCACTTGCCAGTGGTCTTAGTGAGCTATCAGCTTTTCCAGATGTTGGAAATTGGGGGTCATGATAACTGATAATAAATGAAGCACCTCACTGTTATATCAGGATTTAGGATCTAAGCATTCCTCACTCTCACTCTCCTCTATTGAAACGTACAATAATCAATGTAGAATTGAGGTACTTGTGGACCTGAGAGCACAGAGATGCCCTAATGCTCAGCAGTCCATCGCAGAAGGGCTAAAAGTGGGTGCTGTTTTCCTGAGCTTGTATAGGGAACCGGAGGCTGCAGAAACACTGTGGGGAGCCCTATGGACAAAAAAAATTAAAATCTCAGTCCTTGCTTGGAATGTTTGGTGGCAGCTTGCAATTAAGTAAGCGTTAGTCATTCTAAACTGCAAAGGAGTTCCTCTGGAATTACATGTTACCTCTGTGTGGCCAATGTAATCCACCAGGAATCTCAGAAAGAGCAGTAATAGTGAGGCAGTAATTGTTAAGTGCTGCTCAGAAATGGTTCCATCAGCTTTCATAGACCAACTTGTTTCGTGATGTTTACAGGGTAGGTATGGAGACAGCCTCTAAAGATTGTCCTCCAGATCCCTATGAGGAAATGGTTGTGACAGTTTCAATTACACAAGAGGGCACAGAGTCTGATAATGAAGGTGAGAAATGTTCAGAAGGGTGGTAAATTCAATTTCTCTATAATTTAATGCAATTTACACTAACACATATTTATACAGATCAAGGCCTCACATTACACAGTGAAAACAAACAAAAAAGACAGTGCACTGACAATTACAGCTGTGCCTATTGCACTGGCAATTCTATTTCTTTGAATGGAAGGTGTGTTTTGGTAGAGTGGTTCACGTAGCCTTCAATGGGAAATGCCAAACATTAATGCCTATTCAAGGTATATCCTGTATGGAGGTACCGTTGAGTCACAAATATCCCTGTATATCTGTATGGTTCAGAGTAAGGACTCATACACATGGTACTTATATATTTGTATCATCATCCTCTTAGGTGACAAATTGATACTAAAAATCATTGTTCCCTGTCTCCATGACCTGTACGTCTCTTAGATATATGTGGATCTCCCTTGAAAGATAGGGCTCTTTTCCCAGGCATGAAGATCCCCCTACTCTCTAAATTAAGATGTTTGTCATTGTAAAACCTGCCATTGTTGCTTGCAAATAGAACATAATTAATTCTCCAAGAAATAGTGGAGTTAAAAACTGCAAAGAAAAAAACAGTAGTCACCACCATGCAGTGTTATGTAAGTGCCGGGCAAATAACAGAATATTCCTCAGAAATTGACAGTGGATACAATTTTCCTGTGATTCTGACAGGATTCCTTCATTATGGATGTATTGTTTGCAGTGCCATTTGTTCTAATCCTTTTTGATCTTTTGCTTATCATGTCAAAGATAAATACTGCTTGGTTTGTCCCCTTGGGAGCAAAGAGCATACTGTTTTTGTTTGTATGCTGTTTCCTCTCACTGAACCGACCTGTGATTTCATTCCTTGAAAGTGGCTTATAAAATGACAGATGAATTTCCAGCAACAGTAATACTTCCTAATGGTTTGCAAAACAGAATCATACTGCAAGAGTGCAACCATGAAGAAAAATAGGAGAGTTAGAAAGGCATGTTTTAAATATAATACTACAGTAGCAGATCAGATGAAATGCTTGAAATGGTTAGAATTCTACGTGGTGCAACTTGGAGACTAAATGTGTGAACAAATGCCCTCTTTTCAAGCTTCTATTTTTATAAAAACTGTACCTTTTCAATCACTGTATCAAATAATCAAGTGCATGAATAGTATCATGAATGATTATTCAAGGCTTACTATCATTGTCACCATTTGATTTTGTCCAAGTAATGATTTTGTTCATCTTAAACTGCCCATTTATTTGGTAAATTCTGTTTATATGATTTTTTCCTAGAATTATTTCAAATAAAATAGATGAAGTTATCTAAATGTCAGATGTCAGATATAGGACATCATAGTATATTCTCTGGTAGTCGTGATAAAATATCTGTTCACAGAATTACATATTACTGTTGAAGAATTAACAAAGCAATGTTCTGAATATGAAATAACAAAATATGTGAATTCTAACAAATGCCATAAACAATAATTTTTTTGCATCAGTCACTGTACAGCTATTGTTTTGATTTGCTGAGAAAGTGATATAACTGTTTATTTTGTAGAACAGGTTCCCATTTCATAGGCAGGAGGATCTGGACATTTAAAGGAATTGAAACAAAGCAGGTTAATTATTCAGAGACCGCAGAATAAAGTAAATTAAGTCACAAAAAATGCAGTGTGTGCTATCGTTATAATCTGAATGTCTCTAAATTACTAGGAATATGGCCCCTTACTCCTAAACCAGTGATTTCTGTCTGATTATTGGTTTTTCTTTTTTTTAAATAACTTTTTTGCTATTTTTTTTAAAATGTCCCTTTTTTATGTACAGTTTAGTCCCCAGCTCGGGATGGATGCAGATTTCTGTTACAAGAATACATCATTTCTATTTTTAGTAAAGTTTGTATAAAATGTGGTTAGGGAACATCAGTCTTTGAAGAACATTACCACCTATATAAATGTACATAATAGCCGATAGCAGAGAAGACTAACTTTTAGAGGAACATTTACAAAGCTTTATCTTGTCAAGGTGATGTCCTTCAGTGGAGGACAATACATGGTTCTTAGTTCAGCAGTTCTGTCAAGTCTGAGGCAGTCATTTGATTTCACTTTTATACATATGCTTAGGTATTCAGAAAATTACTGTATGTAGAAGAGAAGCTCTGAATACTAGAAGGCTAGGTCAGCACCAAGGAGGTAGATATCCAAATTCTTATTCTACGTGTTTTCTGTGATCTGACTTCATTTTGACTTTAGCTCCCTACGTAGTTAATAGAGATCTACACAAACATCACATGCACTATTATACACTTGATTTCCATGTTAACTTTTCTCTTGCTAGCTAGGGGTTGTTTGTATGTTGTTGGAGAATCAGCAGTGTCACATGTTCACATTTTGTCTCTGTTTTGTAAAAGTAAAGAAGCCAAATATACAGAAATAAATGTGTGTGCAGGGTGGGGAGTAGAAGCCAAACCAAACAGGGAGCTAACCTGTCAGGTACCTATCAGTTTCCCAGATCACCTACCGCTGTCAGTCTGGTCATGCCTAGATGGGAAACAGATTTCTGACAATTTTTTAATCTAGCAGAAAAAGGTATAATGAGATCCACTGGGTAAAAGCTGAAGCTAGACAAATTCAAACTAAAAATAAGGTGCTAATTTTTAAGTGTGAGGGTAACTAACCATTGGAACAACTTACCTAAGCACTTGGTAGATTCTCCACCACTTGAAGTCTTTAAATCAAGATTGCGTATCTTTCTAAATGCTAAGCTATACTTCAGACAGAAGTTATGGGCTTGATATTGAAATTACATGGTGGTGTTCTCTGGCCTTTGTTCTGCCAGGGTGAGACTAAATGATCATAATGATCCCTTAAAAATCTATGGATCTATCAATTTTGCTTGTGTGTTGTATGTCTTTCTCCCATGCTTCAGCTGGTTCTTTTCTAGACTGAGCTCTTTGGGGAAGGATTATCTTCCCATGTGTTTTACATAATGTGTTTGTACATCCCCTAGCAGAATGGGGCCTTTGGACACAACACAATAATAATAATAACAATTATTGATCAATTCAAACTCAGTAAAATTCCATGAAGTTACCCATGAATGTGACAAAGGGGATGCGAATGTGTGTGGGGTCTGGCACAGAACTGGGGTGTATGTACATGGTCTGACAGAATCAGAGCCTTGGGGGCGTTCGATTTGACGTGGAAGTGTAGTGCCGTGTGTGTGATCTGACACGGAAGCAGTGTGTGCACGCATGCGGTCTGACACAGAAGCAGGCACAGTCTGACTCTGGTGCACTTGAAGCACACTATGCTGCTCCTTCCTGGAAGGCATTTTGGTACTTGCCTGATTTATTTTGAAACATATTCCTTAAAAGCCAGTGTCTTAGCAGAGATGCACAGTAAACAGTCTGTGGAGTGTTTGTCATTAGAAAGATGCTGCAGGAAGTAAGGCAGAGCTGGCTTCTTTGCTAGCCTTTGTCAAACTGTGTTGAAGCAAATTAAGCCAGCATGCATCATGTTGCACAATGTCACATCAGGTTGTGTCAGTTTGTGTAACATTGAATCACATCAAAGGCTTCAACTGACTTTGTCCTCAGACAGGGACTCTGAGGTCTGGAAAAGAGCAGGCTCTCTGCAGCTCAGAAATTGTGAGCAGTGGATTTCCTTGAATGATGCTGGCACTCACTCCATCTCTTGGCAAATCTAGTAGGAAACTAATTCATACATATTCTTACACTAAGTGCTATGAGATTATACACAGAGGATATTGTTTCTTTAGGAGTTTAGCTGTTTTGAGACAACATGAATGGCTTTTTGTGCACAGGGTGGCTGCATAGCTTAGAGCTGCTAATCCTGCCCTTTCCCTTTGGAACCTAGGTTTTTCACCCCTGTCACGTACCTGAGCTCCACAGCTGGGATCAAGAGTTTTTTCTTTCAAAAAGGACGTTCGGGGTCAGATCTCTTCCTCTGCAAACATTGGGCCAAATCATGAGCCCTTATTCAGTTTTTACTCATGGAAAATGCTCACTGACGTCCTTGAGAACCTCAGCTGATGCAAGGACTTCAGGATTGTGGCCCAGTGTTCTCAAGGCTGGGCTGATGTCAGCTATGATGCTAGTGCCCAAAGACAGCAGTAAACCAAAACCTTCATGTTAACTTAAGTATCTCCTGATGATCAACTGGGCTACATAAAAAGATAAAAGAAAGAAAAGTCCCAGCTGTGACTTTTATCAGTCTCTGAGATTTTTATATTAGTTAGAGTATGATGGGTACAAAAAAATTATTTTTCTCCTTATAAAACCAAAAGCCATCACAAAGTGTTAGAAACACAAACATTTTATTGTCTTTACCCCAAGTCAGTGCAGCTCAGTGCAACTGAAAACAGAGGAGTTTGTAATGGAAACACAAATGACTCAACTTTGGAATTATGAGTGCTGAGCTATAAAGAGGTTTCTAAAGATTCGTTGAGTCATAGGTATAAGTTTTAATTAACTCCAATAGGCATTTAATGTAGATTTAATAAGACAGTTATTGTATGTTAATTAAATGTCAACTGATTGCTAAAAGGTTTTCGCAATTATTGAAGTTTACTAATTATCTAATAGATAAATCAATTTCCCATGTAAATAATTCACATGTACATAAGCAATAAATATGTCATTAGGTAGTGTATATTGCTATACAGAAATGAGTGATGTGCTATGCAGAGAGAGCTTCTTACATCTGTCCAGTGCAAACAGTAAGGAAGCCACCCTCAGTTCTATTAGGTCCCACAATGTTTCCTGACTCTCAGTGCTGGGGCCCAGTTCTCATAGCTGTGAAGCTTGGGTTAGTGCGGGTGTTTTAGATGGCACTAGGATAGTCAGTAAGAAGGAACAAGGGAAAGTTTGAACACAAGGACAGCCCAAGAGTTCTACAATGCAGCTCACAGCCTCCATCATCTTTAGGATGAGGGCACTGCCTGCAGAGAGACTACAGGTCCCAGGAGACCATACTGATCAAACCTGATTATTTTTTTTCAAACTTTCCTCGTAAGTCATGTTTTCTTGATCTTTAATCATCATTGTTGTTCTTCTCTGGTCTTTCTCTAATTTGTCCACATCCTTCCTGAAGTGTGGTGCCCAGAACTGGACACCATACTCCAGCTGAGGTCTTATCAGTGCTGAGTAGGGTGGAGGAATTACTTCTTGTCATGCTTACAACACTCCTGCAAATACATCTCAGAATATTCTCTTTTCTTGCAACTGTATTACATTATTGACTCATACTTAGTTTGTGATCTACTATAACACCCAGATCCTTTTCTGAAGTACTCCTTCCTAGGCAGTTACTTCCTAAACGGAGTATTTTGCATCTGTCCTTATTGAGTTTCATCCTGTTTATTTCAGACCATTTCTCTAGTTTGTCAAGATCATTTTGAATTTTAATCCTGTCCTCCAAAGTGCTTTCAGTCTCTCCCAGCTTTATATCATCCACAGATGTTATAAGTGTAGTCTCTGTGTCATTATCCAAGTCATTTATGAAGATATTGAATAGAACCAGACTCAGGACAGAACCCCCCCGATATACCTTTCCAGATTGACTGTGTACCATTGATAACTAATCTCCGAGTATGGTTTTCCAACCAGATGTGCACACACCTTATAGTAGGTTCAGCTAGGCTATATTTCCTTAGATTGCATATGAGAAGGTCTTGTGGGGCAGTATTAAACGCCTTACTAAAGTTCAGATATATCACTTCTGCTGCTTCCACGAGGCTTGTTACTCTGTCAAAGAAGGATATTAAGTTGGTCTGACGTGATTTGTTCTTGACAAATCCATATTGACTGTTACTTAGCTGTCACCTTATTGTATACTTACAAATTGATTGTTTGATTATTTGCTCCATTATGTTTCTGGATAGTGAAGTTAAGATGACTGGTCTATAATTCCCTGGGTAGTCCTTAGTCCCCTTTTTATAGCTAAGACATGAGAACGGCCATACTGGGTCAGACAAAGGGTCAATCTAGCCCAGTATCCTGTCTTCTGACAGTGGCCACTGCCAGGTGCTTCAGAGGACTGAACAGAACAGGCAATCATGGAGTGATCCATCCCCTGTTGCCCATTCCCAGCTTCTGGCAAACAGAGGCTTGGGTCTATATGTGCCCTTCTCCAGTCCTCTGGGATCGCTCCCATCCTCCAGGAGTTCTCAAAGATAAACACTGATGGCTCAGATATCTCTTCAGCCAATTCCTTAAGTATTCTAGAATGTATTTGGTCAGGCCCTGCTGACTTGAAGACCTCAAACTTGTCTAAGTAATTCTTAACTTGTTCTTTCCCTATTTTAGCCTCAGATCCTACCCCATTTACACTGATGTTCTATATGTTATTTGTCCAATCACTGCTAACCTTTTTGGTGAAAACTGAAACAAAAATGGGATTTAACACATTGGCCATTGCTTCATTATCTGTTGTTGTCTTTCCCTCCTCACTGAGTAATGAGCCTCCTCTGTCCTAGTCTTCCTCTTGCTTCTGATGTATTTGTAAAATGTTTTCTTGTTGCCCTGTACATCTCTGGCTAGTTTAATCTCGTTTTGTGCCTTGGCCTTTCTAAGTTGGTCCCTACTTGCTTGTTTTGGTTTTTTATAGTCATCCTTCATAATTTGACCCCTGAAAGAGGTGAATTTGGCCAGGTAGGTCCAATCAACCAACTAAGCTGCAAATGGGGGATATATAGGGTGGGTGGAGAGCCCTAATTAGAAGGAAGTTCACCTGTGAGGGAACATCCAGGGCTTCTGTAGAGCTGGGAGGCAGCATGGAGGAAGCCTACAGTCGCTTTCCCTGAGGTAAGGGAGAAGGAAGCGGGGAGAGAGGAGCCCACGAGGAAGGGTTTACCTCGTAGGCTTAAGAGAGAGGGGCTTGACTAGGAAGAAACATGGTAGGAAGAAGTCCAGGAAGGAGAGCAGTAGGGTTGGTGTAGTCTCAGACTTTGTACGCTATAGGTCCCTGGACTGGAACCCAGAGTAGAGAGTGGGCTTGGGTTCCCCTGCCATCCATTGCAGAGTGGCATTGTGAGGAGTAGTGAATGGGAAGACTGCCTGAGTCACTGTGGGAGTGACATAGTCAGGACAGCAGGCATGAAGATTGCCTGATGCTGCTTGTGCAGAGAGATTTGGAAAGACTCCCCCAGAACGGGAAACTATATTGACCTGGCCAGAGGACCAAGCCACGAAGTGGGAGCAGCTGAGTCCCAAGAGAGAGAGACTGAGAGGGAAATGGAATGAGCAACTGCAGGAAGAGGGCGCCAAGCCATGTGGCGGTAATCCCCAGCATCAGCAGAAGGGGGCACCACCCAGCATTGGGTAGAGCACCCAGTGACAGATTCTTTTTAGAATTTCACATCATGGAAGATCTCCTGGCCGAGTCAGGGTAGTCTCTTACCATATTCCCTATATTTCCTATGCATTGGGATAGTTTGCTCTTGTGCCCTTAACGTCTCTTCAATAAACTAGCAACTCTTCTCTTTGTGCTGTGTCCTTCCCCTCTGGCCTTCATTTATGTTTTCATCTTTTGAGATTGTGAGCTTTGTTTGCATAGACATCTCTGCGATGCCAAGTGTACTTTGGGCACCATATGAACAATGCAGCAGAGCATGCTGGAACCTCTGCATATTAGCAGACTAGAATTAAATTAAACCTCAGGCTTCTGGTCAGTTGCCAGTACAGCCTGTAGGTGGACACATTGTGGGCACCACTTCCTTTTAACATAAAACTATTTCTCTATAAAAACGTTTTACTGCTAATAAAAGATTTTATAGGCCTTCCTGCTGACTCCTTTGCTGAGTTTATCCACTGACAATTCCGGTTACTCTTAGTGATAACTCATTCAGCAGCAAACACCTGACAACTAGCTTTTACAGGTGGTTAATGGGTCAGGCCACCTGGGAGACACAGGTAATTACCTTAGCATGTAAAAGTGTTAGAGGGTAATGGGCATTTCGTGTAGGAGTGGGTGCAGCACCTGACAAACAATGTGATCCTTCCTGAGCACACAGAGTGCATTGAGGATAGTGTAATGACTCTTTCCAAGGATTTTTACAAAGGGAAAGTGCTATAGTGCTGCTATGATTTATCTATATTGATGGTGCATTTCCTGAAGTTCAGTAAAGCTTTCTGGATACTCCCCCAATGCCTCCTCATTCTCCTGGGGGCAGCACAGGACAGAGGGGTCCCAGCTCTAAGACTTATTCTGGGCAGCTCATTTATTACATGTTAATCGTGGTTACCAATAGCTGTCCAGCTCCAGGCAAACAGGAGAAGAAATACTGAAAACAGGGTGGCTGGGCTACAGGGGTTGGAGGAGACCCTTGATCCCGTCAGCCCACTGCAGGTAGGTCCCCATAGGGCTGAAGAGAATTCTGGCCTCTCTGCTGAGGGGTTTATAGATGGCTCCGGAGTGAGTCTCAGGGTCAGTTTCTTCAGGCTCGGATAGTGGCTGCAATCTCTCTGTGACACTTTTTATGAGGCATTAGGGTGGGCAGGAAATAGAAGGTCCTACAGGTGTGTTCTAGTTCTGCTACTTCAAAACCTTTATTAGAAATCGTCACAGTCCTACAAGAGATGAAACCCTAGAATTAAAGCTGCAGAGTTCATGGTTTTGCCGTCAAGCCTGTTTCCCTTAGTCTGTGCAGTACATCAGCCATAAAAATGAAGCACTTTTCATAAATTATGTCAAAGTGAAAGGAGAGCAGGATTTGCATATTTGGCAGGATCTCTGGCAAAAGGTTCAAGCTGATTCTTACCTTATCTGAACTAGTTCACACATCTCTAATTAAAGGGCATCCCTAAAGATCAGGCTGTTCGCTATCATTTGCTTTGAGAATGCAGGGCAGCATAAACACCTCAAGGTCCAGCCACTGAAAGATCTTAAAGTGGCAACTTCCTTCAATTTGCTCTAATTTCTGTATTCCTTAAAATTGGGCAGGAATCCTGGGTAAATCTTTTTCATTTAGGAGCATCAACACTGTAGGCTATTTGTCCAATGACAGAGAGCAGTCCTAAAGAAAGGAACTGCCCTCAACCAATCCCAAGCCAAATAACACTGTAACCTTTGGTGTCAAGGGGAAAGGTGCTTCCTTATTGATGTGCAAATCTTTCTGGAACCCTGCTTGGGTGGCAAGCATGCTCTGTCCCTGTCTGTCCAGGATTAGTGGATTATCTTTGTTTCCCTCAGTCTAGGAATTAAGCACAGCTGTCCCTGACTCTTTGTCATGGAGACTTTTTGTGTCTTTGGTGTTCTCCAGCCCCCCTAGAGCCGTCATTATGCTGTTCACTTTGAGGCAAAACTCACAGTGATGCACAAGTCACTGAGGTCTTTACAATGAATCGGCAGAGGCTGGGTTAGTGATTAATTTGTACAACGAAGCAATTTATATTTTGTCATTTTGTGAGCTCGACTCTTGTTAGTTAGTGTCACTTTGTGCCCATGTACCATATTTCAAAGGAGGAATGTGTGTTTGGATGAATACAGACCTTTGCAGAAGGCTGGCAAAAGGCCTATACACCACTTAAATCCTTGGGTTTAAGTGAGACTTGTACTATGTCTACACTGCACACCCATGCGGCAATGTGTAGGGTATGTGCAGCTGCACGTCGCAGTGAAAAGCAGGCTGCATCCGCTCTGAGATGTGTAGCTATACATGGCCGTGACGAGCTCTGGCGGGGGAGAGGCAGCGAGGAAAGGCTTCAGCAGCTCCCTGCTGCGGGATCCTTTCACTGCAGCGAGAAAAGGCTCTGGTAGGGGGGATTCAGCAGGAAAAGGCTCCGGCAGCTCCCACTGCTGGAGCCTTTCCTTGCTGCCTGCCCCCTACCAGAGCCTTTTCCCAGTGCTGGAATCTTTCTCTGCGGTGGAGGAAGGCTCTGGCAGCGGGGAACTGGCAGCATCTTTCCTTGCTGCTTCCCCTCTGCCAGAGCTTTTTCCTGCTGCCAGAATCTTTCTGCCTCCCCACTGCTTGACTCTTTGTTTGCAACAGGGGATGGCTCTGGCAGTGGGGAGCTGGCAGTTTGCCTTTCCTTGCTGCCTCCGTCTGCCAGAGCCTTTCCCCTGTGCCAGAGTCTGTCCCTGCGTCCAGCAGCGGGGAGGCAGCAGGACATATCGAGAGTCTCTGGGTACATACACAAGTACAGACCCACAGGCTTCAGGCATGCATTTACTCCCTTTAGCCCTTTTTTGCACTGCTGTTTATACCCATGCCAGGGGGCTACCCATTTATGTTCTCTACACACCCCTGTGCAGTGTTGATGTAACTGTAAGTATTGCAGAGGCCAGTGCTGGCCCGTTGAATAGGAGCAAGTTTTGACCTATGTGTGGTATTTCCACAGCACCCCAGTAAAAGGTGCTTTTAAAAATTCAGCTGATTACTGCATTGAATTTCCCTTGAGCTAATTTCCTCCTAGAAATGTTCCTCAGTCAGCATAATGTGACTGTAACTTGATATGCCATGGGATAGGGGGAAGCCTGTCTCTAAAGAATACAGTAGGGGCCATAAGTGATATCTCTGTGCATTGCAAGGAGGCATAAATGACGTGCATTCCTCCATGTGCTAAACTTTAAAGAGAGGACTCTGGGTTATTGCTTTGCCCCTGAAATGTTCAGTGAGGTGCATTTTGGGTGGATGAGGAGAGCATCCACAGTGACATTTGATAGGATTATTTAAAGAAAAGAAGCAGCAGCTTGGAAGAGATTTAAAACCCCAGGTTTCAGGGCACTAGATGACAGGGTTAAGAAGAAACCTCCCCTGTGGGCAGTTTATTCTGTAATTGTCCAGAGTTGTCTCATGCACCTTCCTCTGAATCATTTGCCATTGGCCACTGAGAGACAGGGTACTGGCCTAGATGGATGCCTGGTGTAATCTGTATTGCAGTTTCTATGTTGCTTTTGGAATCCAGGATTCCCCTTAGTTAATTCTCTGGATCGCAGTGGAGAGAACAGTGAAACACAAGCCAACTTGCCCTCAGCGATGCTGATTGTTTCCTATTTTAATCCTATTTTTGGTGTCTGTTTTGTTGTGCTGTTTTCCCAGGCTGTCACGTCTTGTCCCTTGTCCGCCATCCCATGGGCCCCCTTTTTGTGGCAGCCAGCACTGCTGATCACAAGGGTAATGTGTGGGTTGCAGCTAAGTGATGCAGCAAACTGAATTTGAACTTTGACCTTCTCCCTGCCTCCCATTGTCCTGCACCACTTTCACTCTTGCTGAGGGAAAACCACCAAGCACAAGCTCCTACAATGGCTCTGGGGGGTGGGGCTTCCCCCTCTGTAAACTGGCCCCACCTGTCTTCCAGCTCTGGGCAGGATGTGCCTTCTTGGTGATGCATATGTGTATTCTGTTTTCTTCACACATGTGTCACACTTCCAGTCTGCTGTCTGTAAAGTGGGGATGCATGAGGGTTTGGGGTCCACATGGGGGATTTGCGGATGTGGAGACAAGGGGATAGGTCACAACAAATGATTGTATAAACAATGGGTAACTCCTACTGATGGTGTTTTCTTTCTGACAGCTAAACGATTCTGACAGGTAAAGAACAATCTGGCCCAGAGCCTCTGAACCCACAGATTTTATTTCTCATTCGTTGTAATATTCCCCTTTTAATGTTCTTTCCTTACGTTAAATGTACCTGCGCTGGGGACACTGAAATGCATATCCACGTGGAGTTCATGAGCCAGAAGACACAGTGCAGTCATTCAGTGTGTACATAAACTAGACCTGGTCAAAAAGGGGTAATTGTTTTATGAGAGACATTTGGGGGGGGGCAGTTGTTTAAAAAAAATAACCATTAAAATGTTTCAGTTTTAACCAGAACTGAAAATCAGAGTTTTCCGTTTTGGAAAAACATTTTAATTTTTTAAAATCATATTTTATTTAGTTAAAACAGAGGTTTTTTACTGACAGTTTTGGTTTCTGTTTTTTCTTTTAAAAATGGAAAATTTTGACCAAAATTAAAATATAAAATGAAAAGTCATTTTTACTGAATTAAAGAAAAATCTTGGACCATCTGTAATATTAATATATCTCAGGGTACCAATTGCATTACTGACATTTCTTACTAGAGATGTACCAGTTGGCGTAACGCAGTTGCATTTGTGACTGTGGTACTCATTTCAGAGTAGCAGCCATGTTAGTCTGTGTCTGCAAAAAGAACAGGAGTCCTTGTGACACCTTAGAGACTAACACATTTATTTCAGCATAAGCTTTCATGGGCTAGAACCCACTTCATCAGATGCATGGAGTGGAAAATACAGGAGCAGGTATATATACATGAAAGGGTGGGAGTTGCCTTACCAAGTGTGAGGTCAGTCACCTCAATAGCATTTTCCAACATATTTACCTATGGAAACATCAATTCTGGGCCCCCTTTCCTGGATCTTTATGTGACAAACACAAATTATACAGGCTGACTGACTGCCACTCTAAATTAACAAGTGAGTGATTATATGGGATAGACAATTATAACTGGAATATAAAGGAAACAGTACTTGGGAAAGGGAAATATATACAAATAAGCTGAAAGAAGTGCTGAAAGCAAAGTAAAAAAACAAAACACACTTCATTTTTTTGGTTTAAAATGTATAGAACTGGTTATTGTAACAACAGCCCTCCCCCTCCTCTGCTCTGTTAAACATATTTTACTGTGTGGTGTGGCAGGTTTGCTCTTCCTGATCACTGAAATGTATGCCTTTCCATTCACATGTATCTTGTGCACAGTGATGAGACTTTATATATATATATAATGTATATTCTCCTAGCAAGTCAATCCTGTCCTGCCTTGTGCACATTCTTTTTTAGCAGTGTATAGATTACTCTCAAAATTTTGAAGGATGGTATAGAAAGATAATTGCAACAGTTTAAGAGTTTTACATATAAAGATAATTCAGCTGTTACTTCATAACTTATGTGGTCAGCAAATCTATCCTTTGAACTTTCTGATGTGGTACAAACGGCATTCACTTCCTTCATCTACACTCTGTCTCCGTCCCTCGCTTGCTGCTCTGGTGTCGTCCTGACGGTCATTCAGGAATTCTGTACACTGAAAACAAAATAGTTAAATCAAGAACTTTAGGCCAGTGTGAGAGAATGGATTCCCACTGCCCTGCCCAAGCCTGCAAACTGCAATTGGTGAAGCCACTCTTTGATTCTGCTATATCATAGCTTTCTTTTCTTTTGACTGGGCCATTGTTATATCCCTGTTGACCCCTAACCTCACACATACAAACCTGAACTCTGGATTAGGCTTCCCAGGGAATAAACCGTGGGCAAAGTTGAACCACTAGCTAGAATGAGAGGAAATGGTTGATGCTGCCATAGTAACGTGACCTTGTACTGTCTGCCTGGAACAAAGGCGGTTTTCTTGTCCTTTTTTCTGCCCCTGTGAGTGTTTAAGCCCCCCTGCTGTTACACTACAGGGGGGGTGAAAGCTGTACATCAAGCAGAGAGTGAAGGGGTGCGCTCCCATGTGTAAAGTAGGGCACTCAACTAGGACACTGGGAACTCGGACAGCCGGAAAAAAGAGAACCTGAGGCAGGAACTTTTTGGTCCTTAGTTTGAGGGTGGAGTTGTTGAGTTTCAAGCCGTCGTCCCGAATCCCAGAAACTGCAGTTTTTAACTCAATCAGTTCTGTCATCTTCCTTCAGCCTGCAGGTTTTTGGATGTAACAAAATATTAGCTAGACATGACTGTGATGTAGATCTGGGAAGCCCTAGAACCCATCAATCCTTTGAGAGCTAAGGGGGCTCAGGATAATCTCAGTCCCTAGTGACTTTTTCCTGTTTTGCTCTCTTAATTCTGGCAGCAAGGCTATCCCAACCCCTGATCACAGAGGGTTTAACAAGCACAGTAAACAGAATTTGGCTCTGCCACCATGCCAGTCATTAATGTGATAGCCAAAAGGAGGGCTCTTATCACAGTTTTCAGCTGTTCAGGTGGGAGGAGAAAAGGGAACCAAGGTCCCTGTTATGCTCAGAATGTTCCATTCTTATCTGTTTCTAGGCTTTTGTACAATTTTGGATTCCCTGGTAGTTAATATTCTGGGACCGTATCTCACAATTTTATATAGAAATCATATTCTATTTAAAATATTTAACCAGAGATTATCTCAAAGAATTACAGACAACTCGTTTTAAGAGAGCTCTGTCAAAAGATACTGAAGAAAACCTTTTGCCCTTTTTGTGCATAGTGGTTTGGAAGAGTGAAAATTAATGAGGATCTCAGCCAGATGCCTGCCTGACCTGTCAGGCAGGGAGCTTCTGACATGTTTTTTGTAATTCCACTCAGGGCTGGAAATTGGACTCTTTCATATTTGCTTTTTCACTTTCTTTCCTCAAATCATCTTTGTAGTTAAGCTCAGAACCCCATTGTCTAGTACTACTTGCTTGGGAGTCACTGTAGCCTTCGCACCCCACTGCTGGGAAACGTCAGCATAAAAGCAGCCAAGCTGGACACAAAGGGGGATACACGTTCATCCTTGTTGACAGTTTTGGGGAAATCAGAGCATGGGGCTGGGAACCTGGAGTCCTGGGTTCTCTTCCATACTCTGCTAGTGACTTGCTGTGTGATCCTGGACATTTTCCCATTGATAATATGGGGATAGCACTATTTGTGTCACAGGCGTGGTGTGAGGCTCAGAAATCAATAGTCCTACGGTGCTTTGGCGTGCTCAGGTGTGAGGCATTAGAAAGAAACGTTTCATGAGGAAGCGCACCCCATTTCCAGGGATCAGGCATGTTCCCCTTTGTCAGCTTTCCTCCCCTGTGAGGAGAGAGCTCAGATGGGCCTCTCAGGAGAAGAGTGGTGATAAAATTTTATCATTGACATCTCTGACTTACCTGTTAACTCTCCATCTTGTATTTGGACTTGGAAGAAGGGGTTTTTAACTTGAATGATATTTTTTGGAGCCAATGGAAGTCTGGGAGTGTGACTGAAGGGCTGGGGTGAGGAGGCCCTCTAGTCCTTCTTGCAATCAGCTTCCCCTTGCGCCCCACCAAAAACAATTCCCCAGATTCACACAGGCCAAGCGAAAGGCTTTCTCACAGTGCCCTGCAGTAATAGCAGCAGCAGTACCAGGGAGTGCACCTTGCTCAAGCCCTGCCTGCCTGTCACACCTGGTGAGCCCTCTCTCCTGGACCTGGTGCCCTAGACCTAGAAACTTCAATGACTGGGCAGAAGCCAGAACTGCATCATCCCCGTGGCAGTATCTCACTCTGAAATGTTACTCGCCTGATTTGCATTTCTCAGTATCTCACTCTGAAATGTTACTCGCCTGATTTGCATTTCTCAGTATCTCACTCTGAAATGTTACTCGCCTGATTTGCATTTCTCAGCACATTGGAAGGGGGGAAGAGTAGGTGGAGAGAGGGATGCATTTAATATTGATAATAAGTAAAATGTTTTGTCACCAAACCCCAGCATTACAAAAGGTATTTACAAATCTGCTTGGGGACTCCCTAGAATCTCTGTAGAATCGAATATTTAAAAAATATTTTAGAGATGATCCAAAGCAGCACAAGGAAAAAAGGACAAAGAGCAAAATAACACAATTTCACAACTGACAAGTACTAAGTACTAGCTACGTACCATATAGCAAACACAGCTGATCTCAGAGGTGTTTTTAGAGACTGTCAGCTTTATATATTCAATAATATTTTCTGTCTCTAGGACTTGTGTTGAATGGTGTGGGGCAGGGAAGGAGCTAGTCTCCCCCTTCTCTTTTGAATCTGCCCCCCCCCTTCAGTCTCTGCTTCAGGGAGTCCCTCGCCTTCCCCGGCAATGTAACCCAGAGCATCAGAGCAGAGTGTGTTCATCTTTACTTGCCAAACCCCCTTCCAGTGCAAAGCAATCAATAAATCAATACAGAGATGCTGGAGTTTGAGATTGTAGTGATTTAGTGAATGCTGCTCACTTTAATCAGAGAAACAAAATCATTAAAATTCTGTAAGAATGTAATTAATAAACATTGGGAATAATGAATTCTATGGATATTCACCAGCAGTTTCATTGTCATGTGTTTTTAAACCACCCCTCTCCTCCCAAAAATTCAGGTACGTCTTCCACTTTGAGTTATTTCTGTCCAATAAGAGCTGCTCCATCTCTTCTCAACTTCGGGCAGATCCCATCATATGCAATTTATAAAGCAAAGACCCAACCAGATCATATTTACAATATTTTCAATTGAAAAGCCTGTGCAAGATCTTACCCAATAAGGAGTTGTTAGAGTTTCCCAAGTAAACAATGATTCTTGTCTTCACAAAAGACTTTTTCCTCTTTGTAAATAAATCTCTGAAACAAACCCCTCCCTGTCCCCAAGTGTCTGCAATGCTAAAGTTGTGACAAACTGACAAGAGCGAGGAAATCAGACCCTTTGCCCTCCATTCCTGGGGCCATGCCTTTCATTTTCACAGCAGCACATCTTAGTCACAACCTGAATATTATTTAAATTTCATTCTTTTGAAGGTGATGATGCGGAGCAGAGATGGGCTGAGATTTGCAAGGCTTTCCCCTCTCCCTCACTATTCCCAAGACAGCTCTTTAATATGAAAGGAAAAACAAAACAAAACATTACAGCTAAAAAAGAAAGTTACGTTTTTTTCACCAGTAAAATAGATGTAACAGAAAACCACACATAGTGCCCTGCACATGCAGCCAGTGCAGTGGGCTTTCACATGTGGCCTTTAATTCTTTAAACCAAGGCCGGCTCCTGATATGCAACTTTTCAGTTATCTGTTCATTATGACATAAATGAGAAAAGCTGCTGTTTGGCTGCTAGAGGCTGTAGTTGCAGGAAAAGCTCAGACAGAAGCAAGTGAAGATTTTGTCCTAAACCAACAAAAGTTGGGAAATTCTGTGTAGCAGCTGCAGCTCCCCCTTGCTCTGCTCTGTGGTGCCGCGTGCATTGTTGGTATTGTAGCTGTCTGTGAGGTCCGCTGAGATGCCAGCAGGGGAGTTAGGCTGATGTTTGGCCTCTGCTGACTTCCTTGGCTTTGTGGCTTCAGGCCAGACCCCAAGTGGTGCTGGAACATTTCTAGTGAGCTAATTTTCTTTGCTCTGTGGGGTGTTTGTTGCTTGAAGGATTTTGGTTTTGCTCTTAAAAAGTCCAAGTCGCTTCTGTTTAGTATTTATAAATAGATACATTTCCTGGCTGAAAACTTGGGACTGAGCGTTGTGCTGCAGCGAATATTCAGAACCAAACAGATGCACCATCTACAGCAAAGAGTTATCAGAGAAAGACCAATACGGTTAAAAGAATATAGGGCACTTTGCAACAATTAGCCCCTTAATGCTCACAGCCACTGGGAAGTAGCTCAGTACCGTTAAACACAGTGGATGGCTGGGGGAACAGAGGCACAGAGAGGGAAAGTGACTTGGCCAAGGTCACGCAGCAAGTCAGTGGCAGAGCCATGATGGGGACACAGGAGTTCTTGTGCCTAGACCAGACCTCTTCTTGTCTTCCCTGCCCAACCTCTCACATTGTCTTCATTGATAGAATGATCTTTAAATGAAAATGTGAAGGCAAAAGGAGAAACCTTGTTCATAAGAAAGGGGTCCCAGCCTCCCAGCTCCTCCCACTACCAACTTTTGTGCATGGAGATGCTACCCCGGCTTTCTCCCTCTCCTCACCACTGAGACCTTCTTGTCACCTGCACTGCAGAGCCCCATCCCCACTGCTCACCCTGGTCCCCGTCGGACAGACGGTGCTATTCTGCCCTGGGCAGCCACAAGAAGTTAATAGGAAACTGCTCCAAGGAATGGAAATTAAAAGGCCCAGTGTTGACGTGATTTCTGAGCTGTTTAATGAAAGAGGAATCCGGGTCCTTTGTGCCATTCAATGCGCAGCTCCCTTACTGGGAACTTGTCACCTCTCTGAGCCCCTGATGTCTCTCATCCCTTTGTGAGCTCCCGTACAGCCACCGCCATACCCTCCCTTTCAGGGACATGCCATTGTGCCTGGGATGTCACCAGCAGCCAGCTGGGCAGGGGAACAAAGGGATGTAACTAACTTGCTCTAGGAGCTCCTTTGGGGGGAGGAAGAGGGCAGCCTATGTGGGCAGAGGGTAACTGGCACTTCCACTACATCTTTTGCTGACCAAGCACATTGACTGTCACTTCCTCTCGTCAGAGCAGCCCAGAGCAGCCCTACAGCCAGCTCCTTGTTCTGCTCATTCAGAGAAATGCCTTTGCCTCCCATTCCTCTTTAAGGTACATGAGAAGATGGAGAGAGCCACATCCTTCCCCCTCCAGCAGCGATAGGAATTCTCCTCCAGGGCTCTCAGTAGAACAGCTTCGAATTATCCTCTCATTAGTGATGATACATCCCTTTTGAACACTGTGCCATTTCATCGCACCATCTCAGCATCTAACATTAGGAGATAACTGCCTTCACAACATATGTCATTACTCATTAAGGGACTCTTCCTGGATTATGGCTGAGGTTTAATGACTTGTTAAAGATGTTTAACACTTACAATTTTGTTTTTAATTTAGGAAGCAGCATGATCAAAGTGTGCCCTGAGAATTTCTCTCCGATTTGGTGAAATCTGCAGGTTGGCTTGTTCAGAGGAGGTGATCCTTAAATTGAATTGCAGCCCTCCAAGGCGTGTTTGGATGTCAAGCACTGCCATGATCTGACATGTTAATGGGTTTGAGGAAACAATGTGTTTCAGAGGTAATTGCTGAAGCAATGAGTTCCCAGCAACATTTTACTTAAAAGAAATGGGCTGCTTCTCCTGTACTAGTGACACCGCACGGCTCAGAGATTCAAACCTCTGCTTGCCTTTTAATGGTCATTAAAGTCTCAGAACGGACTGGAGCAGGGCCTTTCTCCTACCAATTGTTTGGAGCTGGGGGAATTAAAAGATTCAGATGCAGCCATGCTGCTGCTAGTATGTTGCAGAGCTTATTGTTGTGAAGTAAAAACAACCCTCCTCCCCCAAATTAGAATTCCCAGGCCCATCTCTGCTACATGCTGTGGTCCCGGCACTTTCACCGAGATGAATTCAACAAGAGCAGTAATTCTTATTAATCCTCTTGCTTTGTGTTTAACAGTTGTCTCTTAATTAGAGCAGAAGAGAGAAATGGGCAGCAGGGGCCTATCCTCTGTATCAGGCTATTCTGCAGGAAGAGAAAGTGTATAGGAGGGAGGGTTGGCTAGTATGGGGAAGGTGAGTTTGTCAGAATTGCCCGGTTCATCCAACAAAGAGCTAAACAAGTTTGTCTCCCCACATTTATGGGGTTGGAAATTGCTTTTTAACAAAGAGTTTTTAGTGTGTGCAGATGAGTCGGATTTAAGTGGGTGCAGCTCGTAGTCCTCAGTTAAATTGCTTTTATTAAATAGCCTTCCAATTTCTTATCAAGCTGTTACCCTGAGCTGCTAACAGAAATGCATTCCCCATCCAAATAGACAAGAAGGATAATGGACTGGGGAGATGCCCTCTAGTCCCCCAAGCCAACCTTGGACCTGGTGACATCAGGATGTGAGGCCTGGTGACCTTCTCCTACACCCCAGTGGCCTGTGATATCTTTAGGTGCAGTTGGGTGGCCTTTCCCTCCTGCCAGTGCTGCTGCTTGGATTTGGGAGCTGGCAAGGCAAGTCCGCTCTTCTCTAAAGAACCTTCTGGTGTGTGTTAGGCAGCCTGCCCACAGTCTCTGCAGCAGTGGGACTGGGGGAGGCTCCTGCTGCCTCACTGGTTCCTTGGCTGGGGGGCTGAAAGATGCCTCCAAGTGTTGTGGGCCTAAAGTCGTTCCCATTCTGTCTGGATATTACCCCCAGCTCCGCTGGCGAGACGACAAGGCTGTAATTACCAGTCCCTCGGAAGAGGGAGGTTTAATAACATAAAAGCTAATAATGTGGTTGTCAATAATTGTTCTATTAATCCAACAAAACCTGTTGCTGGTAACAAGAGGCTATTTAATGGTGTGTCTTTGGCAACAGGCCCAGGAAGGAATCCCTCTCTACACTGTGATGCACTGGGTATATGATGCAGCACAAACGTGGAGTTGCCAGGTGCGCTGTCTATGGGAATCATTAACTATCTGACTCAGTGGAGAAAGCAAGCACAGAATTCCTCTGGCCATGTGTTCCATAAATAACTAGATAGGGAAACACAACAAACTCCACCCTCTCTGATGATGTGCACAGATGGGCTAAGGACCAGGCTGCAGAGAGCATGTCAGGAGTGGGAAGAGCTGTACTAGTCACTGTGCTGACTGGGTGAGAGGGTGTTTCCTGGCACACACCCACAGAGAGCCCCAAAGGGATGTGGCTGCTCCAGGTGGGAAAGACACCTGTCTCAGGAAATATCTCTGAGAGGAAGCACAGGGGTGACTGTTCTGCCTGCTTCTAGAATAATGGGGAACTTTTTGGTAACTGCAACACCTGCGGCGGGAACAGTTGCCTCTATATCCTCTTCAGATAATAGCTGTGGTCTTTTGTTTACTGAGCTTGTGCTTGCATCATTATTCTGGGGACTCTGCTTGTGTGAACCTACCAATAAGTAAGTAGACTGCAAGTAGTCTTGCAAGTAGTCTTGCATAACAGAGAGACAAGGTGGGTGAGGTAACATCTTGTAGTGGACCAACTTCTGTTGGTGAGACAAGAGCTCTGTGTAAGCTCTAAAGCTTCTCTCTCTCATCAACAGAGGTTGGTCCACTAAAAGCTATTACCTCACCCACCTTGTCTTTCTAATATCCCGGGATCAATACAGCTACAACAACACTGCAGACAGCTTGCACAACCGACTTTTAACATATACAAGAACATTGGTAGTTATTAAATACTCCTGACACCAGCTGGGGATGGTTATAACCTTATTTTCACTATCAGGTGGAGAAACAAACAACTAAATGAACTCAGGAGATGGAGGGCATGCAGCTAGCTCCATTTTGTGGGCCATATTGTGATACACCATGCACATCACTGCATATTCACAGTGTGTGCTGCTGCATCATAGTCAGAAGGTGACGTTACAGCTGATGTTATAAATTCCCCTCTCTGCAGGCTCAAGTTGTAATGTTGTGACAACAAGAACAACTCACTTTTGGTGGGGAAAAAAATCACATTCTCAACCTTGTTTCTAAGGAAGCGGAGCATCTTGTAGTTTCTTCTTAGAGGTGAGGAGATCTGCACTTTGTTGCTTTTCCCCTTCACTGGCACCCACAGAAGTTTTTCCATGTGCTCTCAGGGTCAAAATGTCATTGATTTCATGAATGAATAGTGCTAGGATGTTCTGTTGTAAAATTCTGCACAAGAGCAAATTGGGGAATTCCTGATTTTCATCTGTGGACATCAGGAATGTTGCCCAGACCTAGAATTATAGTGTGCTTATGAGTTGTTCTTGCGTGATGGGTAAATGTCTAGGTGTTCATATGGCATCTGGACAGAATCCCCCCAGGCAGGAGGAGGGGGAGTCATTTTCCTTAATTTCTTTTTCACCTCCTTCCAGCAAGAGATAATGCCAGTCTCATTCCTTCCAACTCCTTGTGCTTCCCCAGGAGGCTCCTGCTACTGTCATCCCTCCTCCGCGTTTTCATGAAAGCCCAGCTTTGTTGCTATGGTTGTTGTGCGGCTGCCCCACGACAGCACTGTTTGAACGGTCCCAGGATGAGACCCAGTGAGGCCTAGTGAGGTTCAGCATTAGCCTGTCTTTGTCCCCTTGCATGAGTATTTCACGCAGGTTTCAGAAGCCTGGCTTCTTATAAATGTGGCATTCACACCTTTCTAAAGGCTGCTAAATAGAAAAACAGATACAGAGACATACATATAGGTGCATAAAGAAGTAGGAAATGCAGAGCAGGTCCTGAGCCATGCTGCACTCCCACAAATTCCCTAATGCAATCCATTGCACAAACATTAATTTGGTTCTTAACATCCTGCAGGAGGAAGAAATTCGAGGGCCATTGAGCACTGTGCATCTTCCAGTGCATCACAATTACACAGCCATCTGTCCCAGGAACTTCAAACCGATCCAGTGTAAAACATGCAGAGTTTAAAGTCCTCCCAGTCCATCTCTTCTTACCTGCAGTGGGGCTGGCAGTCAGCTCAAGCCCCCGGGGGAGATAGACCTGCGTCCCTGACCCTGCAGGACTCTGGGATCAGAGCCTGCCCACTGCACCCTTTCTTTCTCTTGGTACTATGTGAAGGTTTTTTACATTTTAGAAGGGAAACACATGGGATGGGTTTATAAGACATTATTGGTGTTCAGCACAATGGCTGTGGAGTTTCTGGCTTTGGAAGGAAGGGTGGCCTGTGGCTAAGGCAGTGGATTTAATTTTCAGCTCTACCACAGACTCTGATATTATACCCCCAGCTCCAGGAGACATATCCACACTAGCTTTTCTCAAGCTGAAAATAGTGTGACCATTGCAGCGGGAGCAGCTGACAGGCTAGCTGGCCTGAGTACATACCCATCAGGGACACTAAGCATGTACTCAGGACGGCTAGCCCTTCCCATTGCTTGCACCACCGCAGCTATGGTATTTCTAGTCACTAGCTCAGTCAGAGCTAGCGTGAGAGTGTCTCCTCAAGCTGGGAATTACCCCCTCACAGCTCGCCTCTCTGTGCCTCATTTCCCATCTGTAAAATGGGATCATAAAACTTCTCTTTGTCATTGTTGTTGAGAGGGTAAATGCATTAATGTTTGCGAGATGCAGAATGGGGGCCACATGGAATATTTTAGCTCACGAAAGCTCATGCTAAAATAAATTTGTTAGTCTTTAAGGTGCCACAAGTACTCCTGTTCTTTTTATGGAATAGGTAGTTGGTTCATAAATTGTGACCCAGGGTCCATAATGCTGTCTCCCATGGTGACACTAGCCGTCTACCAGTCAGCTTGGCCAGGTATTTCTCTATGATCAGGAAGCAGCACACTCCAGTGGATAATAGTCAGGAGGTTGGGTTCTGCCTCTGGCACAGATTTCCTATGTGACCTTATCACCTCCCGGCTCTGTATCTTCTGGTTCTGGAAGCACATGCCCGTTTTTTGTGTCTGAGGAATTTCACTCTCATTAGGTGCTGCTCGCTGCCCCAGAAGGCTTTGCACTTCCAGCAGCTGAGAATCAGGGTGTGAGGGAGTGGCTCAGGCTTTTTCTCGGATGTATGTTCGCCCATTGCACCCACTGTGACCCAGTGATTCTAAGGTTGTTGTGCTGCCTCTATTCGCTAAGCCCTCTGTTTCAAGGAGCCAAGATGATATGCCTTGGCTCTAAAGGCGCCAGCATCGTGTCATTCTTCCTGCCTGCGACACTGCTGACCCTCTGCACTGCTCTCTCAAAATGTCTGTGGTGTTGGTCCTATTTACGGCTGAGACATCACCTCATAGTTCACTTATTTGTGCAGGAATCATGGCCTGTGACTCCTTAATTGCCATAAGGGCTATGGAGATATTTATGTCCTTCACCACTAAGGCACGTCTCCAGCTTTCCTCCTCCATGCAGAGCATGCCTGTTGGTCCCAGTTTTCCCAACAGATTATCTGTAGAACTCCTTTGTAATCCTCTCTGCACACAGCTGTGGTCATCTTATTTTCCTGAGTGTTTTAGTGTCACTTGTGCTTTCAAAACATTCAGGATTTTAGAGCAGGAAGGCAAGATTTTTAGCAGGTGCTAATGAGGTTCCAGCTGGCATCTGGTTTGCAGCGTTACCTGGAAGGCTTTTCCCTGCTTTAAATATGTAAACAATTACAGAAATAACCCTAGATGAATGAAGAACAGATGTCCTTCACACCTTGTGAAGAACCTTTTCCCTGATTCTCAAGTGACAGCAGATATGCCATATACTTGCAGGAAGCTGGACAAACCTTTCGGAGAGGTACAGTACACATTTGTTTCTGAGCTTTCCCTTGCCTCCTCGGCTGTAATTATTATTGAGCTGCATTTTGTTGTTTTTTAAATTCTGAATCTTAAATGTAACTAGAGATTTGGGTTCTGCTTCTCCTCTGTTTCACAGCAGTGTAACTGTATTGACTTCAAAGGTGCTGTTCCTAATTTACACCAGTGTGAGAGAAGAATTGGACCCTTATTTTCTTGAGCTGAAACTTAAAGCAGCTACAAAATAAATCAGTATTTTCAGGGAGGCTGTAACATGCTAAACTCATTAGACAGTCCAGGGAGGTAATTAGCATATAATTTTTTCTATAGAAAACTGATTTTCAGGATGACTGGTAACACGGGGCTGTAAAAGAGTCAAATCCATTGAAACTCTCATTTGTTTTTATGTTTTCCAAACATCAGTGGTTGGGGTGGATGCAATATTTTCACCAGTGCTTTTGTTTTGGGGTTTTTCTGCTGCTGCTGCTGCTGGCACCAACACACACTGCAGGATGAGGTAGTGCCACAGCTCCTTTATAGCCAATCTCTTCAGTTAGTCAGGTTCAAGTTCAGATTAATATTGTGCCTAGTTTGCTTGTATCTACCAGAGTGGAGTGGTGAGCAATCACATGGATGGTAATTAACAGGTATAAATATGATAGCCCAGGTCAGAATATACACCCTCGGGGTCCCATTCTGGGTTGTGCAGTGAGGTTTCCATGCAATATTCCAGCATGACTCAAGCTGTGGACTCTATAAATGATTTATTGAAATAAAGGCCTAATTTATACATGTACATTGATGCAGAGGCAGATTTATGGCTTGAGGAAAATTCCGTGTGGATTTAGGGCATGGAGATAGGGAATTCCTCTTTATGACCTGATAAGGTACTCCTGAGGGCATTCTGTGCCAAAAAAATAAAAAATTATGCACACAGTATTTTAAAAATCTGCAAAACCCCAGAGACATGGACTCAGTGGTGAGGCTGAAGCTGACCCTGACACAGCACAAGGCCTGGGTATGCCCCAGAAACACCCTGGGGCCCTGCCCATCTGCGCCAGGTGCACCAGGTGTGGGGCAGGCAGGCTCAACCAGGCAGAATCCAAGTGTGGAGGGGCTCTGTGTGGGGGGATCCAGGTGTGGGGTGAGAGGATTCTGTGTGGGACAATCTGGACAAAGGCAGCTCAGGGGGGGTCTAGGTGTGCGGGGATCTGGATACACAGAGGCTCGTTGGGGGGGTTCAGGTGCAGGGGCAATGGGACTCTGCAGGGGCTTCCAGTTGAAAGTGGTTGGGGCTCAGTGGAGGGGTCTGGGTGTGGGGGGGTCTCAGCGGGGGGGGTATAGGTGCTGGGAGAGTGGGGCTTGGTGGGGTGGAGGTCTGTGTGCATCTAATTGGGGGTCAGGGTGGTGCAGGGTGGTGGGGCTCATAAGGGTGGGGGTTTGAGTGTAGGGAGCTCAGTGGGGGGGTGGTCCCGAGGCAGGGCATCTGAGTTCAGGGAGCTCCAGATGCAGGGGTTGAGGGTCGGTGAGGTGGGGTTCGGGCATGGAGGGGTAGGGGGATCCTGGATGTACTGGGTGAGGCTTGGCGGGGGTGTCTCTGGTATGGGTGGTCTGGATGCACTAGGTTTGGGTGGATGGGGGAGCAGCTCCCTGTACAGTGACCCCTCTCCCGCAGCTGAGGAGCGATGGTGGCAGGAAGCAGGGGAGGATGCTGAGCTTCCTGCAGCTTGGAGAGGTTTCTGGAGGTGAGTGTGACACAGCCCCAGCCACTCCTTGCAGGAAAAGAGGAAGTCCCGTCCTCTTCTGCCTCCAGCCCAGCTGGGACTAGCTGCTGATCCCAGCTTAGGGTAGGAGCTACTGGCTGGGGTGTCCCCAGCCCTATAGCTATTTATCTCTCTGCTGGCTGCTCTGGGTGCCTGAAATGATGTACCTGTGCCACCAGGGAGGGGTGCATCACTGCTCTTGCAGTTTCCCTTTACTTTCCTGTCAGAAAGTCATTTTTCTGCGGGGAAGCAAAGAAATCTGCGGAGGATGTGAATTCTGCACATGCACAATTCTCCCAGGAGTAGTAAGGGTAAGGTACATGTAGAATGTATGTAGCAGCCATTAGATGTTTATGGACTCATAATCGTCTCCCGTTAGGGACTTTTTCATCAAGTTTTGGACAAAAATGAAGGGAACAAAGACTAGTGAGATGAATGAATTCTGGGGAAAAAAAAGACCCGAATGTTCATGGCTGTGGCTGGAAAATGAATCCTATAGAGATACAGCATTGAGCCTGCAGCTCCATAACGCACTGCTCTGCCTGGCATTCAGAACATTGGACTTTGGCATTTTGCAATGGTTGAGAAGGTTACCGCAAGATAACAGATGCAGCCAAGTCTTAGCAAAAGACAGAGGGGTGTCTGTGTTAAGACATCAGGGAAGAAAGCTAATGCATACTCTTTTATGTGATCAGTATGGCAAAGTCTGATCATTTTATTTCCAAGGTTTAGGGGTATGGAAATAATGAATTTCTTATACACTGGCACTTCCCAGGAAGCTCAGTGGTTTGAGCATTGGCCTGCTAAACCCAGGGTTGTGAGTTCAATCCTTGAGGGGGCCACTTAGGGATCTGGGGCAAAAATCAGTACTTGGTTCTGCTAGTGAAGGCAGGGGGCTGGACTCAATGACCTGTCAAGTTCCCTTCCAGTTCTAGGAGATTGGTATATCTCCTATTATTATAACCACAAGCATGGGGAAGCCATGTGACACATGACACAGATCTTTGAGTATAGGACCAACCAAACAGCAGGCTGTCTAGACTTTATGTAGGATATCTGAATAATTGTCACCTTGGAGACCTAAATTTCATCACCTTGAAATGCAAAACTGAGAAAGCTGCTTGGGAATCACTGTACACTTGGTGTAACCTGCAATGGTTTAAACAATTTATGACGCACTTCACTGCGTAAAAGAAATATTAGTCCTATGAGATATACAAGAGTTAAATTTTCCTTGTCAGAAAACTTGATGACTTAGTGGACTGGAAATTTATTTTGCCTGCCTTATCACACCTCTGAAGGCCTCACTTGTGTGTCCTCTTGGCTGTTGCCAGTCTGCCTTAATAATTTGCACAGATATTGGTCTTTATCAGGAAAAAGTCCAAATCTGGACACAAGCGTGAGGGTGACTGAAGAGTAATGGCTTGAGAACACTTTGATGAAGATAAGTAAACAGTAGCTGTTCATTACTTCTGAGATTTTCTGAAACTTAGGAAAATACATGTGTGATCCAGGCAGACACTCAGCGCACCACAAAATCAGGACGGTTTTGGCAGATACTTTCAGCATGTGTTTATTAGTCTGAGTTTCTTCTGGGCATGGAATTGGAGGACTTTCTTTTTGCAACTGGCTTCATTTTAAAGTATTTTCCTTGTATGCTTCCTGTGACGGATTGGATCACAGTAAACCCCTTGCGAACTGCCAACTGATATGCCAAGACTACTTCTGCCCCTGCTTTCCCTGCCAGCCTGGGAATCCAGCACCCTGTCTTGTTGAGCCAGAGATGCCCGTCTGGTCCAGCTCAGACCCAGGGTCTGAACCACATGCCCCAAAGCTGCAGACTTAACTGAAAGCAACTTACAGAAGTGTTCCTGTCTTTAACACTCAGGTGCCCAACTCCCAATGGAGTCTAAACTCCAAATAAATCCGTTTTACCCTGTATAAAGCATATACAGTATAACACTGATAGAGAGATATGCACAGCTGTTCTCCCCCCCCCCCCAGTTTAATACATACTCTGGCTTAATTAATAAGTAAAAAGTGATTTTATTAAATACAGTAGGATTTAAATGGTTCCAAGTAGTAATAGACAGAACAGAGTGAATTACCAAGTAAAATAAAATAAAACATGCAAATCTAAGCCTAATATAGTAATAAAACTGAATACAGATAAAATCTCACCCTCAGAGATGTTTCAATAACTTTCTTTCACAGACAGACTCCCGCTTTTCTCTGTTCCACCCACTTATAGACCTTTTGCATAAGGCGGGAATCCTTTGTCCCTCTCTGGGTTCCCAGCCCCCCTTCTCAATGGAAAAGCACCGGGTTAAAGATGGATTCCAGTTCAGGTGACATGATCACATGTCACTGTAAGACTTCATTACCCGCTTGCCAGCACACACGTCTACAGGAAGACTCACAAGTAAAACAGCCAGCTACAGACAATTGTCCTGGTTAATGGGAGCCATTGAGGTTCCAAACCACCATTAATGGCCCAGACTTTGCATAGTTACAATAGGCCCTCAGAGTTATAGTTTATATATCTAGTTTCAGATACAAGAGTGGTACATTTATACAAATAGGATGAACACACTCAGTAGATTATAAGCTTTGTAATGACACCTTACAAGAGACCTTTTGCATGAAGCATATTTCAGTTACATTATATTCATACTCATCAGCATATTTTCATAAAATCGTATAGAGTGCAACGTCACACTTCCCAGGTAATAATTTTATTTATGGCTTAGAGAGAAGTGAAATTTTATTTATCTAAAAGTGCTAATATTTATTAGCAAGACAAAGGGGTGAGGTAATATATTTTATTGGGCCAACTTCTATCTATTAGACATTTAAAGGAGTCAGTATGCTTATTTGCCACTAGAAGGGCTAATATCAAAAACATGTTGCGAGCTTTCCTGGCACAGATATTTGCAAAGTGGGCGTCAGAGGTTCTCACCGCAAATTAAATCCCCTACATCCATCTGCACGTGGAGTACCCAAGGCCAAAAGAAAATAGATACCTTGGTCCTGACTCTTCTGTCCCACTGGTGTAAAACAGAAGTGACTCTACGGAAGTCAAAGGAGGTGTTCTCAGGGCAAGTCAGGTCAGATTCAGGCCCCTGGTGTTGGTCGAAGCATGTACTTTGGGTTCACTGTTGTCAAAATGGGATGTTGGCTTCTAATTTAGGGACTGGCTCCCCCTGCCTTACACTTTGTTGTCATTTACACTAGTGCAAAGGCAAAGCAAAGTGTTACCATCTCCAGCTAACAGTGTTTTACACCCCTGTTATGCTCATTGTGCACCAGTGTGGGACTCAGGCCACCCATGTAATGAGGAATCTTACTGTATGAGACAGGTGCTTAAGGTTGTCCTAATGCTTTTGGGTAGAAAGTGGCATGTAGGGGGGAGGGATAGCTCAGTGGTTTGAGCATTGGCCTCCTAAACCCAGGGTTGTGAGTTCAATCCTTGAGGAAGCCACTTAGGGATCTGGGGCAAAAATTGGTCCTGCTAGTGAAGGCAGGGGGCTGGACTCAATGACCTTTCAAGGTCCCTTCCAGTTCGAGGAGATTGGTATATCTCCAGTCTACTACCTATGTTTCACCAGAGTTATCAACCTCTTTGCTGTGGGCATTGCTGAAGGGGTCACTTCAGCAATTTGTTTCCTCTGTGGAAGCTACATGTTGTGTTCCATTCCAGAATGTAATTAGCTTGCAGATGAGAGGCCTGGAGCAGGATGGGGATGCCAGAGCCTACTCTTCACTTATGGGAACATTCTTCTAGTGATATATTCTTCCATGCTCAAAGAGTTTGCCTCTAGTTCTAGCCTTAAAATGGTGCCAGCCCTGATCCTTCCCAATCAAACATTTCACTTTTTTTCTGAAGTTATTAGACAGCTTAAAAGGCCTGCCAAGTGCCAGGGTTACTGATGCTGTAGCACATGTGGAACTCATTCAGAATTATTTGCTAGGGAGTGCTGATATCTGGGCGGAGGCAGCACTGGATGTAAACTTGCATTGACACAGAATCCTGGAGTGGTAATCTTAAGGTGTGTCTCTAAACAAGAGTCACAGAGCCAAAGATGTGCAGATGGCTACAAAAGTACGAAGTATGAAACACATAACATGAGACTTGGTGCATCTTGCTAGAGGGTTTGAAAAAAAAAGTTTTCTCTTCAGTTCTAGCTAGTTGGGAAATTTATAGCTGGAATGGTCAGTGTTCACATACTTTATAGTTTTCCCCTACTATACTCCCCGTGTTCTGCTTCTAACCTAGGAACAAATGTGATTTAGGGTAGTATTTATTGCACAGGCCATAATTACCTGAGTTTGCAAGCCTCTGACTTAGGAGTGACTGGCCTAAGGGGCCTGGTGGAACCAGTATTTTAAGATAAACTCAGTGGAGGGTTTTAAAATTCATATCTGTCTCTAATGGGTGATGCAGGGAGGTGTTAGCAAGGGAATGTGTGGTGCATTGGAAGGGAGTGTAACAAGACAGGGAGAAGCTTGGTTAGGGCTCTGCTGCCTGGAGAAGAGTGATCTGGGAGCAGAGAGGACGGGCTGGTGAAACACAGGCAGGAAGGGGATCAGGAGGGGACAGAGAGCATTTCAGGCTGCTGAGAGTCTGAGATTGAAGTTTTGATTCCATAAGACATGTTGTTACCTATGTGCTTAGCAAAACACATTATATTAGATTCTAAGTAATTTCCTTTCCCCCAATAAGAATCTACACCCAGCTCCCTTACTCGTTCATCACCACTTGGATCCCTGGACACTAGTGTCATCTTTGCCACCCTCCACTGTACACTCCCCATGGTAGTAATTGCCTTCCCGTGGGGCAGCTGACAGTGACTCTGAGAAGCGTTGTAGGAGACCACAGTAAACAGCATCCTATCAGTGCAGCACAGCGCGGGGGGTGTGGAGCTGGATGATTTGAAGTGTGGTATCTGATCTCCATGTCTGCTGTTTCAGGCAGTGGCAGTTTCCACTCATCTGCCACAGGGCTTGCGTTAGGAGATGGTGTGACATTGCTTTATCTCACTGTGTGGGTGGAGTGGGAGATCTGAAATTGCGATGACCTCATCAGCCAAATAATATGTGATAAGTATTAGAGTGTAAAGTAGCTAATCTAGATTTGAAAGGCCCGATTTCCTCTGAGTGGGGTTTCTTCTGAGATTTCATCACCCAAAATGACTGCCCTTTAATACAGATTTAATTTAGAATTAATATAAGCAGATGTTAATATAATAAAAGATAATATATGGAGATATACCTATCTCATAGTGCTGGAAGGGACCTTGAAAGGTCAGTGAGTCCAGCCCCCTGCCTTCACTAGCAGGACCAAGGACTGATTTTGCCCCAGATCCCTAAGTGGCCCCCTCAAGGATTGAACTCACAATGCTGAGTTTAGTAGGCCAATGCTCAAACCACTGAGCTATCCCTCCCTCCACAATATGCCCACCTCCCCTCCCCTCCTTTGGATGGTCCTTCTAGGGCAGCATGTGTAACTGGGCATCAGTGTACAAGATCCGTTAGTAAAAGTAGCCACTCATGTTCTCCATTTCGCTGGGTGTCTTCAGTGATGGCACATTGCAGCAGTATTGCCAAATCCAAGCATTCATAGACTACAAGTCAGACCCCAGATTAGTTTTAAAAGTATGTCAGGCTCAAAAATCACGAGACTGGCTTGACAATTATAAGTTTAAGAAAAAATGTTGGTGGTTCTTATTACCTTCTGGTGCATTCACCTCACTTTCCAAGCTTTTCTCTGAAACCAGGAATTTAGGGTGTTTTTTGTTTTGTTTTGTTTTTTTACATGAAAGCCAAGCATGTAATCTCTTGATTCTAGGAACTGGGGCTTTAAGAAAATTATCATGTGACTTGCAATAAAATTAATGATTTGGAAACATTGTTGATGAAAGTTACCTGGATCTGAACTCAGCACGGTTCTTGTGTGTGTCCTCGCTGTAAAGAATCTCCTTGACAACCCTGCCTTGTTTTTTTTCATTGTTTGGCATCCCCTGACTCTGAACTTGAGAAATCATTTCAAATCTGGTTTCACAGCCTCTCTGCATCTCCTGGCTCTTGATAAAAGCTGCAGCACGGTGGCTGGGCTCAGGTCATTTCTTCTCATTAGGTTTGTGTCAGACTTTCTGTCCTCTCAGCGGCTCTCTGCACAGCATGTTCCAAAAGCATCTCCTTTCTTTGGCTCTGTGTGAATCACACTCATGCAAAGTGGTGCTGATGTTATAAATTAGACTGTTTAAGAAGCAGAGCTGCTACTGTATTTCCAACCTGATCTGTAATCTAATATGCACAACAGTGAGAAATACTGCATGGACTGAAGAACACAGTAAACTGCCTCATTGCCTTAACTCTGCCTAATTTCCTTCATATCAACTCTTTCTTTTATTTGAATTGCCTAAATATAAGGAAGGATTGGTGGGGAGATGAATTGAGCTGTGGAAGTGTCTTTGGCAAATGATTGAAGCCCAGTTGCTGGAGTAATTGTAAATGCTCAAGAACAGAGGAATCCTGGCCTGGCTGCAGGGGAATGGGCTAGATGTAGCTAAGAGGGCTTCTCCATCTCTCTAGAAAATTACCTGGCAGGTCAGGTGCTGGCTTAAAGATTCAATACTTCTGGAAAAACCCTGGTCTCCAAAAGAGGATGCTCCTGGCAAAGGCAAGTGAGCTGACCCATGGAGGGCTGTGACTGGAGCTGTGGAGGGATGTTACTACCACAACATCCAGTGTATAAAGGATTTACTTCTGACAAATTCACTTAAAGTAGACTTAATCTGGAAAATTCAGGTTTGAAACCCAGACTAGCAGTGTCTCCTTTATCTGTGCTGAAGGATGAGAAGAGAGAGTGCATCCAAGTGCATGCTTGGAGAGGTGTGCTCATGTTATCTTCAGAGTGTCAGGCCTGCATATGAATTCCTTGGTTTGGCTGACATGAGTCAAACATTACTAAAGTTAATTTTGTTGTGATGTTTTTTTCTGAGAGTAAATCTTACCGATATCCTTTCTGACTACAGATTTCAAAATCAGTTTCTTTGCAGCACATTAATGTTCAGTACATTTATTTCCATTTTACAACTTACTTAAATTTTCTACTGCCCAATGTTGGTTAGTGGAGCCGCTTGGGTAGTTCTGGGCATGGCATGCAGCTTACTGATATATTATAATTATCTGAATAGGCAGAGTATGGATTCAGCAGAATGACATCTTCATTATTTCACATGCTGTACCTCCAGAGGTGGATGCAGTTTAATCAAAATGATACATTGTTGATGGACAGTCTTCCTTTTAAATGCCATTTGGGACTCCTCACAAATCTGCTCTCTTAGCGTGCAAGATCCCACTTGGTCCCTACTGCATAATCTTCAGTCAGACGTGCTGACTATGGCTTCCTCCAGAATTCACCGTTGTTGCTCTTTGCACTGCAGTAACTCATTCCACTTGATCAAAGTAAGGCTTGTCGCCTGGAGCCTGTTGCCTTGTTGGCATCCACAGCCCCGGAAGGGCCCAGCAGTGAGAAGCCAAGTCTAATGATGAAACTGAGATCTCTCAGGGCAGAACAGATCCTGTACCATACCCCCTGTGCCAGTCTCCTGGTTCTTGTGCATTGTGAGTAGTTTTAAATCTATTAAGTACAGTGGTTATTCATTAAAATCAGTGATATCTGTGTGTGTGTGTATAATAGGAACTCTAAACTTTTATAAAATATGTGCTCAGCTACTAAGGAAAAAGGACCGAAATGATCAGTTGCTATGTTTGCTGATTTGCTTTTCCCACACTTCACTGTATGAGGAAGATATGCTACTGGCAGTGTTGTTTCCAATCATTTTAATCACTTTAAATTCTATGTATTACATCATCTCAGACATGCAGTTAGAACAAAATAAGCCTATTTAAAGTGGTTCTAGACAGGGCAAATGTGGAAATCTTGTCCAGTGATGAGAAAAGGGAACGGGCAATCAGAAGACCTAGGTTCTATTTAGTACTCTGCTACTGACTCCTGTAGTCTTGACAAGTGCCTTCATCTCTCTTTGACACAATCTTCCTATCTGTAAAATAGGTATTACAAGTCTTTGCCTTTCTTTGCAAATTGCCTTGTGATCTTCTGAGGAAAGGATGTGGTATAAGCACCAAATATAATAACCATTATTTTTACTCTGCTGAAGCATATTCCCAACTCTTACTAAGGCTCTATCAGTGTAGGGAGCTATCGAGCGGTTGGATCCCATAATTCAGAGAGAGAGCCCACTGAGTTACTGGAGATATTCATATATATTAAGAGATCTTCATCAGCTCTCAGCAGACCATTCCATGCAACCAGAAGAGAGACAAGTGTGTCTCTTTTCCCTGGTTTAGCCCAAGTGCAAAGCTGCAGATCCTACTGGGAGAAGATGGTCCATGGCACTTGTTAAGTATCTTGGGAGTATGGTGCTTGTATTTCTTGGCTGGATACAATCCCTTCCCCTTTTCTCAAAGATTCTTTTTTTGCTGTAAAAGCTGCAGTAATTGTCTAAGTGTATGTAAACGAATAGTCGAATTCTCCTTCCATTGACTTGAGGTAGCTGAAGATTTCTCAGCATCTTTAGGGAATGTTTGAGAAAGGGTTAAACTGCAGCCATAACAATTTATTACAAGATCTTCAAAGCAAATTCAGATTTTTTTAATTATGTCAAATTAAGGTTATTAAAAGTTAAATTCTGTACTGAGAGCATTTTCCAATGAAAGGTGCTGTAACATCATTATTTCTCCCCAAAACGCACTTACTGTACATTTCTCAAAGCCATCAGCCTTGATTGAAAGCTAATGAAAAAGCTGTCCTGCGTCAGTTTATTCCTTGTATCCATTAAGAATAATTACGGCTGAACAATTTTTGAAGCCTGTAACCTTCGCAAGTGTTGCTAATGGCATTATAAATTGCTCCTTGTCCAATGACTACAGTCTGAGGCTTAATTCAAAAGCGCTCTGTCAACAGGGCTGATTTGTGTGGTTAATGAGTGCGTTTAAAACAACAGCCTCGGCTCATGCATCCTAATGTCGATAAGAGGATGTGGTTCAATAAAGAGGCTTGTCCGTAATAATTAGCAGCGACAAATGCTCCGGATTAGACCGATCACAGCATTAATGACTCTGCTTTCAGCACATTACAGAAAAAGTTTCCATCTCTGACTTCTCTGGGGCTTGATTCTAACTTTTAAGGTGTTGGATTTGACAAACCAATCCTGGGGCTAAGAAAATTTAAGGCTTAAATACATCAAGAGTGCCAGCAGAGTCATTGAACTGTCAGAGGTTACTGGGCCTTTGTAAAAGAGATTCAGGACTGAAGTTGGTCTGTGTGAAAACATTCTCTTCCTAAACATGAAGTATTAGGGTGAATCTACTTCCTGCCCAGAGCCAGTCTTGGGGATTATGGGCTAGAGTAGGAGCCACAGCCCTCTCTATGCCACTTTTGCCATGTATTAATGCTACTTAGTTTCCATCAATATAAATCTCAGGGCCTCATCATCTTCTTGGTGCCTCTACCACACTTTGCTAGTGGGCAGTACTGTACGTGGGAGGTCTTGCAAGTTCTGGGGGACTTTGTGTGTCTCTGCACCAGGCTAAGCTTTCCCCTTTCTAGACTGTTTCAGGATTCCCATGGGACTTCCTCTTCACTCCTGTTGGTTCCATGGGGATTCTCCTTTTCTTAGATTTGCTCACATGCTTTATTTATATGACTATTCCAGGTACTGCCTGTTCTAGAGCACAGACCTTATTCTTGTTTATAAAGTCAATTTTTAAAGCTGATTGTCAGTTTCATTTATTTAGGCTCTTGCAGCAACACAATAAATATAACAGAAGTATTGCTGTCATATGCAGACTTGTAAAATGCAAGGATATATAGAAAAACCCAAAGACCCTTTTTGAGCCAAAATTCACTTTACAGTCCATAGCTGCTCCTGAACACCAGCATTTTTAAGTCAAGACTTGGTGTTTCCTAATTAAGTTATAATTGCAGGCCACACTGTTCCTCCATTGGATAAACAAATTACTGATGCTGCCATTTTAGTCTGCGAATTTCCTTTAGATCTTGGTATGCTAATTCCACACTTGAAGAATCAGTGAACAAAAAGCAAAAGCATAGGAAGTGTAGAGTCTCTCTCTCTCTCTCTCTCTCTCTCTCTCTCTGTTCATCTATATGGAATTCAGCAGAAGTCAGGATTGATGATAAAAGCCACACATTGCAATGTCGAGATGAGAATGTGCTGGAGTAAGTTTGAGGCATTAATGAGAAATGAGTGGAACAGCATTTCATCGTGTTGACGAAGTCCTCTTTCTGCATCCTATGTGGATGCTGCAGCAGCAGTTGGGGCTCTTACAGCAGGCATGAATGCTCTTGAGCAAGTTTCTGTCTGAGCCTTGCACAATAGTCTGTTGTTGAGAAAAACTAGTGTATTGTCTGATCTAAACCAAGGAAGTGAAACTTCTTTCTCTGTTTTTTTTTAATTCAAGTTTTATTTTAAATTATTTGCATCATCCAATAAATGTGCTGAAATGATTCCTGGCTGAACACATGATTTATCATTTCAGCAATATCATATTAACATAAAATTAGTCAAAGATTGTCAACCACCCAAGTCTTCCAGACATCTGGGGGGGGGGGAGAATTAAAGCTTCATATTGCCTGAAATGTACTCAGATAAGAAAATAATTTTTGCTTAAGGTTTGCATTTGTAGTATGTATTTGTATCTATATATTTGTAGTGTATCTATATCTATATCTATATCTTCTGTATACAGGCTATAAGCCACCAAGTTTGATTCAAAGTGATTCAGATTCTTATAGTAATGACTTAGATAACTCATCATCCTATCCAGTTACACCAATCTCAATTGAAACATTTTTGTCACTAAATTTAGCAGATCAAAAAACTCAGCATCATCAGAATTGTACAAAACATTCCCCCCCCCCTCTCCCCGCCCCCCCAATCTTTGATTAAAAGCAGTGTGGTAAGAAATAATGCAGAGGGCTAAAAGCCCAAAGCAACACACACTGCTTGTAAAATATCAGGTTTTCCCTTTGAACTTGAGGAGCTTTTGAGATCCCAGTAAAACTATCGGCTCTGATTTTGAAATAAAATCTTCCCTCTTTTGTCCCAGAAATGTATCAAGACCCTTTCTCTGTCTAAAGGTCATGCAAAAATTCCTATTACTATTAGGGCAAATTGCCAATAAGCAGACATTATTTTGGATTTGATAGTCCTTCACTATCTGAAAGTGTGGATCAAGTTGATAATTAGAAATCAACAAAGACCAAATAATACCCAAAAGTTCATTCCCTTTAGACATCTCAGGGAAACCCAAAATTTGAATATTACAGATTTAGGAAAATTTCTCATGTTTCTATTTTTCTGTGTATAAAAATGTTATTTTTAATGAGGACTCCACTTGATTTTTTTAAAATTTCTTCTTGATTTGCCAAAATAGTAATTTATTTGGTTCCCTTTACACTTTTTCTGCCTGTTCTGCCTTTTTCTCTAATTCAAACATATTTAAAAAGCTAAATGAAACTTGGATTCAAATGCAGATAAAACTTTTCTGATTTTTTTTATGGATGTTCTGTCATGGTATTTGAATTATTTAACCAAAGCTGGATCTGCAGAACAATGAATTCACTATTATTTTTCTGTACAATGAAAAGAATTTTCTTAATAGCACAAAGTGATCAATCATAGAAAAATTCTAGTCATTTAACATAATCTCTCTAAAATGTGTTATGAGAATAAGACACGTAAAATAGTACAGTGTTTTTCCTAGGTATATAGGTATAGCAGATGCTTTATATGATTATTGATAAAAATTCTCCCCTGCCCCTCATATTTTTTAGGGTTTTAGCTAGAAAGATAAAAATGGAAGATAATGGAAGAGAGGGAGAAAAGCAAAAAGGAGGACTAAGGGGGACTGTAAGCATAAGTTGATGGGAAAAGAGAAAGGATGATACAAGAGACAGAAGGGGGCTGGAGCTGAAGAAGGAAGAATTCAGAAAGGAGAAAGAGGAGGACATTTGAAATGGGGGGTTGGGTGGAAACATCAGACATTGGGGAAAATGCTGTGTCTCTATCAGCTGTAACAAACGTTGGCCGGGGAGCTATAAAGTTTTATGAACCTCAAGCATGGGAGATCCCAGGCTCTGGAAATGCTTTTTGGCCATTTGATGTATTTGTGTCTGGTTTTTTGTGCCTTGGGATAAAGAAATGCTGGAAGCTAACAAAAGTCAAGATCACATGAGATTGGAGTAAATAAAACAATGTTCCCATTTTGCTTCTGTATTTTTTCTTGAGCTCTGCCTAACATGCTTTGAACCAGAGGTTTGTACGCATAGCCCCTTCTCATGGGCTGCATATATACTGGGAAATTTCAGAGCTATAATTCTCCACTGCTGCACCGCGATGGGTGTTAGCAATGTTAGAAGCTGTAGTGTAGAAAAGGCTCTGGTGTTCTTACCACTGCATTGTCTAAGCCTCACCTACCCTTGGTGGTGAATTGTGTGTCTCACCTAATGCTCGTGAAGCACTTGAAATGTTAACAGTTACAGACAGCACATACGCACCTCACTCATCTGCCCTGTGGTCTGCCTCTGCCACTCAAAGGGGCTCCCTTTCTGGGATATTTCAAAGTGCTCATACAATCTGATGGGTGCAGATTGTTCCCTCAAAGGAGAGATGATCCTTATAACAATGTGTCCCCCTGTCTCCTTCACCTTCTCCCGACTTTGTGACTTTGTTGCCGTACACTTGGAGCAGTGCCCAGTGTATTGTGCACCAAACAAAACACTCCTGTCATCCTTCCTGTTCTGCAGCATAGTCTGCTGCTGCATCTTTCCCTTGTGCTGACCTGAACTGTCAGCCTGTGCCCACAGACAGCCTGTCACAGCAGGGTTACCTGTTTGCCTTGTACAGTCTTTTGCTGGTTTCTGTACTCCATGGTGGTCTCCCAGACTGCAGGGGTTTCTTGGCACCTATATTTGGGGGTGGGCCCTTCTCGGACTGTGATGTGATGTGATGTTCTGTGCCCAGAAGTCTGTGAACCAGGAAGCTGTGGAGTTCAACTTTGGTGGGGTGTGTCAGGCAGGGATTGTGCCACTTCTTGATCCCTTCACCTCTACCCATTGTTTGCCTCCTGTGGAATTAATTTTGGGCTAAAGTACAAATAGTGTGGTGGATATTAAGCACTAAAGATACATGACAGGGAAGAGAGATTTGAAAATGTGAGCCAAGCAAAAGCCAAAACTGCAGTAAATGCATCTGAAGAAGAATATTCCTCTTCCCAATCACAGTGAGCTATCACACAATAGCTCATTTAAAACTAAGTGTCAGCTAAATACCAAACTCAAATAATACTTTATTTTGATGCCTGTGTTTTAGTCAGAGCAATCTAATGTCCATAGTTTTAATTTTTGCTCACTCCGTGCAGGCTTCTTATTATGCTTAATGTAGGATGTTACAGAGAACAGCACAGAACTCATTTTTCTATTCTGTTGAAGAAGCCTGAACTGTCTTTCAGTTATAGCTTTCCTGTTTTCTAAAAAATATTTATAATCTGAAGTTGAAATAGCATCAACTTTCCAAAGTGGCAGATCAAGCCTGGTGTTTCTCAGTGCAATCCCCAGATGACTGGAGTCTGTTGAAAGGTGTAGAATAGAATAAATTGATCAAAGTATAGATTTTGAGTGGCTGGAATTCCTTGGATTTGGGGGAGAGCCCAGCAGCAGGCCAGGCATGTGGGGATCCTCCTGAAAATGAGGTTTATGCCTCAGGTTTTTAAAGAAGAAAAAATGGAAAAAAAGCTTGAACACTGCCAGAGTCCAAAAACTGGAGCTTGTTCCAGGCCTTGCAGTATCTTTATGCTCCCTCTGTCACCATTCCTCAGAGAGATTTGGAGGTGTATTACCTGTGCGGAGAACCAGCGTGTGTTTTCTTGAGAGGTTAATGACAATTAAAGTTGATTTAAATTTACCTCATTGTTTTGTTCATTAATTTCTGGATTTGCTGTAAAACTGTTTCCTGACCTTGACAACAGAGACAAATGCACAGGGCAGGCCCTTTCCTGGCACTGGCAGGACAGAAGGCATCATTCGGCCTTTCCCTGCACCAACTGGGCCCAAGCTGCAGGAAAATAGGCTTTTGGAGACTAAATCCTGAAGTGGAGTTACTTCCAGTCAGTGTGAGCTGAATTAAAGAACTGTGATATCTAAAGACAGGGAGGAATTTACACATTGAGAGAATGTGTAAATTCTGTAGTTGGTGTGGAACAGCACTCCCAGTTGAGAGTGCAGCCATGGCCCAAAGTCAGAAGCCCCCAGAATGACTGGTCCTTCCCTAGCAATTTAGTTCAAATTACTTTCCCCTTTGGCTCTGAGTTGCATGACAAACCCGGGTATAAGGCAAGCTTTACCCCACCAGCAGTCTAATTACTGTGCCCTTGCTAACAACATACAATTCTCAAACAGCTGAACCGTACATAAAGCAAGACAGCTAAGAACAAACTTCTTGTTACAAATTAATTTGGTTTTGTGTATGCATGTGTTTTAGTTTCTTTTTTATTGCTACTTATAACTGGAAGCAATTACCAGGTATTTCACTTGTTGCTGCTTTAATTTAATGTTGAGTCAAGTCAGTTTGAGGAGACAGAGCATTCAGGCATAGAATGCACTCATTATCCCTTTAAAGAACTATCTCAGACTACTATAAAGGATAAGAGGCAGTTGAGGGAAAAGATTGGGGTGAGCTTGTACAAAAGGCTGATTTTTATGTATTTGTGGTGGGCAGCTGGTCTTTTCATAGTAATGTAATAAAAGGGGCTGCATTCTTTCTAAGATGTTATGTGTCTGAGAATATTGCAGGTGAGAGGCTGGGTCATTTCATTAAGGAGGCTGTGCTATCAAAGTGGCAGGGGAAGCTGGATTGAGCAGTACAGAGCTATGAACAGCAGTGATACTGTCAATAGCTAAGTGCTGCATGTAAGTTATCCTGGCCACCAGCAGGAGGAGATGAGGTGAGAAATGGCAGAAAAGACTCATTGACCAGCCAGAAAGGAGTCTGAGAGTGAAATGACATCATTTAGTGGCCTGTGCTAAACTGCCTTGTCTTTTCCCCATTTCAGCCAGCTCGGAGAGCTATGCAGTAAATAATTTGTTTCAAAAATACCTTTCTTGGCACTTGTTTGGGTTTTTTTCCCCGCTAAGCTAAAAAATGTCATCAACTAAGTAAGGATAATGGAAGAGGGATGCTGTAAGGGGGAAGTTTTAAAAGGACAGTATTATGTCTATAAAATCTGCCTGACATGATTAACTGAGCATCGTAGATTGTAACCCCTTCATTTAGTGCACTCGTCTCAAAGTTAGCACTTTGGAGCGACGTGCTGTGGCTAACACCATACAAATTGCTGGAATGGGCAGTTAAATGGTGAGGTCAGAGGTTAAATGAACACGGTTGTTTATGAGGACACAGCCCGAATCCATTTGCATTTTAATATTCTTTCTGTGAGACGAAAAACCATTTTGAGGACAGCTTGTTTGGAAATCCCATTAACAGGTTATTTATGGGACTCACGACTGCCTGACCCTTAGCCTTGTTTTGTTAAACATGAACTAGACATGAATCAGATGGGCGGCAGGGCTGCTGCTATTGTTTTCCACAGCATTAAATGTCATTGAATTCAATTATTCTGAATCTGACACTTTCTAAGTTATTACCCTCATAATGCTCAATTTTCTTTTTTCTTTTGTCAACCTTATTAATTCTATCTGCTTTAAAAAGCAGTGACACTTTTAAGAGGCCATTTCCTCTCTTATCAATGATCTAGGTGAGAATGAGGAGCTTATCTGTACAGTGCTTTAACAAATCATAATTTGGAAGCTACAATTTGAAGAAATCAGATGATTCCAGTTATGGTCCTTGTACATTTTATAGGAATACAAAAAGCGAACAATATTCTCAGGGTAGCAAACATAGCCACATAAAGGTCAGCTGCCAAACTATCGGGAAGGGAGGTTTTTAAAGCACCCTTTTTTTCTGGAGGGACAAAATGACCAAGTGCAAAGCCATCAAGATCTGACTAAAACCACAACACTGATATCAGTCAATGCATAAGAAAACCCACTGCCTCCAACATAACACGCATATATCATAGAGTGAGTTCACTTTTTATGCTTCCTGACAGATTTGTTTTTTGGATTGAAAAGAGATGATGTAATATACTAAAGGCTCTATCAAAAATTAATGAAAACACATCGAGTTTTGAATGTGAAAACAGTGTTGTTGATGGCAGTGTCACCTTTGCTAAAGATAAAACCTTGTCGTGAACATTTCTTACCAGGAATCTTTTGCACTCTCACCGTGGTGTTGGATCTCTTTCTGTGCGGGGAGTCTCTGGGACCAATTTACTGTCCTGGAAGTCACTGTCTCCCCGAAGGTGAAATCCACACCTGTGGAGATGGTCAGTATAAGGCCTATGCACCACATAAGTCCGAATGGGACTTTTGTGGTGCATGGGCTTTGTGCTAGTATCTCTGCACTAGGACATTTTCACTTCAAGTAATGTTCAAGCTGCTTGAAGTTAGTGAAGATCTGAACAGGAGATGTTCTTTATTCGAAAAAGAGTATAGTGTAGGCACAAAAGATGTATTTAGAGGAAATGAGCATAGAAAGCATTTAGAACAAAGATGTGTTGGATTTTTTTTTTTAACAGGACAACCTGCGGTGGGGGTGAGGGATAGGGATGTGAACTCCAGCTGCTGTCTGGCCAATATTCCATTTGTGACCTAGTGATTACATGTTGTGCCATGCAGTGCATGAGGCAAAGCCTAATGTGGGTTCACTTCTATGTGGCACCTTAGTACCAAAGTTCTGGAGCATTAATTTGCCACCGTATGGAATGTATATTGACTGTTTCTGAAAGAATAATGAGCATGAATTTGAATATTTGATTTCCTTTGGGAAGGCTGGTTTAAAGCAGTGTGGGCAGCCATTCTACATAGTGCATGTTAAAAGTGACTTGATTTCTGTGTGCACTTTTTTAAGTATTTGCATTTAAATGTAAATTGTATTCCTCTGCACATAGTCTCTCTGGGTTTTTCTTTTTCTTTTTTAAAGCCCTTTTGACCAAGTTTAAAATAGATTTTCAGTATGAATTGGCCGTCTGTGGAATTCTTCTTTAGTGGTTAATTCAATCTTAATAGAACCTGATTTTTTCAGAGGAAAAAGGAACAATACATCTTTAGAACAGGTTTGTAAGTGTCATGATTTTTCAACTAATTTATACTACATCCTCCCCTTTAAAATGTTAAATTACCTCATTGTATCTCTGAATATCATATATATTTGGGCCTGAAATTAAGCTTGCTGTATAGTTGTCAAAATGACCACAATTTGCTGTGTGAAATGCCCTGATTGCATGTGTAATTCAAAGCAATCCTAATCTCTGTATAAACCAGTGCAGACTGCTTAGGGAATAGAGTTTATGTATGCTGATTGGGCCTTCAGTTTAGTTGATAGTGAATATGCTTGCATGTTGAAAAAATGTATTACAGATTTTCAAATTCCTAGAAGCTTAAAAAAAATGGGAAAAGGAAGAAAAAGCCCCTGTACTTCACCCTAAATAAGGATTACAAGGAGGACCTGCACTCAGATCTGTCACATATATGTTTGTTCCATACTCTCTTGAAACACTGGGTCTTTTCAGATCCTCCTCATCTCTCATAAAGTGAATGTATTCAGGTATCAGGGAATAATCTTGCAAATATGGACTTAAAAGTTTAAAGTTTGATTTATTCCATTTCTTATAGCAGCTTGTGTTTCAACAAGAATAGGCTATTTTACCAAAACTCTTTAGTTAGTCCTAGGCTTCCACCTGGAACAGGTGGATCAAGACTGTTGGTCTTTGCTGGAATTACTTACTCTTGAGGTTCTTCAGAAATATAGCCATGAGGGAACTGGTTGTTCACATAAATCGCTATACATCTTTCAGCTAACTCACAAAGATACACTCACTGAGATACACAGGCAAAATCTATTTCTCAGAGAGATGACACTCCCTGGAGGACTCTGGGCTCATAAACCAATGAATAGATTACACTCTTTCATGTATGCAGTTTGTTGAAAAAAAATCTGCGATAGATATAACATGGATTTATTTAAAATATTTAATAATTAATCCAAGTGTAATGAATCACAGGTTACTGACATGATGTCAGTTAAAATATTCTCTGTCTTCTTCAACAGTTTCAGAACAACATGTGTAATGGAACAAAAATGGAACAGAATGGAAATTGCTTACACAAATCCATAATAGTCCCATATTGCAGAGCTTGGTATATTTTGTCACAAACAGCATGTAAAACTAGGGGCAGTTATTACACAAATTGTGTTTCCTGGTTATTTATATGTTGGTTGAATGGTTTGAACACCGCTGTTCTAGCCAATAATGATTGTTCTCCATTTACCGTCAATCACAGATACTTTTGGAGCTGAGCAAATACTTCACAACTAATAATTATTAAAAGAATCTTACCTCTATTCCAGAGTGTCATATCTATGAGCAGATCATGATTTCCTCAAAATCATCAACCATATATATGCAGTGAATATTTCAACCTTGAGGATAAAAATACAAATTTGTGTGGAATTGTTTAGTTATGATAGGACAGCTGCATCACCTGGTATTATTTCTGTGCCTTTACTGGATGAGCACACAGGCCCTTCAGTATGAATTCTTGCATGTGCAACTTCAGAAGCTGGTTCCTGCAAATACTTGAAACTGCAACTTAGAATTATGCTTTCCGTGAATATGTACCATATATAAATTGAATTTTTCAGATGTTCGTTTAAAGTGAATCTCTTGGGAATGCAGGCATACCTCCAGCAAATTTATTTAAAATGTTAGTGGAAAAAGTTTTGCCCAGCTCTAGTTATTATGCCATGGCCATTAAAGAAATTATTTGGAAGCCAGTGCTGAATTGGTAGCAAGGATTAGGAATGAGAGGAGCACACAAACTCCAAAGCAGAGGTCCATGTATTAACATATGCAACAGCTAACTTTTTGGGATAAGCACAGATGTAGAAACCCTACCAACAGCCAGATCTACACAAATTTAAGGGCAGAATTTGTGATATACAGTGAATTCCTTTGCCCTGCTTGTGTGTAAAGATGTTCTGAATTTTTTTTTTACACTGATTATTTTCCAAAAGCAGATTTTATCTCATTGTTCAGCACAACTCTGCTTAAAAGTCTGCATGCCTTAAGCTAAAGTCTTGAAAGTACAGCATTAAGAAAATGCTGAACAAGGATGCCAAACACTAGTGTACATCTTATGTATATTAAAATCAAATTGAATGTCAAATTCTAGTCACACTTTCACACTGCCAATGTTAAAATAACAGTGGTGGAAATGATTTCTTTAAACAGTAGTGAGAAACAGGTTACAAGAAGTCAGAAGCTGACTGCTATGAACATCAGGGTCCAATCAAATTCTGCCTTCACATTCTTTCACCCATGCAATCCCACCTAAGAGGAAGCAAACACTGCCTTTCGTGGTCTTGTACAGGTGTACCTGGCTGCATAAATTGGCCCTAAGTGCTTAGAACATGTTTTGATACCCCTCAGGGGAGAATCTGCTATGCACAGAAATTAGAAAATACATAGACTGCTAAACCTGCTATCATTGTACCTAACACCTTGTACAGTGTGTGTATAAAATGACTGTCAGTCAGTCCCATAATCTGATCACAAGAGGAACAATGTACAGTATGCAAAACAATTTGATGTATAACAGGCGAGGCTATAAGATGTTCTCCGTGCATCCTTGTGTCATTTACATTTTATAAGGTACCCCAGACCCAGGAGGATACGAGAAGTAGGATAGGCGTGAGAGTGGTTAGGCAGCTTTCTGTACTTTTCTTAGGCTGGGCTACCTTCCGCACTTCAGAGTATACTTAAAGACACACAGTGCATGTTAAGAGGTGTGATAATTTAAGGGTGAGGGGGATCCTGGTGGATCTCAGCTCCATTACAAGTATCAAGGCGCAGCCATGGCCAAAAAAATCCATTTTCCTTTCTTTGGCAAAGTGAGCAGCCTCTGTCCCCACAGCAGTCTAAAGCTTTGTCACCTGCAGGTTAGCTCGTGGTTATGGCAGTAACCTTGACTTGGGAAACCTGGGTTCAAGTTCCTATTGCACCATAAATGTTTCATGGGGCAAATCATTTAGCCTGTGTGTGCCTCAATTTCCCATCTGTAAGATGGGAAGTAGTACTTCCCTGCTCCATATGTAGTGTTGTGAGTATAAATGCATTAAAGATTTGCTAAAATATTCCAACTCTGGGGGCTGTAAGTACCTCAGATATATAGGTTACTAGGAAGCAATATGTATGGAGTTGCATCCAAAATGGCACACCGCACAGAATTTGACAGATCTCATGCTTAGTGGTACTTCTTACAGGAGGTACCGTGTTTGATGCCTGAGATCTAAAGACAGAATTGGCTTCCAGTTTGTAGCCAGGTGTTGTTTTTTGTCTTTAAAGTCCTGAAACGTTTGGGTCCTGTGTATGTCAGAGACAGACACACACACACACACAAACACACACCATGCCTTTCTTCTTGTGTGATTTCTCCTGCAAAAGTGCTTGAGCTAACAGACACCAGATTTGAACATGAGAGTGTTGGAGACAGGCGTTTTCCAGGATTCACTCCCTCTTCTGATCATTTAGGACTTACGTTTGTTGAATTTCTAAGCATAGTGCAAGGTCTGTCTGTTTACACTGCATTTTGCCTGATGAGATCCTGGCAGGATTTCTGAATATTTTTTTTTCTGATTTAGGGGAAGAGCGTTGAAATCTTTCACTGGCATGAAACCAGGTTGTAAAATTGTTGTTTGATATAGATGTGACACACGAGCACTTAGACTGGTGCATTTTTATTTTTAAAAAATGACATGGCCCATATCTAGCTGGGAATAAAATCCACTACACAAATCGTACTACATATTCCTGTGGACACAGCCCCAGTGGTCAGTCACTCCGCATCAAAGGGCCCCTTGCAAACATCACTTATCTTATTCATTGAAGCAGAGAGAATAATTTGAACAGTGAAGAAACAAAACAGAAATGAAACATTAAAATGGTTTGCAAATTTACTTATAAATACAAAATCTCCATCATCTTGTATCAGTTGCAACCTAGCTTGACATGGAAGTTTGGATCCTGAAAGGCAATTTGGTTAATGCTACAAGGAGGAAAACATAGGAACAAAATCTCATCCATCATTTTAGCACACTTTATTACAAATCAAGCCGAGATAAAGGCTGCTTTTTATTCTGTGCTGCCTGGACTTTCAGGGACATTTTTCTGTAAGTTTCTTTTTTAAATAGATGTAGTTCAAAGTTACTCTGCTCTGTCATGCACATTGCAGGGATTGCAGTCATACATGAATAATAATACATGATTATGGCAGCTGATCCCAGTCCTGATTGGTTATTTGGGCACCCTTCAGTATCAGTTTTCTGTTCCAGTAGGACATGATGTCTCTTGATCCAGGAGATGTTAGAAGGGGCAAGCGGCCAATGAGACTTGGGTGTAACACTTTGCCACTATGTCCCTTTGAAACCTTTCTGCAGAATTTAACCACCATATGACACTGGATCTTTATATTGTGTAATTCCAAAGAAATAATAAATAAATATTTCCTTATCATCATATGGCAACTCCAGAAATTATAAAAGTGACAATTTATAGAAAATATGTTTATTAAAGTTTCAGGATTTTAATGGCAATGTTCTTGTTATATATTTTATATAAGGCTTATATTATTCATTGCACTAACTTTAATTGTAAGTTAACTGTTTTTCATGGGATATTGGGAGATAGAGCTATAGTTGTCTTGCAGAATATATCTTTATATCTGTAGCTATAGATATTGCTTAAATACTAAATCGATAGATAGCACTTAGATATCATAGACAGTTGATGTGTATTGCACATTGTGTTGCCTGTGTACTTGTGATTAGACATTTTTAGTTTAATTTATCCTTGCATGACAAAGGGTCAATGAAGGAGGGTAAATTCCATTGCACAGATGGCAACATTTTGTATTGCTAGTTCAGAAACCACATTGTCAGCTCAAAGAGACTCAGACAAAATGAAAACATAATAATACCTATCAGTTGTACAAAGAAACACCCAAGAGGTTAACAGAACTAAAATGGCTAGGATTACATAAGCTACTAAGGTTCATAATGCATTCTGGATAGCGGACTATAATCTAGTTATCTAATGTATTGGTACATTAATTACATAAAGACACATGAATTCTGTGAAGCCAACTTATACAAGAGATCTCCTTGGTCATTTTACTGTTTGAAAGTAAAGATGGTTAAGGATCAAAATGCCTGACTTCCCTCTGTCACCTCTGTATAGTTCCACACACCCCCAAGCCAGGTAAATACAGCTAGTCCAGGTCCTGGACTCCAGGAGTGGCCTGGGGTCCCCCATATTTTTATGTCACGTCAGGAAATACTGTCTCTTCTGAATGGATTCCAGTATCGATGTCATTGCTGGAAGGGGCACCTTTTAGAAAGGAAAGCCCCAAAAGAATATTATTCAAAGTGGCAGTGACCAGTCGATCAGATGTAAATTGAGCTCAGAATCCACTCACAGGACTCCCAGCATCCCAGTTTGGTGTTAGCTCAAGCTTTCCAAACTGGTCTGCTCCCAAGTGTGGCTCTGTTCTGTTCAGGTCCTTATACTGCACACACAAAAGGCATCTCGGTTCAAATGCTGTGGAAGTGCAGCAGGAATGGAGCTGGCAAACATGGGTTACAATGCAGTGTGGAGGAAGAGGAGTTAGAAAAGAAAGTACAGCCCAGGTGGTAATTGTGGGATAGGACTGAAGGAGTAAGAGCACCTGGGCCTGGCTAGCCTGCGTTCTCTCTGCAGCGTAGGCAGGTTGCCATCCCATGATGAAACAAACCCTGGGCTCCAGCCTGTACCCTCAGCTAGCCTGGGTTTAAAGCACCCTTAAACCTGGGTTAGAGGTTTTGGTCTGGATGGAAGTGGGGTTGGTGTGGTCCTAACTCTGCAGTTAACATAGACCCAGAGCACCTAATAAAACTTTTTAAAGTGTGCAAGCTTCTCACATTGACAGTTCTGTTGCAAATTCTTCCTTCTGCTGCTGATGATTCGTTTTTAGGCATTACATGGACAAACAGGCAATAATATTAACTCAGAAATAAACTAAATGATTCTAAATGGAGCATTAAAACCAGTATTCTGGATCATCTGGGTGGATATTAGAATAAGAATGTATGATATAAATGTGAATTTCTTTCCACACATGTAGTGATCAAATATAGCCATAAATATGTGTGTAATGACTCTGAACAATTGTTCAGTGTTTAGCACGTCTACTGTTTAACTGTGGAAGAGCTGCTCAATTTGATCTGATTAAGTATTGTTAAGATTACTCCATTCATTTGCTTTTAGTCTCTGGTTCATTCAACTGCCTCCTAATATTAGTTGAACACGTTTCCTCTAAGATGTTCCCATAACTTTTGAATGTACGAAGAGTTCGGCCAGCCATATGGAAAGAAGGTAAAATGCAGCCTGGCAAATTTCCCCCAGAGAGAGCTTTTTCATTACTTACCAGAGTTTCTGCATCACTCTTCCCCAGACCCTGAAAATTCACATGAAGTTATTTTCAGTTTTCTCAGCTTCAATCATGTATTGGCTAAAGCTTCTGACTAAGAACGAGTGCTTAATAACAGTAAATAAATTCTGACATTTTATTTTTACTCCTGAATAAAAATGTTCATCATGCTGGTGAAAATAAGCAGTCACATTTTATTTAACAGCAGAAAAGATTTGTACATATGGCCCTGCAGGAGCTGAGGAATCTATTTTCATTATAACAAACATTGATTTTGCATTAAAAAGTCTCATTATTTGAGATAATGACTGTTGGGTTCCTTAGTTATTCTTCTGGTTCCTAAATCATTAAAACTATAGCATTTAAAGAGCAAATAGGAATGCAAAGGACCCAAACTATATTAAAATTCTCTCTCATTCTGTCTTTAATTAAAGGAGCAATTGTCTTTAAGGCAGATATATATTATCAGAAAAGCATCTTATTTATTTTTAGCTGGTTTAGATGGCAACAATATTTCTGCCCACAGAAATACCACTAGACTTGAATATATTGATTTTAGGATTTAATATTAGTAGAATTAATATGTGAACTACTGGGGCCTCATTCACCAGCGAATTACTCCAGTTTACACCGGTGTGACTCGTGCAGCAGTGAGTCAGGAAATCAGAGCCTTTATCCCCGTACAATTAGATAATACAAAACAGTCCTCTCTCCACGCACTACTCCTGATCCTTGGGTTGTTTTTTTTCCTTGATAGTTAGAGCCACATTTTGAATAATTCTGGATTTTTAAATGGGCCAGAAAGGAAGTAAATTAAACCCTACCCCTCCTCCCTAGAGCTGTGGCTGCATGGGCATTAATGTATTCTGTATAATGTTAGAGGCTAGCTGAATGTACCTTCCCACCAACAGCACTATGAATTATTGACATGAGGGATGTTCCCTGGTGTATACTTTTCCAAGGTTACACTCTCTGATACTAGATATTTATTCTGCATAAGGTATGGATAAGAACCTCATTGGCACATTATGTCTGACACAATCAAGTTTTGGGGAATTTCAACAACATTAGAAGATTTGTATAATGTATTCTTTTAGAGGCAGAGGCTCAGCTTTAAACAAAGCATAATCCCTACTGCATATCAATTCTAGCCTATTGCAAGGAGAAGCAGCAGAACCATAATGCTATCTGCATCATTTCCATTTTGTGTTCAGTGGTAGGGGCTATTCACCTAAATATTCAAACTATGTATATTCATTAAATGGAGAAGACTGATGAAAAACAAAAAAAATACGAAAAGAATGAAACAGATTTCCAGGAAAAAGGCAAGCATTTGAGTTTTTATATCTAGGCATATGATAAACTATTTGGAAATAATTTAATAGTTGATATCCACAACCTTTTCCAGTTCTTGAACATTGAGATTTTAATATTTGTGATGCATCCATTCTTCCTAATCCATTTGAATCAGATATTGGCTATTTAGATGTATCCACTTTGTATAAGAGAGAAATCTTTCTTACTTTAAAGTTATTGTGCTACCCGACTTCTCTTTGCCATCTGCTTTGTTAGTCTAAGCCTCTGGGGTTTGCAGACCAGTCAGTGGACCCTTTATGATCCCTACTCTCCACTGTCGAACAATAGAAAAGAAAAAAATTCTTCTACAGCATGTTTGCTTAAAGGGGCAATGTCAGGTTAATAATCAACTCCCCTCCCCTCCCAAAAATTTCTGCAGAACAAATGCCCTCACCAGTGCTAATATCTCAGACTGTTCACACTGAAATCATTGTGAAAGTCTCTTTCAGTTTTTACTATTTATGCTGTTCTTTAAATTTCTCTCCTCAAGAGCCATGAAAATAGATAAGCTGTTTTCCTTTGTTTGTAGTTAGCTTTGGTCTCTGGATCTATAGGTGCTGGAATGAGGGGTGCTGGCGTGCAGCTGCACCCCCTGGCTTGAAGTGGTTTCCATCATATACCAGGTTTATAGTTTAGGTCAATGGTTCTCAGCACCTCCACTATACAAATTGTTCCATTACTCCAGTCTGGATATCAAATGCTGCTCCAATCCAGGGAGATTTAGGATGTCTATGATGTAAAGGGGTATTCACACTTTAAAAATACATCTCTGTTTTCAGTTAATTGCTTATACAAGGATGCCACAAAAACATTTCTGCTAATAACAAATTTGGTTACAGGTTACAATGAAGAAACAAAACTAAATTTTGGCTTAAAGCACCTGACACAGTCTCTTGAGGCAGGTTTCAGAGTAGCAGTCGTGTTAGTCTGTATCTGCAAAAAGAACAGGAGTCCTTGTGGCACCTTAGAGACTAACACATTTATTTGAGCATAAGTTTTCGTGGGCTTCACTTCATCGGATGCATAGAATGGAACATATAGTAAGGAGATATATACATACAGAGAAGCAGAAACTAAAAAATGTGAAGTCCTTGGTTCTATCCAGCACTTCCCCTCCCTGAATCCTCATTCTCTCCATGCCTTTATAGGAATTACTTTACTGCCATTATCTTAGGTACCGTATTTATTGGCGTATAACACGCACTTTTTTCCCCTGAAAATAGGGGGCAAATGATGTGTGCGTGTTATACGCCGATATAACCACCCCAGGCAGAAAAGAAAAGCGCCGCCCCCCCCCCCAGCGGCGCGGAGCGGCGCCCTAGCCCCCGTCCCCCTCCCGAGCGGCCCGAGATCCCGTCCCCCCTCCCCCCCGAGCGGCCCTAGCCCCTGCCCCCCTCCCGAGCGGCGTGGCCCGACCCGGCCCGAGCCCCCGTCCCCCTCCCGAGCGGCCCGAGACCCCGTCCTCCCTCCCTCCCCCGAGCGGCCCTGGCCCTAGCCCCCGCCCCCCGCCCGAGCGGCCCGGCCAGAGCCGCCTTAGTCCCCGACCCCCTCCCGAGCGGCCCGAGATCCCGTCCCCCCTCCCCCCCGAGCGGCCCTAGCCCCTACCCCCCTCCCGAGCGGCGTGGCCCGACCCGGCCCGAGCCCCCGTCCCCCTCCCGAGCGGCCCGAGACCCCGTCCTCCCTCCCTCCCCCGAGCGGCCCTGGCCCTAGCCCCCGCCCCCCTCCCGAGCGGCCCGGCCAGAGCCGCCTTAGTCCCCGACCCCCTCCCGAGCGGCCCGAGATCCCGTCCCCCCGCCCCCCCGAGCGGCCCTAGCCCCTACCCCCCTCCCGAGCGGCGTGGCCCGACCCGGCCCGAGCCCCCGTCCCCCTCCCGAGCGGCCCGAGACCCCGTCCTCCCTCCCTCCCCCGAGCGGCCCTGGCCCTAGCCCCCGCCCCCCTCCCGAGCGGCCCGGCCAGAGCCGCCTTAGTCCCCGACCCCCTCCCGAGCGGCCCGAGATCCCGTCCGCCCTCGCCCGCGAGCGGCCCTAGCCCCTGCCCCCCTCCCGAGCGGCGTGGCCCGACCCGGCCCGAGCCCCCATCCCCCTCCCGAGCGGCCCGAGATCCCGTCCCCGTCCCCCCTCCCCCCCGAGCGGCCCTAGCCCCTACCCCCCTCCCGAGCGGCGTGGCCCGACCCGGCCCGAGCCCCCGTCCCCCTCCCGAGCGGCCCGAGATCCCGTCCCCGTCCCCCCGCCCCCCCCGAGCGGCCCTAGCCCCTACCCCCCTCCCGAGCGGCGTGGCCCGACCCGGCCCGAGCCCCCGTCCCCCTCCCGAGCGGCCCGTGGATCAGTAGCCGCCATCGGTACCGGTAACTGCTCAGGCAACCCGCGCCTTCCTCTTCACGTCTAATTCTCGCGGCCGGCGGAGCGTAACCACGGTAACGCTCTGCACGGTTCGCGAGAGTTTTCAGCCTCCCGAGAGTTTGCAGCCTCGCGAGAGTTGTCTGAGGCAGGAGAGCTTGTACCCGTCAGGTACAAGTAGAGTACAAAAAAAATAAGTGAGTGACGTCACCCGCTGCCTGACAGGGGAAGGGGGGAGCTAAGAGATGCACACTAGCAGGCAGGCCCCCCTCCCTGCAAAGGCAACAGTGTGCACCTATTTAAAGGGGACCAGAGTATCAAAAGAAGCCTGCCAGGGGGGAGCAAAGAAACAATGCCTGACAGGGGGATGGGAGCTGGGAGCTAAGAGACACACACTAGCTGACAGGCCCCCCTCCCTGCTAGGCAGCAGTGTGCACTGGTTTTAAAGAGGACCTGAATAGCAATAAATCTGCCGGGGGGGGGGAGCAAAGAAATACGGTACTGCTTGATAGGGGGATGGGATCTAAGTGATACACAGGACCCTCTCCCCCATCCCTGCAAAGCAGAGTGTGTGTCTATTTGCTCCACTCCCCCTTTTAGGCAATGGGCGTGTTTGGATCGAGCCCGACAGGATCCAGCGCTGTACACCATCAATCATAGGTAGCGTGTGTATGTGAAGCTGACGTTCGGGAAATGCCTCACTACTTATGATTGGCGGTGTGCAGTGATGGCTTCCTGGGGGGCTCGATCTGAACACGCTTGAGCCATCCTTAATTTTACCATACCATACAAACACATTACCATACTACACACAGCCATGCTACAACACACACTACACACAGCCATGCTACAACACACACTACACACAGCCATGCTACAATGCACAGATATTACAACAGAGTAGCGGTAAATGTACACACCCCTGATACTACCTTACTCTTTTTTTAATTTAAACTTAGGTAAAAAGTACCGTATACCACTGCAGTGTGACTCATCCTGACATTCCGACGCTAAACTCAGTTGAAAAACTGCATTCATTACCGTACTTAGGGTATTTCCCTACTACTGGTATCCCTAATGGATTCAAAACAAAAGCGTGGAGCGTATACAGCTGGTTTCAAGTTAAAGGTCGTGGAATATGCCAAGCAACATGGAAATAGGGCTGCAGCAAGGCATTTTGGAGAGCCACCAACAGAATGCACAATACGAGAGTGGCGAAAAATGGAAGAAAAACTCAAGACAATATCAAAAACAAAATGCAATTTTCGCAGCGGTATTGCTAAATGGCCAAAATTAGAAGAACAGGCGAAGGAGTTTGTACTTAATCATAGAAAAGCTGGTATTGCTTTATCAACCAAAATGATCATCATTCAAGCAGTGAAAATCAGCAAAGAGTTGCAAATACAAGATTTCAAAGGGACAGCATCATGGTGCCAAAGATTTATGAAGAGGCATGAGCTTCGGATGAGAACAAGAACCAGGATTTCCCAGCGTATGCCAGACGATTATGAAGAGAAGATAATAAATTTTCATAACTTTATTATCAAACAAAGGAAAAGACAAAATTTTGAAATTGGTCAAATAGGCAACATGGATGAAGTACCACTCACCTTCGATGTTCCTTCAAACAAAACTGTGGAAGCAAAAGGTGCCAAGACAGTAACAATTAAAACTTCAGGGCATGAAAAAAATCATTATACTGTGGTCCTTGCTGTCACTGCAGATGGAAACAAGCTGCCGCCATTGGTCATTTTTAAAAGGAAAACTTTTCCTAAGGAGAAAATTCCAAGTGGCATACAGGTGCATGTTCACCCCAAAGGTTGGATGGACAAAGAAGGCATGAGGCTTTGGATTAGAAATGTGTGGGAGAAGCGCCCAGGTGCTTTGTTAAAGAAGTCATCCTTGTTAGTACTGGACTCGTTCAGATCTCATCTTACAGAACCAACAAAGAGAGAATTTCAAATGTGCAAAACAGAAATAGCAGTCATTCCAGGAGGACTTACATCACAATTGCAGCCATTGGATGTTTCCATTAATAAGCCCTTCAAAGCCTTCATGCGTGAAGAATGGAATAAATACATGTGTGATGAAAGCCAACATGAAGTTACGAAATCTGGGCGAATGAAAAGACCTGGCATTTCAAAAGTGTGTCAGTGGATAAAGACTTCGTGGGACGCAGTTAAAGAAGATATTATTATCAAATCTTTTAAAAAATGTGGCATAAGTAATGCTTTGGATGGGGAAGAAGATGATCTGATTTATGAAGATAGTAGCAGTGAAAGCAGCAGTGTTCATTGTGATTTTGAAGATAGCAGTGAAGATGAAGAGTTTCTTGGTTTCCCAGATAGTAGCGATTTCTGAGTAAACTTTTGTAAAAATATAGAATATCCAAGTTTCTTTGTTAAAACAGTTGTTTTTACTGTCCTTTTACATTATTTACCTTATAAGTGGTAATAATATTAATAAAACAAGTTCTGAGCTACCCTTATTTTGCTTCAAAGTCCTTTATTTGAAATTTAAGTTTTTTTCCTGAAATTTCCCCCTTAAAATGAAGGTGCGTGTTATACGCCTGTGCGTGTTATACGCCGATAAATACGGTATATATTTAGCTGATACTAGTCAGGTAGGAGGGCTGGAGTGTTGTTATCCTGCCAACCTGATACCTGCTGGGAGCAATGGGAGTAGTTTAGAGAGAATCCCAGTGATTCATCTATGAAATTCTTAGTTAGGGAGAAGGTACACGAAGGTTTCAAAGTTGCAGGCTGAGGTAAAGAGCACATCCTAAACTATTTAGCAAATGATAATGTTAGCCATCAAAAGATAAGAGATGGACAGAAATTACTGGTGCATTTTTGGCTGAGAAATCATTTGAGAGGGTCAGGATTTGGTGGGATTTCCCTTAGTTCTGCTTCCCAAACAAATACATATCCCACTCAACAAAAAAACTCACCGGGAAATTCTCTGGACTAGATAGAAGCTCTCTGACCGTGGAGCAGCCAGATACCTCTCTCTGCTGCTGGAGATGCCTGTACAATTATCATTGTTATGTAAAGTGATTTGCTCTGTGCCATGTTCTACCTACGGCCTGTGCTTAGCATGCAGCAGTTCCCAGAGTTCTCCATGGATGGGAGGTGGGGAGACTTCTCCATAGGTCTCAAGGGGAGCTGTAAGGTGTTCAACTGTCTTGAAAATCCAGCCCTACATTAATAAACAACAAGATATCAAATGCAATAAAAGTTTTAAAAACTTGAACTTCCCGTTTGAGGGGGGCTGTTGAGAAGCGACTCTGGGAGCTCCTTTCCTACTAGTTCCAGTTAGGTGGCACTTCGGGGACAAAGAATAAATCTTTTTTAAGAAAGTACCGTAGTTACTTTTCTGAAAGGAATTTGCTCTGGAGGTTGGTCTCATTTGGTGAGCTTTCTGGTTGACTTTCTGTAGGTCTCTGGAGTGAGTATTACAGGACTACCTGACTGCTGCTATTATGTATTATTTCTATTAGGGGGCCCATTGTGCTGGGCCCATCCATCTCCTGCTTCACCTTCTCTGAGCTCACACTGACAGATGTGAAATGTAGGTTTCTCAGGGTTGCACTCAGCTATCTACCTCTTCGGATCTCTGGCCCACCTGGTTGGTTGAAGGTTTCTTAAGCTCCATAAGGTGTACGTTTTCTCAGTTTTCTTGCTTGTTTGAAGCTGGTAGCAGTGCTGCCACCCCGTAAAGAGCCTGCTTCTCCCAGATGGGATTCAGTCAGTCACTGCCCATCTCGGATATCACTAAGCAGTGACTGTCCTATTTCAGGAACTGGACATTTCACAGGACATTCCAGCCTTGTACCTATATGTACCTGGCAGCAGAAAGTCTGCCCTGCTGTGCCTCTGCAGTGATCTATAGGGTGGAGCACCTTTTAGTTAGTGTCATGAAACCTTTTGGCCATCACTTAGGTTGGCTTGTCTGGGACACCATGGCTGGGCCTGAATCTTCTTTCCATTTGCAAAGACCATTCATACTTTTGGTCCTGTTTGCTTCACGGTAGGTCCAAATTGCCCTGAAGTCTTAAGGGTTGGTTTTGGATCCTATTTTGTCCTGGGTTAATTGGGGATTGTGATGTTTGCTGATGGCATCCCAGTGCCGTGCACATGCTGGCAGGGCTGTGGTTTACTTCTCTCACCCTGTCTACCCAGAGAAAGCCCTTGCTGTGGTTTGTGGCTGTCTATGGAATATTCAAGCCTCCATTTCTTCCACTCTGGAGCAGTGCTGATAAATACCAGTCTGATGCTGATTAGCATCTTTCACTGCAGATCCTTTCTATCCTCCTTGTCCGTTCCCTTTGTGGTTGTCTTATTCATCCTGTTCCCAAGGCTCATAACCTTGGAGCTGCATTTGATTCTGAGCTCTCTGGAGGATCATCTTAATCAGACAGTGAAGTTGTCATACTACCATCTTGAGGAATCTCTCCAGGGTGTGACCTGTGTTGTCTCACCAGGAGGCAAAGACACTTGTACATGTTTTGTATCATCTCCTGCTTGGATTATTGTAACTCATTATTTGCTAGTCTACCTACAGTCCCCTTAAACGTCTGCAGCAGCGGCAGAGCTCAGCTACTAGAAGTTTGAGAGAGCTGGGATTTCTGAGTGTAACATTCCAGACTACAGGAACTGCTTTGGCTTCCTGTCAGGCATTAACAAATTGACTTAATTTTTATTTACCTTGCTTGGGATGCCTACTCCTGTTTCTTTCACCTTCCTTGTGGGATGGCCATAGGCTCTCATCTCAAGAAACACCCTTCATTTAAGGTGAGGGGCTTGTGGTGGTCTGGTCTGCACTCAGTGGTGATGGTGCGTGTGTGTGTAGTGTAGAGTACTCACATGCATTGCCCTTATTTATGGGATTTGGAACCCTTTATGGTGTCCTGGCTACACTTTGTTCATTCAGAGTGATGTTTATCCCTGTGCAGAGGGCCAGAATAAAGCCTAGGTATCACTTGAATCTTAAATTTGCTATTGCAATACAGAAATAGAAGTGCATTCCCTCTTATGACTCCATGTTAACCACCCTTGTCTTAGAACAGTTTGAGTTCTCATATATCAGTAACTTACAAACTTCATTTTCTTTGTGCGGAAGTGTTCCATGTGCCAAGACGATGACTAGTTTACTCTTGTTTCACTTATGTAGCTATTAAACTTCATTATTGTAACAAAGCCGTATGTGCACTGCAGGCAGAAAAAAGAAGGATTGCACTATTGCCTCAAGGCTGAGGTGCTCAACCTTATAGCAGAAAGACTCACCCAGCGTAAAGCCATTCAAAGTTTAACTGAGTTGTAGTTCAGAGAAGGCATTAAACCGCTTGCCTCTTGAACCTCTGTGCTTTGCAGGAACACATACTAAGAACAACTGTTATCCAACTGTAGTATTATCATTCACGTAACATGTTGGAGTTGAGATGCCAGGAGTATTATTTATTCAGCCCTTCCAAGAGGCAGTTTCAATTGACTCATTTAAACCTGGTTGTTTGCACTGCAATATGTGGATTGAACATATTATACTGTAAATCCTTTAATTTATAACCGGACTTCTGTGTATAGATTAATAATTAATAGTGATAATACTGTACACTCCTACAGTGACTTCCATCTGAGAATCTTATAAGCATTTTACACACTTGGACATCCTTCTCCCCATTTTACAGGTAACAAAACTGAGGCGCAGTAGTAGCTTTAACCCAAGATCACACAGTGAGTTAGTGACAGAGACAGGAATATTACCTATGTTTCCTGACTCTGTGTATCCTGCTGTAATCACTAGATAATGCTGCTGCCCTAACAGCCTTTCTCCACAACATGCTCAGTGCTTCACACTTGCTCCCAGTGTTTTTTCAGACCTTTGTGCTATATCAAATCAAGAAGCTGGCGTCAAGCAGCAGAGTTCCTTCCTTCAGCTATGTGACCGTTCATGCTTTGTGACCTGCCATTTTCTTTGCCAGTGCCATGCATGCTAATTTTGCAGGTTAGATGTTCAAGTCACTAATTCCAGCAAATACATATTGCAGTAGGAAACTTTCTCACTATTGGTGGTAGAAGCTGCAAAGTGTCCCTAACTTTCCTGCATCCTGCCTGCTGGTTGGACTGGTGCCTATCCAGTATGGCTCTGCCTATAGGCAGCAAGCTTCACATTCTTTCTAAATGTGTTAATAAATGCATGAGAAAAATATCACCTTGCACATCAGCATCACCTGCCAGACTGGTTGGAAGTACCTCTGGTGTTAGGCATGATGGTAGTCTTTTATCATTCCTGGGCGGAAGAGGAGAGACATTAGATGATCTGTAAAAGGGACTGAGGGTGGTGGCAGAGAAGGGGTACTGAGAACAAAGCTAGTTCCAAATTAGCGGTGATCACCTAGGCCTGGTCTACACCGGGGGTGGGGATTGATTTAAATTATGCAACTTCAGCTATGTGCATAACGTAGATGAAGTTGACATACTTAGATCTACTTACCACAGTGTCTTCACTGCGGTAAGTCGACGGCTAACGCTCTCCCGTCGACTCTGCCTACGCCTCTCGCCTTGGTGGAGTACCGGAGTCGACGGGAGATCGCTGCCCGTCAATCCAGCGGGTAATGTAGACAAGCCCTAGTATCAGCTCAACATGCCTTCCAGTGGGCAGTCAAGTTGGGGAATTATGTCAGAGTTGAGAAGCAATTGTAAATATGGGTGGAGGTCATCTCATTAAATCACTGCATTTTTTAGCATTCCCGGCACTTACTGTATGGATAGGCTGCTGTTGGTTCACTCATCGGGGTTACACAAGCTACTAGCAGTGTCTAGCAATAAGTGTGCTCCTATGTATGGTGGGCTCCAGATTCAAAGTTGGTTTCCAAAATTTGTTGTTCTAATGGAATGGGAGTGGGGAGTGAGATGCTGTCGGCTGCAGCAAAATGTGTACATTAAGACTCGAAATAGCAGGGCATTTTTAAAACTTATTTTGCTTCTAGGAAAATATAAAAAAGGAAAAAGCTACCCCGAGAATTGAAACACCACCACACCTGTTGTTGATAGTAACAGAATCCAGCGTGGAAAGGAATTTGAGTGGCTCAAGGCACAAGGAAACACCTGGCAAAACTAGCCCAAGGATTCAGTAACTCTAATCAGACATGGTCATGTTCCAAATCCAACAGCAAGTAGCAACTCATAAATCACCACTAAATCTTCAGTAATCGGGAGCTGATATTCTGCTGGATTCAGGGAGAAGAATCCTAGATCAAATTTATATCCAGACATCTAACATCTTTAGTGGAAAGGAACATGTGGGAGAGCAGTGGGTCTAAGCCTCTTGGACATGCAGATTTGAATACACAGAGTTAGCCATAGAAACGTAATACTTTGTAAAGCTCTTCCAAGATCCCCTCCACTGAATTGTACCCCTTTATTCTGCCAGCATAAAAGGCCCCTCTTCGTTCTTGTCAGATCTTCTGGCCCTGGAAGTATCTCCTGCCATAGCTGTTCTGCAGTCTTTAGACTGAGGAGAAGAGAATATGGAGTGGTGATGCCAGGTTCTGGTCTCCCAGTCAGCAGTTACCAGGATTTGCCTCTTCCACCTCCTGGGGCCAAAGGACTCCATGGCTTTGAATCTGTGGCTCTCAGGGCATAGGAACTGACGTAGCATCCTGCTGAATAGAGATGCCCTTTGTACAGGCACCTGGTTGCACATTGCTGTGGATGTGGCTCAGATGAAGGGGTCTGCTGAGAATGTGATGTTTCCTTGTGTAATTTTTAATGCAATTCTTTCTCTGCTAATTAGTAAGTTTGACTGCTTAGGATTGTTTACATATTTTTGTATCTCAGTTTAATCCATTTTATTTTTAGTTTCAATGCAACTCTATATTTACCATGGCCAAGGTTAAGAGTGGCTATGCTGCTTAATAACACATTACGTATAGCAGCGCTGTAAGTAAAAGCATGTAGAAAAGCAATAAGTCCTCATTGTCTCCACATCACGCTGCAGCTCTCTGTGTTACAGTCACTCTTAGCTTAGCAGGCTGCCTGTTTACAGTCTCACTCCTGAAACTGTCTTACTTGTTTATAGAGGGGACTGGAGAACAACAATTGCATTTGGCAGCAACTTGCAAGGTTTCGAAATTCGTTTTTGTTCTGCATTGCAATAAATCCTTTCGGATGTTTTTACAAAACAGACTTGTTTCAAAACATCAGTTTTCAGATCAAACAGGTCAGGTTTTCTATTCAGGTCTTTCTCTGACTAGAGAGTTTCTCCTGGATCCCAGAAACCTTACTGTTTAAACCTTTGTTGAAATCCAGTATGTTTCCATGAAACTTTTTGGCTTCAATCAAATAGAATTTTTTGATGAAAAAATATTTGGTTAAAAATGTTCCAGCCAGCTCTCTTGGTTTGGAAAGAAATCCTATTTCTTAAACTGGACCGGAATAAGAGGAATTCATCTGAATAACGTTGTGCTTTTGAATCTGTGTAACTCACAAGTAGTTGCCGTTTAAAATCTGCATGTGAACAAGAAACATCTAAAATATGGGAGTCAGATTCTGCTCACCCGACTCATGGAAGTAATCTGGCTAAGACTTTCCAAAGTGATAGTGATTTGGGGGATCTCATTTTTGGGGAACCCAAGGTTCAGACATCTTAAAGAGTGGCCTGATTTTCAGGTGGGGGAGGTGCAGGCCTTTTTTTTGAAATTTAGGTCCTTTTTAACATGTCTCAAAATGGGCACCAATAATGACGGCACCCAAAATTCAGTAACTTTTGAAAAGCTTGACAATGAGGGTATGTCTGTGCAGCATTTTGAAGCAAGCGTCCCAGCCTGGGTCAACAGACATCAGCTAGTGGGATTTGTGCTGGGGCTCTAAAAATAGCTGCTTATAGACAATGCTTTCAAAGTTGTGGCCAGCCCATTGACATAAATAGGGCTACTTGTATATGTGTGGCTGGGAGGATTCAGCCATGTGAGGATGTGCCAACCCTTATGAATGAAGAAAGAAGAGAGCCAGCACAGCACATTAAAGAAGCTTAACGTTCATTATCCGGCAGGAAGTGAGTTCCAGAATGCAGCAACAAAATGGACAGCAAGAGGGTTGCAGCTGGTTCCTTCCCAGATTTAAAGGGCCAGTTACTACTAGAACATGCTGTGAAAATCTTCTGTAAAAGGGAAACCCAAACTGGCTCCTGGGAGCAATAAGAAAGTCAAACAGTTAAAAAAGAACTGAATTCCTAGCTTTCTGAAAGACGGGACACAGCTCAAGCTAGACGAAGCTGGAGCTGAGCATGCTCTGTAAGCTAATGATGCTTTCCTCAGGTTTTGTTGCAACATTATGATGGAAAATGCCTGCATAAAGAGAGATGTTAGAAGAGTTCCACAGGCCTGTGACCATGCAGGAACAAGCCTGAAGCAAAGATGTGACCTTTTATTCCATAGGGGATGTTTGAATGTGCAGGTTAATATCATTTTAGTTGACGTACTCTGCTTGTTTTTAGTAGTGTTGAGGTTTGTGCAGCGAAAGTATGGTGATGAGCCCACCCTACAAATCAAATCAATCCTATCAGTAAATAAATACCTGTGTGCTCCATCCACTCGTAGTATTTATGCATGTGCGCGCACAGGCATGCACTCTCACATTTATATGAGAAAGGAGAACCTACTACGTTTTTATAAATCATCTATTTAAAATTAGTGTATGATAATGGGGCTGTGGCATAAGCCAGCAGCAGCAAGGGACTCTGTGTATGATACATCTCTGTTCTCATCTCAACCAACTTGCTACATGCACTTTCTCTCTGAATTAGGACCCAGTGTTGGCTTTAACTTTGCACTTTCTGCATTTGTCAGTTTCTGTCACAACCTTAATGTTATTTAAATGTAACTTTGTGCCTGTGACTGTTCGGCAGGATGCCATTCTCCACAGAAAGCTCTTTTTAGGTGAATTAATTCAGATAATTTGGATTTATTGCATCTTCTTTTGCTATTTGTATCCAATCTCATTTCTGGAAAACATGACATGTTTGTCCTAGGTGCAGTTCGGAGGAATTAGGCTGAACTGTAATTTACACTTGTTTAACTACAGATGCATTCCCCACTGCTATTTGTTTATCTCACATTTATTACACTCTTCCAAATTCAAGTTAAGCACTCAGGGGCTTTTTTCTAGTAGCACTAATGGAGGAGAATAGATGCATTATATGTGAATAATGTATTATGATGATACAATTTGGGTCTCTTAGCTCTAACCAAGACCCGTCCTGCCTTACATTATTTATAATTTACACACACCTTCCTGAACATTTTTATGTAAATATTTAATACAGAAAGTGAATTAACTCTTTCATTTGTGAGGTTTCCAGTCACAAAACAAAAGAACATGCAAGAGGGCAGTTGGGGGTCCTGGCACTAACTAGGTAGATGACCAGTCTCATTTACTTACAGAAAATAAAAGGAAATGGAACAAATTACGGAGTAAATATTCATATTCAAGTTAACACAAGATCCAAATTCTGTTTGCCTTTTTCATCCCATCTAGTCTTGTTTGCTACAATGGACTCTTGACTTCCATTAGTTATTTGTGCATGTATGGCCAGCAGGATTTGGTCAACAGAGTTTGTTCTTCATTTTATTCAGATGTGTCTGGGGTTTTGGTGCTATATGATTTTGGAACAATATAACTATTTGAGAAGTGGGGCATTGAGGTCCTACATACAAGACAGAGAACTCCCTTTCTGTTGTGTAATAATCCCTCTAATATCTGAACTTTCCCCTTCCCTCTGACAGGAAAGGCCTGTATTCAAGCCTTGGTTATCTTTTGTCTTGACTTCCAAAACTTCTCCTCTATGGTCTCCCCAATCTTCCGCTCTCCCACCTCCAATATGTCCAGAACAGCAATAATCTTCCTCTGTCATCACCCCCGTTAAACATTCACAGGAAGGTTTTGTAACATGAGACCATGCTTTCATTCTCTCTTCTTCTGAGGGCACCTTAACTTTGCTATGGAGCAGAATGGGATGTCTTTCTCAGAGGAGTTTCCTTCTCAGCAACGTACCAGATATAAGCACCCAGGTGATACTCATTTCCCCTTATTTTGCTTCATTTGGAGTAGAAGCAGCAGAATAGTCTAGCTGCTCCCTAGGTGAGGTGTCCGAATGCACCATGCAAGCCAGTGTTGGGCTCTCATTACTGGCAGCTGCCTGAATGTTGCCAGCAGCAAGTTCCCAAATGAAATGGAGTGTTGGAGTGGAGGTTTTGCTGCAAAATTTCACCTTTTCTGATCTAGTTTGAATAAATGAGATCCAAACACTGGAGCAAATTCCATCTGTTTTACACTCCAGATGTATCTAGATGCGATCTCATTGCTGCATATCTCTCTGGAGTTCAATAGCTTTCTTCGATTTCATCTAGAAACTAATGAACAGTGGTGGGGAAAGAGTGCTCAGTTGCCATTCTCCTGCCAGCATTACACAGGGCACTAGTTACTGGGGAGTGTGAGAAGGAGCAATCAGCATAGTCTGAGATTGTCCTTCCAAAAATAATTACATTCCCTGGATGCAGAGTTTGTTATAAATACAGACCAACATCAAGTTACTGTTGTTTGATGGCATACGCTCCTTGTGCCTCTCATTGTCTCTGGTAGTCACAACAACTTAAAAGGTTAATGCTCGCCAGAATCCAAATCTGAACCGTAAAATAACTGCCCCCCTCCCCCACCAGGCACTATTCCGTTAGGAAAATTAACATATTTTAGTTGTTTAGCTAATAAGACAGCTCCAAGATGTCCTGAATTCTAACCCCTAGGGCTATGAGACCTTGAGCAAGTCACTTCCCCTCTTAGTGCCTCAGTTTCCTCATCTATGAAATGCGCAATGGTCATACGTACTGGTTCCCTAGCGAGGGTCTGGACCTTTATTACTTGTCTATAAATGCAAAGTGCCATGGGATTGCCCTAACAGACTTGCTAAGAGCAAGCTCTAGAAAGGGCAAGGGCCACACAAACTTCCTCTCAGCGGTATCAGTTACAACAACTGCTGACAATGGTTCTGAATGAAATGATACTTTTGTGATATTGACGTAAGGGGTTAGGCTGAGACTGTCAAACTCATTTCATTTGTGAGTTAGGACAAAATTTAGCTTAATTCCTCTCCTCTCCCCTCATCCCACCCCTGCCTTCATTCTAAACAGGAAATGACATCTTGGCACCTTTGAAGTCAAGGGGAGTTTTGCTGTTGACTGCAGTGGGGCCAAGATTTCATCCAGGCGCTGCATTGTCCTCAAGTCCAGAGTATGTGGCGTCCAGGATCCAGTAGCTGTCAAGCTTTTGGGTGCTGCCATTTATTGTATGTCAGACACCCTGCTATTTTCTGCATTGTAACCTGAAATCACTTCTCACATTGAAGCTGCATCGATGTCAGTGACGCCCCTGCTAATCCATTGCATGTGCCCCAACACTCCCCTGTTTTTATCAAAGGACCAATGCACTCTTTAAAGATACAAATTATGTCAAGTGCAAGACTGTTTGGCTCTAGACAGCACTTCTCTGTTGACTGTCTGCCAGCTCTGTTATCTCTCTAACAACTGGGTATGCAAAAACTGCATTTATTAATTAACATTGATGCTGAAAGGAAGTATTCTTTGCGTCAGTCCCAGGGTAAATCTCAACACACTTCTCAGATTTTGTTTAATAATTTATAATCTTGTAATCATAAAAAAGATTAACATGAGTGAGATAATTTGTTCTTTGTAGATAAGAGAATGTCATCTGAGCTTTCAGTGAAATCAAAATAATGCAAACATCACAAAAACAGAGCGTAATCAGGGATCAGTTTCTAGCCACAATGCTGAGAAAGCAGCGCTAAAAACAGAGGCTTCTAGGGAAAGGAGCTAGTTATGTATGTCTCACTTTGCCATTTGTGAGTGATGCAACCATCCCAAATGTGTGACGATAGAACCTCTGTTGCACCACACCCTCATGTACTTATTGATAAAGGACAGCGCTGATGCACTCTGCCGACTCGTTCAGCTTCCCTGGTGCCGGGGCTGCTATCCCAAACCTTTGAGCAGCTCTCACAGCTGCGTTGAAAACAAAAGGCTCTCTGCTCCGAGCATTTCCTTCCTTCCTTCTCTCACAAACAAGCCTGGCCTGAGGGGGCAAGATGGCCACTGGCCGGCCTTGAACCAGCAGTGGCGTTAAAACCAGCCTTTCCCAGTGACCCACTGGAGGAACACAGCACTGCTCCCTGCCCTGGAGGGTCCTCAGATATCAGAGGCCAAAGCTGTGACTAGAAATGCCTTGTTAGGCACAATTGAGAGGTTTATTTGTAATTTTTCTCCCCTGCAGGGGCCTGGATAGTTGGACTCCATCCTCCCTCCTGTTAGTATCTGCTGTGAGGAGGGGATTTCCATGTGGGGGTGAGTCAGCCATCTCTGTTGTACCAGGTCCCAGGCCTGGGCCCCGTGGAGAGCCCTCTTCAGAGCAGAGGATCTGCAGCTGGGGAGAAGGATGGCACCAGCTCCCCGCCGAGCCCCGTGGAAATGTGCGGGTAGTTAGCGCAGCCTGAGGCTGTGGTAGCTCCTGTGTGGCCCTCACCTTCTAAAAATTTTAAAATGGGGTCCTGGAGGCATTTACCAGCCAGGAAGTCCTCCAGTGAGGCTTCAATGGCGCCACACTGCCTGGTAGCTAGAGTGGGGGAAGGGTCTCCAAAGCCATTGGAGAGGCACAAGGCCTTGGCATAGATGCCCCTGAAATCTACCTAGATCGGAGGAGATCCTTGGACTCCAGGCAGGGACAGATGCTTTCCCCATTCTGCAAGGACATGAACCCTCTTCAGGGAAAATTCCAAGGGAATGCTCACTGTGTTAGCCTTCCCCAGTGCTCCTCCCATTGGTATCTGTATAGGAAGGACTGATAGGCCCCTGGAAACTGAGGGACCTAGCTTTACCTGTGAATAGAGACAGTACACAGCCCCCAAGAAATGCCTAAAGCTCTCTTGGATATCCCTCAACACCACAGCGATGGACACCCAGCTTCATCTGAGTGCAGAACAGCATTGGGTGTTAGCCAGGCACCCCCAAACTTCTGCCAGTAAAACCTTCATAACTCACTAATGGCTTCAGCACTTTTCTGTCAGGTTGCCATTCCAGACTATTGAAGAGTTAAAACCATAACAAAACGTGCCATCGTGTAGCCCCTCTCTATCTGCCTCTCTGCCTGTGACTACAACTAAACCTTATGCCATGAATGACTGTCACTTATAGATACTCTTGTACCTTCAGTGAGAACTGCTGAAAGGTAAGATGGTTGGAGCAAATGTACATAGCTCAGCCAGTGTCTTTAGGTTTGCTACCAACCCAAGCTGCAGAGCTTATTTTTTCCTAAAATAAAACCTGTGAGTGGAGTGACATTTTCATGTTCTCTTTTACTTTCCTATTTAGCAGTTAACAGTGTAACTGCATTGTTAACTACAAGTAACTTCATGGTAATTTCATAATTTGTGTTGGTAATAATAAACCTTTCAGTAGTTCCGGATGGTAAAACATTGTGACTCAATAGTCACTTGTACTTCAGGCTTCTTCTTTCCCTGTTAAATGAAAGTATCATTATCCACTGAAAGATGCTAAGCACTGTAAATCATTAGTAAACTATTTTCTCACCAGCACAGTAGCCTGTCAATTCTGCACAGATAATCTTGTCACCTCTTTGGTGCAGTTTATATCTGCCCAACTTGTAATATGCTAAGGCTGGTGCAACACATAAAAGCAGGATGAACTTCATCCTTTCAAAATTGGTTTGCTTATATTCTTCTAGCTAGTATCATGGTTCATTAATTATACAGAATCTAAAATGATGAGGGTGGTGAAATACCCTATTGATTGAGGTATATTTGTCACAATACAGGCATTAGGAAAGACTCAAAAAACGGAAATCGGGAATAGTGTTTTTTCCATATTATGCATGTCTATGTGCACAAAAAAGAGGGCTGAGAAGTGATGGCTGCATTGGCAGTACAGCTTAGGACACAGCTGTATTTAGTGTACAGCTCACTTTCCCCATGACATTGTTCAAAAAATATCTCTATCCCTCACTGCCAGGCAGAAGATACAGGTTAACCTAGGTGTTCTCTGTAGGCCCCTGGATGAGCTGAATAATACCACAACTAACTGGTACAACTAAGGCAGACTGTGCAGGGCTTTTTGGATTTCTGAATCACTGATTCAAGGACTGAAAGTACAATACGTTTAGCTGTGCACGACTGGCCACCTTGGCCCTTCTTCCCCTTCTTGGATCCTTCTGTGTTGGCATCCACTTTGGTATTGGGACCATTCTGTTGTTTCTAAAGTGTCCAGGGAGGGTAAAAGGTGCAGCAGGGTCCAGGCTCCCGCAGGGACATTGAGTCTGCCACCAGCGGCTCCCCTGGGGAGATGCACCTCCTCCCATCCCCTACCCTCGGCCATGACTTTAATGGACAGCGTATCCCAGTAGATAAAAGACAAATAATCCACTTATTTACTCAATTGGAGACAAATCTGATCACCTTTGATCAAGGTTGACAAGCCTGGTTTTTGGGTGGCAGGAGGTTTCGAGCACTGGAATTCTATATTGTCTCCCTCTGTCTTTTAGCAAGAGAAGTTGGCTCTCCCCTCTGAGTTACTACTTTATTTATTTATAAAATTTAGGAACATTAACTTCAGATCTTTTGAAAAATGTGATCCTGTAATTTGAGTTCCTGTACCTACAGATGCACAGGCTGTGAGCCAAAGAAACACACAGATGAAATAAACATTTAAAAAGACAACTGCATTTTGAAATCTAAGAATTGAGTTATATACATTTTTGACAGCTTCCTGAATCACAGCCCACATCTAAGATGAGTGAAAGAGGTATCTGGCCCTTTAACTGGGTTCCATTTCATATAATTAAAGACTCACGGAATTAAATGGCCTATATAGAAAGTGGCTTTCAGTGGACTAAATGCCTGAAGCAATCTCCTTGCCTGAGTGTAGAAGTGACACTGGCTTGCAGATCAATATCATCTCTGTTATTAATATCAAAAGCGCATTACTTTGTTTTTGCCTGGCTGTGTTCCAAGCCTTAGGCCCAGCTAGCATTCAGCCATTTGCCTGGGCCATAATTTACTTTCGGGAGTTTTTAAGGTATTGTTTTGTCAGGGCCAATCACCATGAAGTTATAAATGATTCTGAGGACTTGCACTCTCTGTTAGTGGCATATGCGGTGAAATTAATTTTTAAAAGTTTCACGTCAATTACTCCTGTCCTTGAGTTATGCAAGGGGACAAAAGAGCAGAGACTTAAAGACATGAGTGATATCAAACAGATGAGGTAACGACAAATAGAAACAGCAGCTTGGGACCAAATCAGACATTACACTATCTTTAATTGATGCATTGAATTAAACAATGCTAAAGCCAAATAAATATTGACCACTTAGCAAAAGAACCATTGATTTTTATGATGGACAACATTTACATCACATACCTCTCTGGTCTGGGGATTTTAGGCTGTTAGCCTGTCAGCTCCAGCACAGATCCTTTGCAGGATGGCTGGTGCTGATGCCACATCCCTTTTCTAGAATTTACTGAAATAAATGGGTTTTTTACAAGTTTTTTTTCTCTTTCTGCTTCTGAGAATTATTCTTAAAGAGCTGGATTCTGCCCACATCCTCCCTTCTCTCTCAGCTCTCTAGAGCCGCAGGACCAATGTTGCGGCTGTAGAGTACAGTCCAGAGAACATTTATAATTTTGACTTGTAGGTGGAGTTGAATGTGCCTTGCAAACATGCTAATGAGCTTAATTTCAGATGTACCTTTTGGAGAAAGAGGTTTTCAGTTTCTGCTGGGATTTGCAGGAAGCAGAATAAAGGTTGAATAGGCTGTTGTGGCTACTGAGGCCGGTATTTATGCTCATAAAACAGCTGCTTCCATGTGCTCTGATTTTGGTGCCAGTGTCCTGTCTTGGGAAATGGAAGAGAGACCCATGTTACATTTCTGTACAGTCAGATAAATGGGATCTGCTCTGCGATGGACGTTATACTGTGGAGAGAGGCACCGTGTCCCTCACACAGACATATTGCTGTCTGGTTTACTGACATAGAATTGGCAGGTCCTGGTTGGCATACTAGAAAAGGAGTGCCTTTTCTGAGCACTCTATGTGGCTGCCTCGCTCCAGCTGATGCTGACGTATTGAAATTCATTATATTAATATAGATTGGCTATTTAAACATTCCATGTGCTAATTATGTGATATTTACATGCTATGGAAACAATTCCCACGGGATGAAACAAGTTGTTCAAGGAGCCAGTGTTTGCACCACTGTGTTATTTCCAGTAGGGTTTGTGGAGCTAAACAATTTAAAAATGGAAAACTTTGAGATGACTTGGATGAAATACGGAGAGGAGACTCAGATAAACATGTGATGCTTTAGCATGAAATATGCTCCTATTTGCGAGGCTTAATGAAAAGCCAATGATTATCATTTTATTTTATCACACACATTTATGAGGTGCCCATTGCCAGAGCATCTCAGGACAAAAGGAAAGTGCAGTATGGGCTGGGATTTCATTAAGGAGGATGCGCCTTTATGATTAGTAATGCCAACTTGAGTTACATGCAGCATCCTGTTTCTGTGAGAATGGCCAAAACACCAGTTAATAGCTCATTGTTTCAATTAGCCCATGATTACTCCAACTAATCTCTAATTCCTCATTGCTGTGGCTCCTTTTGACTTCACTCCAGTTATTAGCAGCAATTGGATTTTATTACAATTGACAAAAAAACTCCAGCCTTCTCCACAGATAAAATGCAGCCTGTTGCAGAAGAAATTCAGAATTAATGAAAAGAGCCATTTGAGTTTGTTTTTAGGGGATTCTTAAAATTACATCATAAACACAATGTAGAATTCAGTTAAGCTGGAAAAATGTAATGCTCACAGGAGCAAGACTGGATTTCCTACAAAGATAAATTGTAATGTCTTTAATTAGTGTTCTGTAGAGATACAGGGCTAACTTTGTCAAACTGAACTAAAACACAAAATAGCATAAAGATGCAGAAGATATTGATGACAGTAGGATGAACTGAACAGTCAAAGCAACCTCCCATCACACGCACATCTCTGATGTTGGAGATTTATACATGGTAATGGTCAGACCTCAGATGTTTCAGTAGTTCAGTTCAGATGAGCCCCCAGGAGTTCAGATGCTTTTCCAAATTGGTCTAGCATTTGGACTGCAAGCTTAGGGAGAACAGAGGCCACTGGGGAAGGGATAGGAATGGGAATCAGGACTCCTGTTCCCATCTCTGCCACTAGCTCACTGGGCAAACGATGGAAGAAATTCTTCCAAAGAAAATGGCGAAGTGTGCAAAGAAACAAGTTTGTTTTACTATAAGTTTCCATGTCTAGCCTTCCAGTTCACTTGATTTCAAATACGAGTGGTATCCACCTTCAGTCAGTATTCTGTTGGGGAGCTTGCTACTGAATTTCTTGATGGATCAGACTGAATCTTCTTCGTCGTGGGGACAGAACTGCTGCCCATTCTGATGTTTTTAATCCAGGCTTATAGTTTTTCCATGGTCTAGGCAACCTGCTGAGAAGGCATGACTGGAGCCGTTCTGTGTCCAGCCCATGCTTTGCCATGGCTGAAGAGCTCTGTGCAGTAGACAGAATCAGATGTATTAAACTGTAAAAGATTTTAAGAGTCAGTTGATATTTGCTGCTTACATTTTTAATGTGCAAGCTGGCATTCCAAAGCTTGGTTTTACTCTGTTCTCCAGAGCTGTGTTGCCTGTTCACTGGTTGTTGTCTTCCTGGAGCCAGGTGAATGGGGAAGGATGCCCTTTTGATGAGGTGACGCCGTGTGGTTGTGGATCACCTCTTGGGTTTCTCCATACTCGGGGCTTTGTATACCCAGCCCCAGAGGAGTGAGGTGGGCAGACACTAGGGAACAGACAGTGCCCTGAGTGAGAGGAGACCTTTGGGCCGGGTTGGAGCAAGGCAGTCTTACTGTTGAATTGGGTCTAGGCCGTACAAAGCTTCTCATTGCCTGTTTTTAGCCACTTAAAGGGGCAGCGCTGCCTGGGCACCAGGGTCTCCATTAGGAATGTCCCAGCTGCCCCAGCCCAGCAGTATGCAGACCAGTCCTTCCAGAGTGCAAGGGACCAGGATCCACGCAGAGTACACAATAGGCCAACAAAAGTCCGGCATAAAAAGTCATCCTGGTTTCATGAATGGGCCCTTAAGTATCTGAATGGCGGCTCATAGGCTTTGGCCTTTCATTTGAGATTGCAGGCAATTGGGCACTGGTGATGCAGAGGTTTGCAAACCTTACCTCCCTGTGCCAGCTAAACCCAGTTCCCCTGCAGTTTGAGTCACAGCTCTGGTGGTCAGGTGACGTTCCCACTGTTGCCTTTTAACTGGAGAGCCCGGTTTTGTTCCCTGTGGGGCTCTGCTGAGGGACCTGCCATCCTGGTGCAGCCAGAGGCCATTTCCCAGGCAGGGGCGGCTCTATGTATTTTGCCACCCCAAGCACGGCAGTCAGGCGGCTTTCGGTGGCATGCCTGCAGGAGGTCCGCCAGTCCCGCACCTTCGGCATACCTGCCACCGAATTGCTGCCGAAATTGCGGGACCGGCGGACCTCCCGCAGGCGCGCCACCGAAGGCAGCCTGACTGCCACCCTCATGGAGACCGGCAGGCCGCCCCCCCGTGGCTTGCCGCCCCAGGCTCACGCTTGGTGCCTGGAGCCGCCCCTGTTCCCAGGCCCCCTTCTCATACAATGCTCCCACGTCATGGCTGTACTGAAACACGTGCTCTGAACTATTGAGGTTGTGGCCATTGACTACCCTCCTGCCCCCTGCAGAATTTCTAGGACCAGGCTCCTACAGTAGCATTTATGTCGGTGTAAACTGAGGTGAATTTATCCCATGATGGCAATATGTGTGTGATAATGTAATGTAAATGCGGCTTACTGTGTACTCTACAATGCTGTCAGAAGGAAGATGGGATGCTTCATATTCTAACAGTGGGATAGGAAGCAAAATGCTATGCAAAGAGAGTCTCACATTTTTTCACTATGCAGAAGGCCTCAGATACAAGTATGGCAATTTAAAACCATGTAAAAATCATAAATGAGACAGCAGCTGTGTACAGCTCCAGCAAAATGCTAAATTGCTGCATCACTGTGGACTCTAAATGACAATAAACCTTCCACCTCTTATAAATTAAGCAGACTTTCAAAAAGATGATATCTACTACTGCAACTTTTTATGGATGTTTGGTAACTTTAATCATTCTGCAAAATGCAATTCCTGGTCATAAATTCTCTCCCAAGTACAGATTTAGGGAGATCTAGAGGACTGCAGTGAGTTGATAGGTAAGTTTTAATCTGACAAGGCCAAAAAGTCTATTAGATTTATACTGAGGCAGTAGCTATTCTGTAATTACAATAGGGCAGACTTCATGGAAATTTGGAATACCAGGAAGGCAACTTAAAGGGATGCATTACAGGTTCAGGAGATGAACCTGGAAATATTACTTACCTGTTTTTTAAAATTTATGTCAGAACCAACCTATATCTAAAGGTCTAGGACTCCACTGAAGGACACAACCATGTCAGAGGATGGGCTGTGGAGTGATGCCTTGGTTCCCAGCTCTTATAAACAAGCACTTAGTTACTCTTATTGGTATAGCAGAACTGGTGAAGGGAAGGTAGTCCCATTCGTTTGTCTCTGATTTTAATATGAAATTTCTTTTATTAGAATTAAAATTCCGCACCTTGAATTTAGTCATGATCCCCCCTCCTGTCAGCCCAGAAGCCCCTGTCTGATGTCACCTTCACTTTTGTGGACCACTTTCCCGCTTGCTCTATCTGGGGTTTGATTCCGACTTTCCAAGCAGAATTGATGGCAGGGAACCTGGTCCTGAACAAGTGACGTTATGGCCTGTTTATATTGAATTAGGGCTGAGGTCTTACACCTTGTACCAACTGTACTTTGACCTTCTCTAGTGCCTTCCATTCAAGGTTAATCTTAAAATCTCCTATGAGATAAGTCACTGTCAAAATCCCCGTGTGCAGCTAAGACTGGGGAGAGCATAGTAATTTTCCCATGGTGACGCAGTAAAGCTGTATCTGCATCTGCCGTGGAAGAAAGCAATGTCCTCACTCTGAGTTTGAAGCAACAAGCCAGAGGCAGCTTTATTTCGAACAATTGCAATATGCACAGGAGAGTACACACGGGCAGGGATTCCCCTCCTTAGGCAGGTCTCTGCTAGATCAATAATTAGGGCAAGCTTGTATACCTTTTGTTACATACAATACTGAGCAACAGCTGCATTTTGTTATACATTTTCCTTCCTGATATCTCACTTTTCTCATTAATTTCTGCCACAGTCTACATTCCATTCGTGTCTAACACAAGGTCAAAACAGTATCTCTTACAGTCTGTTCCCACTCGCTTTCCACCCGCCTAGGCCCTGCCTTCAAGTCTCACGTTATTAGAGTTGGTGTCACCCTGACTTTGTTAGCCTGACTCTTGCTCTATGCCTAGAGACTAAGATATCTATGTTCAAATTCCCTTTCTCCACTTCCACACTGCACTATGAAGACTATACCAGCATAACCTGTAGTGTAGACGCAGCATACGCAGATAGAAGGGGTTTTTCCACTGGTGTAGGAACACCGCTGGCCAAAATGAAGTTGGCTACATCACCAGAATCGTTCTTCCATGAACTGGGGATGAGATTGCCATACTTATGTCAGTCAGGTTGCGTGTTTTTTCTCACCTGTGACTGGTGTAGCTATATCAACCTAAGTTTTAAGTATAGAGAAAGTCTCTAAATCTGTAGCATACCCAGCAATGCAGCCCAGGTCTCCTGACGTCCAGTTCTCTGTGCAAGCCGTAGCCTAGGCTTCTAATCTTAGCATTAACTCAGGAGACAGATTAGGCAGATTAGGCAAAGGAACATTGAATTTTGAATGTCACAAGGATTGGGAAGTAATTGCAAAATCTTCTCTCCAATGTGCTCTTCCTTTCTTATTGTGTTGACCAGCTATGGGGTCTTGAGAGAGATGGCACCTTGCAATAGTTCAGCACAAAAAGTGTCTGGAGTGGGGAAGGGAAATGCATTAGAAAGGGGAAAGGAGATTTCCTCCATTCACAGGAAAGTGCATTTGGTCTAAATCACTGATTTTGCAGAGTGGAGCCAAACTAGGTAAGACTTGCCAAGAGGCATGTCAGTGAGGGGCCGCCAATATCATGGCATTCTCCATCTTCTGCTCATCCTTCCCAAGTCCGTCTATGAGCACACCTATGGAAGCTGGGAGAGAGGGAGCTGAGAGCTGCAGACGCTCGAGGTAAACAAACCATCTCAGACCCCAGCAGCTTATCCTGATGGCCTGGGAGCCAGAGTTTGCCAACTCCTGAATTATAGGGTCGGCTTATGAATGGGTTATAAAAAATTTCCTTTTTTACTTATCCATCTTGTGGGGGTGGGCTTATAAACGAACCGGCTTATGATCAAGTATATATGGTAATTAGGAAACTCGTTGCAAACCTTATTGAGCTCACTACTATTTACCTGTCTAGAATTCCATTATAAAGTAATGATTTTTGTTCAGTATGTGAAATGATACTTTCAGTGGCTAAAATCACATCTTTTGGTAAAAGCCAAGTATATGCAGCCTGTGCCACATAGGTGGCTCCCTCAACCACAACCATATTCCTGTGGTCACCTGATAAATTCTCCATATTTTATTGTATATATTTAACATGACTGAAGTATATTAGGCCCCTCATTTACCAAGAAAAAACAGGAGTAGAAGATACTACATATGTGCAATGTGATGGGGCTTTCAGTGCCATAAGTACTCTATCTTCTGCATTTTCAGACTCTTAAAAATTGTTATTGTAGCCTTAATGTACTTTTTGCAAAGCATGCAAGCTTGTGTTTAAATTCAATGGGCTTTATGCACATGGTTAAATACTTTGCTGAATCCAGTCACCAGTATTGTCTATATATCGAGGGAGAGGAATTATCTTAATACAGTCTACACGGGGACATAGTTACCATTTCTCTCACATCTCTTTTCAAAAATCTCCTTCTACATATAGCAGTTTTCTTCTGTTTTGTGGGTGCAGATCACATTAATATTAAGGGACGTGTGTATATGGATAGGAGAACATACCCTTAAAACTGGTTTTCTGTCCAAATTCACAGGCAAAGCTCCTACACCTGAACATTTACAGGACAGGAAACTATAGATCCCAAGCTTATCTGGGGACACCATGAACAGCTCTACTTTTAGAAAGGCTTGGCAGAATTTAATGCTTTTATTAATTTTGACGGATAATATTAGTGTTTATTTTTAAGCATTTGTTTTTAGATTTTTATCGATTTTAAATTTTCATAGTTGTGAGAAATTATGAGGGGACGGTCAGACAGTTAATGACAGTTGACATGGAAATTCAAATAGCTAAAGCTTTATAAACCATTAAAACACAAATTGTCAACATCATGTGTCAAAATGTGCAAAGTAAATATCCTTAAATCAACAAAGCAAACCAACTTTACTATTCATTTGCTAGTCAATTTGTAACAAGCCTAATTCAAAAGTCTAAATCACTGGATTTTTTACTCTAAGTTTTCAAACAGCATTTTTCTTTTGTTGCCTAGCTGTATCTTTCAGTTATTATTGATGGAAATATATTTCCGACAGTTTGTGTGTATGTGGATGGTGAAATCAGTGTTTACCGATATTTACCAATAAAAATCTAAGCCTTCCATGGTTACTTTTAAGTGACAATTTGAGTTGATATTTTCATGCTGCATTTTCAACACTGTGAAAAAAATTCCTTTCTGAATATAAAAGAAAGACTTTTAAAAAAAAGATATAAATGTATAAAATATATATAAGCATTAGTCAAATTAAATTAATGCTTCTAATATAGTTTTAAGCTTGCTCATATGCATCAGCCATTTATGAAATTGTAGTTTATCAAGTAAGAATATTGCAGTTATATATTAGCAAACTGTCTGCTGGCCACTCGGATATCTTATTACTCTATGCACCAGGGTAGCATTTTTAGGATATAGTCAACCTTGGTGAAATACATCATGTTTCACTAATGTATCCTCAAATGCCTGATAAAAGGCCTTGCCCCCAACAACATATGAATATTTAAATTATTGTTAATTATTTATAGTATATTTTTATTAACACTGACTGTCGGATGGCTAAGTATCAACTAAAGCTTATTATGCATCAAGGTTGAATGTGCATCTCACACGCCATTAATGCTCTTGAACGGGAGGTAATGCTGGAGTTTCAGTGTTTGCATCCTTTATTGATTTCCGACAGAGAGAGGAAATGCATTGGAATGGGGCATGTGTTAATTTGATTTGATTTGATTATTTTGGAGATAGGATTTTCCAGACTAATGTGCATCCATGTCTTAGAATCTATTTCTAATAGAGAGATGCAGAAAACAAACTCAGACCAGTTCAGCGCCGCTACAAACCTCAGTGCTTCTATGGGCATTTAATATGTGCTGGCAGATAGTCTAACCCTATAGACTTAGAGCTGTCGGATCTTCCAGCCTACCTCATTGGGGCCAGTGAAGGATCTTCCAGATGATCTTGCTGGGCCAGTGAAGGATATTTTCAGGGCTTTGACCTGACAGTCCAAAGCAGTGGGTCTTCCAACCCCTCGCTGGGTGACTGTTACACAGTACTTTTCATGAAATTCAGCCTAAATTCTTCCCTGGTTTAATTTCATCCCATTAATGCTAGTTTTACCCCCCTGTGCATGACACTAACCAGCTCTTCTCCTTCACTGATGTTCACACATATCGTGTATTTGCAGACTCTTATCATGAGCCTCCTTAGGCACCTCTTAGCCAAGCTGAACATATTCAGTCCCTTTAATCTTTCTGCCTAACTGTCCCTCCAGCCCACTTACCATTTCTGTTGTTCTTCTTTGAACTCCCTCCACCTTGGATCTCTTACTATGGGGATGAGAGTTCTATAAATTCCTGGACAGACCGACCGACCTGTTTCTGGCAACATGTAGCACAGAACAGAATTCAGCATTCCGTTGGCGGTAACAGTAGAGTCCTATAAAAAGGGACTTTCATCTCCATGTTCTGTGTCATGAGGTGATGCCGTTGCATAGGTGGCCCGAGATGACATTAGCCTTTTTTGTATCCATATCTCATTGCAAACTCGTATCTAATCTGTTGGCTGCTGTCTCGGCTAGAACTCTTTCAGCATCACAGCTTCCCAGGATCTTCTCTCTCACCAAGTGTCTATGATTTGGATTATTTTTCCTCAGAGGTATTAGCATATATTTTCCATATATGACTATGATGATGATGATGATAGATGGGAGAAACAGAGAGGGGAAAAAGAGAAAATATGCAAAGAAGTAAGGGCAAAGTGAGTCAAACAGAAAGTGATACAAAGAAAAGACTGACAGGAAGACAATATGGAAAAATGAAAATGGAGTTAAATAATCAGAATAAATTAATTAACCAGAGCGCAGATCAAACAGAGCGGAATAGTAAAGCAGCAATGCAGAGAGCTAAAAGGAGCCAAGGATAAGTTAAAATGTAATATGTATTTTCTAAATAAGATATTACATAGTTGAACTGTGAATGTTAATTTTATTTGACTTGTTAGACATGGCCTTTACCACAGTATTCGACCCGTGGGTCTGTAAGGGCTGTGGCAAATGATTGTAAAAAGCACCAACTGTTTTCCTTTCATCAGTGTAATTTACTGTTGTTAATCATCATACAGCAATTTTCAGTTTTAGACCTAAAAGCACTTTTACTCTCAATGATTCAGGATTGTTATCCTTCTATTACACAGGGGAAACTGAGGCATAGAGCAGTTATGTAACTTGCCCAAGGTCACAGAGAGAGTCACTGGCATAACTGGGACCTGAACCTTTGTCTCCTGCTTTCCTGCCCAAGGCTCAATATGCTAAACTGCAGCTGCCTCCCACTGTAAGTTTGGTGACAAAATTACCAAGTTTTGTCACCAAAAACTGCCTTTTCTCGACCAAATAGTGAGTGCGTACACACTGTGATGTGACTTTTGTTGGGAAAAATGCTGAGTTTTGGTGACTAAATACATCCACCCTGACGAGAGACTTACGTCTTTTTCCTCTACATTTTTTTTGACAAAGTGCCAGTGTAGACACTATGCTTCATTTCATTGCTTTAATTGGCCTCCAGCAGGTGTCCCCCAATTCCCATCCTGGTTGCTCTGGTCAGCAGTTTGAACTCCACTGCCCTACAGCCAGGTAAACAACCATCTTCCCCTCCCTCTTAGAAGCTCCGGGAATTTTTGAAAGTCCATTTCCTGCTGGCTCTGCGTGGAGAGATCTCAGTGCATCTTCCAGGTGACCATGGTGGGTCATCGCAGCAAACCCTCTCCCACTTGGACCACTGCGGAGCTGCTAGTTCTGCTCAGTATATGGGGAGAGGAGGCTGTGCAGTCCCAGCTGCACTTGAGCCGTAGGAATTGAGATACCTACGGACACATTCCTCAAGGCGTGTGTGAAAAAGGCTATGATCAGGACATGCTGCAGTGCAGAGCAAAGATAAAGGAGCTGAGGCAGGCATACCATGAGGCGACAGAGGCAGACAGTTGCTCCGGTGCTTCACCTAAGTCCTGCCAGTTCTTATAAGAAGCTGGACGCTATCCTCAGTGTCGATCCCACCTCCTCCGCCAAGAGTCCCATGGATACTTTGGAGGGAACGGAGGTGGCGGAGAGAGGCCCTAACCCGGAGGATGAAGTTATTGATGAAGAGGTGGCGTTAGATGAGGATATGCAGCTCCCAGCAGGGTCGCTTGGTGGGGCAGGCAGTCAGGAACTGTTCTCCACTCCAGAGGTATCCAGCCAGCCTCAGCAGTCGCTCTTCAGGGAGCAATAAGCAGGAAACGAGACGCCTGGTAAGGGGCTGTGGCCTGTGTAGTGTGAAGGTAGGTTCAGGGTATAGAAATGTGGGAGGCTGGTTGTTTCTGTGAGGTGGACGTTTCCCTGTGTAGCTAATCAGTAGGGCAGAACAGGGTGTTGCTACACGCCGAGATCTCACGGGAATCCTCCCGAGAGATCTCCAGGAAAGAAGTTTCTGTGGCAGAACAGCTTTGTTCCTTCCCCCATTGTAGGAAACTTTCCTGCACCGTTCGGCAATCACTTGTGCAGGGACCAAAGTGGCACATAGGGGAGCAGGGCAGAAGCCACAAGGGAACCCTTGTTTCCCTGCTTGCCCTTAGCAGTGAGATGTCTGCTAGAATGACCCCTGCCTGTGGAAAAGTGGGAGAATTTTAGAATTTTTTCCATAGAGTGCTACACCACAAGCCTTGCAGAGAGTGTAGGCTCTTTTCCCCATGTGGACCAGCCCTTTCTCTCCCCGCAGCCCGCGAACACTCACCATGCTTTGGCTGCTCACGGAGATGTGTGCCTGGCTAGAGTCAGGGAGAAAGTGATCGCAATGTTGCAAAAGGTGAATTTAACTGAAATGTTTCAGTGCTGTGCGTGAATTTAGCAATCCTGCTTCTGTGCAGTGTCCCCTGTGCTTCACCAGATGTGGCCTTGAGGAACACCCCACGCACCCCAGCCGAGTGTCTCCGCTAGATTAGAAAGGGCCCAAGACACAGCAAAGAAAACATGTTCCGGGAGGTGCAGGGCTCCAATGCAGAATAAAGGGCACATAAGGAGGGCTGGGAAACCGAACGACAGGACAGAAAAGAGAATTATGGTTTGTTAAGGACGCAACTGAGTGGATGATTAAAGTTATGGAGGAGCAAATGCAAATGCTGAGGTCCTTAATGGTGCTGCAGATGGAGCAGATCCAAGCTCAGCCTCCCCTGCAGCACATTTAGAACTCTTTTCCATGCTCCACCCGCACATTCCTTTTCACCTCCGGGACTTCTCGGTTTCCCCTTCACTCCACCCCGTTGGACGACTTTCACAATGATGGCTGGCTGGGGGGGGGGCTCCAGGCCCCAGCACGCCAAGCGCGTGCTTGGGGCGGCAAGCCGCGGGGGGCGCTCTGCCGGTCGCTGGGAGGGCGGCAGGCAGGCCGCCTTTGGCGGCTTGCCTGTGGAGGGTCCGCTGGTCCTGTGGCTCCAGTGGAGCCGCGGGACCAGCGGACCGTCCGCAGTCACGTCTGCGGGAGGTCCACCGGAGCCGCGGGATCGACGACCGGCAGAGCGCCCCCCGTGGCGTGCCGCCGTGCTTAGGGCGGCGAAATGTCTAGAGCCGCCCCTGATGGCTGGACCTACACACAGTTGTGAAAGTCTGTCCTTCCCTGGTTCCTCCTTTCCAGCAGTCACCTGTGTGTTTGCTTTTATTGCACAAGAAACAGCACAAACAAAGTTTTATAATGGTAAATCACCTTAATTTTTTTCTATAAATTGAGATTGCAGGCACTACCAATACATGCACAGGCATTGTTATCATTGTCTTACAGGAATATAAGGTCCAACATGACACCATTGTGTCCTAGGAAAACTACACGTAATGTAACACTGAAGCACCTTTGACAGAGATATACATTCCTGGTGCTCATTGCCAAAGTGCTGTCTCAAAGCCTTCCTCATTCAAACTGCCCCCCTCTGGGCTCCTCTGACAGTCCTGGTACCTAGCTGTTCAAAATCAGTGACCAATCGGTCTGCCTTAGCACTCCATCCCTGAGTAAAACTTTCACCCTTAGCTTCACAGAGATTATGCAACGTACAGCAAGTGGCTATGACCATGTGAATATTATCCTCATTAAGGTCTAGCCTGCCATAAAGGCATCACCAGCGTGCCTTTAATCTGCCAAAGGCACATTCAACTGTCATCCAGCACCTACTCAGGCTGTTGTTGAACTGCTCCTTACTGCCATGGCTGTAAGGGGTACGGCAGGTCTCCCAGGATCACTATGGGCATTTCAACATCCCCCACTGTAATCTTCTGGTTTGCAAAGAAAGTCTCCACTTGTAACTTTCTGTACAGGCCTGTGTTCCTGAAGATGCATGTGTCATGCACCTTCCTGGACCACCCCGCGCTGATGTCAGTGAAATGCCCACGGTGATCCACAAGTGCCTGCAACACTATGGAGAAGTATCCCTTCCTATTGATGTACTTTGTCGCAAGGTGGTCTGACGCCAAAATTGGAATATATGTGCCATCTAGCACCCCTCCACAGTTAGGGAAACTCATTTCTGGAAAGCCGTCCACTATTTCACGCACATTTCCCACCTAGCAACATGTGTCGAGCTGGACTGTGGGATAGGTACCCACAGTGCATTGCTCACACTGTCAATGATGGGGCTCCCACTGTGGATGCGATCAGCCGACAGCGGGAGCAAGCATGAACATGAGATTCCGCTTTTTATTATGTTGACTTTTGGGTGTCAACATCACTTTTGTCAACAAAAATTGGTAGTGTAGACATGACCTAAGTTTCTGCCCTGCTGTACCTGGCCAATTGGAGTCTACTCTCAAATTCTTTCATAGGATGAATCACATCTTAATATAAAGATTGGTCGCTTTATGGTAAGATCCCCTCCCATTGGCTGTCACACATGCCACCTCCTCTCCCATTTGCCATCTTATAACATCCCTGTGGCAAATGTTTTCATAGAAAATTCATCTCAGGAAAGTGTTCACTTTGTTTTGTCTCTTCTAATGTGACTTCTCAGGAGCAGAGCCATTACTCTGTCACCAGCCAGCTCTCTGCAGACACGAAGGGGCCACAGACCATAGTTTGGAAATCTGGTTTAGATAAGAGAATAGTTGGGAGCAGGGGAGACCTGATCACAGTCTGTGCCTAGCTCCAGGGAGGCAGTATAAGTCAAGGTATCAGAAAATGACAAGACAAGGAGCAGAAGCTGCCCACATTCGAAGAGATGGTACAGCGTAATACTGCTCAAGGCATTCTCACTAGTGCCAAGCACTTAATGTGATTTTCGTATTGTATGTGTCTGTTCCTGGGGGAAAGTGACAGAGAGATCATTCAATAAAAACAAACTATAAAAAGCTCCTTATGGACCCCAGATACATAAATACTACTGTACAGAGAGCACATAGGCGATGATTAATGGCTTAGTATGTATAGGGGAGGGATCTATGAAATAGAGATCCTTCATTTTCCCCTTATGTCCACAGACGTGTTCTCACTTATTGCTAAGGAGGGTCAAGTGACTGTCATAGACTTTGCTTGGAAGAGATGTAACCTGTGTCACAGCTGCCAGCCACTCTGGCTTGAAAAGGTCAGCTCCCCACAGGTGGCAATGGCACTAGTTAAGTGCCACTACAGTGCACTAGAAACAACAGAATAATACACAGAGCTATACCCAGACCCACAGAACTGGCCAGTTGTTGTCATAGGCCATTGGGAAAAGTGTCTTAGAACAAATGGGCTTGTGTCTGTATTAGAACTGCACATTCTTTCCTCATTAGAAGATTTTCAGGATCCTGCTGAATAATGATAGACTGTGCAGGACAATCAAGAGACCATGAAATTTCTTGAGCCTGGTTGTGTGGCTCCACTGCTTTTTCTCCCATTCTTCTGTGTGGTTCGAACCAGACTAAAATATAGGAACTTATTTTAAGTGTGACCTTTCCGGAAGACTCAGATCACAAAGATTTTTCTGTCACTTTAGTGTGGGATAGATTTGAAATTATGTCTTGGAAGTGAAAGACTAGAAAATGAATCAAGAAGATTAAGCTACTAAATTATTGGCTGGAGTACTGCAAGTTTTCCACAGAAGATCAGAAATAAATGCAAAAGGCCCATCTGTCTTCTCCAGTGAAATTTTCAAATATTTGTTGAGATTATTATTTTTCATGTTAACAATTTAAAAAGAGAATGCCTGGCATTGAACTGGTTTATTAGACAATAGGTCATCATTCAGCTTCCTTACTGCAGGACCAGCGAGCATTGGAATGACTCAGTAGGTCAGCAGGAAAAGCATCAGAAACCACGTAGAGTCTCTTCATTGTCTTTGTTTATTTACATAAATGTTTTTACAAAACATTTTCAAAGGGAAAGATGACTAAGGGTTATCCCTTTCCACTAGGAAAGATGATATTTCTTCCTGCTGTCATCTAAGAATTATAATAGCCATCTAGACACAATGGCAACACTTCAGCGATGAAAGTTTTGCAGAAACCGGTAGTGTTGGAGGAAATGAAAACCTTAAAAAGATTTTTATCATCACCATTTACAGTAGTTAAAAGTTACAAGATCTTGGATTACTGTTTTCCCGTTTATAAATTAAGGGTAGAATGCAGCATTTTTAGGTTACACCTTCTATATGCAGCAATATAATGCAGCACCTGTTAGAAATATTATTATGCCAGCTGTTAAACTGCCCAACAGCATGTGAATGAGTCATTCATACAATAGATTTAAAAATAGCTAGATACTGTCTCCCGCAGACTATCATAGGTATTAATGTCTTATGTGTCTTATACCGGCAGCAAAGCCTGCACTGAGGAGCGAAAATGACACAATGTGATCTTGTTCTGGCAAAAACTGCAGTAAGCAGGCAGGGCCTCGTTTGCACTGGTGCTCTACACCAGCAGCTCTCCAGCTGGAGTTATGGGAAATCAGTCAGACCCGTAGCCTCTTGGGCCTCATCAGATCTGTTGGCCAGATGAGACTTGTTAGTCCTTTTTGAAGATGTATTAACAATAAAACGAAAACTGTCAGAAACCTCACTTGCTATGGGTTTAAATTCTTCCCTTGTGACTCCAAGTTCAGCCTAGGAAGGGGCTTCTTTGAACTCTTAGCGGTGTTACAACTAAGGCCTTTTTCCATTTTTTTCTGCTTACATTTTGTGGGTTGTGAGTACAGCTTGTATGCAAATGCATAGTTATATACGTGTGCATAGAGCTTAACCTACTCAGCTGAGCAGTGCCACCCACAGAGCATCCAAATCACAAAGCTAGAGGAATAATAATTTAAAAATAGGGGTTCTTGGAAGTTCCTAGGGGTATAGAGAGGAGAGGGGCAGTGGAAATCCCCTGCAGATCTGGACACTTAGGCCACATTTTTCAAACTCAGTTGCCTAATGTGAGGCTTACAAATCCATATTTAGGCATCTTCAGATTTGCTGAAGAACCACCACTAACCTTGCTGGGAGCTGCAGATGCTTAGCATCTCTGAAAATCAAGCTGCTTATTTAAATGCCCATATATAAATCTGCTGCTTAAGTAGGTTCCTAAGTTTGAAAATGTTGGCCTCGAACTCCTTGAGAACCTAGCCAATTTAGTTACCTTGATTTCCCCTGCTGGCTTGTGACCTACATAAACCAGGTTCCTAAATCTCACTACTGAACTGGCAAGCCCCTACAAAAGGGGCATTTTAATGTCTAGACAAAAATTTCTGGACACCCTGACAAAAGGGAACAAAATCAAAACAAGCCAGGAGTCTGACCATCCTTAAGCAAATCTGATGTCTCATCACCTTAGAAGGAGCTGCCTCTATTCTAACTCTGCATCTAAGTTTAATGGTAAAAGCTGAATTACTCCACAGAAAGCCTAGACTTCTTATCAGGGTACCAGAGACACCTTCCTGCTGGGACTCTGCAAAGCTGGAATCAGCTAGGACATTGCAGACTCCTAGGACGCAGTCTTTCCTGTTCACAAAAGTGGCATGCAGGAGAAGGCACAGTATTGACCTGACCAGGGCTAATTCATCTGTGATATTTAATAATGCCTTTCTGCCACCTTTCAGTTCCTTGCACATTTCTAATTCTGCCCGAATGCCAGAAGAGCAGAGACCATTCAACCCAAAAAGCTGTGGATGGAAGTTCATTGGCGCAGGTGATGCCCTGTATTTGGAAAACTAAGTCTTATGAAGAGCATTAAGTTTTGTCTGCTCTGGCTAATTGCCCCAGCAACTTTTGTTTGTCAGTCGTCTCGTTTTTCTTGGGTTGGCATTTTTGTGGCTGATACCACTGGGAGTTGGGACTTGCGGCAACTCTCACTGCTCCTAACAGGAGTTTTGCCTGCAGCAGTCACATAGTTGAAAAATCTAGATACATGTGACTGCTAAGAGACCACTGAGAAGCCAAGCACGTCGCACTCATGGCCATTTTGCAATTCCACCTCATTAGACATGTTTTGGGGCTTATGAGTGTGCTGTGAGGATAAATAAGTATAAATATTATATTTGCCTGCAGGTTATCTTTAAAAATGTATCTCTCTTTTTTTTTCAATTTTCAGTGTAGTCTGTCAGTTCCTGGTTAGGTGAGTTACCAACTTAGTGGTCTCACAGTACAGTGGACCAGCATAAGGTATTATCTCATAAAGGGCTGCCTTGTGCTGCCAATTACCCAAGATTTCAGCAAGGAAAATATAGAGCGACGTGATTAAGTCAATGTGCGAGTGGAAATTCACATTTCCCCCTGAAACTACTTTTGGAAAATGAAACTATATTGAAAAGAATTTTCAACTTGTCCCAGCGCTGTAACTTCAACATGTGAAATAAATTGGGCCGCGATGCCATTGTCCTTCTTATCATCTTAACAGCTCTGGGAGCGAATTATCAGGAAGATGGAGCAGGAGGAAGGTGCTGCAGAGAGTCACTTGGTTAAGTACACATCACAATTCAAGCTGTTGCTCAGATGCTGTTCTTTCTCATGCAGAGGGAAAAAATTACTTTATTTTACTTTTGAGGAAAAAGCACTCTGGGCCCGATCCCTAGGGCTGTAATCAGCATAGCTCCAGTAAAGTCAAAAGAGCTACACTGGTTTACACCAGCTGTGGGTTTGGCCCTCTGTCATCTGTTTTTGAAGGTCAAACATTTGGCTGCTCTGGAGCTGGGTTGCAGGACCTGATTCTGATTTCATAGCAATTTTACACCAGTTCAAATCCACTGATGCCGATGTAGTTTGTCCTGATTTACACCAGTGCAACAGAGAGTGGAACCAGGATTTACAATTCACTCTGAAAGCAGAGTGCTGGTTAGTTTAGTCAACAAGAAGTGTGTCTTACATCCCTTTCACACTCTTCCTCAGTCTTACTTTGTTCCTGAGGGTTTTGAAGTCTGATTGAAAGAAACAGTCTTAAGCAGCTCAAATCCATCTCTTGTCCCAGGCTCCTATAAAATGCCCAAAGGAACAAATGAATTTTGGGTCTGCCTGTACTGAGATTAATTTTGCTTTATGTTTTCAGAAATTACTTGTAAAAATTGAGATTTACATGAGCCTTTTTGCCTGACTAATGGAATGTCCTTACTCTCAGATTGGAGACTGGTAAAGCAAGTCTGCCTTAAAAACTGAAGGAAGATCTTCAGAAAACAACTGCTTCACAGGAGGTCTCCTGACCACAGGAAGCAGATTAATGGAGTTCCCAGCGTTTTGTTAATATAAAAAGGCCACTCCAGAAGATCTCCCATGCTTTCCTAGCTGCACAGACATCCAGCCCAAAGAATAGTGATCCAGTTGCACTGCATACTTGCTCTCACTTGGGCTTTTGAACTCATAACAGTTTTGGAGGAATGGTCCATCTGTTTTTGCATTTACAGTAGAATCAAACGGCAGTAACTCATGGTCTTTTATTTGTGATTTTCCCTGAAGTGGTTTTGCTGTCCTGTCTCTTGTGGGTACTTACTGGATGCTGCCTTCAGATAGGTTTGCAATATTCCCCTTGAATTTAGATTACCTTTCTCAGTTGTAATAAACAAACCATCCATTCCTTCCTCTTGGAACTGAAAGCAAAGCTTAACCGAAACTGTATTCCTCCATCTTAAGCAAAAATCCAGCCTAGAACAAGTAAACAAAAGGACAGTGATAACATGTAAAAGAGCTTTCACACTATTTGTCCAATGCAATTAACTTCTCGTTCCCCAAATGTAGCATTATTCTTTTCTCATTGTGTCTTTATCTCACCCCTTCACTTAAATTTGAATTTCAACCATACTCCTATTTAAAAAATCATCTACAGCAGCATCTCTTCATGTAGACTTGCTGGGTCCTGCACAGCACCAACAAAGACATATTTAAGTTACTTTGTCTTAAAATATATTATAATCAGAGGTTTCTCACTGGGGACAAGACATTTTAAGATTTCCTGAATCAACACAGTAGTTTGTTTTATAAAATACATTACAGTTTGAGTCACATGCAAAACAAGGTAATATATCGCTAAATAAGTTATTTTATACTAACATCCATATTGATTATTAGGCGTTAGTGTTATATTTAAGGCAGTAAATGGAAAAAATATTAGAGTAAAACTGGACTAAATCTTGCTAGAATATTTTTGTGGAATTTCTGGTATCTCAAGAGCTCTGTCTCTCTCAGAACAGATTTCACAGGTGGCTATCAGACATGACAATAGGACAGCTTGAGTTTGGGAGGATCGCCTCGTAACTATATTATCTTATACCCTGATCTTATTGTTTGAAAATATTTCATGTTCTCTGATATCACCAGCCATCTCAAATTTACCATACATGAACGTGAGGGGTTAATCTCACCCAACCAATGGCAATACATTTCTCCCAAAGTTTCTGATTCTCTGCTATCTGGTACCTGGAGGCAGAGGCAGATTCAGCGTTTTGGGGCCCTGGGCCAGAACAAGTGGGGGCCCCTCCCCACCTCTTCTGCCTGCAGTCCCCCTGCCTCTTCCCCCATGTCCCTGCCGGGGAACTGGGCTTGGGGCATGGCAGCGTGCCCTGCCCCGCCACCTGGCCCTGCTGCTCCCTGACCCCACTCCTGGGCAGCAGGGCCAGGTGGAGCAGGGTGGGGTGCTAGGGCGCCCATTTTTCTGAGGCTCCCCAATTGGCCAGGGCCCCTGGGCACAGGCCCTGTTGGCCCAGTGGCTAATCCGCCACTGCTGGATTCATCATTTTACACCTGTACGAAGTGACTCTGTCTGTCACTGGTCTGTCAACGTCAAGTCTGTCAATGGTTGTGTGTGGTTCGTCGGTGGAAATGATGATACATGTGCCAGGCAGTGGGGAATCCGGGTCCTAAAGGTTCTTCTGCTGCTTTGGCGATGTTATGTCACACAAGACAGGTAATCCTGGTTCTATCTGCACAGCAACCACCTAGTTCAACAGGTCTGTCAAACTGCATTTACTGGGCCTGCCAGCTGTTCTGCACTCATTTCACAGGTACAACTTGAAATGCTGCGGGAAATGATGCCGTACTAATTACATTTCATCCATGAATGACTTTACTCCAAAGCCTATTATATACAGTGTAGGATGGTGTGGCAGCAGAATAACACAGCCTTCCACTCCAAGGATAGTGCTTTTACTAGTAGGTATTCCAGCTGCCTGGAGAGGCTCTCTGCTAGCTGGCTGAGGGTATGTCTACCCTGCAGCTTGTGTAGACATACCTGAGCTAGCATCAATCTGTCAGTCTTGCGTGCTGGAGCAGTGAAGCGGCAGTAGCCTGGGCTTTGTGCAGGCTAGCCACCTGAATAATTACCCAGTGGGCCAGGTGGGATTATACAGCTCATGCTGAAGTCCATGCTGTGATGGCTTCACTGCTACTGGTACCTGAGCTTGCTAAATTAAAGCTAGCTTGAATATGTCTACACGAGTTGCAATCACACCTCATGACTGCAGTGTAGACAGACCCTAGCCTATAAATGCCTGCCTGTGTGTCGGTGAGGAGGATAAAGCTCAGGCAGATTAAGTGTTTTGGTCATACTTTTTGCTGTTGACAGATCATCATGAAGGCAAGCAAGAAGATATTCAGGCACTTTATATCAGTTCCTGATGGCTTGGTTCTTGTGTTTTAGTGGCTAGAGCAGAGGACAGGGGCCTGAATATCATCTCTCCCTGGTTTTATTCCAGTGTGAAGGAATTGAATTCATTGGTTGATCCAGATTTACACAGGTGTAAGGAAGATCACAGTCAGATCCTGTGGGGCCTATTCCCAGCCCAACCAGTGGCTCACGGTATGACTCTTGGCATTTGACTCCATTGCCTTTGTCTCAGTTTGTCTATATGCAAAATAGGGTTTAAAATGCTGGCCTACCTTTCGGGGTGCAAAGCACGTTGAGTGTCTCTAACGAATGGTGCTATGTGAGTGCACCACATTGCTATGTAGTAGGTAGCTATATATATATATATATATATGTATAGTATCATGTCCATGTTAAATCAGGCATCGCCTTTTTCTGGCTCCTCTCCTGCTGCTGAATCAGATAACATCGCAGATCATTTTTCCAAATCACTCTTTGCAGATTACAATAACACAGAGATTTTAGCTGACAGCTGGCTCTAGGGAGCCTGAAATTCATGGGTTGGTCTTTTGTGCCAGTGACACCAAAGGAGAAATAGCATCTGCATGATGCTACAGCAGCAATTCCTTCATGGCAGCAAACAATGCTAGGGTTTGCATAAATTACATCACTGAGCCAACAGAGAGATGTCTCCAGGATGTGACTCCAGGAAGCCCCTCCCTTCCTTTAAATATTCAAATTCTAGGCAAGTGGTAAAGCTTCTTGGTTCACATAGTGCTGGAATTTGGGTCTTCTGCAATTTGTCTGTCCTTAAAAATCCTTGGCCTTAAAAACCAACTCCCTTCCCCACAGAGGCAAGGTGGGGTTTGTTCCTCAGGGCATATTGCTACGTTTGTTTTTACATATTGATGACTAGACTGTGCCAGTCGCTGGAATTCCCAGCCAGATGGTATTCCAGACTTGGTTGCTTTGTGCTTCAATTCTTCTCATTTTCTTCTGATCTATTATCATCTATTGATCAGCCCTCATTTAGGGGACAGCTGTAGACTTTGCTATATCTCTAATATACCACAAAGGGGCTGTCGTTCAGGTCCAAACTGGCAGCAATTTATATTGTTTTCCTAATAGTTAGCTATATCCTACCTCGCTGAATGTGTATGTCCTGGGGCATGCAGAATGCTGGAGTATTGCTGAAGTTCGGACCCTCCAATGAGATTACGTTAATCTGTGCAGTTGCTTTGTTGCATCTAGGACTTTTATACTTAGATTGTGAGCACTTTGGGGTTGGCCCATCTCTCTGTTGTATGTCAGTACCGTGCCTAGAACTGGACCATGACTTGGATTCTTAGGTGCTATGACAATACAGATAATAAATCGTTATAAAGCATCTGGCATAAGTGTGATTCTGTGCCCTGTAATGCTGACTGGAATATGCAAGGCACTCAGCAGAGTGTCTTGGAGGGGCGAAAAATTCCTTTTGTCACCCTCTGTGAGCTTTCCAGTTGTTCCTGGATGGTCAATGTCTACTGGGAAGTTTTGACAAAGCCAGCTAGAATAAAGCAGATGTGTAGGCTCATGAGCACTTAAATGAAGGAACATTAGCAGTGCTTAGAAATAGCATCCCTCCCCCCCACTTATTATTACAAATGACAAGTGCAGATAGACTGTGCACATACTAGATTGATCCCAGGATATTATCAATAGTGCTGCTAGCAGAGACAGCACTGAGTGAGGAGACTAAATGGCAGCACTTGAGAAACAATATGAGTCATCAATGACAAACTTTAACTGTTTAGACATCTGGTATGATTTTTACTGTACGTTAATACTCACCCTCCTGGAGGGTCAACCGGTGTCTAAGAAGCATCAGGGTGAGAGAGGCATCTTCTAGGTAGACAGGACCCAAAACAACTAGGAATTTATTTGGCAAATCCTAAACACCAAATCCAGACCAGCTATACCAATATAACAAACAAGATTTATTCTGAAGGAAACTAGTGTTTCTGAAAACCAATAGAGAAAATAGAGAATAGAGAAAATAAGGAATTTGTGTACATGAAGCCTTAGCCTCCAAGAGCACTGGCCTAATCTCCATACAAACTAACCTATACAGTGTAAAGTAATAAATAATCTCCCTGATTATTCAAGGCACAATATACTGGGAAGAAATAATTATTGCTGCAAAACTTGGATGAAACAATCCTTTTATGGGACAGACAAGAATTATGAGTCTGCAGACTCAATAAATAAATAAAGTTCCCACCAGAACTGGAAAAATCGTTTTCAACTTTTCATGGACAGACACTATACTGAAAGGCTTTGTATGTTTCTTTTATAATAGTGAACATAGTGGCTTCACTTAGTGCCCTGATATAAGAGGGCTGTAATGGATTCGGATGTGGTCCCTTGCTAGGAATAAGATCTCTGGTGTAGCGAAAATCCACATCTAGGAGCCATTTGTATGTACAACAGATGTTGAGTCCTATGGTGAAAGAACGATGGAAGTCCTATTTATGGCCAAAATGGTTGCTTGTCTCCTACCCCTACAAGTGTTGCTATTTTAGCTATCGTCTGAATCAGTTTTATTCAGCTGGTAGAGGAGCATTGTTCAGACCAACGGTGGAAGGATGTGATGATATTTTTCCAAATCAGACAGAAGGAGATGAAACCCAAGAGGCAGCCTGTATAATTTACAAAGTTTGCTGCTATATGCTTGACATAGTATGGATTTAGTGCAGACCAATCAGATTATCTTTGTTCTGAGACCACGTAAACGGCATCCACTAACTACTTACAGTGTGTTCAGGTATCAAGGGCTAATCTCAGGCTTCACAACTTTTGAAGAAAGTTAGTTTCTTTGCAAGTTCCTGTAGTGAAATGAATTAATCGAGTGGTTTGGATATGAGAATGACTGTCCTATATAAATCTTTATGGTGTTTCATTGTAATGAGCCGCATTTACCATAGAGTATTATCCAGATTCATGCTGCTGGGGAGCCAGAACAACCCACATTGGGAGGTGATTTCACTGACTGTTGGCATGTCAAAGAAGTTAACATCTCTGCAGCAGAAGCTGGTTCTGTGTTCCCTGTAAACCTTGAAGAGCAGGCTGTTCCGCTGTCTGTGTGTGGAGTCTGTTCAATTCATGCTGTTGAAAAGTGACAATTTCCTTAAGTATCTGAGTGTTTCATTCTTTCTGAAAAGCTTTGTTGTGCCACCTAGGCATCATGTTTAGGGAAACTGGGGTTTTGTAATTGCTGCTGCTTAATCACATATTATTTGAAAAATTATGCAAAACCTGGTATGCATGAAGAAAAACAAAGACCCCCCCAGAGGGTCCCCAACCCCTTCCCGTGGTACCCTGTTTGTCTGCATCCCCAAGTCACTAGTGGATAGCAGGCCAGTCAGGTGGCTTGCCTAGGAATGGGAGATACTGCAACTCCCAGGAGTCCCTTCAGCCTCAGTCCAACACTATTCCTGCGCAGACTACGAGCACTGTGGATACTGTGGGATCAGACATGCTGATGGAAGGTGGCAGGGGTGCAGGAACAATTTGTATAATGGGAGTGCAGAGAGCCATTGAACCAAACTGTGAACCCTGTCTATGATGGAAGCCACTTCCAGCTAGGGGTGTGGCTGCACCGTTAGTTCCAGCACCTATGACAGGTGGGAGCAGCATGATCTCCCCGTCTCCTGGAGCTGGGGGCAAAGAACAGTGCAAGATTCTGTGAAATGTTACTAGATTATCAATAGCTGACTCTAGCCCCTACCCCATCCTCAAGAAACAAATATTCCCCCCAGGGGCTCATGTCCTTTCACGGCCACAAATTAAAAACCAAAACCAGAGTCTCTTTTCAATTTCCTGAGCAAACACAAAAAGAGAATCCTGAAAATAATTAAAATTGAAAATTGATTGTTTGGGCAATATCAGATTTATGCAAAAGGTCCCCTGGTCCTTGGGGACTGAAAGGAGAAGTTTTTGAGCCTTATTTTGAACAAGCTAAGCATTTTTTCAGATTATTCCCAGCATAACATGCCAAGGGGAATATGCTCCATTTGTTATTTCCTTAAAAAAAAATCAATGGACTGAAACATTCCCTCTAGACCTATAATATTTATTTCAATGTTCTGTCAATAAATATAACAAGGTTAGCTTTCTATCAGGTTAGTTGGAAGAATCATTTGAGGGAAGTTCTATTTGTTAAGCTCGATTACAAAAAGCAATCAATAAGAAAAAATTCCCCTGTTGCTATCGAAAAGAAATATGGTGCTCAGAGGAGTCGTCCCTTGATAAGTATTTATGCCTCTTCTCCAGAATTCTCTTGCTGGCTTCTGAACGCTGTTTTGCTAGTCTTTGCCCTTTCTTTGCTTCTAAATGTGGAGAAGTGAGAAAGAGAAGGGGTAGAGGAAGGACCAAGCCAGTGGTTAGGATGCTACCTGGGTTCAGTTCCCTGCTGTGCTACAGCCTTCTTGTCTGACCTTGAGCAGCTCACATAGCCTCTCAGTGCCCCAGTTCCCCATCTGTGAAATGCTTCCTTCACAGGAGTGTTGTGAAGATAAATAAATTAAAGATTGTGAGGCACTTAGGTGCTGTGGTGATGGGGTCAAAATACCCTGGAGCACTGCAGAATCACTTATTGAAACATGAAAATGGAGCACAGAGCCAGGAAGGCCCGTCCTGCTGGGATATCCTTTTCCTAGCATCACTGATCCCTGGTGACTCTGCCTAGGCAGCCTTTCTGTGAATTCTGAGTGTTGGAGACTGACTGTCCCCTTCTCCAGCCAAAGGGGTCTGCACGTGCTGCACTGTCGTAATTGACACACCGGGGAATAAGGTGTACTTGAAGCTACTGTAGTGGTTTTTAATGCACTGGCAGGTATTTTTTCTCTACTGTTCTGTACAGTAGGGAGTATTCTGTACCAGTTGCCCTGCTGTGCCCCCACTAGTGGGCCTGAAGAGGCGATACAGGCTGTTCTACCGCTACTTGGCCCTAAAAGAGCATCTCCTGTAAACTGCCTGTTTTGGAGGAGATGCTCCTGAATTCGGCTGCATGATGTCAAGATGAGAGGGAGCACAGGGCAGGAGAATTTGGTGCACTTACTTAAATGAAGCCAAAAATTCATGTCAGCTATGTGTTTGCAAAGCTATGTTATGTCCTTTCCCCCGTGTCATGTTAGACTGTGAGCTGATGGGGGCAGGGGCTGGATCACCTTCTGTGTTTGGGAAGCATGTGACACATAGTGGGCGCTACCACAATCTGAACAAATACTGATGACAGTGGGATCTTCCTGAAGCTGTGGATTCATTGCAAGTTCCAGGGCATGTACTGGTGGTCAGAAACTGCCTTGGAAGCCAGGAGAGTAATGAGGTAACCTTTAAAAAGCATAGGAGGGGAAAGATCATTTCCAGGTTTATTGGTCTGTCTGATGGCAGGTGCCCAAACGCACTGGAAAAGGAAAGAGAGTTTTTTTAACTTATGGAGGAACTTAACTAAGTTTCCACTTTGGGGAAATCTGAGACTAGTTTCAAAAATAATTATATATACTCTCTCTTCCCCCCTCCCCCTCCCCAACATATACATTTGTATATAATTATTTCACACCGTTTTCTGCTAAAGACAATATTAACATGACATAATCTGATTAGCATAGCCAAGCTATGCATTTCATGGGGGATAATGTAGCTTTCAACCACAGCATTTTCTAATCTAAAGCATTCTGTGCCTCTGTATTTTTCTGCAGAGAATAGTGCTGAATTTAGCAGTTAGTTAAATTTATCCCAGCTTGTCACCTGTGAAAGTGCCTTTGGTTTTTGTGAAAAACAACAAAGTCCCAACCAAACTTTTTGGTACAGCTGTGATAGTTACTGCTGCACAGAAATTGTGAGACTTCACAGCTGTTCAGAACCTCAGCTGAGGGAACACAAAAACAAGCACTAAAACAAATAGTTTAGAAATGAGAAAGAAAAGCAAAATATTAGTGCCTCCAAATACCGGTATTGTTGTTTAAAATAATCAAAATCTAGGACCCGTTTTTTTCATAAAACCATTCTGGGGGGAAAATGGTATTTTGACAAGTAAAGAAAGACCCACATTATCAACTGGGGATGTGTATAAAGACAAATCTTAACTATTAGCAACGGATTCTGTATATTCTGCAATATCTGTTGTCCATTACTGTTATGGAATATGACCGCGAATTGCCCTTTTCCAGTCTTTCAGTACTATATTTTACAATCCACCTCTTCGGATATTTGCCTTCCTCATAGTTTGGGACTGCAGCACCCTTTGGAATGTGAAAGAGGTACCTGATTTCTTGCAGTAGAGGGAAGAGGATTAAGGCCCCATAAAAGTGTGCATAGATCATGTGACCAGTATCTCTATTCTGTCAGTATAACTGTGTTAATATGAACATGGAGCCTCCGCTTTCTGCCAATGAGCAGCTGGGTGTCATTCATTGGTTTTATTGCTCATTACACCACCAGAAGACTGGGAACTGCACGAATTAGGCACAACCTTTGTGGCTGTGTATTTTCAGATGGCTGAGGGTAATTAGAGAGTGAGAGAGAAGGAATAAGGATAAGGGGAGGTGTTTGAGGAAACGAGGATGACACATCCAAAAATCTGCCTGTGTCTAGTTACTCTGGAACATGTGCTTCTAGTCCCCGTCCCGACAGCCCCCACCCTGTCCGTGTGCATGAGTGTAATTTGAGCTGTCACTCGCTCTGCCAGCTCAGTGCTGTGAAAGGACAGCAAACAGGGACAGGAGTGAGAGACTTTGCTTTGTTTATGGATGTTACTTCCTGAGTCTGTCTGTCTTTACTCTCAGCCCTGTCTACACTACGAAAGTATGTTGGTATAACTACGTCACTCGGGAGTGTGAAAAATCCACACCCTCTGAGAAACGCTGTTATACCGACTGAACTCCCAGAGTAGACAGCACTATGATGATAGGAAGGCTTTTCCGGTTGACATAACTGCCTCTTCTCAGGGAGGTGAAGTACCTGTACTGACAGAAGCAGCTCTCCCGTCGGCGTAGATTGCATCTTCACTAAGCCCTACAGTGGTGTAGCTGCGCCGTTGTCAGTATAGACAAGCCCTCAGTAACTCCACATTGTGTCACCTTAGGGGGAGATCTAAGTTGGGAAAATTTTCCCAGCATCACCAAAGTCATCATCAAACAAAGCTTTATGCAACTGAAGGTAACAAATCCCTTTGCAAAGTAAGATGAGAGGCGTGGATAATAGCTGAGTCCTGAGTGATTTTTTTGAAGACATGGCTCTTAACAATAAAACTAGTTCCAGGGGAGGCAGGCGTATAAAGCTAACAGCCTCGCTGAGTGATGCCTGGGTCTTACTCACCCCGGCAAGACGATGCACAAAGAAGCCCCAATTGCTCCATTTTTGTGAGTGCTCATGTCAGAGCCTTGTGGGGAAAGGTACATTAAACATAAAGCAAATCCGAGTAGCACAGTAACATTTATCATGTTCAGGAAAGGTGAGGGAGGAGTCAGGAGGATCATGCGAGTGCTGCGGTGTGGGCCCTCTCTTTTAACCTACTGGGTTCCTGAGCACTTGCTGAGTGTTACATCGGGTCAGGAGAAGGAGACTATCACAGGGCTACGCTGTTGTGAGGGGTGGTTTTTCATTTTGCAATAATGCCTTTGTGTTAGTTGCTGTAAAAACACATCTTGCCTCAAAAGAGTTGCAATAGGTGAAACAGCAAAGGGGTGGGAGAAAGAGATGGCAGATTTTGGACGGGTGATGGCTGGCAAAAGCCATGTTAATTCCAAGCTTCTATAGAGGTTGAAACCATCAAAGTTTTGTACTCAATGAAATATCCCATGTTGCTGGTGTTGTTTCTGCCTGTGTGGTGGTCTGATTTCTTGGGTGAGAGGATGAGTTCCTTGAAGCAGTGACATGAAATACACACATAAAAAGCACTCAAATGCAATTGTAGGACTGGTGTCTCAGTGGGCATAAACTGGACTGTGGGGTCAATTCTGGCTTCATTGAAGTCAATAGGAGTATTGCCATTGACTTCAGTGGAGTCATGATTTCACCCCATGTATTTTCTCACCAGTACATCCTTTTGTGGCTTGGAGCTCAAGTGGGTAATTCTTTGTGACTCTAGGCACCCCTTTGTTCACACCTGACACACTGCTGTACAGAATACACCTTGTGATGTATCATGACAGCTTATAACACACTGGTTATTAATATCATTGTAAAATGCATGTGTTAAAGTTGTATGTGATGTTATGAATTCCCTCTGTAGGATATTACTAGAATATGTTTAAGACCAGACAGCCTAGCTTAGGTAAATGTGATACACAGGTCTGTCCTAGACAAAGGAATGTGGGTTTACCTCAATTTACATGTTAGCAGTAACCAAAGCCTTTAGGCTAAATCAGTGGGGGTTATCCTGCTCTTGAACTTGAGACAGAGAATTGATATGGCTCCAGCACCCCAGAAAGAGGCAGAAAGCTGAATCCCCAGGAGGCCTTCGTGACTTGTGATACAAAAACCCGCCCTTTGGGGCTAAAAGGAAGAGAGTGTGACTCCATCCTTATTCTTCACCTTAGAGTAAGGAACCAAGCGAGTTGATTTCTGTGTTGGGTGCTGGCCAGGCCAGCCAGGGAAGGCTGGAGGTGAAAAGCATCATCTTGAACAAAGACTGTATCTTGCTAGACTAAGTGTTAAACTGTCACTTTTTGAAGTGTGTTTTCACTTTTATTTGTTTGTAACCATCTCTGCCTTTATCCCTTTTACCAGGTATCACTTAATCCAGGCTCTTTTGCTAATACACTTGTTTTGCTTTCATTATAAATCATCATTGCTGTGTAAGTTCTGTGCAGTGTAGGTTTGTAGAGAGCTGACAGATTGGGGCTTTTACTGTCACTTCAATGGCAGTAAACCTGACACCTGCTCTGTGAGGGCCCAGTGAGAGGGACTGGTCCCTGCAATAGGAAGTTTTTGGGGTGAATTCAGGGTTGGTAGGGTTCTAACATCAACCTGCCAGGGTACTCAGGCTGGGCAAAGCTGGGAGAGGCTTGTGGGCTGCTGGCAAGCTGTGGGGGTCAGAGCTCCAGACCGCAGCTGCACAGCACAGGACAGCCAAGGTTACAAAGCAGATGGTGACTGAACCCCTTACTGGCCTGGCTGAACCCCACAATGTGTCACAGGAACATCTGTGAAGGGTGGGACACTGTCTATTATTTAGTTTGTCAGTTCAAGCAGAAAAAAATCTGTACAAATGGATACACACAAGCTAATTCCTGGACAAATTACTTTTACTACTATGATCTGATGATTGAATTTTTCCTCAGACAGCTTCCACAGCTGGTGAGCCCTTCTCTTTAAAACTTCTCCCCCATTAACGTAAGAACATGATTCACAATGACAGAAAAAGGAGAAACAATTGTCACAAGGTCGTGATCCAGTGACCTTCGGCGAGCCCAGAGGTCACAGCCCACACAAACTGACTTGACTAGACAAATCAGAGAGACTGTTCAGAGAAAACAGTGGGAAAAATGGACCACTTAGCTCTCCATTTTCATTTTGCCAGAGTGTTTGACAAAGACTATAAAATGAAATGGTCTGACAGGGAATATTTCACATTATCCATCTCAGTTGCTGTACAGACAGCTAACATTCAGAGATTAAGTAATTAAAGGCTTTTGTATCAATAATAATGTCAGAATCTGTACGTGTGTGTGAGAGAGAGCGCAAGAGAGAGAAATTACAAATTCGTAAAGAAAGTGAAAATGTAGTTTAAGAACAAAGGGGAATCTGCTGCAGGAACTGCAGGAGAGAGATCAGAACTCTCCTTAAAATGCAGAGATTGGTCTTTCAAATGCTGGCATTTTTCAGCAAGTTGGAGATGATAATCGTGGTATTTCTAGGTTGCTTGCAAGTCAAGGCAGAGGAGCCTCCTGTATGCCTCTGAGCACAATGTGAACTGCAACGTGACATCAGTTGTGAATATTCTACTAATATGTTAATTAAATTGTAACTTTGAATAGCTTCATTTTTAAACTTGTAATTTTCTTAGGAGTAGATATTTCAACAACTGCAAACATATTTAGCAGAAATGTTTTAACTCCCTATTTGCCAATAGCATCAAAGATAATAAGAATCAAATCTATGCAGATACCCTATATTACAATAGAGAAGTTATTTTTCCAGTATAACAATAGATAAAAGCCTGTGCATTGAAGTACAGCTAGAAATTATTTGTAATTGGTATGAAAAAATCCTTAAATCTGTATACTGCTTTGAACATTTTGGGCTTAAATTACAGTTAATAGTTCCCATAGAAGAGGTAATAGGGGAAATAGTAAAATTCAGAACCCTTTAACATTAAAGTGTTGTCTAGATTTCCAGCCTCAGCATCATCTCTAGCAGTTTTACCATCAAAAAAACAAAAGCAAGAAGTTGTTTACATGAACACAAGGAACCAACTTTTGGTGACTGTTCCCAGCACTGCTCTGCAGGGTGCTGTCCAGGTGTGTGTGTGAGGGACAGCACTCTGAGTCTGAGTGAAGATCGGAGACGCTCCCAGTTCTGCTCCATGGAGATCTCCCTGTACATACGGCTCTGCCATGGCTGTCTGGACTGGGCTGTTCTGATACAAAAATACTCTACATGCTTTTCGTATCTGTTATGCGAAAATTCTGATGGAAAATAAGTCTGCATCCAGCAGCCAAAACCTGATGCATGTGCAGAACCTTCTGCATGGAAATTCGCTCTCTTCAGCACTCTGTGTTGGGTGATCGGTAGCTACCTGCGGAGCTGCAGCAGGAGACAGCTTTGCTGACTGGCTCAGGGCAGCACTTTACATCATTTCTGAAATAAAATACTTGGTATCTATTTAGAAAAAATGTAAAGGCCAAAGGTCTCTGTCACAGGGTATCTGGCCCCCCTTCAGGGGAGTTAGGTTCAGCCCCACCTGTGATTAAGGAGGTGTCTCCATGCTGAAGCTGGGGTCAGGTGAGAGCTTGAAGGTTGCTTGGTCTTCCTGAAGAGTTGCTCTCTTGGGATGGGGCACGGCAGTGGGCAGGCAGTTGGGAGACCTGGCTGGGGATGCCTACTGCGTAGGTGGCATCACAGGCCTTACGAGGGGCCGGGTGGCAAGACCTGTGTACCTGTTTTGATTGATGTTGAACTGTGTTTGTGTTTGAACAACAAGCACATCCTTGGGGGAAGAGAAAGAAACACTGATGCTAGGGGAGCTTTACTGATGCACCCGCTGCCTAACATGAGAATGGGTAAACTGAGGCAGGGTCTGACACTGTGTTTGGGGAGACCCTGGTACAGCCCCTTTCCAGAGTGAGTGCAGCACATCTCACCTGTGGAGTCTGTTTTCCACTGTAGCATTCAGTCTGGGTGCCAGTGCCGCAGGATCTGACCCCAGGAGAGGAAGGAAAGTTCTCAGGGTAGCAAACAGAAGAGTGCGGGAAGTGAGCTGTGCCCAAAGGACACTGCGCAGTCTAGAAGTTATTACAATTAGAGAGGACTGTCCGAAAGGCTGCAGTGCTGCCAACCAGCCAATGGATGTTAACGGTGCTGTTCTGAGAAATGATTGAAGTCAGGCTCCTGTATCCTTATTTAGGCTAAATAAGTGGAAGCTACTAGGTGTTCATTGCTTTTGAAAATAATGCTACTGTATTTACACAGCTAACTTTACCCCCCACCCCGATCCTGGCCAGAGCATGTGCAGCAACAGCATCTTCAGCACTTTGGGAGTTCAGAGGTAACATCATATCATAAATGCACCAAAGAGTCTTGTGGCACCTTATACCCTAACAGACGTTTGGGAGCATGAGCTTTCGTGGGTGAATACCCACTTCGTCGGATGCATGTAGTAGAAATTTCCAGGGGCAGGTATATATAAGCAAGCAAGAAGCAAGCTAGAGATAACGAGGTTAGTTCAATCAGGGAGGATGAGGCCCTCTTCTAGCAGCTGAGGTGTGAAAACCAAGAGAGGAGAAACTGGTTTTGTAGTTGGCAAGCCATTCACAGTCTTTGTTTAATCCTGAGCTGATGGTGTCAAATTTGCAGATGAATTGAAGCTCAGCAGTTTCTCTTTGAAGTCTGGTCCTGAAGTTTTTTTGCTGCAGGATGGCCACCTTAAGATCTGCTATCGTGTGGCCAGGGAGGTTGAAGTGTTCTCCTACAGGTTTTTGTATATTGCCATTCCTAATATCTGATTTATGTCCATTTATCCTTTTCCGTAGAGACTGTCCAGTTTGGCCGATGTACATAGCAGAGGGGCATTGCTGGCATATGATGACGTATATTACATTGGTGGACGTGCAGGTGAATGAGCCGGTGATGGTGTGCCTGATCTGGTTAGGTCCTGTGATGGTGTCACTGGTGTAGATATGTGGGCAGAGTTGGCATCGAGGTTTGTTGCATGGATTGGTTCCTGAGTTAGAGTTACTATGGTGCAGTGTGCAGTTACTGGTGAGAATATGCTTCAGGTTGGCAGGTTGTCTGTGGGCGAGGACTGGCCTGTCACCCAAGGCCTGTGAAAGTGTGGGATCATTGTCCAGGATGGGTTGTAGATCCCTAATGATGCGTTGGAGAGGTTTTAGCTGGGGACTGTATGTGATGGCCAGTGGAATCCTGTTGGTTTCTTTCTTGGGTTTGTCTTGCAGTAGGAGGCTTCTGGGTACACGTCTGGCTCTGTTGATCTGTTTTCTTATTTCCTCGTGCGGGTATTGTAGTTTTGAGAATGCTTGATGGAGATTTTGTAGGTGTTGGTCTCTGTCTGAGGGGTTAGAGCATATACAGTTGTACCTCAGTGCTTGGCTGTAGACAATGGATTGTGTGGTGTGCCCGGGATGGAAGCTGGAGGCATGAAGGTAGGCATAGCGGTCGGTAGGTTTTCGGTATAAGGTGGTGTTAATGTGACCATCACTTATTTGCACTGTGGTGTCTAGGAAGTGGACCTCCCATGTAGATTTGTCCAGGCTGAGGTTGATGGTAAGGTGGAAGTTGTTGAAATCGTGGTAGAATTTTTCAAGTCTCCTTCCCATGGGTCCAGATGATGAAGATGTCATCAATGTAGCGTAGGTAGAGAAGAGGCGTGAGTGGACAAGAGCTAAGGAAGCGTTGTTCCAGGTCAGCCATAAAAATGTTGGCATATTATGGGTCCATGCGGGTGCCCATAGCGGTGCCACTGATCTGGAGATATATATTGTCATCAAATTTGAAATAGTTGTGTGTGAAGATAAAGGCACAGAGCTCAGCAACCAGTTGTGCTGTGGCATCATCAGGGATACTGTTCCTGACAGCTTGTATTCCATCAGAGTGTGGAATGTTTGTGTAGAGAGCCTCTACATCCATGGTGGCTAGGATGGTGTTTTCTGGAAGGTCACCAATGCAATGTAGTTTCCTCAGAAAATCAGTGGTGTCACGGAGATAGCTGGGAGTGCTGGTGGCATAGGGTCTGAGTAGAGAGTCCACATATCCAGACAGTCCTTCAGTGAGAGTGCCAATGCCCGAGATGATGGGGCGTCCAGGATTTCCAGGTTTGTGGATCTTGGGTAGTAGATAGAATAACCCTGGTTGGGGCTCTAAGGGTATGTTGATTTGTTCCGGTGTTAGTGTAGGGAGTGTCCTGAGTAGATGGTGCAGTTTCTTAGTGTATTTCTCAGTGGAATCTGAGGGAAGTGGCCTGTAGAATTTGGTATTGGAGAGTTGTCTGGCGGCCTCCTTTTGGTAGTCAGACCTGTTCATGATGACAACAGCACCTCCTTTATCAGCCTCTTTGATTATAATGTCAGGATGGTTTCTGAGGCTGTGGATGGCATTGCGTTCTGCATGACTTAGGTTATGAGGCAAGCGATGTTGTTTTTCACCAATTTCTGCCTGTGCATGTCGGCGGAAGCATTCTATGTATAGGTCCAGACTGTGATTTCGACCCTCAGGAGGAGTCCATGTGGAGTTCTTCTTCTTGTGCTGTTGGTGGGAGGGTAACTGTGTATCAGTGGGCTGTTCACTGTTATTCTGAAAGTGTTCTTTGAGTCGGAGACAGCGAAAGTAGGCTTCCAGATCACCGCAGAACTGTGTATCATGTTAGTGGGGGTGGCAGGGCAGAAAGAGAGTCCCCGAGATAGGACAGACTTTTCTTCTGGGCTGAGTGTGTGGTTGGATAGATTGACAATATTGCTGGGTGGGTTAGGGTTACCAACGGTTGTGGCCCCATGTGGCAGGTAGGAGTTTAGACAGCTTACAGTCCTTTTTCCTTTGTAGAGAGGTGAAGTGAGTAATGTAGATCTCCTGTCTTATTTTAGTGAAGTCCGTTTGTATGGAAGTTTGGTTATTAATGAGAGTCTCCAGGTTGGAGAGCTCTTTTTTGATGTTTTCCTGTTTGTTGTATAGGATGCTGATCAGGTGGTTCCTCAGTTTCTTTGATAGAGTATGCCATAGTCTCTCACTGTGGTTTGTGTAGTATGTAGATAGCAGTGGATTTTTTACCTTTAGTCCATTTGATATGATGTCCATCCGTTTGCATTTGGAAAGGAAGATGATATCTGTCTGTATTTGTGCAAGTTTCTTCATGAGGTTGATGGATTTCCACTCCATACGGCTAAATGCAGTGCCTTGCATGGTGTCAAGTATCAGAGGTATCATGGTGTCACATATCAGACGTATCGGCCAAACTGGACAGTCTCTACGGAAAAGGATAAATGGACATAAATCAGATATTAGGAATGGCAATATACAAAAACCTATAGGAGAACACTTCAACCTCCCTGGCCACACAATAGCAGATCTTAATGTGGCCATCCTGCAGCAAAAAAACTTCAGGACCAGACTTCAAAGAGAAACTGCTGAGCTTCAGTTCATCTGCAAATTTGACACCATCAGCTCAGGATTAAACAAAGACTGTGAATGGCTTGCCAACTACAAAACCAGTTTCTCCTCTCTTGGTTTTCACACCTCAGCTGCTAGAAGAGGGCCTCATCCTCCATGATTGAACTAACCTTGTTATCTCTATCCTGCTTCTTGCTTTCTTATATATACCTGCCCCTGGAAATTTCCACTATATGCATCCAACGAAGTGGGTATTCACCCACGAAAGCTCATGCTCCCAAACGTCTGTTAGTCTATAAGGTGCCACAAGACTCTTTGCTGCTTTTACAGATCCAGACTAACACGGCTACCCCTCTGATACATATCATAAATGACGGGTCTCTACAAGCATTTCCAGCCGTGGAGCATTGCTGAGGCCCCACAAAGCATTTGCAGGATATGTTTTATTGCTTTACTTTTGAGTTGCAACTAACAGAACTATTATGAGCAAAACAGTGACTGGAGAGATCTGAGAACAACAGACTAGCACATGCCTTGAGCAACAAACAGCTCTTGCGTTTTCTGTTTTGTTTTGTTTTTAATCATCCATCTCTGGAGTGTCTGTCAGTGATGAATGATGTGACAAAAGAATCCTCATTAAATTTCAAATTCTGAAAACTAAATAAATTAGTAATTGCACAAATTTCCCCTGCCTTCAACTTCCATAGTGCATGGCTGTGTTGGCTCTCCTATAGCACTCTGCTGCACAGTGAGTGGTTTGGCTTTTGTCTGAGACACGCTACCCTGCGTAGACAGCATGTTGCAGTGATACATGCAAAGAGGAACCAGCACTGATTCCATTACATCTGGGCCTTCCTCTTGCTTTTCTCCTGTATGGATAAAATTTAACTGGTGCTGATCACTAGCAACTCAAATTTCACTGGGTTCATCAGGACATCTTAAAGTTTCCCCTGTGACCCTAGAGCCCCTCAATGCCAACTAGCAAAGGGTTTGTAACAGCAACTCCTATCAGGCCTGACACACTCATGACACCTAACACATTGCTGCCGTAGTATTTATATGTAAAGAAGGTTGTGCAAGATCTTAAATGAAAGTTAATATCATACTGGTCATCAGAAGCATTGTGAGATGTCTGTACGGGTGTTATTCAAGAAGTTTTTTATATGTAAGGATGTTTAAAGTAGGTAACCAGGCAGGGTGATAAACAATGTTTTCACACATAGGAATGTTGATCTACCTGTCTGCTTGGTAAATTAAGCAGGCTAAGCCTAAACCAATGGGAAATACATTTGTATCTGAGGTAAACACGAGGAACAAGTTAACAGGAGGAAAGCAGGGTGAAAGCAGCATGGCGTCAGCTCACTGTAGATAGACCAAGTAGCAGGAGAGAAGACCTTTATCTGGGGATACGCTTCAAAAGGATACATTTCAAAGGTTTTCTGGACTATAAGAAGGGGGAAAGGATCCCCACTTGTTATGCATCACTGAGGGAATAAAAAGGAAAGCGCTTTTTGCATCCATGAAAGTTGGATCCTAACCCTGGGGGCTGGTGATGCTGAAGGGTTGCTTTAGGTACCTGAGATAAAGGTCTTAACTTCTTAGAAATTATTATTAGTCTCTCAGACATGTGGTATACTTTTGGTTTATTTGTTACCAAATCTGTTTCCAATGTCGTTGCATTCTATTAGATCTCTGTCTTTCCTAACAAATTTCTGCTTGTTTTATCATAGGTACAGCTAAGTGCTGTAATTTCAAGTAAAGTGTGAATCCTGAATTGAACGTGTATGATGTCTCTTAGGAGACAGTGAACTTGGTAATTTCTGGGTGTCCAGTTGCGGGAGCTGGGTACTCCAGGGGAATGCTCTTCAGGGGACTCTGGTCTTGGGCTGCACCAAGTATTACCTGCTAGGAAAAGTAAAGCAGATCTTTGGAGGAGATTGTCTGGCTGACTGTGAGGATCAGGGACCTGATGTATAGTTTTACATCAGCAAGTCTCTCTTTTGCTAAGACAGAGGCATATCAGTGACTCAGTTCTGGGTGCCTGTCACACGTTCTCATTGCTCTCTGTGGGTCTAGCTGCCCAGTCTGTTTACTCTTTAGGCCTTTATATTTTCTGTTTTGCTGCTTTGTTTTATTTATGCAAAGTCTGTCCTTCATCACTCTATTCCCTGCCCACTCACCCCAATAACAAAGGATAGAGTAGAAAAAAATAATATAATATATGAATTTATTTAATTAGTAAACCCCATAGTTGTGGCTGCAGTCTATTCTAACTCTGGTGTTCAGAAGTGTTAATAGGAGTGTCAAAAATGTGCACTTCTCTTCAGGTTTCTTTATATAATGTATAAAGATCAAATATATGTGGAGCGCAGACATCAGCTGAAATAAGGAAATGATATACAGTAAATAAATTACAAATCACACCAGCTGAAGCACAATGAAACTTGGTGGGTACCAGGGGGATATTCACTCACCCACTACACAAACAGATACACATTCTTTAAAACTCTTAGGGCTGCCACAAACAATGCACTTTGCTGTGGAGCGCTCTGAATGTATTCATAGCTTTTTAAACATAATGCACCAGCTCTAGTTTCCCTGCTCCCAATTCATAACAACCCAGACAAAATGAAATGTATCAAAGGGAGCTGATCATTTAGTGGACAATTGCAAACTCACATGTCATCTCCCCCAACCCCCCCCCCCCCCCCCCAGAAATAAATGTCCAGGACTTGGCCAGTGCTTTCCTGGGCTCTCTGTGCCATTACTAAAAATATTTTGCTTTACCACGGGGACACTCTCTAGTGCCACTCACTGTCATTGGTGTTTTCTGAAGGAACAAAAATACATCTAGATCTGCATGTGAAAATTGCTTCTCACCTAGTACAGTCAGGCAGGATTGAAAGGCACAAATGGGATGCGCCAGATTTCAGAAATCACAAGGAAGAAGATGTGGAATGGCTTGAACAAGTTCCATCATTTTTATAAGAATTTCACTGATGTCTGTGATCAGGCACCTGCCCTGAATGGTCTGAATCTGAACTATTCTTTTCTCAATGATCTTGCAGCAGCAGTGCACATCCTTGTGGCCAGGAAATCCAATACTGCACCTCCCCACCCCCATTTCGTGGGGCTTCTGGGACACTTGCAGCTTGTTCAGAATGCAGCAGCACGTTTGCTCACTGTGCTGAGCAGCCATGCGCATAATGCATCCAGTCTGTGCTTTCTGCCATGGCTACCTACAAAGCCACGGATTTGCTTCCAGCTGGCATTGCTGGTTTTCAAGGCTTTTCAGAGCACTATCCTTGGTTATATTGAAGAGCCTTCCCTGAGCTCATCCTGACAACTTACGTCTGCAGGAAGAAACACCCAGGCTGTGGGGCTCCTCCGAAAACTTCTGTTTGCAAGGGAATGTTTTACTGGGACCTCTGTCAGCCCTGCTTGTAGCCCTTATCCGTTCTGCGCTTGTACGACTCTCTTTACAGCAGAGTCGCATCATAGGTGCATTTAACTTACGCGATTTTACCGATACGCGCTTGGCAAAACAAAAAGAGAAAAATAATAATTTAAATACTATTTATTCCACTCAATGAGCATTTGACTATGCGCAATTTTCGCCTTATGCACTGACTTCAGAACCTAACCCCCGCGTAAGATGCGACTCCCCTGTATTTGTGTGTTAGTTGAGGGTTTTATGTTAATTACTATATTGGTTATTTTTGTAATGCTTTTGTTATATTTAATTGTTGTACAACACTCTGAGCACTGGGGCAAGGGGATGGGGTTGTATAAAATTAATAGGCATCATAATCATTAGAGAAAGGAGGCCTTTGGCCAGGTGTCAGCTTTATACAGGACCATCACTTTGTCTCCTTTCAAAGCCTCTGCACGAAGGTTGCCAGCTGCCAGGTTTGGTTATGAAAATTTAGATTTTGACACCTCTTGCCAAACATTCCCTCGCCCATGCCCTCTTCTAGCTTGAGGTAAAGCTCCAAGGGAGCACCGGAGCTATGACATGGCCCCTAGTCCTATGTAGTTCACTGGAATTTACATAAAGCCAACACTTGCTATTTCCTGACAGCACAGCAAGTCTGCCTGTAGACTCTTGTACATTTTTTCAGATATCCATGAGGAAAGGTAACCATTATTATACATCATTATCTTGCTGTGAAGCAAACAATCCATCATATTGCACAGCGAGCCCATAAGAAAACCAGCGTTAATCCATTTGCTGTGAGGGTTCCCCTGTTTAGTGGAATCCTTTGTTTGTGAGAATTCCAACATTCCTGAGCTACTTTCCTTTTAAGCATGTGCTAATGTACATGTAATGTGTTGCTGCTCTGAGGTTTGTAGTCAGAGAGCTAGTTTTAAGCAAATGCATCTTGTATTCACATAAAGTCAACAATGAATACTGGCCATTGCATGGAAAATAATATCTGAATTCAGGCAAATAGAAGACTTCCCATAATGCCAAATTTATATTTTTTGTGGTTTTAAAAGAAGGTTGTTGAATATACAGTGGGAACTGTGTAGCTGAGTCTTATTTATAGCGCTGTTCTGTCTGGTTCATTTCCTCTAACTTCCCTACAGAATGAGCTGAATGAAAATGACACTATTGACTATATGGGTAACAATAAAAGACCTTATAGAAATAAGACTTTTATAGTTTCAGGGAATCAAAAGCCTAAGAGTTATGGTCCTAGAGAGCAGGAAAAGAATCAGGCTGAGCTAGTTGAAGAGGTCCCAGTGGTGGATCTTCCGTTTTTTTGTTGTTGTTTTTTTTAAACAAAAACTACAAACTCATAAATAAAGTGATTGCTTAGAAAGACTTACGTGGGTATAGAAACTTCAGGTCGGATGGCCATAAATCTTGGTATCATCTGCTGCTGAGCTGCAGAGCAGAGTGAAATATAACAGCGCCCTCTTTTTAAAGAGGGAATATTTTTTTTAAAAATCCCTAATTTCTCATTTACTCAGTTATTCAGTTTTTCATGTACAGGGAAGTGCATTGCACAGGTAGGCCATCCATCCCATGCAGCCAGCAAGGAGTCTCACCTAAATATGTCCGAAGAGACACTGTATTATTAGTACATGCAGCCAGAAATAAAAAAGGAGAAACATGAAAACCTGCAGTATTTCCCAAAGCATTGCTCCAGAGTGTAGCGTTGTGACAAGGGTCACACTACTGGCAGCTAAGTCAGACAAGTTAATGTTTTTGCTGGCAGCACCCAGAAGGCGCTGGCCATTGTCCAGACACCTGGTCTTCCCCTGAGAGGTTGCTGTGTGAGATTTGGGATGAAGAAAGTTCAAGCATTCATCTTTAGCCAAGATTGAGTTTAGATTGATGTCAAGAGGCATGGACAGAGCCCACTGGAACACCCCCCCCCCACACACACACACATTCTAAGCAAGAGATGGATGGGCTCCTGTGAATCCCTTGCACTGACAGCTAGAGAGGCAGCTGCAGGGGGCCCTGTATAATCAGTCACACCTGTAGTTCCTTCACATGTGGAACATCCATTGCTTCCATTGCATACTCATTGGCCTTGTTGCACTAGGCACTGCACAAACACATGAATTGATGCCAGTGGGCGTTCCACACACACAGAGGCCTGCAGGTTAGGACCCTACATGTATTTTTTCAACTCACAAGAGCATTTGTTTTTTGAAAGTAGAATTTGCCCTATAGGGGTGGATGGCATGAGCAGCCCTAGACATCACTGAAACATAACGAAACAGAAATATACAAACATCATTACTTTTTTGGTATAAGTTCAAACTAAGAGTAAAGCATGAACGCAGTGTACAATAACATACAGGTAAAATCACATACAATCATGTATTGTCTAAGATGTACATTCAGTGTTAATCACCATTAATAAGTGCTAGCTCATGGCTAACTAGTTACTGCTACTCAGGCAATTAACAACATACATACACACTAATGAATGCTTAGAAGAAAGTCCTCAGAAGACAAACCCAAAAGAAGAATTACCACAGAAATAATGTGCGACTGGCAAATAGCAAAGAAAGCAATCACAGAATTCTCATGGAATGTAACTAGGTGCTGTCAATAGAAAACAATATGCATAACATCAAAAATTCAGCACAGTTGCTTATAACAAATAAATGTTTTACAGGTACTAGGGAATTCTACTTGACAAGCTGCATTTCTGACAGCATCTTTGAGAAGCAGATGAGGGGGGAGATGAGAGATGGTGTGTGTGGGGGGGGTTTCTCAGTGCTTGTGCACGTGCAGCTTTACTGTTTTAATTTAATCACTTCTTATTTACTGACCTGTAATGTAAATGATTGTACATTCTATACATTACACTTATGGGAAATTAAATGAAACTAAAAAATACTTAGACATGTGGATCAATAGCCCAGAGTGACACAGGATGCGTGTCTATGCCAAGCCTAGGTCTGAATTTAGTATCACTAAACAAGGCAGAGCTGGAATCTCAGAATTCACACTGACTGAAGCCGTGAGTTTATGGATCTTGATTACACCCAGCAGGGTATCCTTCTTAGTGATGAGAGAAAAAATATTCAACAGCCTGGCTTTTCAATATACTGTCACTGCTGTAGAGGTAGAGAAAAAGACAGATAGGTTTCTACATATATTGTTTCTTCTCCGTGCTTGAAAACTTTGGCTTCTCTTTTAAATCATCTACAGTTTCTTTATTTTTGAACTATAGAGTAAAAATCATGATAACCCTGCAATAATTATGACTGAGGAAGCACTTTGAATACAAGACCCTATTTTTAGACATACATTTCTAGGTGAATTACACTACATTTGTCCCCAGCCCAAAGGTGATTTTTGTACGTGTCATTTTACTACAATTCTGTTTGACCATTTCTGAGAGGAGCTTTCCATTCTTTAAAATATTTCTAGATTCGTTCCCACACTGGTAACTAATCAATGATTATGCTTTAAAATTTGTACCTGAGAAGAACACAGTCCCCAGTGAGGAATAGCCGCTATCGTAAACTTGAACCAATGCACTGAGCTGTGAGTTGGCAGTACAATAGCATATGTTATGATCCTTATGTTAGGTGCACAAAATGTGGGATATCAGAATATCAGTTCACTTAAAAAATTATTGTTTTGGTTATTGCACATTTAAATAAATGCAATTGCATTTATTTCACTTTGCAGTCATTCAGGGGAATGGGGGGGGGTTTCTTGTTGTTTATTAAACCAAGAAAACTAAATGAAAAAATCTACACTCATGTAACATTATGGCTGAGTTTCTTGAATTCGGGGGTGTATAATTCTCAGGGAGAGAGGGCACCCACAGTTACCATAACTTTACAGACATTCTGATAGAAAGTTATACCATAGAAGTTAGAGATGAAAAAGACCTATTAAATCATCCAGTTTATTCCCCAGAGGCCAGTGCAGGATTATTCCTTACACTTACTGAGTAGTGCTTCGTCCAGTCTAGTTTTAAATTCTCCTGGGATCGGCTTCTATCTTGGATCATCATATACAGTCATAGGAAATAGCAGCCAGGGCCTCCGTGGCTGGGTTATGGTTACTGTGGGAACCATAACTTTGAAATTCCTGGCTTATGTGTGTGTGTAAATTTGGAAGCATAATATGTCCAGAATATAGGTTTTGCATTTATTACAAATTGGTAAAAATGTATCAGAACATGACATTGAAAAATTAATCAAATGAACCTTGCACCATCCTTCTACTTGCTCAGTAGATCAGAACATAAGTGGATGTCTACATAGGGATGAATTTAGCATCACGAAGTGAGGCAGTGCTGGGATTGCAGCATTCACGCTGATAGAAGCTGCAAGTTTATGGATCTTGATTACACCCAGCAGGGAATCCTTCTTAGTGATGAGAGAAAAAATATTCAACAACCTGTCCCTCCACTGTGTCTGTTGGACACACTTCCCTGATTTTGAATTAGACATATGCAAGTTGTGGGAGTAAGACTCCTTGTCACTAATCCAGAAATCTTCTTCTAGATATTACCAATGTCAGACAGTAGTGCAGACATAAAAATCTAATGATGCCATAGGCTAGTAAAAATGAAAAAGTGACTCTAAAAAAAATTGCAGCAGCCCTTGCCCCTTCTCTGATGACATCCTCTCCCTCTCCTTTCTTTGTGGGTTGGTACTGGCACAGTTTTGCTAATAAGGAATAAAGCATCATACCAAGACTTAGCTTCATGTTAGTGTTGCATTAGATTCAGAATTGCATTCCTGTCAGGATATCCAAGTTTCACAGAACAGAAGGAGTGATAGATCTCGTGCTGTATCCAGAATGGTTTAAAATGATACAGTTAGTTTCTGCAGTGTAATAAACTACAATGTTAAAGTCACGGTAAGTCTGTGACTTATACCCACCAAAGCCAAGTTTATTCAGAGTTAGATCTGATCATCTGTAATAAAGCCAGTGCATCCAGCTGAGGCATCACAGCACAATCTAGGGCACATTCTGTCGCTCCACATCGGATGGGTGTATCATTGCATATCAGGGGATTCCTAAGCAATGTAAGCTAGAGAACAGAGGTATCTGGGATATTCTTAAAGGGCAGAAATGAATCACATTTCAAGGTTACTTGCAGGTGTACACAATTTTCAAGCACTATTTGGGTCATTTTCCCGGCAGACAGCCTGTGTGTCAAAAACTTGCAATGCAAAAAATAGTTGTTTTGTTTTGTTAAAGCAAAACCCTGGGCATTGTAAAACTGTGAGAAACAAAATGAAAATTTGAGTGTGAACTTCCAGTGACAAAAATTGTGAATTTCACACATCTCTGCCAGAAAGGCACTTAGGTTGATTCTTTCACGTAGACCACAGTGCAGCCAAAGGAGTGTTTTGTCTCTGAGGAGAGCAGCCATGTCATCAGCTCTAATGTCACCTTAAAAGGGCGATTTCATTCATCGGTCCTGCCAGTCTGATGCCTCGTGACTGCTCCCTGTACATCAGTCATCTCATTCAGAGCTCTCTGAGCCCCATGCAAATCAGGAGTAACTCCACTGCAGTCAGTGAAGTGACATGGTATGAAAATGGTGTCCAAACTATTCTTCTCTCTCCTGGTTCTTATACTGCACTCAGTGCCGGTGCTAGCCCACTGAGGGCACTACACAGAAATATTTTTGCTCCCCCGTACTAAAACAGGCACGTTCTTATAATAAAAAGCGAATCGGAGCCCCCTTGAGCTGCTCAGGGCCCTACACAATCTGCTTATGCCTAGCGCCGGCTCTGACTGCACTTCTCGCTCGTGTCTGAGAATCAGAATTGGGTCCCCGGTCTGAAATGCAAAGCCATAAGCATGTTTAGCTGCAGAACTGCTGATGGGCCTTGCTGAGAGCAGGTTGGTTTTGTGGACGAACACCCCCACATTATGAGTGAGTGAGTTCACGGGCCATATCCAGTTCTCAGAGATACTATGGTGATCAGCGCAGAATACGAATCAATATCAAATAGAATTGCCATAGAAGTTACATGGATTATTCTTTATATAAAAATAACTTGTGGCTGAATGTGTCATAACACTGTTTCACCATTTCTAACAATTACAGCATGAATAACTATTATAATTTCCATAGTGAGATTTTGGTTCCAAGTGCATTATCTAGTGGCTCTAGGAGGCGAACACTTGGCTGCTTACTCTAGTACGGGAGAAGCTGTGTTGCTGATTGCCTTGGTGTTTGCATTCTCTCTGCACCTTAGGAAACAGTGTCAGGTACCCAGGCAGCAGCTCTCTTACTTGTGAAGGGGAGGGGTGTGCAAATACAGACATTTATTATGTCACAGTCTCTCCAGCAATGGCCAGCTGCTGTATAGCGCTGTAAGCACAGGATGGAAGCATTCATTTTCATAGGGTAATCTCAGTATTAGAATTGCTAGAGATATGTGTGACAGCCTGTACCCATATTCACCCCTCTTACAAAGCTATGATAAATTTCATTCAAAGTATGCCTTGTGAAGCATCATTTGAAAACTCATAATTTACTGATAATTAGTGTCCTGGTAAAATATATGTGGCAACATTGTGTATAAAGTTGTAGGATTCTACTCTACGATATTACTAAGACATGTTCTGAGTCTGGGGAAGAATCACAAACCAGTTCCCAAGAGACAAAAGGTTAGTCAGTGCCTCAGCCAGGTGTCAGCAAAATCAAATGGACTATCACCTGGTTAAGTGGTCATGCTTTGGCAGGAAAGAGAATGTGGGCAAAAATCCGCATCTTGACAAAAGAAACAGCTGAGGTTTCCCGTCCACACAGACTTTGTCTCCTGAACTTCAGCTGGAGCTGATTCTCAAAGAAGAGAAAGAGCTTTTTTTGCCTCGGTCTTCACAGACAAGGTCAGCTCCCAGACTGCTGCACTGGACAACACAGTATGGGGAGGAGGTGAGCAGCCCTCAGTGGTGAAAGAACAGGTTAAGGACTATTTAGAAAAGCGGGACATGCACAAGTCCATGGGTCCAGATCTAATGCATCCAAGGGTGCTGATGGAGTTGGCGGATGTGACTGCAGACCCATTGGCCATTACCTTTGAAAACTCGTGGCAATTGGGGGAGGTCCCGGATGACTGGAAAAAGGAAAATAGAGTGCCCATATTTAAAAAAGGGAAGAAAGAGAACCCGGGGAACTACAGACCAGCCAGCCTCATTCAGTCCCCGGCAAAATCATGGAACAGGTCCTCAAGGAAACCATTTTGAAGTGCTTGGAGGAGAGGAAGGTGATCAGGAACAGTCAACATGGATTCACCAAGGGCAAGTCATGCCTGACCAATCTGATTGCCTTCTGAGATGATGAGATAACTGGCTCTGTGGATATGGGGAAAGTGGCGGATGTGATCTATCTTGACTTTAGCAAAGCTTTTGATACAATATCTCCACTGGCCACTGTCACCGGTACAGCTCTCTAAGCTCTGAACAACTAAACTGCCCTATAAGTATTAGTTGCCCTTTGCCATCCCTGTGGGCAGGGAACATGCAGGGCTCTCAGATTAGTAGAAGATTCTTCATTGCCTTTAGGGATAAGAGGGCTTGCTTGGGTGATGCAGGCTGCCTATGGAACAGCTTGGTTGTGGGGAGTGTGTGTGTATGTGTGAGATGGGACACTGAATGGGGATTGAACTTCTGACTATGGGGTTCAAGGGAGAACTGATTCTTGTCACCCCCCGAAAGCAGCATTATGGGAGATTAAGTGGTCCCAGGAGAAAATGCAGTATTCAAATGCAATACAACCAGCAACATTAATTTAAGCTGAGTGCCATTCCGAATAGAATGCAAATGGAATCTCTCAGCAAGACCAGAGCCGTTCTGTAGTTATTCGTATAGCACCCCAGGCATAGCAGGTGCTTTAGAGACAAAGATGGCCTTTTTCACTAAATCCCTGACCTAAGGAGTCTACAATGTGCAAGGGCAAAATTCACCCCAGGAAGAAAACCAGCACAAGTTTTCCGCTGCTTTAGGTCTTTTTTAATGGCTAAACTGGGACTTGGTCAGTCAGTAGCCCTTATGTGAACACTTCACTCCGCAACGAACGGCACACTAAGTCCTGATGCTCTGGAGCGGCAGGCCCAATCAGAAAGAGAATTCTAGTTCCTGTCTCTGGTCTCCTATGTCCTGCTTAGTCTGTGAACTCCATGGAGAGGACAGAGGGGACAGATGGCAGCCCTGAGCCCACAGGCTCTGGCCGAGTCTTTGTCTTCACCTGCAATCCTTGTGAGAAAAACCTCCACATTGCCAGCTGCTACCTGAGAGCCAAGGAATGTGGGAGAGCGGGCTGGAATGGAGGGGAGAGCAGACTATACAGGCAGGTTGCAGACACAGTGCAACTCCCACATAGCCCTTCTTCCACACCATACACAGCACACTCCCCAAACACCTGTCAGGACAGATGTTGACAGTGTGACTGCTGAGGTAGGAGGCTGCAGTGCTGTGTACATGACTATCCTTACAGCATGGTGCCCATATGCTATGGTGATGATACCTTATTGTTGTACTAATAGTAATATTAATATGTATTGGGATTCACGTGCACAGCGTCCTCCCTCAGCTTCCCAAGCTAGAGCCCCTGGCCTCTTGCTATCAGTTAGATTGTTTGGCTGTACATTGCACATATGTTGATCACCATGGGCCAGATACTCTTCTCACTTAATACCAGTTTTACACCAGTACAATTCCAGTTACGGGGACCACACAGCAAATGTGAAAAATTGGGATGGGGGTGGAGGGGTAATAGGAGCTTGTATAAGAAAAAGACCAAAAAACAGGACTATCCCTATAAAATCGGGACATCTGGTCACCCTAATTCCATTTAACAACATTACTTCACACTTACAATAGTGTAAGTGAGAGAAGAATCAGACACTCTGTCTCGAATGGAAGGGAACTTAAGGGTTTCCCCTTTAGTCATGCAATTATTAATGTCCAATAGCTAAATTATTCATAAACCAACCTTATACTGAGCAAAAAATGTAATAATATGTAACAAAACACTTTGCAAATAAAAACTGGACCTATTTTCCCTTCCACTCTCTCAGGCACAACTATATTATGTTGTTAGGGTTTTTTCCCCTCATAAAGACAAAGTTACAAAAACTATTTAATAAGGATTTTTCTTCTTCCTTTAAGCCAACATTGCACCGGTTTACCACACAAAATAGGAACCCTAACCCTAGCTCCAAGTGCCCTGCCCTTAAGAACCCTAACCCTAGGGTGGGAAGCCCTACCCATAGGAACCCTAAACCTAGATCCAAGTACCCGACCCTTAGGAACCCTAACCCTAGGGTGGGGTGCCCTACCCATAGGAACCCTAACCCTAGCTCCAAGTGCCTCACCCATTTGAACACTAACCCTAGCTCCAAGTGCCCTACCCTTAGGAACCCTAACCCTAGGGCGGGAAGCCCTACCCTTAGGAACCCTAACCCTAGGGCGGGAAGCCCTACCCATCGGAACCCTAACCCTAGCTCCAAGTTCCCTACCCATAGGAACCCTCACCCTAGGGCTGGGCATCCGACCCATAGGAACCCTAACCCTAGCTCCAAGTGCCCTACCCTTAGGAACCCTAACCCTAGGGTGGGGCACCCTCCGCATAGGAACCCTAACCCTAGCTCCAAGTGCCCTACCTTTAGGAACCCTAACCCTAGGATGGGAAGCCCTACCCATAGGAACCCTAACCCTAGCTCCACGTGCCCTACCCTTAGGAACCCTAACCCTAGGTCCAAGTACCCTACCCATAGAAACCCTAATCCTAGCTCCAAGTGCCCTACACATAGAAACCCTAACCGTAGAGTGGGAAGCCCTACTCATAGGAACCCTAACTCTAGCTCCAAGTTCCCTACCCATGGGAATCCTAACCCTAGGGTGGGAAGCCCTACCCATAGGAACCCTAACCCTAGCTCCAAGTGCCCTACCCTTAGGAACCCTAACCCTAGGGCTGGGCAACCTACACCTAGGAACCCTAACCCTAGGGCGGGAAGCCCTACCCATAGGAACCCTAACCCTAGCTCCAAATGCCCTACCCATGGGAATCCTAACCCTAGGGTGGGAAGCCCTACCCATAGGAACCCTAACTCTAGCTCCAAGTGCCCTACCCATAGGAACCCTAACCTTAGGGCGGGAAGCCCTACCTATAGAAACCCTAACCCTAGCTCCAAGTGCCCTACCCATAGGAACCCTAACCCTAGGGTGGGAAGCCCTAACCATAGGAACAATAACCCTAGCTCCAAGTGCCCTACCCTTAGGAACCCTAACCCTAGGGTGGGAAGCCCTAACCATAGGAACACTAACCCTAGCTCTAAATGCCCTACCCATAGGCAGTGGTGAGCTGCAGCCGGTTCCCATCGGTTCGCGGGAACCAGTTATTAAATTTACAACCGGTTCGAAAAGGGCTTTTAAATTTAACAAAAGCCCCAGCAGGTCCCTGACCTTCCCCCAGCCCCAGCTCACCTCACTCCGCCTCTGCCTCCTCCCCTGTATGCTCCCGAGGCTTCTCCTCCCCCTCTCCGGCTTCCCACGAATCAACTCTTCACGCGGGAAGCTTGGGAAAGCTGAAAAGGAAGCAGCGGCTTCCCGCAGGTGAGCTGGGGTAGGGCGGGCGGAAGTGCGAGGAGGGCTCCAGGCGCCGCATGGCTCCGGCCTGGCCTCTGGGCGGCGCTGCTCCGGCCCGGTCCCGACCACAGCCAGCCGGGCTGCGCAGCTCCAGCCCGGTCCTGACCTCGGCTGGCCGGGCAGTGCGGCTCCGGTCTGGCCCCTGGGCCCGGCCAGCCGGGCGGCGCAGCTCCGGCCCGGCCCCGGCCAGCGGGGCGCCCCGACTCCGGTCCCAACCCTGGCCGAGCGGCCCAGCCTGGCCCCGGCCCCGGCCCGGCGTGGCCCCCATCTCCAGGCAGCGCGGTAAGGGGGCATGGAGGGGGTGTTGGATAGAGGGCAGGGGAGTTGGGGGGGTGGATTAGTGTCAGGGCGGTCAGAGGGCAGGGAACAGGGAGATTGAATGGGGGCAAGGGTCCCGGGGGGGCAGTCAGGAAGGAGCAGGGGTTGGATGGGATGGCAGGGGGCAGTCCGGGGACAGGGAAGGGGGGTGGATGGGGCAGGAGTCTGGGGGGGCTGTCAAGGAACGTGGGGGGTTGGATGGGGCAGGAGTCCCAGGGGGGGCATGACCCCCTCATGGGGTGAGGAGGAGGGAACTGGTTGTTGATATTTTGGCAGCACATCACTGACAAAGAGGCTCAGATATGAGGGACATTTGGTCCTGATACAAACTTCAGAGCACGGCTGACAATTTTCATTTTCATTGCAGTGACTGGTTTTTTTCATGTGATGTCTCCTAGGATAATACCATAGTTACAATAGGGTGAAAAATGCTCCTCTAAAGTCATGAATATGACTGTCCCTCAAATGCGGGTGATTTTTTTCAGAGCAGTGGGTGGATAATTCTGGTGATGGACGAAGGAGTTGGAAAGAGGCATCACAAGATAACAAAGCCATTCACTGTCCATAATAGCTCAGAGAGGTGTGATTTATCAGTGGCTATTGCAGTGGAGAAGAGGTGGGATTTCTTTGCTTCCCTCCTAGGTAGAGTTTGGACTCTAAGATTTTGTGTGTGTGTGTGTGTGTCTGTCCGTCTGTCTGTCTGTCTTGTCTTAGTCTGGGAGGGAGTCCTGGAGCTCTGTGCAGGTGATGCGGCGGTTTCTATTTGTTTTCACATGTGAAATCACACAAACGGCATCAACAACAGGGAGTCCTTGTGGCACCTTAGAAGCTAACAAATTTATTTAGGCATAAGCTTTCGTGGGCTAGAACCCACTTCATCAGATGCATGGAGTGAAAAATACAGGAGCAGGTATAAATACATGAAAAGATGGGGGTTGCTTTACCAAGTGTGAGGTCAGTCTAATGAGATAAATCAATTAACAGCAGGATACCAAGGGAAGAAAAGTTTCAGAGTAGCAGCCGTGTTAGTCTGTATCCGCAAAAAAAACAGGAGTACTTGTGGCACCTTAAAGACTAACAAATTTATTTTAGCATGAGCTTTCGTGAGCTAAAGCGGAAGAAAAATAACTTTTGAAGTGGTACGAGAGTGGCCCATTACAGACAGTTGACAAGAAGGTGTGAGTAACAGGAGGGAGAAATTAGTATTGGGAAAATTAAGTTTAGGTTTTGTAATGACCCAGCCACTCCCAGTCTTTATTCAGGCCTAATCTGATGGTATCCAGTTTGCAAATTAATTCCAGTTCTGCAGCTTCATGTTGGAGTCTGTTGCTCTGTGATTCCTTTCCCTCAAATTCCCTTGCAGTGGTAACTGTTCACCGGCCGAGATTCTCCCTCCCTCCAACAAACTGGTAGTTCACACTAAGTCCCTTTTCTGAGCTCTTCCTATTGACCTTTTGAAGCTAACCCCTTCCCCCATTAGCTCTATAAATCTAAACAGTTCAGCTGCATGCTTTTGTTGTTCTGCCTTATTCAGCCAGGCTGTGTACAGAGCAGTCTTCTCTCTCAGACCATTGAAACCAGGCTGGAATTGCTGGAATGAATGTATATGTGACATGAAGAAAACCAGAGGGTAAAAGATGCTAATCAACCTTTGTTCTTTTCAGGCAGCACAAACATACAGGACCTGAAGTATAGATTTTGTATGGAGAGAGAGAGAGATTTTAATTAAACATCTTAATAGAGAATGCCTTCTTGTTTTTTCAGAATAAATTAAGGAAGTAACTTTGATGCAATATCATTTTCATCTAATCAGTAACATTCCAAAATTACCATGTTGTTTTCCATTAGAAATACCATCATCCAACAAATCAGATAACATTATTTAACAAAGCTACAATGCAGTCTCAGCTAACATTAGCCTGGGCATGTGTACACACAAAATAGCAGATGGAGACTGAATTGACAAATGTTTATAGGGGGAAAGGGGCAGACAGTTTCAACAATTTTATATACTCCTTTGAATAAGATGCCCAGATCTGATCAAGATTTACTAATCATCAGATAAAGGACTAATCAGGTTCTTGCCATCTGCATACAGAAAATCATGATACTAACACCAATAAAAGACAAAGGGGCATTGGCCTTTACTCAGACAATACAAACATTATCATGCAGACTTTTGGCAATGTATCTGGGATGAATCCTGAATTGCCTGTTGGACATAAAACTGCTGTGTTAGCTTTGCAGCATTTCCATTAGCTATGGTACCATAGTGTTTGACTTTTTTCACATACAAAATTAAGTACATAAAGAACAGTCACCTTACAAAATTGGAACTATGCATATAATTCTGAAGTGAGAAATGGCATTCTGTAACTGCATGATTGTGTCTGTTAGAGGAGTTTACTGGCTGATGATTTCACATGACTGGGCACACTTGCGACACAAATCTACACAGTTTGTGGTAGTGGAAGTGGATGGAACTAAGAGATGAGTGTTAAATGCTCATTCCCAACACTCCAATTATTATCGTGCATGCCGGCCACGATCAGGGCCTCATTGTGCTGGGCACTGTACCTACATATAGTGAAAGTCAGTCCCTGCCCCAAACAATGTGACAAGACAGACAAAGGAGGGAGGAAAGGAAGTAATATTATTTCCATTGTATGGGGATCTTTGGCACATTAAGTGACTTGTGCGTGGTTACATTGGAAGTCTGTGGCAGAGCTGGAAAGTGAACCCAGGTGTCCTGAGTCCTAGGCCTCCACATTAACCATGATATGATGCATCCTTTAGACTGCCATGGCTAAGTGATAAATCAGGGGAGTGTCACCTTTTTGGCCTTCTTGTTTGATCAGTTCTTTGTATTTTGTCAACATAAAGAGAAAATAAGGGTCTGACTTAACCAATAAAAATCAAGGATATCAGAAATTACGATACATCCTACTGTCCCCATTGAGCAAAGGAATTGCTGTGGACAAACTTTAATGCGTATCCTTGTAGACTGACCTGAGACCCTGGTGGTCCCTGCCTAGAGAGGCAAGAGTTACGGATGGAGTATGCACCTCTAACTCTGAACCTGAGTGTAGCATTCTATGAGTACTGTATTGAGTCTTTTCTTCATGTCAGAGTTTGTTTGATTTGTTTTGTTGTGTTTTGTCAATTCAAGCAATAGTAACATTTAAAGTTGACAAAATGCTTTTGTAATTAATTGAAAGGGAGTGCAGCTATTATCCAGCAGCATCCTCATGCACAGTGAAAATACTGTTCCGATCTGTACCTTCAGTGCTGGATTGCTCTTTTCATCCAGTAAGATTTTATGGTACAGCCTTGTGCAGGATCATTATACATTATATGGCTTCTGTTCTTCAGCTGTTGGAAATGGCTTTTCTTTAGGGGAAACCCAGAAATGTGTATTTGCCTAACAGTTAATACCAAAACACAGTCCTTGACTGGCCCTTTCAGCTTACAGAATATGTAATAGTATTGAGACGCACATCTCAAATCCTAGCTGCCCCTAGGTCTGTCTCACCCTGATGGGAAATCTCTCTCGTGCCCACCCTCAGCTGGCCTGCCAGAACCTGGGCTGGGCTGGGTTTCGAGCATGATGCTACGCTGCAGTGCCCTTTGCACCCATTTAAGGCAGCTGCAGCGGGGCGCTCTCTGATGGATATGGGGGACTTTCGAGAGTCAAATTTGCACAGGAGCTACTGGCCCACTTCCTTCTGGGCAAAGGGATGTTAAATTCCCAACATTTGTCAGGAGACAAGCCGATACATAATCCCACGGTATAAAATCCATCATGTTATTACCATTCCGTTAGCCTGCTTTGCTTCTAAACACAAGTAGCAGCTTAACCTAATGAGAAGTTGGAGGAAAACCCCTAAAAGGGATGCTGCAAGTCAAGGACAGATGGGGAAAGCGAGGCTCATGTGTGAATTTTAAACGCCCAGCAGTATGTGTTTCACTTCCTACTGTCTTTCCTACTGTCAAAGACTGAATTATGTTTTGCACCTCAACAGGGGATATCCCATTGTAGGCAAGAGCTTTTAATGATCCTCAGCCTCACACGTGCTGTTCTGGAAACAGCTCTCAAGAAAAAGGACGATTTTTTCAACATATTATCTCCATAAATAAGAACATAATTCTCACCAGGAATTCATATTCAAATACTCTTCCATATTTTAACGCTGTTTTCTTTTCTGGGTAAGTATTGCTCCCTGTGCATGTTCCTTTAGCATTTTCTGACATCCCTTAGTCTCATGAATCCTGATAAGCAGTAACAGTGGAATTTTAGTGCCTTGGATTGTCTGCAGACTCTTTCTAGGTTTCGTCCACCTATGAATCAAGTTGTAAGAAGAAGATTCCAGCCTGCAGTTGACTTTGTATTTGCCAGGGAGGGTGGGCAGGCCTGGGATGAGAGAACTTAAAGTAGCAAGAGACTTGTGTTATTGTCCTTAATTGAACATCCCGCAGTATCCCCAGCATTGCAGCAATTTATAGCCATGAAAACATTTTCAAATGGCCTAAATTTTAAAGTGACCCTAGAAACACGCAAATGCTCCTGGAATGTTTGTAATTTCCTTAGTTGCTGAGGCTGGTGCTGTCTGAGACACGACCTCACCTCAGCTAGACTGCACAGCCTGCTGGACTATACAGGGGAGCAGTGGGATATTTGCCTGGGTTCTGAACCACAGACTGCAATCCACTTCAGTCGGGACCTGCCAAGATGACGTGAGGCTCTAGGTGCAGTAGATATGGGTCTGTGGAACAGATACACTGGGCATTTGGGATGTAGCCAGGGAACCTGTCTGAGCATCTTCATCTCTGTAGCTCCACAGGCAGGAATAAAAAGCACTGAAACGAGTGGCCTGCAAAGCCCTGTCCTGGGAAGTGTTTTGTGTAAATGGTGTGTTTGGAGTATGACTTTAACAGCAGCTATGTCTTATATGCCAGTAGCAGGAGCATTCCCAGCAGGTTTATACGGGCATGCTCTGGGGGGTCAGAGAGATGTGGGGCAGTGGCGGAAGAGAGAGAAACTGTATTGAAGGATGGTTTGCGGAGTTGGCCTGGCATTTCTCTTTTTCTAAATGACACCGTTTTAGAATACAGCCCTGCAGAGCTGGAGAAATATGGAGAGAGGGGGCAGTAGGACAGACTCCAGTGCAATCCAGAACCAGTAAATAGGGTGGCCAGTCACCTGTTATCCCTGGGCTGCTGTTGAACCTAGCTCTAATTGCGACTGGAGACAGGCTGCAGTTTGAGATTCCAAGGGGAGATGCAAGCAGCATGTGCTCTGGAATGAGAGTCAGTCTGGAACATGAGCTGACATGTCTGCCTCAGCTTGCTAGATGTGTAACTTTAGATGACAGGTAAAGTATGATGGTTATTCTGGGCTGCCAAACACGTAACAGTGATGTTGCACATGAAGGAGGCAGCCTTGCCAAAGCCATAGTCAGCATTGTAGTTCATCATTTTGTAATGCCTGATTTGCGTTAATTTCCTCCAGTGGGTTGATGCCCGAGGACTAGCAGGTTTTATATGCACTATTGCGTGTTGTAGTTACCTCAATGGAAGTGGAGCTGTTAAAGAGAGAACGGTATGTTATTGGGACAAATGGGTTCTGATTCTAGAGATTAGTTATTAAGATATTAGAGATTAGGGTACAAGTAGATTGCTAGCTGGGGTAAAGAAGAAATGTCCCCTATTCGATAGGGGTGTTGTGGGGATCTATGCCTTCCTCCGAAGCATCTGGCTTTAGCCACTTTTGAGTGTGAGATACCAGCTGAGGTGAACCCTTGCGAGTTCTCCTAAGAGTAGCCAGGTTTATTTTGTCATGTGATTTTAGACCCAGAGGCCTGTCTTGCAGTAGGAAGAGGATAAACTTTCAATGAAGTCATGGCACCCTAAGGATTGCAGTGTTCGCCATAGACCATGTGTTCACCATGTGTCCGGGCTCTCTCCTGGCATATCAGTGGGATTAACTACCGTGTTTGAAGTGCCAGATTTTAGGTAAAGTAAAAGTTTGAAGCAGAGATTAGCTCAGCTGCAGAGTCTCACTTAGTAGAGCTGCAGTCTCAGTTTGTGTTTTGTCTCTGGTAACGTGTAGGTCACCTACACAGTGAGTCTGCTCATGGAGTCGGGGCCCTGCTAACAGGCCCTGCCCACATTCTGCTGAAGCTCTGAAACCACGGATAGTCCAAGCTTCTCTCCCTTTGCAGCAGTTTTACCCATTGCTTATTCCCTATAAAAGAGCCCCAGTGCTCCCTATACGTGGTTTGACCTTCTCCCTTTCATGCACACTTCTGCATTATGCAAGTCTCTAGGGAGAGTAAATACCAAGTCTTGTGCAGTCATAAGGTCCTTTATTTCCTGCATGTGGTTCATTTAGATACAATTCAAAGAACCATATTTTTATATGGCTTGTGAAAGGGGGTTTGTCTGGTACCCATGGTTCTGGTTACCTTGACCCCTGACTGAAGCATGGATGCATGGTGGTGATAGAGCCAGGCAAGGAAAAAGTGCCCTGCGCTGGTCAAATAAGAGAAATCAGATGCCTTCTTTTTGCTGTCTAAAATGTGGTTCTGCTCTGAAGAGGGACAATGTAAGTATGGCCCATTCTTACTCAGCACACCTGCTCCCTCTGAGTATTTAGAGTCAGATCTGCTGACTTCAGTGAAGTATGGAAAGTTTTACTGCTGTTAGACCTGCCAAACTGACCAAGCTCTGGAAGAGTGAACTGGATTCTTTTGGAGCTCATGCATCATCTACAACAGTGTTTCCCAAACTTGGGATGCCACTTGTGTAGAGAGAGCCCCTGGAGGCCTGGGCCAGTTTGTTTACCTGCCCCATCTGCAGGTCCGGCTGATCGCGGCTCCCACTGGCCACAGTTCGCTGCTCCAGGCCAGTGGGGGCTGCGGGAAGTGGTGGCCAGTATGTGCCTCGGCCCGCGCCGCTTCCAGCAGCTCCCATTGGTCTGGAGCGGCAAACTGTGGCCACTGGGACCCGTGATCATCCGAACCTGCGGTCAGGGCAGTAAACAAACTGGCCCAGCCCACCAGGGGCTTTCCCTACACAAGTGGCATCCCAAGTTTAGCAAACATTGAGCTACAGAATTGTTACATAAGGTCTAATTGCAGCAACACAAGTATATCCCCACTGCCTTTGAATTGTGCCCATAGGGCTGAATGGGCATCACTCAGGACAATAATCTTAAGTGTGTGTGCAAGTGTGTGTGCTCATGCTTGTGCACATGCATGCATTATGCACAAGTATATCTCTGGTCTGCACTGCTGCACACCAGAGCCCTGGATATGTGTGTATGCATACACTGATCAGACATTCATACTGTTGCAAATTTGAACCTAAATGTGGAAGCCCAAAGTGCCATTTTTAGAAAATCCCTGTTCAGAGCAGAATTGCCATTACAAAAAGAAGTGGTTTTTCCCTGAAAAACTCTTACCCTTGCCCAGCTTCCCCAAAAGACCTTGGGCTGGATGTGCATGACTTGAATCTGTAATTAAGGTGGCCAGGCATCCGGTTTTCGACTGGAACGCCTGTTCACAAAGGGACCCTGGTGGCTCCAGTCAGCACCGCTGACCAAGCTGTCAAAAGTCTGTTCGGCGGCACAGCCAGGCTGCCCTAGCTCTGTGCAGTTCCCGAAAGTAGCCACCATGTCCCTGGGCTCCTAGGTGCAGGGGCGGCCAGGGGAGCTCCATGCATTGCCCCCACCTCAAGCGCTGGCTCTGAGGCTCCCATTGGCTGGGAATCATGGCCAGTGGGAGCTGCAGGGGTGGCACCTATGGGCACGGGCAGTGCGCACTGTACAGAGCCACCTCACCGCACCTCCGCCTAGGGGCGAGACACGCTGGCCACTTCTGGGAGCAGCGCGGAGCCAGGGCAGGCAGGGAGCCTGCCTTATCCCCACCGCGCCACTGACCGGGAGCTGCCTGAGGTAAGCACCACTCAGCGTCACCCAGCCCAGTGAAAGTGAGTGAGGGTGGGAGGGGGCTGGAGTGAGTGGGGGTGGGACAGGGGCAGGGCCTTGGGGTGGGGGCGGGGTAAGGGTGTTCAGTTTTGTGCAATTAGAAAGTTGGCAACTCTATGTGTAACCAGTGTCTAGATTTGTCCATGAAAAGTTGTATTCTCCACTTCCCTGGAGGAGGAGAGGCCAACAACCATTTCTGAACCAGTCCATCTCCACTCTCTTCTCCAGTTCCACCAGGGTGATGCTCCTGTCTTGCTTGTGCAGTGAACCAGCTGCAGCACAATTTCACAAAGGAGCTAAACAAACTCTGTGGCTGCATGTCAGAGAATCAGGCATAGTCAGAAGGGCTCAAGCTCCTGCAGAAGTACATCGCCCTTTCTCTTGGCTAAGGAAACAGAAATGTTTCACCCAACAAGTTCTGCATCACTAATAGTAAGGGCCAAAAGCTGTTTACAGATGGCCTTATCCATCAAGCATGCAGTGCAGCTATTTCTCATCCAATGAAGAATCCTTCTGAGCATCCTCCCATGCTCTAAACGAGACTTTTCCCCTCCTCTGTGCTCTCTCTCACATACACACACACACGCTCTCTCTCTCAATCTCTCTCTCTCTCCCCCTCCTCCATACGCACCCCCCCCCACTGTGAGGTATCTACACTCTGTGACAGTGAGCTTTACGCAGAGAGACTCCTAGTTCTTTGAGTGGGGTCTGTGACTGAACAGAAATCATACATGGACACACACATGCACAATGAGGTATTTTCTGACATCTCTTCATAGCAGTCACGTGTCTAGCTCCAGGGGCATCATGATGCCAATATTCCCAATACATAAAATAATCTCTTTACTGCTTCATAAATATATGATCAAAGAAGAGATTTCCCAGGGCTTTTTAATAGAGGTCATAACTGATACAACATGAATTTGTACACTTCTTATTCTAAGTATAAAGAGAATAACATGCAATTAAAGTGTATTAGCATTTAGTAAAGAGCAACAATGAATATTATCAATGCTTAGGTTACAGATGTTATAACACAAGTTTTTATCCACAGAACATAATAACTGAAACAAGCTATAAAAAGAACATAATGACAAGGATGCACTGGGAAGGGCAGTGCTAATCATTATGTTATAGCGTCTATTAAAACTAATATCTGTTAAGAGAATACACTTTTGTTCACCAAACCAACACTTCTGCTGAGACAGAGTGAGTTGCTTGTAAGAGAATCTTTGCTACAGGAATAAACCTGTTAAAAGAATCGACTCCAGTGTCACCAAATGACATAAAAATCAACAGAAAGTCAGCCTGATACAAGAATTGATCAGTTCAGTGAACACATTTTCTGTATATCAAACTGAAATGTGTGTTCTGAAAGAACAAAGCCTCTGAATTGGAGACCCATAGAACTAACAGACCTGCTAAAAGAATAACATTTTGGTGCAACAAGCGTATCTTTTTAACAGCTCTCCACTGCAGTTAACGTATGCAGTAAATATACTCATTTAGCATGACATTCTACTCAAATAACCCTCTTTTAGGAGTGAGGTTATATAATTTACAAATATTAGAGTAGCTCTGAGATTAAAATAACTATTTTCCCCATTTATCCAAAATGCCAGCAGCAACCCTCTACTCCATCCCCTCCATCCCGCTTTCTGACTTGAAGTGATCTCCATAGAGCATGGAATCTGGCATCCTTTACATTAGTGTTCAGCCCAAGAACAACACTCAGGACTATCAGCTGGAACATGGGAAAGGGAAGTGGAAGGAAACCTCACGAGGAAATTCATCCAGATCAGCACCAGTTATTAAAGAGTTTGGCCTTGTCATGGTCTGTGAATGGGCAGTCATAGCTGCCCAGCAAAACTGACATGAAAAGAATACTAAAGATCTGGCAGAAAAAAATGATGTGTGGAAATTCACAGCCAACGATCAGCCAATCTCTTGGGCAAGAGGCTCTCCTGCAAAGGGTAAGTGCTTAGCACAGCCAGCTCAACAGGTTCCATAGAAAGAGCTTCAGCCATTTGCATGAGAAACAACGCGCTCTGGCTGGTCTCAGCTGAGACCAGACTGGCATAGGTGTAATGGACTAAATGATCAACAGACTGTTTGCAGCTCCAATGCAGCGACTGCCCGCAGTGCAGAAGTTTCTGCCGTACAAGTGATGGTTCTGTCACCCCCTGCAGATCTGGAGCAGGATCTAACCTCGACTCACTTATTGCTGCAAACAGATTTCTATGGCGAACAGCAGGTGAGTTTTAACTGCATGGTGCCCAACAGTTACCAAGCGTCCTAGGTTATATAAATGTGTCAAAGCAGCCCCAGCATCAGAGTCCGACCCCTTTCTGATGTTTGCTGCCTCCCCCTCCCTGAACAGCTTTCACAAGATAGATAAATAACTTTAACATCTGTGAAACAGACACAATTTGACTTCGTCCTTCCCTCACAGGTGAATGGAAATGACCTGCCTAGGGAGCATGAGAATGGGAGCCTAGCAGGAAAGGAACTGGCCAGCAGGGAGACATCAGAGTGCTGAGAGGGGTTGCATGTTGTGCCAGCTTAGGCAGAGGTGGGGTGGGAGGTGAACTATCTGCACCTCTGAAGACTGGGACAAGACAGTAAGACCCAGAAACAAATGGGAAACAAAACCTTCTAAAAAGAAATCATCTATGGAAATACACTGCTCCCTGCAGCTGCTCAGTGGAGCAAGCAAAGCACAAAGCAGATTATGATTCTGCCTTGAGTGCTCTCAGAGATGATTCAGAGTCATAGTCACAATTGTGGTGCTAACTCCAGAGCGCTCCCACCACTGATCTGAGAGACAAGCTCCAGCTTCAGTTAAAATTAGAGCTGCGATAAATGCATTTCCTCTTCCTGATACTCTCAAGTGGAGCAGGTTTTGCTGGGGCTGATGAAGGAAGAAATTTGGATAACTACACTGTGTCCAGTGCATTCTATTGCTAAAGGAATCACAATGGCCTTTAACTATTTCCACTATCCATTTATCTGTGTGATTGATCTTGACTTTCCATCCTGAAAACAGCTTGTCTCTCTGTCAATAGTAGCCACATACATTAGAAAAGGGAGTGCTGATTCCAAGCATCAGCACCAGCAGCTGCTGCATGTTCAAAGATTAGGTGCCAGCCCAACCAGCCAGAGGCACCATGACCAGAGACTTCAGGGGATTGTATTAATATTCAAACAAGCAGCTGATTTTCAGTAGCACTTTCTCCCACTGAAATCAGTGGTGCAGGATCCAACTCACTAGTTCACATTCTAAAATCTTCTCTTTTCATGCACCTATTAATGCACATCCATATGTCACTGAACCATCTGCCTTGCAGTGCGCTTTGGGAAGAGCTGGAGTGTCCTCGCGAAGGCCACCGATTAGCTTGGACCTGCCCTGGAAACAGGACAATACCTCACTGGCCTTGCTGCTACAGTTGTTTGCAGGGGATTTTCAGGTGCATTCTGCTGAGTTGGGGCCAACGGACTCTGAACATTTGTGAATGTGTTCAAGTGGTATTTACTGCAGTCACTAATGGCGTGCAATTGCAGATAACATATACTGCTTTTTAACTGATGGGGAGTCTGCCCTCCATGAGGCAGGAAAACCCTTGTCTGTATTTCCAGCGTTATTGCTCTCTCTCTCTCACCTGAAGATATTCTCAGTATTAAAGCATTGCTAAATATTTACAAATGTCCTGAAATGAATTCAGCCAGAAGAGCTTCAGAGAGATGTTAACAATTATCCATGTAGCTGGGAGCCCTCAACAAGATTGGAAATGAAATGATACCATAAATTGCTGCCCACGGGGCTGTGGTTGAGCTCTCATTGCAACTAGCTGACTTGAGACTACTTAACCACACTAATTATTAATGGATTTGTGGATTGTTATGCTGTGATTGCAACAACTGAATCCTGGACACTGGGAAGGAAAGTGAAAAAGCTTTCCTGTATTGCCTTGGAGTTATCTCCTAGTTCACAGACAGTAGAAAAGCCTGTCATAGCAATGGCTAATCCCTGCTAATATTCAGGAAAGCTCTATGGGCTGTAGTTGGTTTTTAGGTGGATTATAAGCTCTTGAGGGCATGAGAGGCTCCTCAGACATTTGTACCCAGCCCTGCTGGGAGCAGAAAGCCTGCCCTCCTTATGAGTAAAATATATAGGGAATTGAATGTAACTAGTGAGCAACTGTTGGAAGCCAGCTGTTTCTGAGCAGTGCAATTTCCCTCTTCAGGAGAGAGCAAGACCGGGGGACTGTGCAGGGGGCATTATCATGCAGGGGCAGGTGTGCGGGCTGTCAGGGCAGGAGTTGTGGCTGAGAGCATGGCTGCGAACTGGGGGGAGGATTTGGGGCAAAGTGACAACAGTGAGCTCTGAGCCTTTCTTCCGTTACCAGTCATGTGACTAACCTTAGCTTTTGCTCAGCCTGCGATGGCAGGACCCTTGTTTTAAAAATCTCAGTGTAGTGATTATAAAAACTCTAGAGAATTCAGCGGTCTGTGTCTAGTCTGGGCTTTTCTCTGGGATATTCCTGAAGACTTCTAACCACCCAGGAAAGCTTCCAACGTTTTCCCAAGAGATAACAATGAGGATCTAACTTTGGTGTGTTGCATTTTGAAAAGTGCGGGAGGCAGTTGCCATTCTTGGCAGAGGATTTGGCAGTCACTGTGGTCTCAATGGGACCATCACCCATTTCAATTCAAGAACAAAAACCTTTCTTTCAGCCAGGCCTTGGTTGTGTTGAGTGTGTGCAAATGAGTGTCTGGAGAACACAGAAAAAGCTATTGCTGAGAGTCAAGGGAGTGAGGGCGCAACCAGAGAATTTGTTCTTAAGCCTGGTCTACACTAGAAAACTAAATTGGCTTAACTACGTCGCTCGCTTGGAGTAAATCCACACTCCTGAACTGCCTAGGTAAGATGACCGAACTCCCAGTGTCGACAGCGCTAGGTCAATGGACGAATGTTGACTTAGCTGCCGAGTCTTGGGGGGAGTTGGGGCGGGTAGTGTCTTCACTGAAGCACTACAGCGGTGCAGCTGCAGCATTTTAAGTGTAGACAAGCCCGAAGTCCCCTACTCCCCATATTTAAAAATAGGCTGAACTCCTAACTGAGGCTATGTCTACGCTACTGCGGTAAGTCGACCTAAGTTATGCAACTCCCGTTACGTGAATAACATAGCTGGAGTCGACGTAGCTTAGGTCAACTTACTGTGGTGTCTACACCATGCTGGGTCGACGGGAGAGTGTCTCCCATCGACTTACCTAACTCTTCTTCTTCGGGGTGGAGTACCAGGGTCAACTGGAGAGCGATCTGCGGTCGATTTGACGGGTCTTCACTAAACCTGCTAAATTGACCCCCAGTGCATCGATCGTCAGCGCGTCGATCCAGCGACATAGCCTGGGTGTCTCTGTTCCCTGGGGAGCACTAGGTCACCTCTCACTGCATATTGCCGCTCCCTTTACATATTAAATTTGCAGATTGTTTCAGCTCAGGCACCCGAATTTCCCTCAGGTGTGCTAAACATTTCAGGTGATGATTGACACATTCTCCCTGACATTTGAATGATTATTAGTCTCTTCTCTGTGTGCTATTCAGCGGACAGCGCTGGTCATAAAAAGAAGATAGGAGCAAGTTTGGCTGGTGCCCCTGGTGAGTAGGAGAGAGAATGGGCTGATTGATGACCTCTGGCTGTTTTCTGATGCTGCAGTTGTTTTTTATGATGTCATTAGGAGGCTATAGTCACATTAAGGAATCCCTCATGACATCATAAAGGACTTGATATTTTGCTAATGTTATTTCAGCGGAGTGAAGCTCTGGCATTTTATAGTCCTTGTGTTCCCCAAAGAATTAGGAGTTGTCTAACTACAACCTGGAAGAAATGCAAAAATAGTCAAATGCCGACTCCAGAAGTTATGGCTGGAGAATGCTAATACATCTGGCACTTACTGAGCACACAGCACCTTTAGGTGGGGTACATGACGTGTTTATAAAAGATGTCATCGGTGAGTACAAATCCTGACACAGGACAAGGGCAAAGAGTGCCTTTCACTTTTATTGTTGCATAGCCAAAAAATCCAACTTGTTTGGTCCTTTTCTCCATAATTGAGAGGCACTGGATACCAAAGGGATATCGGCATTTGAGCCCCATAGTGCCATGTTCCTCCCAGTACACGGGCCCTGGCATGGAAGTGCCTAGCTGCCTGGCACAAGGGGGTGGGCAGGGAAACTCTGGAAGGGGAGGCAAATGTTCAAGTTTCTGAATGCAGAAATGAGTGGAAAATACTAAACACTCTGTACTGAAAAGACACAATGTTTGCAGATCCTCGATGTAAGTGGGAGAAAGGCACTGAACGTGCTGCTGGTGGCTCGCTCCATGGGGCCCAGTGGCTGTGTTACTGGCTGCACCAAGAGCAGTGCTTGCTGTTGCTGTATGGGGAGACGTTGATACTTGCTGAGAGGGCTGTTACTGAGGGGAGGAAAAGGATGCCTGCTGGAGGTGGTGCTGTTGGAGGGAGCTGGGTTCCTTGCTTGGGGGGCTGCTGTGAGAAGTGGTTCACACAGGGATCCCTGGGCCGTGGCGTTCCTGGAAGATACTCTCATTTCTCATCCCAAAGGCCCTGTCTACTGGCTAAGAGGCGTTTTTACTCAGGGCATCAGGCATTTGTGTTTTCTGAGATACAGTCTGGATTTCTGGGTCTTTGAGCTTGGTGTTGGGGGTGGGCAGATGCAGTTATGTCAGCTGAACCCACCTCACCGAGAACTCTGATGCCGTAATAGCAGAATCACAGCACCTGCATTGCAGCCACACACATCACCATGCCAGGGAGGCCCCTGGGTGAGCTTTCATTTCTCCCAGTGACATTAGCTGTGCTTTAATAGAGGGAGTGGGGAAATCAAGAAAAGAAGAGGGCAATTTTGCACCGTGTAGAGGACTAAGCTGGGTTACAGGATGCTGTCCTGTTCTGACAGTTACCCGTGTCGCTATCGACTGCAGGATTTCTACTGGCGCCCATCACCATAATAGCTGAGCACTATTCATGGTAACCATTGCTCGGAACATTAGCACAAGCTGTCCCGTTTTCCCAGTGCGAACACAGCTCTAGTTCTTTGCATGACATTTCTTCGGGGCATCGGACAATTCCCAATTTAAAACTCTATTTCAGTGATGTTTGCTGGTCTCGCCCTCGGCACTCCAATACTGTTGTGATAAACTGTCCTAATCGTGATCAATAATAAGCACTTCCCTCTGAGCTCTTGTCACCTGAGTGGTCAGTCCCTGGCGTAACATTTCCAAAAGCACCCACGTCACTTAGAACCCTAAGTTCCACTAACTTTCATTGGCACCTAATCTGCTCAGGCCCTTTTGAAAATCCTGCCCTTACATTCCCGAGTCACTTTTGAAAATGAGACTTAGGCTCCCAACTCACTTAGATGCTTTTGCAAATTGTAGGGCTATCGGTTAATCACAGTTAACTCACGCAATTAACTAAAAAAATTTAATCATGATTAAAAAAATTAATCGCAATTAATTGCAGCTTTAATCGCACTGTTAAACAGTAGAATACCAATTGAAATGTATTAATTATTTTTGGATGTTTTTCTACATTTTCAAATACATTTATTTCAGTTAAAATACAGAACACAAAGTATACAGTGCTCACTTCATATTATTGTTTTTATTACAAACATTTGCAATGTAAAAATGATAAAAGAAATAGTATTTTTCAATTCACCTCATACAAGTACTGTAGTTCAGTGCTTCTCAAAGCTGGGCTGCCCCTTGTTCAGGGAAAGCCCCTGGCGTGCCGGGCTGGTTTGTTTACCTGCCACGTCCGCAGGCCGCGGTTTGCCCCTCCAGGACAATGGGGGCTGCGGGAAGGGTGGCCAGCACATCCCTCAGCCCACGCCACTTCCCGCAGCCCCCATTGTCATGGAGGGGCGAACCGCGGCCAGTGGGAGCCATGATTGGCCGAACCTGCGGACGTGGCAGGTAAACAAACGGGCCCAGACCGCCAGGGGCTTTCCCTGAACAAGCGGTGGACCAGCTTTGAGAAGCACTGCTGTAGTGCATTCTCTTTCTCTTTCTCATGAAAGTGCAACTTACAAATGTAGATTTTTTTTTGTTACATGACTGCACTCAAAAACAAAATAATGTAAAACTTTAGAGCTTACAAGTCCTCTTCTTGTTCAGACTTTAGTGCCTGCATCTGTTTTCATATCAGAAAAAATCACTGAAATTTAAATAAATTGTCTCTGCACAGAAGCAGCTTCAAAAACACTTATTTAATAGACCCAAATTAGTTTCTTTAAAAATAATCAGCTCAGAGGAGGATATGGCATCAGACCCATTTTCTGAAGTACAGGGGAAAACAAAGGAGGGGCCTAACATTAGTGTGAGAAATAGGTTTTAACCTCTCTCTAACATAACGACTGTGGAATTCCAGCAATTGGAAAGCAATGCTAGGTGCTAGTTTAGGACAGGGGTTCTCAACCTTTTTCTTTCTGAGCCCCCCTTAAAACTTCCCTGGCCCACCTTTGTGGCGACAAATGTTTTTCTGCATCTCCAGTAGATTAAAAGCCAAGGCTAGCGTTAGGGGGGTAGCAAGCGGGGGAATAGCCTGGGGCCGCACACAACAGGCAGCCCTGCAAAGCTAAGTTGCTCAGGCTTCAGCTTCAACCCTGGGCAGTGGGGCTTCGGGCTTCAGCTTTCTGTCCTGGGTCCCAACAAGTCGAATGCCGGCCCTGCTCTCTGGTTTATTTTGGCAGACCCCCTAAAACCTGCTCAGGGCCCCACAGCGGCCCCAGACCTCTGGTTGAGAACCCCTGGTTTCGAGCAATTAAAGTGACCTTGTGTTTATGCTTGTGGCTTGTATTGCGAATTGGAAGGAAAGTGGAGGGGCTGTTACTTTTTCTTGAAATTCATCATTAGAAAATGAACTTTAAAAATTCAGAAAGCTGGGGGAGGAAAGGAGACCTATAGACATTGAGGAGGCAAGTGAGAGCGCTGGAGGAACAGAGGGAGGTTCTGATCTTAGTACCGGTCCCACTAACATAACAGGAAATTGTTTTGATTTTCTCACAGTCTTTGCTTCTCGCCGGAGAAGGTGCAGAAGAGGCTCGAGCTCCCTCATAAATAATGGAAAGTGTGAGTGAACCTGAGCTCCTGACTGTGACAAGCGTAGCTCAAGTCCAGGGGGGGCAGGCATTATAACTTTCAGTTTAGTGCTGTGCCTGGGGAACCTTTGCAGAAAAGGCGTGAGAGAGGAAAAGAGGACCGAGGAGAGAGGGAGGCGTGATACCTCAGGCAGATGCCCCAATGTCCAGGCAACTAGAATACCCTGGTTCAGACAATAGAGTTGCTTTGCCTGCGAGCTCTGCTGAAAACAATCACTCTCCTCCTCAGGGTGATTAGCAATAGACAGGCAGGGTAGAGTGTGGGAGCATGGGCCTAGCAGTAAGGCACAGTCCGGAGCATCCAGAGATCTGGGTTCCATAGACTCCCTGTGTGACCTTGAGCAAGTTGCTTTCGCTCTCTGTGTGTTGGTTTCTCCAGCTACAGAGCAGGGTTCAATTAATTCATGTTTGTAAAGTGCTTTGAAATCCAAAGTGCTTGGATGATTGTCCAGCGATCCTATGGCCAACGGCACAGCGTCGTCAGTTCTAATCTGTGCAGCTCTACATCCAAAAGGCAGTCACCAGCTACATTTCACTCCTTTGCTTCCTGCTCCTCCTCTTTTCCTTTCCTCTTTTTTAGGGCTTTGGAATCATTTCTGACTAATGTCCTCCTCTCGCAGGCATTCTCATCTCCACTTTTAGGCCAATATCCCCAATCAGTTTTATCTGGTCATTGAAAGGCAATTTGACTGTGCTGTATCAGGAAGGAAAATATTAAGATCATGACATATAAGCAGCCATAGTGTATCCACCAACTACTGGTGCTAGCCTCATGATCTCTTCCTTGTGTGTACATTTAAGTACCTGCTTCTAAAAACTCCGTTCTGAAAAGTTGCTAGCTAATTCCTGTGGCACTGGGTATGACTGGCTGCTTCTCATGCCCACTGCAGGCTTAAGAGAACTCTTTGCTTTGCTGCTGCAGTGTTCTTCTGCAGAGACCAATGTGTTCTGTGCAGGTATGCACATCGTTATTTGGGAAGCTCATGCGCATCCAAATTCCAGAATGCATTATAGTGATGCATGGTTCAACCATTAGGGGATAGAAATTAGATGAATTGATTAGCTTGGAATGCATCCACATCCAGGGCTCTTCATTTACTTCTCCAGTTTATCGTTTTACTTTCCTCCTCTCGGTGTATGTTTGCAGCTTTAATTCTGCTTTTCTTAGCCAGTCTGTTCCTCCTATGTTCAAAGTTTTCAGGAGCTAAATAAAATCCACATCATCTTTATAGCTCACTGAAGCCACGTAGTCCTTGCAAATCGCTCCTTATCCTGCTATATGTGAGTGAGAGGGGATGGGGGGAAGAGAGGAAGAGGGGAGGAAAAAGAACATTAAGCAACATTAAATCAAAGATAATTATCAGCTGTCAGTCAGGAAATGGCACAGAGCCAGGGAAGCACTCAGTGGGGACTCTGTCCGTCCATCCTTGCTTCCCTTCGTGGTTTGCAAAAAGTGCAATATTTGTCTTTAAACAGCATAATTCATCATCAGCGGAATTAAGGACTATTTAGAATTGTAATAGACCACTCCATTCTGAGAATGAAAATGTCTTTTAATAGAACAGTACCTCTGGCAATTCACCGTTCATCCTTCCAGCTTCCCAGTACCTGGCCTTAGCATCCAGTATTGTGACACTTTTTATCTTCTCTTGTTTTCAAAGGAACATATTCTGATCATTTGAAAGAATTGCCAGCACTGGCATTATTAATAAGGCCATGCTATGAAATTACCTTTTATGCACTGTGTATAATAATATTTAGCCTTGCACAAGTGTCGGACACAGAAACTGTTGAAGACAGAGATTCTGATGTTGCATCTGTATTTCAGAGGGGCCTGAGAGAAGGACCCACAGACTTGTCATCTCCCCTGCAGGAGTCGGGAAAGGGATAGGATTGCTCATTTATATTTAACAGCAGCAAAATAATTAAAGTGGATTCTGAAATCTTCTGGAGTTTTGTGTTTTCCCCAAAAGCTCTCCTAAAACGTTCCAGATATTGCATCTCACTGGCTCCTGTCAACTGCTTTCCATTAAGTTATGGGACATGAAACAGCATGGCTGATGCAGCTTGTTGTGATGTGTCTGTCACTTGTGACCCACCATCTGAAAAACTGGAAACACAAAGAGGGCTCTCTAAAACCTCGGGGGCATACAGACACTGTTGTCTTCTACCATCGGGTTCCAAACATTCCTAGGCTGGGAGGCTCTGCAGTTGCTAAGTCTCTGAAGAGGAAACTTTCAGATCATGTATCACAGCACACAGCAGAACCAGAGCAATGTCAGAGACCACATTTCCTTCACGCAGTCCTGCCTTCCTCTATGGCTCTGGGATTGGAAGAGGATGGGTTAGGCCAGGGGTAGGCAACCTATGGCACGCGTGCCAAAGGTGGTACACGAGCTGTTTTTCAGTGGCACCCACCCTGCCCGGGTCCTGGCTACCAGTCCAGGGGGCTCTGCATTTTAATTTAATTTTCAATGAAGCTTCTTAAACATTTTAAAGACCTTATTTACTTTACATACAACAATAGTTTAGTTATATATTGTAGACTTATAGAAATGAGAACTTCTAAAAATGTTAAAATGTATTACCGGCACGTGAACCCTTAAATCAGAGTGAATAAATGAAGACTCGGCACAGTACTTCTGAAAGGTTGCTGACCCCTGGGTTAGGCTTTCCCAGCCTTTACAGGAATGTGGGAGTTTGGGTATTTTGGGTCAGTGGCTGATTGTACCTGCAAATAGTAACATGTGGTGATGAGGACATGGCTGTTTTATATTAATTCCGTCTGTTCCTGAGTCAGACTTCTTTTTCAGAGGACACCTTTGGGTTCTGCCCCCAAATTCAGAGAGGACTTGGGAATGGGCAGGCAGAGTGTGTGGGGGTGTTTCAGAAATACACAAGGAGCACAAGCCACCTGAAATCCTGCTGGACAAAATACCCCAGTGCTACTCCTTGTGGGCCTGTGGCCATGTCCCTCCTGCCCCTCTGGCTAAATTTCCCAGCAACGGCTATGGTATTGAGCCCGTGGCTACAGTGACCCCTATAACAATGCATTTGTATTCATAGGGGCCTGTTTGGGAGCCTCCCACTCTGTCTCCTCCCTCACTGGCTGCAGTTCTGGCTGCTGATATGCAGATGCTTGTGAACAGTTGGGCCTCTGTGAAAGTTGCCTTTGAGTGACACAGACAGTTAATAACGAGCCAGAACTTTAGAGTCTGATCCCTTGTTCCTTGCTTCAAAGACAAGAAAATCAGGATTTTGCCTCAGCATTGGAAGGACCCAAGAGAACAGATAACACTGCCTGGGAAACTCAGAACACCCTAGTCCTGTCTCTGTCCCGTTTCCTATATTTCTCTGTGTTCATCGCTGTGGAGATTTGTCTGCAAATAACCTGAATCTTTCTTAACACTAATCACCTACTCCTGCTGCTGCCACCCTGACTGAAGCCAGAATGCTGTGTGTGATGTCACAGTCACCTCTGTAGCCGCTAACTGTGATGCCACAAATAGACTGTGACTTCAGATGAGGGCTAAGCAGCAGGGAGACATGAGCCCTTGAGGAACAAAAGATCTGATTTTCAGGCAATTGCACAGTGTTTTAGAAGGAAGAGAAATGCAGACAGTCGCTCCAAAGAAAGCTCTGCCATCCAAAGTTTCCCAGGGTCATCAGTGGCTCTTTGCAGTTGCTGTTTTTATCTATATGTGTGTGTGTGTGCGTATCTGTCTGTCTGTCTGTATGGAATGTGCCTAGCTACACCATCCTGGATGTGCCTGGAGATGGGCTGATGGGAGGTGGGATCTGTCTGCGGGCCAAGATCATTATCTGTGTGCTTTGATCATAGCGACTGATCTAGCTTTTGGGTTTTGCTTTCTCACAAGTTCCTCCAGTTCACCTACTTACACTCTGCCTGTTATTAATAGAATTGTTAGCAGATTCACTCCACAGCTTGTGGGGAAGGTGTGCACATGGGTGGCAGCTGAAGACAGAAAATATCTGATTATATCTATCACCTCTTCTTCCCAGGTGTGCTTTTCTACCAAATTATAACCCAGGCAACTTCACAGAGGGAGGGGTAGCACACCCTTGCTGTGGGCTTGGGCTGGGGCCTGGGCTGGACTCCAGTACAGGGCTGGCAGAGGGTTAGGGCTGTGCCAAGTTATGCTACAGCAAGGAACAGAGATGGCAGTACTGTGTCCTGAAGAGGCAGCATGAGTTAGTGGATAGGTCCCTGGCCCGGGACTCGAGACTTAGATTCTGTTCCCAGCTCTGCCAAGAGCTCAAAAGAGAAAAAACGCAGTCTGCCATGAAGTTGTGAGTTTTAAGATTTGGACACTGCATCTGAGAGAAGCAGCATGCTCATTCTATATCTGTCCTCTCCTTCTAAGGGGCAGGGGGTGGGAGCATGAGCTACGGCTGAGACTGAGAAGTGGGGACCCACAAAGGAGTCAGAGGAAACTGGGGAAGGACAGACAGCAAGGAGAGGAGGGAGAGAGTCCTATAGCAGTTGGGCCTCCCTCCCACCCCAACATTGTGCATCTTGGGGCAGGTCTACACTAGTGCAGCTCCGATGCTGCAGCCCGTCTTGTGATGATGCTCTATGCCGACGGGAGAGCACTCTCCTGTCGGCATAATTACTCCACCTCTGTGAGAGGCAGAAAGTGTGTGAGCAGAAGAGCATCTCCTGCCAATGTGGCACCGGTATGGACAGCACGTAGGTCATTGTAACTTGCGTTGCTCGGGAGGATATCTTTTTCATACCCTGGAGCGATGTAAGTTAGATCGACTTAAGCGGTAGTGTAGACCTGACCTTGGTAGAAGGACTTCCTACCGTGGATTCCACGTAAGAGCTTTGCAGGATCTCAGGATTACTTCATTAGAATTTTCATTGCAAACTTTGTGGATGAAATAAGTCTGGCTTCCAGCCTGGTGGATGTCTCAGTCTTCTATGCTTTTAGCCTGTGCTCAGGGCAATGAGAATGTCTCACTCAGTGGTAACCATGTCATCTCATGTTTCATTACTTCACCTCTACTCCTGGCAAACCAACTCTTAATCAGTTTGGCAATATTAAATGTGCTAAATTTTTCTATGTGGTATCAGCTATTGACACCTCTGCTATAACATTGTGATTTGTACAAAAGGAAGCACATACCTCTCCTCTCCAGATGCAACGAGAGCTGCGCTGCCTAGCGGTTAGGCAGATGACAGCTGAGTGTTTGCTGTTCCAGCCATCGGAAGCATAGAGGTGGTGGGCGAATTCCTGAGGCTCTAGCATTTGTGTGCCTCACAGCCCATATCGCCAGCTGTAGGAGTGCCCCAGGCAGACGCCCTGTGCCAGGGCAGGGAGAGGTGGCATAGGAGTTGTTAGGGAAGCTCTGAAAATTCTTTGTACAGTATCAATTTGAGTCCATGGAGAAGGAACCGAGACTGAGAAGATAATGCACAGTGAAGTGCTGCATGAGGAGAGAAGGAAAAGCAGATCACACATCTGTCATTTAATCCTAGGGACTGCTCAGAACCCCGATGCAGATGGAGTAACTGCTCATTACCTACACATCTGATTTCCATGTGAGACTGTCTAGATGGAGCTGTGGACTCTCGATAGCCACATCTAGAAAGTACTGGCCACTGGTTCAGTGAGCATGGCCACCTGGGCACTTGGGAGCCCAGAGAGCTGTGATCATAGGCATCCAGGTCCCTAAATAGCTGGGTTGGGTAAAAGGCAGGACCTTGTCCAGACGCACACAAATATTAACGCCTTATTTATAGGGCCACACTCTCATTTCTGTTTATGCAGCCCTGACATATTTATCTTTGATTTAGGAATTATTATTCCCAAACTGGGCTCAGATGCCTCATTTACTTTTTGAGTTACGAGCCAGGAAAAATGGTGGAGTGATGACGCCTCCCTGACTGATGGCTTCACATCTGTAATTGAATTAATTTATAGGCATTTCCATGGGGGTCCTCCCCATAGCCTCTGAGCACTGAAAAGTCCCAAGTCTCCATAGTTCTCTATGGTGATATTTCGGTTTCTCACGCTATATAGATCTCATCACTCCCAACAATGTGTGGTCCCGGGTTTGGGGGAGCACCGTGAATTTTTATTATAACAATAATACTGCACATTCTTAACACACCTGATTGACCCAAGTATAATTAATTTCTTCTGGGTGTTTTTTGTTTTTATTTTGCTTATTCTCTTCTGACCCTGAAACCACTGGCACCAGAATCATGGTTCCCCATTCCTAAAGCTTCTCTGGTGTTGAGGGGGGCTGAAGCCTCTTTCCTTTGACAGAAATGGACAGCCATGTCACTTTCTATCCTCTGGTCCAGGGACTGGGTTTCCACATGGCTGTTTTTCCCTCCCCCGTTTGGTTTCTACCCAATGATGTCACTCCTTTTTCAGTTTCCTGACAGTCCCTGGTACACCATGTGACCATGACAGTGGTGCCAGCGTTGGCTGCGGTTGATTTCAGATCTGAAACCTGTTCCTTTTCCCTCTGACACGTGGAAATAAAGAGGGGGCTTCAGGGGGGAAATTTCTGGATTAGTATTTGCTGTTTGACAGGAAATGAAGGACCTCGTTCCCTGCCAGAATCAGTCTCTTGCTGGTTTTTCTTTCCCCTTCCCCTTAATTAAATGTATCTCCACTGAGCAGGGGGGTCCAGTGGGCTCTGCTGTTGTGAAGCCGATTTCCCAGTCTCTCTTTGATGTGTCTCCTGTGAGGGGACCTGCTCTCCCTTGTTTTCATGCTGCCCAGGGCAGAGCTCTCCTCTGTCCTTAGACTTACATTCCCTCTTTTTCAACACCAGCAACATCGTCTCAATAAACCTGACGTTTTTGTATTGCAAGCTGCGGGAGAGCCCAGACTGTCTCATTTGCTGCATGCTCCAGTACTATTGGCAGTGCAGACAGGAGAGAGCCAGGCCAGCAAGGCCTCAGGAAAGACAGAGTCGTAGGGCCTGATATTCAGAGATGCTGAGCACCCTCAAGTTCCAGAGAAGCCTTGGGACTAGGGAACCCTTACCTGAGTGGTTTCGTGTTACTGTTACTATAGGGTCCACCAAGGGCCAGTGCAGGACTGTTAGCTGGTGAGCATTTACCAGTGGTTTGCCGAGTCTAGTTTTAAATGTCTGAACCCAGGTGAGTCCAGCCCTTCCCTTGGGAGATGATTCCAGCACCTGATACATCTCACTGCCAGGGTGGGTTCCCTGCTGCTGAAACTAAATTTGTCATTTCTTTCCTTCACTTCTCTCTGTTTTAATTCCCTAACTCATTCCTTGGCTTCCTGGAAGTTTTGCACCCTTCAAATATTTGCAGGCTGTTGTCATGTCTCCCCTTTGTCGTCCCCTAGCCAAGAACACAGATTTAGCATTTGCATCCTTCCTTCCAACCCCTGATCCATTTCCTTTTGCTTTGTTCAGAACTCTCCACGTGGTCAATCTCTTTCTGAGTATGAGGTATAGTGTGAAATGCAAATCCCAAATATTAGTCAAATATACAAATCAGAACTCGATAGTATTTTGAGTGAATTCACATATTCATGCATCCATATTTAAAATGTGTTAGAAGTTGTACTTGCAAAGCTTGACATTCAAATGTTTACAGAAAGCAAATGCAACAGAGAGAATTGCAGATGCAGTCCCACTGAAATTTACTTTTAAATTCAAGTGAGTAGTGGCCAAATATTTTGCCACTATTTGCTCAGCTCTAACCTTCACTTGGGATGGAGACTCTTAGGAACAGGAAAGTTTGCAGCACATTTAGCTGGATTCAGTTAAGGAATAGAGGAGGAGAAGTTTGGGGAAGCAGAAACTGAAGGAATAAATGGTCATTCCTCATCACTAAAATTTTGTAATAAGTGACAGCTTGTTGGAGTAAAAATGACTGAGCTTCCAGTTTACAATATCTATTTTGGCAAGGAAAGGATAGAGAACATCCTCCCATCACCTTAATATCATCTTCCAAACCAAACCAGCTCTGGGATAACACAGCTTGGAATTCTTGGAATTCTGAGATCATAATCATGTTGTCTGTAATCCCACCAACACTTCACATCTTTACCTTTTACACAGGCAGTATTTATATTTACCCTACAACTCCCGCACTTGATTTACCTGCTGCTTATTTCAATCCGGCTTTCACACCCTCATATGGCAAGAGGCCAAATTAGTGCTTGTAGCAGCCTGACATCTGTGTAATAGCCAAGGAAATTAGTGCTGTAACTCTGGATTCGTCTACACTGAGAGCTGGGGATTTGATTCCCAACTCAAGGAGACATACAAGCTCTCCTCAAGGTAGCACACTAAAACTGGAAGGTGGTAGCGGCAGTACAAGCAGCTAGCTGCCCCAAGCACACATCTCTGGTCTCTGACAGAGTGGTTAGCCCTTCCTGCTGCTTGCGCTGGGGCGGCTCCATTCTGTTTTAGTGGTGTTAGCTCAATGAGAGCTAACACGAGTATGTCGACGTACCCTATGGATAGCATGAGTCCTACTGCAAGAGAAAACAAACTCTTCTTAGAGGCAAATTGGGACATTGAGTCACTGGCTGGACATTTTGTCTTTGGTGACATAGGTTCAAATCCGATCAGTGTACTTGACCTCCTCTTTCTTATTCTTTGTCCAGAGACTTGCCAGGCAAATTGTCCCAAGGGGCAAAGCTTTGGGCAGGCCGGGGAGCTACACAATCAGAACTCTGGGTTAGCAGAGCTGTGGGGAGCTCACAGAGCTGGCAGGGTACACACAAGCAATCTGCCTCAGTCTCCCTTTCACGAGCACTACGTTCGTGCACAAGTTTATTTTAAAAAATACAAAAGCAATTTATTTCTTTACTATTTTCAGTTCCTTTTACAAGCTATTTTTTGGTCTCTGGTGCTGACCCAGTGTGCTAGGAACCTTCTAAACATTCTATCTAGCCAGCTTGTACTTGTATGTCCCTCGTTGCCATGGTATCTGAGTTCCTCACAATCAATCATTGAGGCTCACAGCACCCCTGTGCAGTAGGGAGGCATTGTGTCCATCTTACAGATGGGAAACTGAGGCACAGGATAGCTAAGTGACATGACAAGGTCACCAAGGAAATCAGTGGCTGGGAATTGAACTGTGGTCCCCTGAGGGTCAGCATAGTGCCCTTGCAGGCTAGACCATCCTTCCACCACAGAGAGACTCACCATTAGAGAATCTAAATGTTTTTCACGCAATAGGCTCCTGCATCAACTTTCCAATTAACAGTCTCTTAAACCAAGTGACATTCAGCCCAGTCATGTCACAGAACCACAAGGTCTCCCCCTAGATAACCCTGGAGCTGCCAACCTCCCGAAAAGGCAGGCAGGCTGCCTCCGGCAGTTTGCCTGCGGAGGGTCCTCCGGAGCCGCAGGACCAGCGGACCCTCCGCAGGCAAACCACCGGAGGCAGCCTGCCTGCCGCCCTCACGGCGCCGGCAGAGCGCCTCCCCCCCGCGGCTTGCTGCCCCAAGCACGCGCTTGGCATGCTGGGGCCTGGAGCCACCCCTGGGTGGGGGGAGGGGGGGCAAGGTCTGCATTGGCAAGAAAGGGCTGCACACTCCCTACCAGGCCCATGGGAGCACACACCGTTCTGGCTGCACTTGCCATCTGATCTTCTAAAAGCAGCCCCACATCAGAGACTGTGAACCTGAGTCATAAATGCCAGATGCCATTTCCAGCACAGCACAGCACAGTGCAGAGATCGTCTTCCCCAGCACCTTTGAGTGCTGCCCGCGCCCCACCCCACCGTCAGCGGGGCCTGGCCAGGACAGGGAGCGGAGGAGGGGTGACAGAGCAGAGCTCGTCCTCGACTGGTATAAGGTCCCTGAGCGAGCTGCAGCGGTGCCCCGGCAGGCCTCCCTCGAGTCGCACAGGGTGGAGAAGTGAGGCCATAGTGTGCTCTGATGACAGGCTTTGTCCCAGTCATGGGGAGGGAATGGCTCATGCTGTCCCCTGCTGAGAGCCAAGTGAGAGGCCCATCCAGCCACCTCGAAGCAAAGGGGGGTAAGTGCATTTTGGAATCTCCAGGGCTGGAAAGGGGGAAACTGGGTAGGCTGGCTGAGGGATCATTCCCATGGGCTTTGGCTGGCATGCAGTTTCCACAAGGGCATTGGCTATGGGTTTGAAACTAATGTAGCAACACAAAAACATTTGCAGTTATTAAATAGCTACTTCCAATGGGGAAAGGAGGAAGCTGAGGCCGCTACCTGAGTGGAGAAGAGCTCATTGAGCAAATGCACTGTGCATGGAGAGCTTTTATCCTGCAATAGCTGAGGTGAGGGTTCAAAGAGATTTTTACAGTATCTTAAAGGCAAACCATAATGAAATGTGTTTATTACTCAGTAAAGCTGGAGAAACCCATGCCCACAGGTAAGCCAGGGTCATGTTTTGTCAACTAAGCAGATGTTTTCTACATGTAGTTTTTGAAATACTGCTAATTGCTGCCTCTGCATGTTGCTTTTCCGTTCCTGCTCCGATGCGTCCTCTTAGCATCGTAGGCCAATTAGCCCCGTAACGTGTGAGGGATTGTGTGATGTGAGTGGCACTCATTAACGTTCCTACAGATGTTTTTTAAAAAACATTTGTCTGGGCCACATGAATTTGAGTATTGCAGCATGTGTGATTCAGAACAGAGGAGCCAGTGAAGCAAAGTACTATAAAAGCAAGCACTGAAGGGCGACATTCCCTAGAAATTACTCTTCTCATGGCAGAGAGGAAACCATCTCTTTTATCGGGGGCTCTGGGAGTCTGAGCTACACTCACTAAATGCCACGTTGCAGTAAGAGCTGCCTAGTCTCCCAGCTCTGCCATGAGATGCAGGTTGTGCACAGATGACACTCTAGGCACAGGGCTGGCAAGAGCAACATTGCATCCTTTGCCCTGGTCCCCAGATGGTTTCTAGGGACTCCTATTGGTCACATGGACTCAGGGAGTTGGGCTGCTCTAGCAGACTGACCCAACACATCTTCTCCACGCTACCAATGACCATGTAGGTAAATAGCCCTTCAGTGACCAGCTAGTGAGGGCATCTGTGTCTAAGAAGGTGCTTGTGCTGTGTGTGTGACATGACTGGCAGTTGTGATCATATTTCTCACTATGGTTTTTCATTGACTAGCATAATAAATATGCTCCCTGGATCTTTTTAATGCACCAGGTAAAATGCCCTGAGGCTGTTCCATCTTATACACACTTTCTCCCTTTAAAATTGAACTGCTAGTTATATATGTGGGAGAAAGGAGCTTGAGCTGAACAAATCACTAAACCTGTAAAGGAAGCTGGTCTCTGTGAAGTCCTTTTTTCAGTGCAGGTTTTACTGCAGCTCTTTCTGGCTCTCTCTGGGTGTATAGGGTTCCAAGCCTCATAGGACCGAGGTATCAGTGTCTCTCTGTCTGCAGTTTCCCTGAGCCTGCTGCAGCTATGGGGACCCTCTCATTCTTCGCACCAGCTATTTCTGTTAAAATACGATGTTCTTTTCCCTGACATTCTGATGAATATTCTCTCCAATGAACAGTTCCACTAAAAACTCAAGATCCCTCTTCTTGCTAGTTTCAAATATTCAACTGAAGCCACTACTTACATTGCATAAAAAAACAGGCAGTTGAATGCTACTGAATTATTGTTCCATTGCTCCATTGAAATGAAAGCTGTCAGCCTAAGCAGCTTCATTGAACTATCTCAGGAGCTGAGAGCAGAGAGGGCATGACTATTCAAAATAAAAGGGTATCAGTTTCATTAATTGGTATGAATAGCTCTTTTGACCCTAATTAGCTGTTTGTAATTTCCCTATTTGCATATCAGAAAAGAAACAAATTTGCATATTTGTAAATGAAGAGTGTTTACATCTCTGTGGGTTTGAGCAGTGTGCCAGAGAGCAGCAGCGTGATAAGGGTGGATGGCATTCCCTGGCAAACTGGCTGAGTGCCATCGAGCTAGAAAATGCCCCTTCTCAGCCAGCACTGTGCCTGCCCGAGCCCAGTGCCTGCAGCCATCCAGGGCAGTTTAACTGAGAGCATCAGCCGGGAAACATTAATGGGTTAATTGCAGCTCAGATTTAATCATTATAAATCTTAATGTTACTATGTTGATAAAATATTATCCAGGCTCTCTTTCCTGGTGCGTTCCTTCTGTTCTGCTTCTCCAAGCGAATCTGTAGATATGGGACGCAATTCAGAATGTCTGTATCACTAGGCAGGTGGATTTGCATGTGTGTGTGTGAATATAAAGTACATAACCTTGCAGTAGATACACACACCAAGCACACTGTGCATAGGGCTTTGTGTGGTTTCGTAATGCACAAGCTGTCCTGCTGTGTTTCATCAGAATGGTGCTCTGTGGGATATCTGCTCCCCTTTGCTAGATATATAATTTGGAGTTTGAAATCTAAAGTCCAAACTAAATGTTAAGTGAAATATACTGAGCCAAATGATGTGGAACACGTGCCAGCATGGTGAGGCTCCCATGTGGAATAGGTGGGGCTCCCATCTGTAACTTACATTTATTCAACACTTTTCATCCAGAAGAATCTCAGACCATTTTACAAACTTAACAAACTGACCCACAGACTGTACACAGGGATCACTTCATCATCCACCACTGAAATGCATCCACTGCCTCAGTGAAACACAGCAGCTGTTTAACAGGGCACAGCACCATTGCCAATAAGTTTAGGTCAGGAAGAGCAGAATGTCTGATCCAGGGATAATGGTTCTAGTCTTGCAGAAAAAGCCTTTGTGGCCTCATCAGCATGAGAGGGTTAGGACCTTCCCTATCTCCTCGGGGCACCATAACTACTTGCCAGGTGCTCAGACACTATGTTGATGAGGGCCATAAAGACCTTTTCTGAGTCACCCAAATGGCAGTCCTTCCTGCCCTGATGCTGGGGCACTGGCTCAGGGATGAAGATGTCACCTCCTGATTCACCAGCCCTGCTGTCTTCAGTCTCTCCGTTTCCCTTTGAGTGGTGTTAACACCTGTGTCACCAAACATGCCTTATGCCTGCTTGATAAATGCTGAGCCTCCCGCTTCTGCACAGACCTTGCAAAATCGACACTAGATGAGTATTTATACATTAAATATAGCGTCTCGCATCGTTACTACTCGGGTAGTAAGTACGAGAAAGAGAGGGCGACAGAGTCTGGCTAGTACAGATTGCGTGAGTCATGAATATTCATCATTCAAATGAGAACTGGAGTTTGCATAACAGCTCCGCCCACCCAACTGAAATAAATGTCGCAGCCTTTGCCAATAAAGTGCCAAACGAAATGGGTAGATGCTGCAGGCTGGATCGTGCCAAGCTTCTGATTTCCACTCCGTGAATTTTCACAGGCAGGATGAGAGCTCCCTGCCCGCCAAAAACAGCTCTCAGTTTCACAGGAAATCCAATGAGAGGGTGAAAAATGTTCTGCAGCATCTCTCAAAATGGGAGGGTGACTCGCACCCTCTCTCTCCATAGACACCCTTGGTACCAGGAACACTGGAACTGGCCACTGGCAGCAATGCACAGGCTTTCTCCAGGCCCAGTGGTTTTATTCAGCTGTGATCATCCTCACATCCTAGTTCATCTTGCTTCCCGCTTTGATTCTCTTGTATAAAGGCACCTACAAATGCTTCATTGTTGGTTCTGTTGGATTTAATTACAAGTGCGTTAGCCGCTTCGCTCCATGTAATTACTAACATGAATGGGGAAAGCAGAGATCAGAGAGTGTAAGTTCTCTCTGCACAGAAATGCAATTAGGTCTGTGGGCGTCTTTAGAGCTGCTGCTTATGTTATGTAAAGTTTTGTGTACGTACGTACGATTTAATGGGGATATTTATGTTTTCTTGCCTTACCTTCCCAATTTGTTAATTTCAAACGTATTTTATAAGGTCTCGGTGATTATGTTCCAATGCAACGTGGGTTAATTAGGCAGCCGGAACAGTCCCTCATCCAGGTGCAGACAAATCTGCCTTTGGAAAGGAAAGAAAAGAGATTTCCAGGATTACTGCAGCATGCATTAGCTGGGACAGTCCTTGAGATGGTCTAGCAAGTGTTCGTAATGGCAGCGGCATTTTCCAGTTAATACCATGTATCTTTTGCCAAAAGCAGATTAACCTTTGATAAAAGAAAAAATAAGTGAAGTGAAAATGGGTGTGTACATTCACACTAGAGAGTTGTCTGAGTTTGATGATACCATCTCATAGCACTTGGCACTGAGTCTGCTCTCACTTACACCATGTTTACACCATTGTAATACCACTGATGTCAGTAGGGTTACTCTGGCTTCACACCAGTGTTGGTGAGAGCAGAATCAAGCACATTTATCACAGAAGTGTTGCTGACACTTCCCAGATGATCAGGCTGTACTCTATAGACTAGGCTGGGTTAGTACAGCAGAGCCTAGATGGGAAAGTGCAGGGTTGTTCCAACAGCAGGGATCCTTTGGATGGGCCCATGGGATTTATGGGCACAAGAACAAGCGCTGTTTTCTCGAGGGTATATCTTCACTGCAGTGTTAACTTGAGCTATCTCCATTCACATGATTTGTCTTGAGTTAGCCTACCTTGAATGAGAGCGGACACACTGCACACCCTATATGTTTGTGCTGCAATAAGATGAGCCACTCTATGATTCTTTCCCAGTGAATTGTAGGAGAACTTGTCTCTCCTTCCTGCACATGGGGGAATTGTAGGAAGGCACTGGAGGCCAAGCAGCACTGCAGTCCTGCTAGCCTGTGTCCATGCTATGGTGGTCACATCCGCAAGTGATGACTTGTGTTAACTCGAGCTTTAGCCTACACCCTTTGATTGGCCACCCAGCTTGACTTCAAAGCACCACCGCACTCCAGTGATGGGCGTTTGTGTGTGGACAGAACTCTAGTTGGGGCAACAATCTAATTAACTTGGCAGTGAAGCCAAACTCTTCATTGGTGCTTTTGGATTTGCCACTTTCCCCTTGCTCCCCTCATCACATCACAGCAATTCCTCTGTACATTCATTACCAGCTGCTAACCAAGGGCAGGTAGTTGCCCAACCCATATTGAAAGTCAATAAGAGCTGGGCACTAGCTCCCACTGTACCTTTGAAAATACCCGTCTGTAGTAACGTGGTGCTGCCTTTCCCTGGGAAAGAACAGGCGTCAGGGTTACACAAAATACTTACCTCAGGCTTCAGCTCCATGCTGGGACGCGTGAGGAAACAGACCCTACAACAGCTCTAAGGCTTCACCAAATCTACTTCTTATGTCAGCAAGCTGGTAATAAGGCAAAATTGGGTTCAATGTATATTTAACAAACCAAAATCCCTTTTTGCCCTCATGCAACTGAGTTTTATTAGTAGGAATTCTCACAGAAAGCAGATGTTAGGCTCTCAGACTGAATACTCACAGAAACCAAATTTAACATAGATTTTCTGGGAGCATTCGAACCTGGAGACTCATGAGTTACTCTCATTCAATCAGTGAACAGAAATAATACCATGTAACTTATGTGATCAAACACAATTAAGTACCAGAGCTTGAATTTCTGTTAGCAAATCAGAGCGTAAATGCAATTCACAGAAAATAATAAAATACCTTGAAGTAAAAAACAAATAGGAGAAAATCACAATCTCTTTGCCCATATTCCACAAATAGAAAAAGAAATACAATTAATTAGTTAAATTATGCTAGGAATCATTCACACAGCTCTTAAAGAACTAGCAAGTGCCCTTTTGTTGAGCTGATTCAAATATACGTGCACAGCTGGTGTTGAACTAAACCCCATATCTAGTTAGAATTAGGTGAGAATTGTGGAATCATGGGTTCTTGCCTTAACAAGGGATAGAGGGTGAAATCCTGGCCTCATTAAAGTCAATGGCAAAATTCTTCTTAATGGGACCATCTTTGTGGTATCTGGGTAAATACTAGATGCCTGCTTATGCACTATGCAGCACCAACAGTGTTAGTGATATTATGCAAGTAAAATATTATAGCACTTAAAACATGGTAACTTCCCTTATTAAATATGTACATCAGGGAAAACCAACTGTCGTCACTTTTTAAATACAATATAAAATTCATCATAAAATATTAAAAATGAGCAAATTCTGTTTAATAAACTATAGTAATTTGTTAATATCAGAGCTGTTGTCCATCTAATAGGCTATATGTGCTGCCTCTGTGTTCCATGTTAACAGTCTACATTTCATACGTTGTACTTGTCATTCTATAAACCTGAAATTCTCAGAAGTAGCAAGAGGAAGTTTTCATGCAAGACAGCAGTTTCTGAGATTTGTGTGGCAAGCCTGGGTAAAATTCAAATGACGCTCTCTGTGATTTAATCCATTTGGAGCTATTGCACTAAATCAGTATAGCCATTGTTGACATGCCAGCCCACAGAAACCTGGAAGAGGATGATATAAGTGTATCTGCGTATCTACAGGTGAAAACTCGGGCAGCCTTTAATTGCAGGAAGAACTGTTTGCTTCTCTTCTGAATACATTTGGGGAATGAGCAGGGTCTGATTCCCAGAGCATTTTGTGAAAATCCTAGTGCATTTTCTCTGGAAACAAATTGTCCTCATGATCATATTGTCTCTAAAACTGTCTGCTTATAGGAATGTCCCCATTTACCCTGCATAGTCCGGGACATAACCCTATAAATCCAAGAAATAAACAGCAGTAGTCACAAATTATCTACCAATAAATAAATGCACATTGGCACAGATTTGTAGCTATGTTCATCCTGCCAAGCTGCAGTTCTGTTAGTAACTGAAGTTCCCTTTAAGCACTGAATCTGCATTCTTTACCCAATTTTCTAAAACTACTGAGGCCTGGTCTACACATAAAACTTAGCTCAACCTAGCTCAGTTGCTCAGTGTTGGGAAAAATGTTGTGCCCTGTACGACATAGTTAGGCGACCTAACTCCCACAGTAGACGCAACTAGGTCGACAACCTCTACTGATGGAAAAATCCCTTCCATTGATGTAGGAAGCATCTACCTGTAGTGCTCCAGCTGCAGCACTGTAGCTGTACTGTTGTAGCTGCTCTAGTGTAGACATATCCTCAGAAACAGCTTAGGGTCGGACTGAGGTTCTCCTCCTCCTTCTTCTTTTGTGTGGCAAGATAGGTGATTAGCAATGTTTAAATACCCAAGACTAGATGAGTGAGCCAGAGAGTAGCTTTGGAAGTCTGACATGCTGCCAGCAATGTGAGAAGGATGTGCTGATTTACAATGTGGTCCATAGTTTGCTATTGGGGTCCATCGTCACATTGTGCCTTGTCTCTCATCTCCCAGAGGTGTAAAAGATGACAGCATCTGCCATGTGATGTTCTGATACAGTTCATCGTGGAACATCGTTGCCAGGCTAGGTTGAAGGCTGGAAGTCCTTTTGTGGTGTCGCCATCAGGGGTTTGTTTGGGACATTTGTATTATCCCATTGAACGGGTATTGATTTTAATGTTCCAGTTATAATTATCATCATGGTTTCAGAGTAGGATTGAGGTTACACATCAGGATGAAGAGATGGTGAGAAATATTTTAGTCACCTGTAGAAACTCTGGTTTACAGGGCTTGGGTAAAGTGAACTGATGCGTTAACCTTTCACCTCAGTATGGTTAGGTTCTAATATGCCCTTAGCTCGTACATAAAGTGGGTTTGGGGGGGTCACAGCTCTCCCCTGTTAGGACAAGTGTACACATTACAAAACCATTGCAAGGTCAGCAGAGGCTAAAACTGCAAGCCAGGGAGAGACCTATGAAAGAAAAATCAGATCAAGTAGGGGTCATTGTTTGGTTTTTTTAAATGACGAAAGGGAAGTTAGAATTTTCCATTCCTGGTTTCCCCGCTCAAAAAGGATTTTTCTAACACACTGTGAAAAAGAAGAGATACAAAGATTATGGTCTATAGCTCATGAGGACTTGCACAATAATAAATTATCAGCCATTTTTTGCTCTATGGATGCCTTTTAATGCATTGATGGGGAAAGGATATACACAGAGGCAGGTCAGCCAGGCACACATTATTCTCAATAAGATACAATCTCAAACATCTTTTAGTTTATTTTCCCTTGTACTACATGAAGGGCTATTTCATTTGTGTCTAGACTCAGAGGTTGTAAAAATAATAGGGAATGAGCTATCTTCATTGACAGAACTTGCCCTTCTTTCTAAGGGCAGTGGGTGGTCTGTGATCTTACTCAGAACCACAGTTGGCCCATGGATTGGCAGCCTCAGCAGAGCATCCCAAGATAGGATGGGCCTGGAGAGTGCGCTCCTCTCGCTGGGCTCTGAGACACGCTGGTGAGGGGCAGCATAGGGAGCTTTCAGTGTTTCCTTCGTCCTGTGGGTGAAGAGGATATTTCTGCATCCAGAGCTGCCAGGCTGGCACCTTTCAGCATCCACTAAATTCCTATAAAAATTTTTAAAAAGAAGCAAAGAGAAGAAACTCCACTTTTCATCTCCCACATCTGCCAAGTGCTGCTCTCTCTGCCGGAGGAGTTCAGCTCCCCCTTTGCTTTGGGTTAGTCTCAGAGGGAGGGAACATGTTGCAGGGAGGATGTGAATAAGAAATTGAAGCTTCTGTGTGGGCTGTGTTAGTTACTAGATATGGATACAGAATTTTGACTTGAAGCATTTACCTGCCAAGCAGAATTACACACAGGAAGCATTTGACTGGAAAAAATATGGTTTAGTGTTAAGGTTCAGTTCTGTTTGAGAGTGTCTTCCTGCTGGCAGCTGCATTGAAGTGCAGCTATTGAGCTCCCCATCTCATGCCAGAATCTCAGCCGTTCCTCCCGGCACAGAAAAGAGGGATGTAGACAGTTCTACTCATTAAACTTATTTTTCTCTTTAAATCCATTTTCATAATTTTATTTTTTGTATGAACAGATAAATAATAAGGGATTCTATTATGATAAATGGGGCAGTTGAAGCAGCTATAATGCACAAATTAAAGACGAAGCAGGGGGTTTGAAATGGCTCCATATTTCATAATGAGGACCTAGTCAGATCTATCATCATAGCAATGGGTCTGCCAACATGTCCAGGAAGGAGCAAACCAGAGGCTCCCATTGATGCATGGAGAATCTGTGCACTCCCAGTTATTGCAGGAGCTGGCAATACCACCAGCTCGCCCTGTGGAGCACAAGGGACGTGTCACAAAGCCCATGAGAGCGGGACATTCTAGTGTTTGTTAGTGTGGGGCTGATGAGAAGCTCTTGACAGGACTGTAGTTCGGGTGACAGAGGCGTTGCAGCGTGTTGGGGGCACATACGGGAATGAAACTGGTGTTCAAGTGTTTGGATTGGGAGCATTTGAAAGCAATATCAAGTTCCTCTCTCCTTCCATCCCTCTCAACATCCCACTCTCTGTGCCCAGGACATGCAAAGCCTGTGGAAAGGCTGCAGCAAACTGTAGGTGTGAAGTGAAGCACCTGCAATGCACGGAGAGGATAGCCAGTGTCAGCTACAACCACTAGCACGTTGAGCTCAATATGAAAAGCCTCGACCCCTTTCCAGTCTCACTTCAGACAGACTCAGAATAACCCTTTTGAACCCTACGAGTGACTCTTTTTTTGCTCCATGTTTTCAGAGTATTGATAAGGCTTTAAGATACCTGGTTCTTGGTTAGCCAACCAGCAATGGGCAAGCCAGAGAGAGCTCTGGGATTGAGAACAAGCCAGCAGTGAGAGGTCATAGGCGCCTCCCCTGGTGGTTCAGACATGGTTTCTTGTAGCCCAGTGGGACTGGCTGGTATAGGGCCAGGGAGTAAAATACCAGCTCTGCCTTAGTGTAGATGGGCACCCTATGCAAACCTGCACACGCATTCCTGCACTAGGCCAGGTTTCTGTTTGAAAGGATGTGCTGTGCTGTATCATTGGGCATTCCCACATCATCACACTGCCGTGTGTGTCTCACAGCTGGAACACCAAAGAGCTCCAAAGAGCTCTGCTGAAGCTGAGTTACAACAAGGACTGGATGACAAATGGAAAAAATAGTCTCAAATGCTGCGGTAATTAAAAAGTGAATTTTGCTTTGCCATGTTCCCACCTCTTTTGTATCACCTTCCTGCAGATGCTTGTACAAGCAAAATTTGGTTTGTGTGAACACTCAGGGGAAATGCATTTCACACTCATGTCTGAAATGTGGTTCAGTAGGAAATTAACTTTATTTTGGGCAAGGGTGGCGGTAACAGTGCTTGGGACAAGCAGGTTATCTATGTCTAGAAAAGATCATTGGAGGTTTTGTGGCCATCCATCAGAGTTGTGACTAGCAGAAATACTAGGTTGTGATGACAAAGCTACACTAGTGGTTTTTATGTTACGTTGAGCTGGGAGACCCAGTGCAGACCAGCCACCAGCATGTCAGCCAGGATATTCTATGACCCGGCTCATGGCTGCAGTGGTTGGAAACTAATAAAAAGCTAGTGTAGTCAAGGCTGAAGAGTTGGTGGTGTTCATCAAGTAATACCTGGCAAATAGCTGGCATCTCTGCTGATGACAGGTTTAGTAGGTGAAGGTGGCATGCATTAGAAGAGCTTTTTGAGCTAATGATAGCTCAGAGCTTTGACACCCAAGGTACTGATTAATTTCTGCCAGTTCAAATACACATCCTCCCCAGGGTGGCTTTGATCCACACAGCACCTGAAATATAAACCCCAGCATAACTGTACTTTGGAGATGAAAGTGAGAGTTCTATTGTGATGTGCTAAGTGGAAGAACAGAAGGCAGGAAACATGTTGCTACTGTAACTTTCATTAGATGACACAAGGCACAAAGTCCTCAGGAGCTGTCAGCATCCCCAGCAACATGAGAAGCAGCCAATATGCTAGACCTACTCATGCCAATCTAACATGGGGCTCTGCCCTCCAAATTGTCCCCTCTCCCTTCTAAAATAAAAAAATCAATGTCAGGAGAGTAACGAGAATGGAAATGCCTGTTGAGCCCATTCCCCCTGAGTCCCCAGGAAATCTCTGCCCTTTAAAGACATTCAGTTACATGTGTGGTCTTTGAAGTCTTTGTTTTGTCTCTAGCTAATCAAATATCTTTAAGGCCTTATAATGGAGAGATGTGCTGCTGACCTGTCTCCATTCCAAGGTGCAGGGAGGTTCTTGCTCTGCCTGCTTGGCTGCAGGGAGAGGTCTGTTAGGAAACCCATTTACTCCTTCTTGTCTCAGTGAGGTTTAATTTTTAAAAAGACTTGTAATTAAAAATGAAACAAACAAGGTGGGTGAAGTTCGAATCATTCACTTCCCACCACCCGGGAGTTCCGTTTTTGTTTGCATGGTTGGTCAGGTGTTTTTGCTCCCCACACATAAGAAGTGCATCTTCCCTTCCACTTTACCTGCCAACATATTTGCATCTTGTGCTAAACAAGTGAAACAAAGCCCCCTTTGAAATGCATGAAACCCTTTATTTCAAAGGGGAAGTGAGGAGCGTGGCATGTTGGCAGCGCTTGGTTTGAGTTTGTCTTGAAATGCTGAGACTTTTTTGTGTGTTTCATAATTACATCATTAGCACCTTTAAAAGTTATTTCACTATCTTCTAAATGAGTGGGGTAGAAATTCAGAGACAGAGGGGGGTACCTGAATGCACAGGAGAAAATCAGATACACTTAGGGCAGGTCTACACTAAGGGCGGGGGTCGAACTAGGGTACGCAAGTTCAGCGATGTGAATAGCGTAGCTGAACTCGAAGTACCCTAGTTCGAACTACTTACCCGTCCAGACGCCGCGGGATGGAAGTCCGCGGCTCCAAGGTTGACTCCGCCACCGCCGTTTGCAGTGGGGGAGTACCGGAGTCGACCGGCGCGCGCGGGGAGTTCGAACTATCGCGTCCAGATTAGACGCGATAGTTCGAACTCCGAGAAGTCGAACTCACCGCGTCGACCCGGCAGGTAAGTGTAGACTAGCCCTTAGTGAGCAAAATACTTGAACCGGTAGCCCTTCTGTGTTGTAGCCCAGCACCCAGCCGCAGGCAAAAGGTCTGCTGCTCTGATCCATCCACAAGCACCCTCTTGCTTTCTCCCAGGTGACCACTTATGCCTGAGAGAAACACCCTGAAAAAAGGCACCACCTTAACCTTTGTTAGGGCCCTTTTAAGATTCCGCTTGGCCCAGAGCCCTGGAAATCACTGCCAGCTGGCAAAGCTTAGGCAGGAGCTGACCAAGAACTCTGCTTAGTTCACCTTCCCTTTCCTGCTCCTCCCTCCCTCCCCTCCTGGTTGTCTCACCTTGTCCTAACCTAGACAGTGCGTAGCATTTGGGGGCAGGAACTGTATTATTGACAGTGTGTCTATACAGCCGCTAGCACAGTGGAGGCACTGACTCTTG